>NW_004567118.1:13793881-13824038 GCF_000260355.1 Condylura cristata | reverse complement strand
CCAGAAGTGCACAGTGAGAGGATTCACCAGAGACAGAATGGAGAGCAGAACAGGCAGACTGAATGAAATACACAGCTGAGGGGAGCAAGGGAGAGACAGGAGAGATCTGTTGTGCCACAAGTGGGTTTAGCTCCCTGGCTGGGATCTAACTTATGCAGCAGCGGCCAATGTTAGCCCCACAGTGCTGACACATAACCCTTAGTGTCACCAGGGAGGACAGTTGTTCACTCTTAAATGTTAATTTTATATAAATTTCATTTCCAAAGTAAAAAACCTGAAAGTTAGCTCTAACCATTTAACAGGTTATCAAGTAACTGGATCAGAATCTAATTCCAGCCACCATTTAACAATATCATTTTAAGCCAATTTAAAAAATAAGTCAGGTAAAAACTAAGTTAGAAATAGCAGTAAGTCTATTATTCTCAAAGGGACCATTCTGAAACATGCCATTTAATGACTTTTGCCTTTGCTCGAAATAGAAAATTACAAAGGTTAATTTACTTAGGAAAGTTATTCCCCTAAACTCACAGTGAAACTATTAAAGTAAAAGAGAAAAGCAGAAATTAAACTTCCTCTCAGATCTAGCAGCTTACTTTACACAGGAAAAATACATTGTGTCTTTGGGATTCATGCCCTTGCTTCCTGTGGCAGAGAGGCGTTAGCTTAGGATATACTATATTAAATGGTAAAAGAAAAGTATTTAAAAAGAAATCATTCATGGGTTTTGAAAAACTTCACATTAGTTATCAGTCTAGATAAAAAAATTTCCACTTATTTCTCTACTAAATTTTTTCAAAATTTTGATGGCATGTTCATTGCACTAAAAAATAAAAGGTATAGATCACAGCTCATTTTCACAATCAGTTAAAAAGGTAAAAAGTGGTCAACAATATTTTCAGATAAATATACAAACCTTACTCAACCAGAGTGGGGCTACTAGAGAGTATCATATCATTTCATATGCTGGTAACAGGAATAAAGAAAAACTGGCATAGCTTCTTTTCAAATCAGTCATGAAATAGTGTGCATACTCTTTAATTTGAGAAGAAAAAGCTACAAGTTGTCAAGTACAAACAATTTAAAAGTATGAAAAGAAACACTTTGTACACCTATTTTCTGTTTTCAACAACCAATAATAAAAAATGATAGGTGAAGACAAATAGGTAAGAAGGTAATTAGTGAAAGCACAGAAGAGCAAACTCAGTAACGCTTTATGATACCTTCTTTGGCTGTCAGTAAAGTTTAAAAGTAGCACTACCTGATTCCATCTATTGTTAAAGATGTTGCGGAAATATTGGTGGATATGACACATTTTCTAATTCCAGGTGGAGGTGGTAAAAATATTCGCCTCTGCTGATCTAAAATAGATATAAAGAAAATATTAAAAAATATTAATTTATCATGTGCATTTGTCAAATTCAATTTTTGAAGAACATAGTTCTTTTCACTATAAGCTGCATACTCTTCAAAAACATTCTTTCTTCACCTTCTACTTAAAAGATTTTAAGATCCATGGAATCACAGACTTATTGCTATGATAAGCCCTAGTAGTGTTTTAAATCTAGGTCATTAATATCTCTCCTTTGATAATATTTAAGACCTGGGGGTCTCTTCTCCAACAAAAACACATATGTACACACAATTTCAAACAATTTTAGGGTATCAGTAACTCTGAAACCTAACCACAGACTCCAGATTGAGGGGTTATATGCCCAATGACTACTACATTCATTTCCCATTACCCAACATATTCTGAAGGTTAGGCCCCAGCGGCAACACCTTGGTATATATAATACCTTGCTCCTCTGGTCATAGTCTATGGCACCAAGGATAAACACCTCCCCGAGCTGGGTCAATTTGATATTCCCATAAATTTGGAATAAAATCCAAGAGACGATAAAGTTGATTAGGCTAATAGAAAATAAACTGTAAACCGTAAGAAAATGACTAAAATACTTGGAGTGAAAGCTAGTCTAAAGAGAGAAAATAAAGACTAGGCTAGAAGAGTTAATAGGAGAACTTACTTCATAGTTCCTGACATATGCTAGGTTTTAAAAGACCTAGCTGCAACATAGGATGGATTTGGCCAGACTTGCTCTCTTGCCAGGTTAAGCACAGAGTAAAACAAGAGAATTAAGAATGTTTGTATGGATATGATTACAGTATGAGTGAGAAGAGACATGTGAAGGATGGTAAAGGACAAGTCTCTTCTATTCCAAAAACTGAATTAGAACAGTAGAGTGAGTTGGCAGAACCAGAAAGTAATCAGCAGAAAGATGTTGAAAACTGATATAAAAAATGATGGTAGAGACAATTCTAAAATGCAAGCTTTTAAATGAGTAGTGGAAGTGAATGAAGTAAAAGATCACTTAAAGAAGTCAAGGGACTTCAAACCAAGGTCTTTGGTAAATCATCTATGATCTCCAAATTACAGAAGTAATCACTCCAGAAAGTAACAAGTCAATACATTAAGATATGAAAAGTAATTAGTAGCGCTTCTATTTTCATTTTTCATAAATTCCTTTAAAACTTTTAACTTTGTATGTTATTGTACATTACATATTAGAATGGTAGTATGTGTGAATATACTTTTTAAATGCCTGGTTGCATTTGATTTTCATACAATAATCTGATTTTTTTTAGAACAGTAGCTTTTTCTACCTGAGCAATCTGTATTTGTTTTCAGCAGCCAAATAAAATCTTATAAAGATCCATGTATTCCTCCCCCGCAAAAAATCCATGTATTCCTCATATATAAAGCAGACAAAAATTTAACTGTTCTAAGGGAGAAAAGGAATGGCAGATATAAGCACAATTTCAAAATAATGGACTAGGCTAACCATCTCATTTTATAGATGAAAAAAATAAAGCCCAGAGAGGCCGAGTAGCTTGCTTAAGATTTACATAAGTGACAGGCAAATTTAAACCACGTTTAGTAATGCTGCTAATTCACAAGGAAAAGGTGCTAGAAAGCACTTTATTGAGATCCTGTAGAGAAGTTCTGATGTAAATCCAAAAATAATTCCAGAAAGGCCTATTTATTTTAGATTTGAAGAGTCTGAAGAAAAATATTAAGTGCTAAAAATTATTTTTGAGGTATTTCTTAGATAGTTATTTCTTCTAGATAGTTTAAAGGAATCATATACAACTTTGCAATTCTAACTTCATGTTTATACATTTATTATTTACTTTCTCTATTACAATGTAGCTCCATAAGAACAAGGACTTTCTTTAATTCAAGATATGTCTTTAGTACCTAGAACAATGCCTAGCCCATAGAAAGTTATTCAATAGTTGTTGACTAAATTGATAAACTGCATTATAGAAATAATCATAGTAAGATCACCCTACCTTCAAAATTCAACTTCAGTAAAGTTTTACATAACTTAGAACTGTCCTTAGAATTTTTCCAATCAAACCATCTCAAAAGTACCTTATTTGTTTTAGCCTTCAATTTCTGCAAAATTTATCTCCCATTTTGCTCACCATAGTCAATTAAAAGTACTGAAACGGCTGTTTTGACATGGCTCACATTCATTTCACATTTACATTTTCACCAACACACTATATTCTACAAGTATAAATACATGCTAATTTTGTTAATAAGGATTTGAAAAAATAATTAAACACATACCCTAGAGTAAGATCTCATTTTCCAGGAAGGAAAAGATAAATTGAGTACTTTCATTAAGACATAGAAATTGTCCTGATTACATTCTATAAAAGATTATCTTACCTATAAAAGATTCTAACATACCCTACATCACTTATCCCAGTATCTCATAAGGTACTAGAATATCTTAGTAACAGAGGGAGGAGAATAACAGCATAGAAGAAGGATGCTGCTAAGAACACCAAGAAGTAAGATCACAGAGGAAAAAACATTCAACGTTGACTCTAATGGAGCAATGCTCCTAAGACAGATGTTTATGACAAATTATATGCTAAGGTCCATTAACCTTTTTTTAATTGTTTTTTAAAATGTATTTATTTATGCATATAGAACTGGGGTACAGGCGAGAGATGCAGGGACAGTGAGAGGATTCACGAGAGACAGAATAGGGAACAGAACAGGCAAATAGACAAAGTACACTGCTGAAGGGAGCAGCGGGCAGGTCAGGAGAGGTCTGCCGTGCCATGTGGGTCACCTCCTGGACAGGAATTGAACTCACACTGAAGAAGCTGTGGCTAGCTTGCAGTGCTGAGTCACCAGGGAGGGCCTTAAAAATTTCTTGTCCCAAATTCTTTCAAAAAGACTATAAAGGAGAAATACATCACAGATAGTGACACAGATGGAAAGGAAGAGGGGAAGGAAATGGGGAATATCTTGAGGAAAAACTTGGATGACTCATCTTGACTCTTGAGAACATGCATGTATGTAAATGTAGGGTAACCTGAAGCAATAAACAAAACCTGTTTTCAAAGGGGCAGAATAAAGAACAACAAAACTGCTTAGCTCAAGCTCTACTCCATTCCTGAAGTCATTTGTTAAGTAAAAAATATCTTGAAAATTCTCACTAACACTAATGACATCAAACTCCTCACACAGAGAAAGGGTTAGAAATAATTAATACATGTGGTGAAAAAGAAACTAAGAAATATGGAAGATACAAGCCAACACAGTAAGCAGAAAAAAACATGTACTGGACATATATTTAAAAAAACAAAAAAGCCACAAGGAAATTTCCCTAAAATAAAAAATTGAATTTGCAGATCAAAAGAGAGCATTGGAAAAATTCTAAAACTAGTTTGTGGTGATGGTTGTTATGCAAGTATGTACATCTTGTCAAAACTCAGTAAACTGTATACTTAAAACAGGTACATTATAATGTAAATCATACCTCATAAAGTTAATTTTTACAAGAACACATCAAATTCAGGAAATTTTAACACACTCAACACCAAAAAATACTCTAATTAAAACACTGAACTTTGAGGATAATAATAGAAAATTTCAGACAATCAGACAGGAAAAAAAAACAAATCACTTACAAGGAAGGGGAAAAAAATCAGGCTGGCCTCAGACTTCTCCGCAGCAATATTCAATGCCAGAAGACAACTGGACAACGTCTACCAAGTTCTAAGGAAAAGAAAGTATGACCCAAGAACATAAAACCCAGCCAAGATGTAGTTCAAGTATAAAGGCAAAAGCCAGACATTCTCAAACATGGAAGAGAAAAACAGCACAAGAATCCTACTTAAAAAGTTAAAATCCAATCAATCTAATTAATTTAGGAATGAAAAAACCAAAATGTAATCGAGGGATGGAAAAAACCACATAAAAGAACTGATGAAGAACACTGAACTTATCTGAACAATGTAAAAATAACAAAAAAACCAGAAGGGAAGGACTAGAAGAGTAAAAGTACTTAATGTACTTAGATAAGATCTCTAATTAAATATATCCATAAAGATATTAACTTCAACTTCCTAATAATTTTCATCTTTTTAAACCTACAGCAATCTTTTATATAGTATTATTTCATGTGAAAAAGATTTTACTTGATCAACAATTCCTTTGGGTAAATTCAAGTAAAATTACTGTTGAAAATTTTTAAAATAAGTAATACCATAGATGTGCACATGCACCCCACCCCCCACACACCCATGCATGTGCTTACAACGAAACAATGCTTTTTCCAAATATTAATAGGTGATTATTTCTGGATGAAGATATTTGAGGTGATTTTTTTTCTTTTACCTTTGCAATTTTACACATGGTAAAAAGAGACTTTACCATTGTCCCTCAATTACTTTTTTTAAAAAAGAAAAATGGAGCAAATATACTGAGACACTGTTAATTCCCACACAGTAGGAAGTTAAAAAATTTTTTGAATTTTTAAAATTTCTACAAAGTTCAGGAAAAAAAGCATAAATAACATAATCCCATCTTTTTGTTAAAAAAAATAGTTAAATCTGTAAAGAAACAGTTCTGAACAAAGCACTTCTTTTCTTCATTCATACTGAAAACTCAAACTTAGAGCCCTATTACTGGACAAATAACCAATTACTAAATGTTGATTGACCATGTTAATGCAATCATTTAGCCTTTATCTATAAAAGAGAAGTCTGATTATGCAAATATGTGTGTGTGTGTACACTATTTTCTAGAGAAAGAAGCCATGACTTTCTCATTACCTTTTTGAAACAATCTCCAACTCCTCCAACACCACACACAAAGGCTACGGAAAGCACTGAATTAGTTAATCACCACCAGTACTAAATATTTCATGTAAATTTTTGTGGGGTTCACTTTTCCCTTAGATGCATAAGAAACATGAAAAACTGTCATACCATGAACAAGAGCTAAGTCAGAAGATGGAAAAATTTGAGAGAAACTAGAATAAAGTTCTAGACAAAGCTTTTGATGCAAGATACTAACAAACTGTCTAACACAAAGTGTAGGTCAACCTCAGTTTGACAAATATTTAATCAGGATTTCTTTGATACCCACGGTATTTGCCCTCAAGAAATTTACAATCTCACAGATAAGATGAGAAAACTGTAACACGAAGTGGAATGTGTTAAGTGCAACAGGAGTTAAAGCACAATGTGGCTCAAATGAAGAAGAGACTGAAGTCAGTTTTTAGAGAAGGACAGGTAGGTTTTTATGTAGTTGTTTGCAAAATACCAGTATTTCAGCCAGTTAGCAGGGAGTAAAAGAGAAAAGAAGGTTCAAGGAAATAAGAAAAACAGAATCACAGAAAGATGAAGGTGGAAAGGTATCAAAAAATCCCCTGTTGAGATTGAGAGGGTGTCACAAAGGGCAGGATCAGAAGAGTTCAGTGCAAAGGGCAGCATCGCATCACTGGCATTAGACGGGAAACCTTAGCACTTTACCTTTGACACATGAGCACCTTTTAATCAAACAGGAAGAATGTTTAAAGTATTCCTTTCAAACAGTCAACTACACTCATGGTTAGCCCAGAAATAAAAGCAAAAAATATCTACTGAATGATTTTTTTACTAGTCACTAACCTTACATTTGGGTCATTTTTGAACCCTCTTCCTACAAGTCGCCAAGTAGGAACCCCTTTTTTGCTTTTCATTCCCAAATGGAAGGTTCTGTTCTTAATAAATAATACGAAGTAAAGGAAATGACATAATGCTGTCACTAATAAGCACTATCTTGTATTAAGCAGCTTAAAAAGAAAGCCTCAGATCCCAAGAGCCTGAGCCTGCCACTCTTCCCCTTTTTCATCTAAGTCTTCTCCACCATTAGAAAGTACCTCATGAATCCAACTGAAAGCCTCCTTGCACTGTTACCAACTGCGGCAATATATTATTACATTCTTAATGAATTACCCTTAAGGTAGCTCACCCTTAAAGAGTCCTTGGAACTAAAAAATAAACTAAGATGAATTAACAAAACCCTTCAATAATGGTTCTATTCATACCTAGTCTCACTTCCTTACACACATATGCCAACACAGAAAATCAAAGTTGGAAGCAGGCTCACATCATACTGGAAGGAAAATAAATGCCGAGTTATTAAGTTGGCATTTAAATTCAGTTGGCAATAGGGAATGGTTGATGCTACCCAACAAAAAACTGACACAATCAGACCAGTGCTTTTTGGGAAAACTCTGCTTATAATTGCTGGTAGGATAACAGCAAATCAGAGAATATTGGATAGAGGTTGTGTAAACAATACACGGAGGCAAATTGAGTATCTGAACTCTAACAATAACATCTTTACTATCTAACAGGACAATGAGAAAAAAGAAAAGAATGGCTTAGAATATGATATACCAACCAAAAAGCTGTGTGAGGAGACCCAGGGGGTCTATAGTGCAGAAGTGAGACTAAACTATTGACAGCTCGCAGGAGTCAACCACACACAAGTGAGAGAGCCAAACTCTCTAAAACAAAATTCAAAGAAAATAGCAAACTGAAGATGAAAGCTTAGGAAAGTCATTAAGAAGAAAACAAAATCCAAGGTGAACAGCCTGAAAGTAGTCAGGAACACCAGGTATTTAAATACATCCCAGACAACAGCATTTCAAGGATACTTATGAATATCACAAAATCAAAATGTAAACTAATAATAAAAAAGCCATGCAATTTAAAAAATAAAAGGGAAACTAATAATAAAAAAGCCATGCAATTTAAAAAATAAAAGGGAAACTAGCAATCTTCAATAATATAAAAACTGAATTTCAAGAATTCAAACAAGAAGCAATAACAGATACAGAACATTATTTTCAATGTGGCAGTAGAAAAGAATGAAATTAATTTATGTAGAAATATATATATATATACACATACACACACACATAGTTAAAGGTTATAAAAAGTAAAACTAATTGGCTTTATAGTTCAATATAAGTTACAAAGTAACTTATAAAAGTCAGTGGGTCATCATTCCTAGGTATCTACCCAAAAGACACAAGAACACTGATTCAAAAATACACCTGCCCCCCCATGTTTATTGCTGCTTTATTTACAATAGGAAAGACATGGAATCAACCCAAATGTCCAAAAGTAGATGACTGGATTAAAAAGATGTGATGACATATTACTCAGCAATAAAAAAAGATACACTCCCCCTTTTGCAGCAACATGGGTGGAGCTGCAAGGGATCATGCTTAGTGAAATAAGCCAGAGAGAAAAAGAAAAAGATTCTGGATGGTTTCACTCATAGCAGGAGCATAAAGGACCGGGGGTGATTGGGGGGGAATAATAATGAACAACTATATACCAGAAATATTTTACAGGGATGGAGTGGGGAATGGGATCAAAAATGGTGGGTGTGGGGAGGAGAAGTGCACTGGACTATGGTGATGGCACACGGGTGAGTTGGTGATGGGAAGCCCACGGGGATTACAACTGAGATGGAAAAAGGCACAAAATGATGTAAAACTAAAACTATTATTAAAAAAGAAAAGTCAGTGGGTCATATCTACAGTAAACAATGAGAATCTTAACATCTAAAGATTCCCTTGAAGATGTAAAAATTAAAAATCAGATTTCAATATTGAAAACAAGGGCCCACTATCACAAAAAAAATTTTCATGGTCATGTTATTTACTAATACAATCCACTTAACAAAAAATGATACACATAAAATGTAAAAATACTTTTTTTACATTACATTAAGTGCTAGTCCCACTAAACTCCAAGTAAGAAACTAAGGTTACTTCCCCTTTAGTTTTACAAGTAAAATTCCACAATAAAACAGCCTTACAAGATAAATTTGAACCTCATTCAATCATATTTACTATGAACGAATAGCAGAACAGTAAGAGTTTGCTTTTGTTTTTTGAATTTACCAAAAAACTGTAATCTTTGGAAAGTAGATTAATGTGTGGCTATATTAAAAATATACCATAGTCTCAGATATATTTGGGATATAATTCTAGAAATATATATGTATATATATATTTCTAGGATTTCTAGAAATTCTGTAGCAGGGCAAATTAAGTTTTACTTACAGTACCACTATCAAGAAATTACAATGATATAAAAAATTGCTAACATTTTATTCTACTGGGTAAGTACATAGTCCATTCTTCTAATACTAAGGACACTGTTCAAGGCTCCTGAAAAAATGAATATGTAAAACACCAAGAAAATAAACCAGTTCTTTCAGAGGATGTTGACTCTTTTATAGTGTACCATGATCTGGGTGTTAGTTACAAAGGTGGGTTATTTGTGAAATTCACTGACCTAAACACACAATCTGGACAATTTCTATATACATGTGATTAACTAATAAAAAGTTTTTTCAAAGCCAAATATTTTATTTTAACGAGGATTACCTGTTGTCATAGATCCGTAACACGGCAGTATTAACAAACCATCTAGGGTGGTATCTTGAACATCATAATCATAGTCAACAGATTCTGCCATCTGAAAAAGTAACTCACAACTTTTTTCTATTTCAAATTGACCTAAAATGAGGGAGGAAGGAAAAAAACATCAACAACTGGACTGCAAAATTTCAGAATGAAAAAAGAAAAAGCCTTCTATTTTAAAATGAACTTTACATAATTAACATTATAGCTATTTTAAATCTGTCATTTGATCTAAAGGAATTAAAACACAAAGGTTATACCAAATCTCAATAATAAAATTCAAGATTGAAGAAACACCTGTTTCCAAGTAATTTAAATCTTTAAGGGAATAAAAATGTATACCACCTTTAGGAATTTCATTTTGCTATATGAAGATGATCCAGTAAAGTTAATCATTAACACAAGGAAGTTAGTCTGGAGAATACGGCATTTCAGTATATTCCAAAATATTCAGTATATTCCATTTAAGCATCCACAAAAAGGCAATGAGATTGTTACTATGTCTCACTTGTGACATAAAGTATAAGGCAGAGTAGGAGGTGAGCAATGAAATGACTCACTTCTGTTAGATGCTACTTGAGGATCATCTAGTTTAGAATATAACTATTTTTTTTAACTATTCTATTTTTGACCCTCAAAAAAAGGCTTATTTATGAGATGTAGATTCCACACCTTATGTACTGCTATCACACAGTATCATCCCACAACTTAAAGAAAGAAGCTTATAGAACTGTGTTTTGAAATAACAGAAATACTCATTCAGATCCAGGACTCTTTGGTAGGCTAACAGCCCTATATAAGATAAATTATTAAAAATACTAATACTTTACCTTCTATTATTATTATCTTTCTACTAATAGGTCATTTTACATATTTAGCTTTAGTAAATCATGAAGATAATCATAACGAACTCAGGTAACATGAGTAGAGTTCAGAAATCCTAACAGGTAAATCTATCCTGGTGCCAGGTACTCATCTTATAAATAATGAATATTTTAAAACCAGATACTAAATGCTCACCAGTCAGAAAAACCAAGATATCTCCAGCCATTTCATTCAAATGGATATCCATGGTCACTTTCACAATCTAAAGCAAGAAACACAAGCATAATTTTCTAGTGAAAATACAGCCCCTTCCCTTCCCTGCCAACCACTATACCCCACTCTACAGAAATCAAATTTATTTTTAAAAGTTAGTATGTAAAATGAATTATTATACTACCAAGCTAACTAGAATTACAAACATAAAAAAGATGTAAAAAGAATGTCAGTAGGGCCCTCCCTGGTGGCGCAGTGGGTTAAAGCACAGCATTAAGAAGCTAAAGTCACTTCAGCATGAGTTTGATCCCAGCCCTGGAGGTGACCCACATGGCGTAGCAGACCTCTCCTGACCCGCTTGCTGCTCCCTTCAGCAGTGTACTTCGTCAGTCGACCTGTTCTGCTCCCACTCTGTATCTGGTGATTCCTCTCACTGCCCCTGCACCTCTGGCTTCTACCCCAGTTTTGTATGCATAAATAAATATATCTTAAGAAAAAAAAAAAAAAGAATGTGAGCAATACCGCCTGAATATATGCAGTATTTTCTCTGTCTCGTGGGCCAATCAAATTGCAGAATTTTTCTCTGACTGGATAAAGTCTTCCAGGTATATCAAATATTGGACAATTTCCAAAGAAAGCAGAAAGCTTGGCTAATTCCATAGTTGCTGACATCACCACGACCTTTAAATGCTCCTTCCTGTTGGGAGATTTCTCCTGAAATAACTTCTTCAATAAACCAAATAAGATGTCCTAAAAAAAAAAAAAAGTAAATCTAGTAAGTCACAAGTGTACATAATAACCAACTTACATTAAGTATTTTCCTATCTTATGCAAACATTACAGATTAAAACATAAGTGAAAGGAAGCAATTACCTATACTGTAAAATACTCCAGAGAATTAAACGGTCTAGTTAAAAACCAATACATTAAAATATAGTGGCCATCAGGCTAAGATAAAGTGTAAAATACTCACTGTAGTTAGAGTTCTCTCATGGGCTTCATCCAAAATGATAACACTGAATTTGGTAAGATTTGGATCTCCCAGAATATGTTTCAGTAAACATCCATCAGTCATGTATTTGATTGCTGTTTCCTAATGTTTGAAGAACAAGTTTCATGAACTAAAAACAGCACAGAATTTCAACTCTGTGAGTTTTATTTTCAGCCAAAATGTACAAAACATTAAGTGATCAAACTTATCTGAAAAAATAAGAGTAGATAAAGTAGTCTAACAAGAATGGTAAATTAAGAAACCTGTGACTTATACAGAGATAGGGATAAGGAACTGATAAGGTGGATATTCTGTGATAAAGCGATAAAAATACCCAATAGGGAGCTACAAAAGGCAGTGGTCAAATAATACAATGGCTTCAAGTGAGAAAGTTGTGGAAAACAACAAAATGAGATTCATCTCTCTGTATGAGCTACTATTTTAGAGAATTCAGGAGAAAAGTTAGAGAAAAACAGTTAAGTACACCAAATTGCTCTCACCCTTGTTCTCTGTCCAGCTTACTAAAATAAGGTAGTTCACAAGCATTAAAATAAAGTGAGTGTATGGTCCAAAAACTGAGAGTTAACAGCACTGATAAGTAAAAAATAAGGAAAGAAAGAAAAACTCTCAGAAGCAACAATTAGGAAAGCAAAGACAGTATTCTGAGAATAATTCAGTGCCACAATTGATGTCCATTCCTATTAAGGGTCAAATGTTAATTAGGCATTGTTTTGTATGTCGTATAGGACTTATAGGTCCAGACAGAATACAAATTGTAAGCATTAACTACTAAAAAGAAAACAACTTCAAACTTGTTAGTGCTGGGGCCCTTCCTGGTAGTGCAAGAGGTTAAAAAGCACAGTAGTCAGTGCAACATGAGTTCGATCACCCTCAAGGGAGGTGGCAGACCTCCCGTCTCACCCACCACTCCCCTCAGCAATGTATTTCAGGACATCTGCTTATTCTGCTCCCCACTTTGTCTTTGGTGAGTCCTCTCATGATCCCCTCACTTTGGGCCTGTACCCTAGTTCTAATATGCATAAATAAATAAATCTTTTACAAAAAAAATTGCTAGTGCCATGAATAATGGGGTTGCTCAATAGCTATTTGCTTACTTTGTTAAATAAGTTGCCAGTTTCCCACTCACCTCAAAAATACAAACACACAACATGGATGAATCTTAAATCATACTAAATGAAATAAAACAGATTATAAATAAAATAAAAGGACAAAATGTTTTATGACCCCACTTATATGAGAAACTCAGAATGCGTAAATGCATAGTGACAGAAAGCAGAACAGATGTTTCATGGAACTGTAGGGAGGAAGGAAGAGATAACTGTTTAAGCAGAGTTTCTGTTTGGAATGATGAAATAGCTCTGAATGCAGTAGTGATAATTATACAAACACTGTGAATATATTTACTGCCAAAGAATTGTACACTTAAGCGTGGTTAAAATGGTATACATTATGCTGTATATATTTCACTAATTTTTTTTGAAAGAATACAATTGTTATGTATCAAGGATCAAAACAGCTAAAAAAAAAAAAAGAGCATAATTGCCGCATATGAGTTAACTGAAGAAGGGGGGAAAAAGGATAAATTCCAGCTGCTTCAGAGCTAAAGCATTAACAATGGGCACAAAAATTCTAATCTGAGGCTTTGTCTTTTTAAAATACAAAGGAAATGTTAAGTTTAAAATTTTTCAGACCTTTCTCTACTCTTTATATAAGTTCACTTGAATGAATACCAGCAAATACCTTAGAACTGCAATCATCAAAACGAACTTGGTATCCTACTTTGGAACCCAAAGTGCATTTCATTTCTTCAGCCACCCTCTGAGCAACTGATATGGCAGCTACTTTTCTTGGTTGAGTCACACCAATCATACCATGTTGAGAAAACCCTATCAAAACCAGAGATGAAACACAATAATGTTAACAACTGTTCCTTCCTATTAGACCTAAATTGTTTCTAGTAAATCAGTACAAACTGTTCAAAAGTTTCCAAGAGAAAACTCCAAATTAACAACATACTGTGTTATATTTGTACATTGAAAATTTAAGTAGTAATTAAAATACATATGAATAGTCATGCAAATGTAATATTGTAATTAGGTTGGTTTTCCCAGCTTCAATCTAAAGATTTGCTCTTAATACTATTCCAAGAATTTTTAATTCCAGTAATCCAGAAAATTTTACATAATTCCTAAAATAAGTTATCATTGCCACAAAAATAAAAATGTATTTAAATATGCCACCTTTTACAAATGCATACTGGTCCAACCACTATAGAAAACTGTACAGAGGTTCCTCAGTCTACTAAAAATGGAGCTATCCTATGACCCAGCAATTCCACTCCCAGGGATCTACCCAAAGGACACAAAAACATTCATTCAAAAGAATACAAACAACCCCTATTTTTACTGCAGCACTATTTACAACAGGTAAGACTTAGAATCAACCCAGATGCCTAAAAACAGATGACTGGACCAAAAAGATGTGGATACATACACAATAGAATACTACTCAGCAATCAACAAAGATAAACTAATGCCACTCACAGCTTGAAGGTATTATGCTGATGAATTAAGTTAGAAGGAAAAAAGAAAAATACCAGATGGTTTTACTTATAAGGAGGATTATAAGCCTGGGTATATAAGGAAAAAAAATGTAACAACAAAAATCAGCAAAGAAATAAACAGACAACTATAAATCAGAGATTCTGCAGGGGTGAGGAAAGCAATCAAAATGAGGGTGGGAAGAACACAGGAACTATGGTGATGGTGCACAGGTGGTGGAAACTCTAGAGACTACACCTGAGAAAGGAAAGCTAACATTCTAAGAAACAAAAAATAAGCAAATATATTCATTATAAATAAACGACCTTTCATGGAATCTACTGATATTTTTCACCATTTTAATAGCTCTAAAGGAAGATGAACATTACAAGAAATGGTATTTTTCATTTACTAATTACATATAAAATATTCTTATATGTGGTTTCTTAGATTTGATGTATTAAAATAACTTAATATAGTCTATGATATTTTTATTATTTTTACATGAATAACATACAACATAATTTTGCCAACAATATTATGACAGAAAGTTTACTCTACTGGAAAATTTGTAATTTTATAGCTCTCTTGGTATTTGTAGAGTCAGGGATAAATATTTACCCAATAATGCTCTGAAGAAAGAACCAAAAACTATTAATGTCTGTGACGGATAACAGTATATCCCCTATCCCTCAAAATTTTTTCAAGAACCAATGGTTAACAGTCTACAGCAAAACAATCTTACAGCAAAGAATATGCACCTAAATTTTTATTTAGATTATTGTAACTTAAAATGGAAAAACTGCCATCTCAATCTGAGTAAGACCACAGAGAAACACAGAAGAGGTAGGGAGGCTGTGCAAAGAGAAGGAATGAGATTGTAAGACAAATCGTAGTCGTTGTGCAATACAGAAGTACTATTAACTTGCAGGAGGTGAAAAAAAAAATTTAAAAACTTTAAGAAGATACTTTTTAAATATGCCCCAAATTACCTGCTTCATATAGATACTTTGGGAGTTGAGTTGTTTTACCACTTCCTGTATTTCCAGTAACAATAAGGAATGAATTGTCCCTCACAGCTTGAATAAGTTTTTTCCTTTGTTTTTGAATAGGAAACGTTGGAGTAGTTCCTCCCTCCTGTGATGTGCATCCTTTCTCTTCTGTAATAACAGAAAAACAATTTTATGATTAAAAGACCTATAAGGAACCTGTGACTCAATTTTCCAGAACTGAAAAGAGAAAAACAAAATTTTAGGGCTGGAAAGGATCTATCCACAATTTTTCATTAAATCCCCTATACTCTGTTTAGAAACCTAAACAACTTTTCAATGAAAATGAACAACTGGAGCATTTGCTAAGCACTTGACAAAGCAGGCCTAACATAAGGCAATGTATATGCAAGTATACCTACAGAGAAATACAAAACCCAAATTTACTAAACAATAGACAAAAAACTGGAACACAGTGGAAAATTCTCAGCTAAATTAAAAGACACCTGTGTTTGCTTCTGATTCACGGTTCAAGTTAGGTCCCTGTTCAAAGTGACTGATATCCCAGAAGGCCAAGTGGTGGGTAACCATGGAAACTGGCTCCCTTCATACCGTACCCAAAGGCAGGCTGCCTGCCCGACGAAGGGGGGGTTGGGGGGTGGGAATGGATGGGTAGAGAACAAAGGCTTTATGAGCCTGTTTAAGTACATTGCGCGTCTTGGTGTTGGGGTTCACTTTCTTGTCCCCCAGCAGGTTTCTCACCTAACTTGGGTCTGGGACCGCCTCCCTCTAGACCAAAGTGCTCATTGGACGTAAAGTTCGCCTCTGGCTTGGAAAGAGAAGAGAATTCTGAGCCCTCCTTCCCACTCTTCTCTGGCCGCAAAAGGCGGACTTTTATCCTCCCAAAGCTCCCCACAGGTTAACTCCCAAGGGCCTCCGTGGCGTCCGGCGGACCGCACCTCTATGAGCGATGGAAACAGCCGAGGGCCGTTCTTCCTGGAGGTCTCTTGACCGTTCTCCCTCCTCCTGCCGCCTTGGCGCCCTGCCCGCGACGGCGGGAAACCGGGACATAGACCTGGCCCGGAGCGGAGGTGAGCACGTCCACCGATCTGGGGAGATGGGAGGGGAAAGGCGAAGACGCGCCCTGATGACGTTGAGGTGTTTACTTCCGCGCGTGCGACCCAAGGAGAGGGGAGGGGGGGCTATTCGATGACGTGGCGTGCGGCGGCCAAAAAGTGCCCCTTTCTTGAACACCTGCCGGGCTTTCAGCCAAGCTCCCCCCCCCCCAGGTTTCCCAGCATGTGCCATTGGTCGCTGCCCCTTGGACGGAAAAGGGATCCCCAAGACCCCTTTGAGCCCCTCGTTTATTACCTCGTTCATACAAGAACCTCGAAATCTCTTTTCTCTGCTACTCTGGTTCACCGCAAGTTTGTTCTGCATTCACACACTTAATATGGTGTGAACATTAGCCAAGAGCTGTAACCGTCCTAAAGTGTGGCGTTTCACAACACTTACTCACATTGTCCATCCTGAAATGACCTGTTCAAGGCACATTATTTACTGAGTAGTAGAGCCCAACTTTAAGATTTGTAGTGTCCACAACTAGGTTTCCTCACCCTACTCTTTTCCTTCAGAGGACTCCACGTTTTACTTCTTTTATCTTTTCTTTCACTTCCCTCCACCCAGAACCCAGCAAAGTAATTCAAAGTGGGCCTTCATATTTGCTGAATTTGTGGGAGGAAGGGAAGAAATTTTTAATGAGGTGGATTCTTAGGAAAGCTCAAAAACTGAAAAGTTAAAGCATGTAGAAAATAAAGTGAGCAAGTTTTGCAGTAAAGGTATGGGGAGGGAGCCAAATCTTTCTGTTATAGAATCTTCCAGTTGTAAATAGAACCGATTATAATAAAATCAATTTAAGGAAATTGCTTCCTGGACTTTTCTGTAGTTCCTGCTGTTAAAATAAAGTAACACTTAACTGCCTAAGAACATGCAGTTATCACATTCACCATCCGCTAAAGGCTACTACTTTTCTATCTGACCAGACTTTGAAAGATGTCATTAGACCTCAGCATTTTTATGCTCCTTATTTTAAAAGATACTTATGCTACCTCCTTTTAAATCAGTATGTTAGATGTTTAACATCTCCTAAAGTGGAAATTTATCAGATTTTGAATGACACCAAATGAAATGCAATTTCAGTTCTAACAATTTTATATCTCTAAAACTTGGGTGCAGCAACAGGGATAGTGCTGATAATAGCAGAACATCCCAGATATCTCTCCTCCATTAAGGGAATGTCTCAACCTTCTGTTACAAAGGTATCACTGTAAAAGGGGAGAAACATTGCAAAGCATTAAACAATGCACCATTTTCTCCAGCCACACTTAAATGCTTCTGCCTTGGATTGCAAGTTCCAGTAGTTATAAAATGGGAATCTACTGGAAACTGGGGATATGTTGGAAATTTGGGATGGAGCCTATATAACACAGAAGGCTGGTGGGCATACCTCTCTTGCTTCTGTGGCCCAACTTGTACGCTAGTACTTCTGGAAAGGAGATCTGGAGGAGACATATGGAGAAAAGACATGTAGAGATATTTGAGAGAGACATATGGGTGAAAGCTGTTCATAACAGAGACAGTGACAATCAGTATCTTGATTTCTACTTTGATTTTGAGCTTTTTGTCTTTACTTCTGTCCTAAGTGGGACATACCTAATCCTTTTTTTGTAGCACCCTGCAGAATGTATGTTAGACTTGTGGCAAGCTTTTGTGTCTTAGCAGCCACACTTCAGGGCAGCCCTGCTGGAGAATTTGCTCATGAAGAGGAGTGGGTGACTTGGGAGGTTTTATTGGGAAACTATCATTAAGGATATCTTCTCTTTTCTCTCTATCCACATTAATTCTATTAAAAATCTATTAAGACCCTCCCTGGTGGCACAATGGGTTAAAGCACAGCATTGCGAAGCTAGCCACATGGCACAGCAGACCTCTCCAGTCTCAACCACTGCTCCACTCAGCAGTGTACTTCATAGATCTGCCTGTTCTGCTTCCGGCTCTGTCTCTGGTGAATCCTCTCACCAACCCTGTCCCTCTGGCCTGTACCCCAGTTCTGTATGCATAAATAAATCTTTAAATTAAAAAAATAAAAATCTATCACACTAACAGTCTTCTTATTTTGCTTTTGTGTGACTTGAGGTAACAATTTGGGGCCCCTGGGTGCCCCTTAGTTGAGTGCTAACACTTCAGATTGCATTTGAAATTAAAAATGTTACAAACCACACACTCACACAAAAACCCAAACCAAAGCCCAAAAACCAATCATTTTTAATGCAGGCAAAATATTGTAGAGTACAGGGTAAGGTATAGGTCAGTTAAGTCAGTGACATAAAGTCACTTCTTGAGAAAATGAGCAGAATCATTTTGGATCAATGTTAATTACCACTTATTTATTATTGTTATTAATTTGCTACCATTACTTAGTAGCAAAGGTTTTATGTAATTTTTTCACTTATTCCTCATAAAAACCCAGAGCAGTAGGCTGTTATTATCCCTGATTTCACATGTGAGGATCAAGACCCACATACTTGCCCAACGATTCAAAGCCACATTAAAAATCAATGTACTATAAAGGGGAAAAGGGTTACCTAAATTTTGGTACCTAATATATTTTCTGCCTATGTTTATAAGTCAACTACTATAGAACTTTATTGTTGTATAAATACTACTTAATAAAAGTATCTAGAATAAAAAATGCAAGTTAAGAATGAAGAAAAATAAAAGTGAAAAGCTCTTATGTTTCATATTGTTGATTTTTAAACTAAAAGCATATAAAATATATTAATATTAATAATTATGTGCACCTGGCTTTTCCAAATGAAAAGATAAGACAATTATTTCCTGCCCAGTGAATTTACAAGTTACAATGGCAAACATGATACTAATAACAAAAACAGAAAATACATGGTGTTTCCCAAAACATTAGATCTATTTTTTTGTTATTCTTAGATCACAAGAAAAACCTGAAAGAAATTATATCAAAGATGTGTGCGAAATATGAATTGCACCCTGCTACTATTACTTCCTAAGTAGTCTTTCAAAATGTTCTTGAATCCAAGCAATCTGTTTCTCAGCATCCAACAGGGACAGGAAGGAGGCTTACTATTAAAAATTTACAAAAATAGAATTTTTAAGTCATCTCAGTGAGAGAAGAACATGGAACACAGTTACAAGCTAAAAAAATTAATTGGAGCAGATAGAAAATTATTAAAGAAATCAATAGAGTTCAGAAACTTAAAAATTCTAGACAAATAGTGATAAAGAGAAATCTAATCCTAACAGGAAGTCACAGAAAGGAAGTGAACAATGAAGTTAAAATAATGGATTTTTTAAATTCATGATTTTGACCAAAATATGAATAGTTTTGGTAAAGTAAAAAGAAAATAAAAACCAGATTGTAAGTGGGTGTGAAGAGAGAAAGAAACTGAAAATGTACTTAATGCATTTAGAGATGTCTGGTGAGAATCAATTAAACTAAATGAAAGGAGAAGAGAAAATTCACCAGAAAAAAATGATACAATTACCACAGTGTATGTGCAATGAATTTTTACAAGGTTTCCCAATTAAATAATTGGGGCAAAATTAGAAGGTGTGTTTAGGAGTGTTGAAATAGACACTGATGAGCCTAAAAAGCAAGTTTACATGTTAAGAAAAAATGCAGGACTAGAGGAGAAAGAACATACTTTTGGTTGAGGGAAATACTGTAAATCTATATAGATAGCAGAATTATATCCGCAAATATTAATATGACTGTTCCTCTGTATTTCTCTCCCTTATTTCCATTGTTCTTGTAATCCAAAGGCCTTTCTTCTTCCCTGACTCTTCCTAAAGTATAAACAAAGATTCAAGGCTATACTAACCTAAAACAAGTCCAGAGCCCCCTGCGCATGCTTGTAGAATTAATTATCTCCTTCCTCAGGCAAGTTAAGATCAGGCCTAAAGAAAGGGCAGAGAGAAAGGGAATGTAATGAAAGAAAAATACTGATAGAAGAAATAAATAGTTCTCAAAGTGGGAAGAAAAATAGAACTTTCGTTAGAAAATCCTAATGGTTGGGCCCTCCCTGGTGGCGCAGAGGGTTGAAACACAGCACTAAGAAGCTAAAGCCACTTCAGCATGAGTTCCATCCCCGCCCGCCCCTGAGCTGACCACATGGCGGGCAGACCTCTCCTGACCCGCCCGCCCGCTGCTCCCCTCAGCAGTGTATTTCATCCATCTGCCTGTTCTGCTCCCCACTCTGTCTCTGGTGAATCTGGTGAATCTGGTGAATCCTCTTACCGCCCCTGCACCTCTGGCCTGTACCCCAGTTCTGTATGAATAATAAATAAATCTTAAAAAAAAAATCTTCATGGAAAGAATTTAAAAAGGTGAGACTTTCTCAAATGTGGGCCTTTCCTCTTAAAAATAAATGAAGAACCACCACCAACGACCGGTTCATTTATTAGCAATCCTGGATACATGTAGACCTGGAAAGAGAGGGAAGCATGAAGAAGAATCTTGCTTCCTGAATCAGGTGAACTGGACAAACAATTGGGACCTTTTCTATGAGTGAAGTAATAGTTAATATCATGTCCTGGTTACATTATTTTTTTAACATGCCCATAGGATGTTAGCAATTTGGGGAAGCAGTAAATGCCAAGAAAAATATCTGGATAGAGAAAAATCACAGAGGCCCCAATGAAGTGAACAAGATATTACTAATTATGGTTATTGAGAATTCTACAAAATTAGTGTTCTGACTCTGGTGATATCTGTAAATCTTTCACTTGCCTGCAGGTGGCAAGCTGGGATTATTTGAAAAACTTCAGTATCAACATTATTTGAAAGAAAATGAAACTATTCTAATTCTCTAGAAAAACAAATTTTACTGATATTTAACCCAAAAATCAAAAGGTGAAAAAGTAAAAATAATGTAAGTAGTCATTTAAATACTACACATATTTAGTACTACTTACTTTAAGGCACATAGATTTTATATTGTATTTTTTTATTTTCCTATTTTAATATTTAATTGTATTTATTGATTTTTTTCAGTTATAATTTTTACATTGTAGAAAAAGGAGTTTACGCATTTGTTATTACCATTAAAATTTGTGATTGGCATTGTTTGTAAGTTTTTTGGGGGGTGTTTATTGAAACAATTTTTTTTATTATAATATAATAGTTTATTTTTACATCATTTAGTACATTTTTTTTCATCTCAATTGTAATCCCCGTGGGTTTCCCATCACCAAGTCACCTGTGCCATCACCATAGTCCCGTGCACTTACCCTCCACCTCCCCTTTTTGATCCCATTCCCCTCTCCACCCCTACAAAATGTCTCTGGTATATGGCTGTTCATTATTCTTATTATTTTCTCGCCTGGTCCATTATACTCCTGCTGTGAATGAAACCATCCAGTATTTTTCTTTTTCTTTCTGGCTTATCTCACTAAGCATGCTCTTCTCCAGCTTCATCCAAGTTCCTGCAAAGACATGTGTTTATTGAGACAATTTTTACATGATAAAATTCATCCTATATTTGTCTGAGTTTCATGAATTGTGACGTGTCTATAGTGTGTAACCACCACTATAGAAAAGATATAAAAGTTCCATCTCTAATAAATTCCCATTGTGTCCAACCCCTTCCTTCACCTTTAGCCATGGAAAGCACTTGATTTGCTTTCTTTTTTCCTTTTAAAATATTTATTTATTTACACATACAAGAACAGGATACAGGCCAGTTCAGAGATGGACATTGTTCCAGGAGGCTAATAATATTTTAGTACAACTAAAGTTAAGTTGAATGTGTTTGTTATAAATTTAATGGTAAACATTGAACGAAAACAAATGTAAAATACCAGCAAGGTAAATTCTTGTTAATATTGCCACTCTGTAGGAAATATACTTGACAGGCCCTCCCTGGTGGTGCAGCGGGTTAAAGCACAGCACTAAGAAAATATACTTGACAGCCATGAATTTTTCACCAGAGAAAGTACCAAGGAAAAATGGATGTAATAAATGAAAACACTGTTTAAAGCTTATATATATAAATATAATGTGGAAAGGGTAGATTTCAAAATTGTATAAGCCAGTAACAGAACAGCAAGTTTTGTTTTCTGATACCTTTTCTACAGCATCTAAAACTTTATATACATAAACCTGAAACTCCATCTATTTACCAGAGAGAAAATTCTTTTTAATTCCATATAAATAGAAGTTAATTAATTTTAATATGTTAAAAATAGACTGCCCATTAGAGGTAAGAGAGGAAGAGGAAATCACTCAACAGAATATAGGAAAGTCTAGAAAAGGAAATGAAGTGAAAATATGGTCAGTAGAAAACACAAATAATATATAAAATTCTTCTATACAATAAAATTGGAAAAGCATACTTACAGCATGATACATCAAATAAAAATTTACTTTTTTTACTTTTTTTATTATAACAGTTTATTTTTACATCATTTTGTACATTTTTTTTCCATCTCAATTGTAATAAAAATTTATTTTTTTAAATAAAAATTTAAACAAAAAATAATATTGCAATGGGCACAAACCTATGTAGTAAAACTTAAAAATGTGGGATACATAGTAATTTCTAAACCCTATCTGTGGTAAAGGAGGGATTGAGATGGAAGGATTGATTCAGCTGTATTTGTAATCTGTTGTAACACAAGCTATGCAATGTCCATCGTCTGACAGGTTCTGGGTAGATCGGGATAAGCTCTGAAAAATCAGACTGTTTACTGCTAACTTATGTTATGACCTCCCTTTTTTGTATAAACATAATATCAAAATATTCTGAGCAACATTCAGTTTATAACTGGATTGTCTTAGCCACACAGGTGGCTGCCTGGTTCAGGCAAGCTGCCCCAGGAGGAGAAATTCTTCTGTCTTCTGAGACAAAAGGCAAGCCCCAGGAGAAATAAGACCTCAGGACATAAAAACTCCTGGGAAGCTTCCTTGGTTTCTTTAAATAAAAAAGCAAATCTCAGATAAGGTTCCCAGGGCATAATGGACAAATTTTAACCTTGACTACACAGGTGTTGTTTGATATACAACTGTACAACTTTCTCTTAATTTACTCCTTTTTAAAACAAGCACTAACTACTCTCTGCTAGCCTTAAATTAGCCATTAGCTTTTCTTTAGACAATAACTGATAACACTGCTAACACAATTTATTACTATCCCAAGACCCCTAAAAACCATTTGCTAACAAGCTCACCCTTTCCCAGATCCCTCTTCCTTTGAGTGATAACTAGACAGCTGTTTATATGATAACTATCACAAAAATGTATAATTTAGAATACCATAAATTGTTAAGAGAAGAATGCTTTTTCCCCTTGTCCTTGAGAATGTTTTATGGAGATATCTCATTAACTTACCCTATGCATTATTACAATTAACTACTTGCTACACAGTATAAATAAAGACCTGCTGAAGGAATGGCAGGAAGTCTTGCACCCTATCCTGACTCCTGTGTCTTCCTCGCGCCCGCTCCTGTCTCCCCTTTTGGAATATCTGCTCGTTGACACCTTCCCATCTTAGGGTCCTGTCTGTGCTGCCTCCAGACACCTCAAAAGTTGGAGCTAATCTCTGACAGTGTGGCATTTAAAATAATCTGAAACAAATATGGTAATATGTTAAAATTTGTAGTTGAGTACACAGACTTTTATCTTGTTATTGTCTACACTTTTGTACATATAGAGATACTAACTCTACCTTAAAAATTCTCCAAATGTGGGTGCTCCCTGGTGGTGCAACGGGTTGAAATGCAGCACTATGAAGTTATGCCAGCATGAGTTCGATCCCCAGCCAGGGGGTCACCTACATGGCATAGCAGACCTCTCCTGGCCAGCCCGCTGCTCCCTTCAGCAATGTGTTTCAGTCAATCTGTCTGTTCTGCTCCCCACTCTGCTCTGGTGAATCCTCTCACCACCCCCTCCATGCCTCTGGCCTGTACCTCAGTACTATATGTATAAATGAATAATTTTTTTTTAATTATCTGCACATTGGAGGTTTCTAAAACTGATAAAAATGGAGCTTCCATATGACCCAGCAATCCCATTCCTAGGTATCTACTCAAAAGACACAAGAACACTGATTCAGAAAGACACCTGCACCCCCATGTTTATTGCTGCTTTATTTACAATAGGAAAGACATGGAACCAATCCAAATGCCCAAAACTAGATGACTGGATTAAAAAGATGTGGTACATATATATAATGGAATATTACTCAGCATTCAAAAAAGATAAACTCATGCTTTTTGCAGCAACATGGATGGAGCTGGAGGGGAGCATGCTTAGTAAAATAAGCCAGAAAGAAAAAGGAAAGTACTGCATGGTTTCACTTATAGCATAAGCATAAAGGGCCAGAGGGAAAAATAATAAAAATGAACAACTGTATACCAGAGACATTTTATGGGGGTGGAGTGGGGAATAGGATCAAAATTGGGGGTAGAGGGAAGTGCACTGAACTATGGTGATGGCACACCAGTGATTTGGTGATGGGAAGCCCACAGGCATTACAACTGAGATGGAAAAAGGCACAACATTATGTAAAAATAAACTATTATATTTACAAAATTCATACAAACATTATCTCACAAAAATCTCAATAAACAAGTCTACTTGTACAAGTAAATATTCATCAACATCTTCTCGCTAGTTATGAAGACTCTAAAGGAGACTGCAAAATTGTCCCTTCCACAACAACTGTAAACAAGATTTATAAATAGGAAAGACAAGGTAGCACATCACATATCTTCTTGATCACCTCTGTGATGACCAGAGAAAGTGGGAGTAAGAAGATCCCTAAGACTTGAGACTATTTCTATACACATTATGATGCACCTAAAACACTCCCTTCACCAATGTTCAGTATATGTTAAAGGAAATAAATAAATAAAGTTATGAAAGACACATACTTCATGTGGGAGTGTTTGGAGTTTTGACTATCTACAGATTCAAGGAATGTGGGGTTTTTTGTCACTGGGAAAATGAAATGAACCTTTTTTTTCCTGATGTTGGACAAGAAAAAGAAGAGAGGAAAGTCTCCAACAAAGGAGAAACGGGATGAAAATGCTCCAAATACAAATTGAAATATATTCTTCTTCAACATAATCCATCTTAAATTTGAAATCAGAATTTTTGAAAGTTCTATTTTCATAAAAGACCTAAAACATTAATAGCTGAAAACATGAAGTCATAAATTTTAGTTTTCTCTACTCTATGGTCAGAATTTTTTTGACACTATGACTCATCTAATAAAGGTCTTATCATGCTCACTCATAGAGAAATTAGAATGATATTGGGGGGAAATAAATGAGTACTTGGTAGTTAGCAAGTACTTAGCAGTTCCTAGTTGTCTTGCAGCTACACTATCAGGATTCACTCATAATGGTCTCTTTCATTGTGCAGGAAAAAATGCCCTCTCTGTTATTAAGACAGAGCCATAGGTAGTGCCCACAGTTGTCTCATAAAGCAAATGGCTACAGAGAAAAGCAGTTCAGAAAGAGAGGGAGTGGAAGGTGAAGGCTATCGTGAAAGGGCAAAAGGCATTAAAGCCTTTGTCTTAAGCATCCTTCTCCAGGGTACTATCTGGAAAAGAAAGATAGGAAAGCTAGCATGAGGACAAAGCCAAGAGACTCACACCTGCTTGTAGCTGACGTGTTAGCACGTCAAACAGAGGGATTGCTTACAGAGAAGTGACACAGAAATGGGTAGAAGGGTGGGCTGGAACAGTGCTCATGATTTCTGTGTGACCTCCAAGGATTCTGGTGGGGAAACATAGGAATGGGGTTACTGTCTAGTAGCAAAACCTACAGACTGCAGTGTGAAGAACTAATGTTCTAAATCACAGATCCAGGTACATGATACCACAGGCCAGTAAAGACATTTCACATCTCAAAGGGGCCTTCAGGAGTCACCAATCCACAGAGAAGCAGGGACAGATAGCCTCCGGAGATTGTAAGATTCAGGCACCGGCCAAACATAGGCAAATGGAAGGAGCAGTTGCCCCAAGCAGAAGCAGATAGTCAAGAGCAAGAACCTCATGACTTGTTTATCATCACTGGTTAAGGCAAGCCCAGGCAGAAAAATAAGTTCCAGTTCCTTGTCAAGTTTTTCTACCTGGCGGTTTCTCCCCTCTAACCTATGCCTATAAACCCCTCTTAGCCTCTCCTAAGGCGACTTATCTGACCTCAACTCTCTCTGGATTCAGTGAACCTTGCCCAGGAGCACAGAAACAAACCTACATTTGGTTTTACTGGCCTCGCTATCTCTTTGTGTCCTCCTGACTGCACTGAGCCTTTTAGAGAACATATAGGGCGCAGATTCCTCTCATTTCCTTGTCACCATGAGGTCCCAAATTCTATGTAGCCCACACTATTTTGAAGAGAAGGGAGAAGGCCAGGATAAGGGGAATGTGAAGATTTTGTACTTTTCCGAAAGAAAAACAAATATTATTTAAAAACAACTATTTATTTAAACTGAGAAAGGTTGTTATCTTGAATTGACAGACTTAAAGTTTGGGTTCCCCCAATTTCATATTGACACTAGCAAAGAAAATTAAATCTATCAAAGCAATATTTTTTTGGCATAGTAGAATCATGGTGTGGATAAATTTTTGTCCCCTCTCTACAAAATTTATAGTATTATCTTTCCAGATTGTTTCTTATTCCTGATATTCATAACCTGCCTCAATGTGCATGTGTTACTGTAATAGGGTGGTCCCTAGGAAAAAGGGAAGTTCCAGGTTCCCTGCCCCACCCAGAAGGAGGGTGGAGAAGGAGGAGACCTAGGATGGAGAGCCAGAAGGAGACCTGAGGAAGCCACATGGAGCAGCAAGCATGTGATGAAGAAACCGTGCTTGTTTCCTGGCCCTGGACTGGTTAAGGCAGATGTGGGTGAGAGACCTGTAGGGAGGTGACTATGGCAGTGTTCATATTGATTTTGATTTTGCTCTTTTGCTCTCAGATTGGTCTGGCCATTTCTGACCCTTTTCCCTGGGTCCTGGCCAGAAGGTGCTTTAGTCTTGTGGCAGCTTTCAGGCCTTGCTTTGGGCCAACCCCTTGTGGGTTGACTTTTGCCCATGAGGGGATGGGGCACTTCAGGTGTTTGATTTAGAAGTTATATTCTTTGTGTTCCGTATTGTATATTTACTGTATTAAATTTTATATTAAAGTTTTATATGTTTTGTCTTGTTGCGGAGGATGGCAGAATCCACTTAGTGCAGGCAGGTTTTTGGAGCTTCAGGGGTGTCCCTCTCCTCCTGTCCTATAACAGATTTTGTCCTATAACATTACCTCTTTTGAAATTAACTGTGGCCCCCCATTTTATTGACTGAGGCTTCAAATGCAAATGCCAGCTTTGTCTACCCTGTAACTGGCCTATGTATAGCATGAAGCAAGGGACAGTAAAGTTAAGAATAGACTTAGTTCTTTGTAATCACAAGAAAATGCCCACACAGACCTTCTTTCCTTTTTTCGTTTGTTCCTTTTTTCTGGTTTAAATGCATTTACAAGGAGGACCACAGAAAACCACATGCACTGCGACCACCATGACCCACCCTTGTGACCATTCCCCTGGGTAACATACCACATTTAATAGGCTAGTCCCAGATCTAATAACAAAGGAAAAACACGTGGCAGATCAAGATAATGATCTTGTGTCTTTCTGTAATGATGAAAGAAAAACCTGATTCTGCATAATAATCGCTTTGTTATTCCTGGAACTTAAATGGCATTTCCTCATGAATTTTA
Source organism: Condylura cristata (assembly GCF_000260355.1). Lineage (NCBI taxonomy): Eukaryota > Metazoa > Chordata > Mammalia > Eulipotyphla > Talpidae > Condylura > Condylura cristata. The sequence goes on along the minus strand of NW_004567118.1, from coordinate 13,795,861 downwards.
ATGCGCCATCCATTTTCTCACTACTTATCCCCACAATTCTTTGTGAGCCTTTGCAGAACATCATTCTCTTATCTCTTTCTTTCATTCAGTGATGAAATTATCCTAGCTGAACCAAAAGGCTTTCTTTTGTATGTTGCTTTTGTTACTGTACTGGTCAGAGAGCAAGTTGATATTAAATAAGCCGGAAAAATCAAGCTATGTACTTATGATTTCTCCATCTTGCCCCTGTATATATGTTACTTGATTTTTAAAGAGTTTAAATAATTACATGGACTATCATAAATATGAGCCTTTTAAAAGAAATCTTAATTAGTGGCATCCATGAAAGTACATGATTTTGTTCAGTGTTCTAAAAATTAAGGATTCATTTGCAATATTTTTTCTTCTCATTCCTCTGAGAAGGCATTATTCATATTAGAATTCAGTCTCATGTTATTTGTAGACAGTAACTTCAAAATTGCACAAAACCAACTAGACTTTAAGCTATTTAAGAACACAAACTGTGTCTTACTTTGTAGTCAAGGAAGTATCTGGTTCAAGGACTTCTAAGTAGAAGGCCCTCATAAATATTTGTTTAATTAACAAAAAGTATCTTTAAAGAAACAAATCACTAGTTGCCTGATCTGGGAGTGGATGGAAAGACTGGCCTGTGATTAACGTCACTTTTTACAGTGATAATAACATTCTACAGTGATATTAATATTCTACAGACTGAGTATGGTGATCATTACATAACTGTGTATTTGTCAGAGCTGCACACTGAAATGGATTAATTTTATTGTATGTAAATTATGCTTTAATCAATATAATTAAAGAAAAGATCTGGTGATAATAGCATAGTTTCCTTTAAGGAAATAACTAATAACAAATGCTGTTAGTAAATAACCAATATGTTCTTCATGTGATAACATGGTTTTAGGTCAAAGCTGAGAGTTCCTAATTTCTTCACTGAAATACTGTCTCTGTCTAGTCCTATATTAGATGACTTACATTCTTTTCTTAATTTTGCAGCAACAATTATTATCAAATTAGAATTCTTCTTCCTATTTGCTATATGAGGACTCTCAGAGAAGTCAGGTAAATTTATTAAAGACAAGTTATTCTAATTTAAAGAAATATAGTGTATACATAAATATTGTTTCAAAGAGACTGCACTAAACACTTATTTGACATTTAGAAATTTGAAGGAATAAGATGATTTTTGTGCAAAAAGGACCTATGGTAATAAAAGTTTAAGTTTAAATTCAAGCAAATATTTGCTCTGTGTTAGATATTTCAGGGACTATAGTGCTGAAAATACGGACTTTTCTTACAAGTCATATACTGTATTACATGGCTCTGAAATGCATAAACCAAGAACAACAATACCAACAAGTGAGGCCAGAAGAAGATTAAAAACAATATGGCACTGAAAAGGAAGAAGTTATTTTCAATTCCCCTAACTTAATTTCAAAAATAAAATCAGTCACCAAGAGGAAGTTAGTAGTGATTCAGGATAAGAGAATTTTGAGATTTAAAAAAGGCAAAACCTTTTACTTCTCTTAATCTATTTATTCTGAATTCAAAGTTAATCTAACAATCGCTGAGTATAGCTTGGATGCTATTCCTTACATTTTCTCATGGAAACCTCTTTTACTTTATCCAGGTCTCTGCTTTAGGTTTTCTTCTAAGGGGCATTTCTTGACTTAACTACCCCAAAGAGTACTTAATCACTTTTTATCTATTCTCTCCTGTTTATTTTCCTTCACACCACTTATTACCACCTGACATTATATTAAGCATTTCTCTTTTGTTTATCACTTGTCTCCTCCAGTAGTAGTTAAGATCCTTGGGATGGATCCATATGTCTTGTTCACTGTTGTGTCTTGAGCACCTAGATGTGTGTGTGTGTGTTTTTAATTTTTATTTATTTATTCATACAGAACTGGGGTACAGGCCAGAGATGTGGAGGGTGAGAGGATTCACCAGAGACAGAGTGGG
>NW_004567118.1:13790837-13793781 GCF_000260355.1 Condylura cristata | reverse complement strand
TGGAAATGAAAGAGTTTTCAGAGAGTCACGCAGTAGATGTCACTACTGGTGACCAGTTTGCTATAGACATTTAAAAGTAAAGCTTTCCACTTTCAATTAAGCTGGGCAGGCATTTGATCCCTGAATCTCAGAGCTGCATGGCTTTGAACTTACTAGATGGTCAATTTTCATGATTTAGGGTAAAATCTGGGTGCCCAGAAGGTAACAATTACAAGTACAAATATTACAGATTATATTATTAGACTACTAGGGAGGTGATTCACGCTAGTCAAGGAGGTTATTCACTCAGTATTTTCCAACTATTTATAAGCAATTACCAATTACCTATGCCAGATACTTTACTAGATGTTGGAGATAGGAAGGTGAATAAATGTTGACCTGAGTCTTGACCCTAAAGTTTATGGTTATAACTCTAACAAGGGCTATTAAGGAAAGCTCAGCTGAATGCTAACAGCAGCTGTCTAAGTGACAGACAGTAGTGAGAAAAATGAGACTGAGGCTACAATGGAAGATGGGCAGGCGAGTGTGGAAAGGTAGGTAGGCCAGTGAGCTTTCAGGCTGCTGGTCATTAAGGACTTTCATCTTTTCTGCAAAGATCAGTTGGAAAACTATTACATGTCTCTAGGTAGGAAATTTAAATTTAGAAAACAGCATTTTGGATTTTGGTGGAATGCAGATTATAGATGAACAAAAGAGGTTCAGAGAAACCATTTAGCAGGCAATAGTAGCAGTTTCAGCTAAATGATGGTAGCTTTTAAATGCTCAGCTTCCTTCTCTGAATAGCAACAGTGCTTGTGAAAGTGACTTTTCTAATAAGCCTTAGTTCTTCAGCTCCATCTCCTTATTTGTTTTTCTTTCTTCTAAAAATCCTTGTTTATGGATGGAAGAGCACAAGGGACTATGGTGATGGTTCATGGATGATGTGGTAGTGGAAGAGTTTTGGGGATTACCTCTGAGGGGTAAAACCAAATGTTACATAAAATTAATATATGCTGCGCCACCAGGGAGGGCCTAGATGTGTGTTTTATACTCTTTGTTGAATAAGTGAATGAATGAATGAATTTTACACAGGGCTTTCTGACTACAAAAGCTCATTTTGATGTCTTTCATTGTTCACCCACTTTTCCTTATATGGTTACATGACTTTTGTTAGATAACACTGTGAAGTAGAAACATACTTTTTTTGCAGCAAGAGATATGATAAAGGGATCTGAAGTTTTAAGCTATGTCTATGGTTTAATGTCATCTCTCTCTAATGGAATGGTGGTAACTCTTATCTGTGTATTGGATTCTTTAGAAAACACCACCTGGAACAAATTTTAAGGAGCTCATTTTTATTGTGCATGAAGGTTGAAGATGAGTGCAACTCCAAAGAAGGAAAAGAGTAAGGGAGAAAAAGGTCCATAGTTTCTGAAGGAGAATTGGGCTCAAGGAACATCTCTGGAGTAGCTGTCTGGGTTTCAGAGTAATCTATTGGAGGACAAGAAAGAAGAATAAATAAGTCATCTCCCTTGCATTTCTTAGTTGCATTACCTAGCTCCTCAAAGAAGCCACTGGAGAAAACAGAGGCTTCCTGGATCCAGTCAGGTTATTGAAACATGCTACAGCATAGTCCTCACTCTCAGGGGGCTATCTCCATGCATCCGGTGCATATAAAGCCCTGGGCTCTGCTCTCATCTTCCATCTCCTAACCCCTCCCTAACAAGATATCAAGCAAATGCTGTGCCCCTGGGGGGTTTAGAGCCAAACAGATCATGGGTGGCATAAATTCCTAGAAATTATTCACTGCAATTATCTCTAGCAAGGGAGGATCCAGCTGCATGTGTGATACATGGCTACATCTAACCTGCTTCCAGTCACTTACTCCTTGGCGGTGTTTCTAGTTTAAGTCAACATTCTCTTTCAAAGTAGGTTGTTTCCTTTTGAAGCTTGAAAATTTTGTTCAGCAATTTGAAACAAGGAAAAACCCTATACTTGATGTCGTTATTCTTGAATATTCATTATTCCATAGATTGGGCATCATTAAGCCCTTCAGCACAAAATTATTAAATACCTACTATTTGTTTGGCAATCTTCTGAACATTAGGATGACAACTGTGACAAAAACAAAAAATTCTGCATTGTGGAACATGTATTTCAGTGAAGGAGGATAGACAATAAATTGTGGGAACAAATAGCATGTTATGTTAGATAAACATTACAGAAAAAAGTAAAGAAGGGATTTTTTTTTAAATGCAGTGATTTGTTGAGTAGACAAATAATGACAACTTTCAGGGAAAAGGAGAAAGATGCATTCAGGAGACAAAAAGCTCTGCCAGCTGTGAACTCTGGATTGGATCTATGGCCAGGAAATAAGGAAATAGTAAAGGGATATAGACCATTGTGACTTCTCTGTGCAAGACACAACTTGTGATCACATCCCTTTCCAAGCAAGTTATAGATAAGACACATTGCACTGGCCATTGTACTATCCCTGAGAGCAAACTGTGGTTAACTCAATTTTACTACACAAACAGATTACGTGAAGTACCACACTACAGAGACCTGCCAATGCCTTCTATTTTACTGACATACACCTGCCTGGTAACTGAATTACTCTTCACGTTTGCAAGTGCTACACAAGGTACAGGACTGAATGAGATTCAGAGAAGCTACTCTTTATTCTCCAAAAAGATTTCATAAAGTACCTTTGCCTTAGTTTTATGTTCCTTCTCTATGTCAGCTAGAAAGATTGGGAGATGAGCCCTAGTCTCCAAGCAGGACACCTGAAATTGCTTTAAAAACAGGACCCTGGCTATGAAGATTCAGGGGGAGAATTCTCATGGGGCAAATGTTAGTCTGAAACTTAATGGAAATGAAAGAGTTTTCAGAGAGTCACGCAGTAGATGTCACTACTGGTGACCAGTTTGCTATAGACATTTAAAAGTAAAGCTTTCCACTTTCA
>NW_004567118.1:13761550-13789757 GCF_000260355.1 Condylura cristata | reverse complement strand
AGTGGGCGGGTCAGGAGAGGTCTGCCACGCCATGTGGTCACCTCCGGGGCAGGCAGGAATCGAACTCATGCGGAAGTGGTTTCAGCTTCTTAGTGCAGTGCTTTAACCCGCTGCGCCACCAGGGAGGGCCCACCAAATATTTTTTAATTACAATATTCCTTACTGCTGACAGTAACAAGAGTGTTTTTCTTACACACTACTGGTAATAGTAATCTTTCTGGAAAGCCATTTGACTGTCAAAATATAAAGAACAAAAATGCAAAAAGTTACTTCTACCATGTTATGTTAAGGAAAAATTAGGAATACATTTTAAAAAATAATATCAAAAGTCATTTCTCATCACTAGCATACTATAGTTTAAAATAATTTAGGTGCCAAAAATAGGACACAAATAGGTGATTATGTTCCCACAAGATTTATGATGAAATATTAGACAATATCAGAAGCCATAGTTAAAAAATATTGGAATTTTAATGTAATAGATTATAAATAAATTTGTACATAACAGATATACATCTATGTAATGAGTTTGTATGTGTATATATGAAGATATATATACATAGAAAAGGCTACCTAATTTGCAGGACCCAATGCAAAGTAAAAAATTATTGTTACCAACTATTAATAATTCTAAGACAGCAACATGGAGCCTTAAGCCAAGCATAAGACCTCTTTGAATATGAGTCTTGTGGGACCTTATGCCCTTGAACATGGCCCTGTGGTAGAAAAACTACTGGAAAAACATTCAAAAATATCCATAATACTTTGGACTTGCAAACTACTGATGATTTTTATTTCATGTACTTTATAAATTTCCACACTAGGCATATATTATTTTTATAATTAGTGAAAAAAAAGTCTTTAATTTAAAAAAGATCCAAATTACACTTAAAACAGTACTGTAATGAATTGCATTACATTTTGCTTTTAGGCTCTTTAAAATATCTGTTTTGGGGCCCTCCCTGGTGGCGCAGCGGGTTAAAGCACTGCACTAAGAAGCTGAAACCACTTCTGCATGAGTTCGATTCCCGTCCGCCCCGGAGGTGACCACATGGTGTGGCAGACCTCTCCTGACCTGCCCACTGCTCCCCTCAGCAGTGTACTTCGTTGATCTGCCTGTTCTGCTCCCGACTCTGTCTCTGGTGAAGTCTTTCGCCGCCGCTGAGTCTCTGGCCTGTACTCCAGTTCTGTATGCACAAATAAATAAATCTTTAAAAAAAAAATCTGTTTTGGGCCCATGGGAATAACAGATACTCTGTTTAAAGTATTTATACTATGTTTTTAAGTCAGTGAAGAGAATAGAAGAGAATGAGATAAGTTATTTGCTAAGTCCAAAAAAGAAGCCAAATTGAACCACTAATAACACATTTCCATCTACTTTTGTCCAATATAGAATTAGCTATTTGGTTGGTTATTAAACATTTGCTTGACTGGTGCAATGCTAAAAATTACTTCTACAGTGTCCTTAGATCTACCTGCATATAATCTGCAGCCCTCACTGGTACAAAGAAGACCCACAAGAGACCTATTGCATTTTGAGCACTTGCTAGTTCACTGAAAGTTTCAGCAATTTATTGGGAAAAAGATGACATCTGGGAGACAATAAAAGACTTCTAAAATAAGAGTGTTAAGTGAATTAAAATAGTATACAGTGAGTAGTTGCAATATATTCTTTTAGAAATTATACTGAGAAGACTTAACAAGTTTTGTTGTTAAAGACCCACAACTTGCCACTTTGGGATTAATGAAATGTAAAGCCAAGGCAAATCACTTAATTCTTTTAGTGCCACATTCATCTGTTTAGGGACAAAAGATCATCCTGCAGACCCCGTGGGTGGACACTTCATATTTTGGCACATTCTCTATTGTATCACACATTCAATCACCCACTTTGTGCAATTTCTAACAGAAGGAATGATTAGTTGGTTCCCATTCCTTCCTATCCCATTTTCTATTAATAGGCTATCCTGAGGAAAAGCTTTTCTTCAAAGTACATACTGAGGAGAAAGAGAAATGTTTATGAGGTATTTGAAAGGTGGTATATTATACTATAATATACTAGAGGTATATTATCTAAGCACCTCTCTATCTGCCTAGAAACCTGTACAAAAAAATATTACTCACCAATATTCTTGCAGTGGAATTTCTGTTGTGGATGAGATGACATTTGAGAATGGCCCCTATGAGGGGTCACAGATGACCAAAGATGTCAGGTGCCTTCATGCTCAGAAAAATAATTCTCCCCACCCACAGCATGGAATGTCTTTCCATCTTCCTATGTCACTAACTCTGCTACCCCAGTATGTTTCTTTGACAAAGATTAATTTCATAGAAGGACTCTGAGGCTGGGGAGAATCTGTTTTCAGAATTTATATGTATCTCTCCAAGACCCCTCTAAGAAAGTCCTAATCTTACCTTTTCAATGGAGAAACCAGAACTTACATATACCTATCTTTGTTTACTATACTTTCTCCTGGTCAACTTCCTGACTGACTGTTCCTTCTCCCCAAAGTACTTCTTTTTGGCTTAGCTCACCTTTTAAGATGTATCTAAAGCCATGTGGCCAAGTTATTCAGTCATTTCTGTCTTTCCTGTGCATAAAGGAGGTTTACATATTATTTAAAGTTCTTGTAAAATATTTTTCTCGTATCAGTCTGTCTGATGCTTATTTGATTACTTGCCAACCCAAAAGAACCCCCAGGGGTATGAAAAGATTTCCTTTGTACTCCACTGCTAGTTGAATAGGATTCTTTGGATCACATCAAGTTCTAGAGATATATGAAAGTATTACAAAGGATCTATTTTTAAAAAGAGTCCACATCTGATTTGAAGCACTGACAGCTATAAGAATAACATGACTAGTAAATATTAGATACAGTGTTGGGGCATATTTGGAGAAGAATAATTTGAGATTTTTTTTTATAATCTCCAAGATGTGCTTCTTTGTGTGAGGTTCTATGGATAAAGATGACTTCAGTTTCAAGCTGGCAACCTGGCACCATTTACTTACAAATTAAAAATACAAGTGAATCATTTACATATCTCCTAGAAACCAAGGATGTTATACCTCCAGTAATTTGGATAATGCTGTGGGTTGAACTTATTTCTTTTTAAAATTCTAATTAATCCACCCTTCACTTCAAGGAGGCAATTTTCTCAAGTATGCTCTTCTTTTAACCACTGAATTTTATTTAGTCTCCTATAGCACGAAGAATTTTGACTCCCAGGGAAAAACCTCATGTAAGTAGACATCATTGCTTTCATTGGGGGAGGTGTTTGGGTTTTTTTCCCCCATCCCTTCTTTTTGAAAGCTGTCACTTTCCCATGACCTGGGTTTCTTGTGACTTGTCAGTTATATGAGTTTATGAATAAGCTGCCAATCAGTGTGCTTAGTTCCACTAGACATACACCTGACCCAGGAGGGAGAGAGTAACATAATTGAAATTCTTCCCAAAGATTGATGCAGATGCTAGAACAGAAAGAACTGTACATTTTCTTAGGAGTGGCAAACTATGAGAAAAATACAAGCCTGAAATGTTTAGTGGCTATTTGGGCTCTCATATGGCCTAAACTGAAACCATAGAGAAAAAGAAACAGAAGCAAGAAGGAATAACATAGAGGAAAGGTAGAAGAAGAAACATAATGACATAATTTGCACTTTCAGATCCAGTGATGCACAATGCAGTATGCTTGTATTTCCCATTTCTGGGACTCTATACTTTCTTTATGTTGCTTAAATTAGATTGCTTGAGTTTCTGTCACTTGTAATGAAGGGCCTGGATGTTCAAAAATTAAAAATCACTAGCCCTGGTCGTCATAGAAAGACCAACCGGACTAAGAGTTACATATTTTACTTTGTGACACGGACATTGGAGAATCAGTTTTTTGTTATATAATTTTTACTTTTTCCTCCATTTCCATTTTCTACTTACTGCAGTTGCATGCAACAAAGATACTCAAATTAGATTGAATAGTGAGTAGGTTTCATTTCAATTTAGTACCAGAGAATTAATATCCAGCCATAAAACTCTAGACATGAACTTGTTTTTCTGATCATCTTTGATGACAACATCTTGAAAGAATTTAGTTCACATACATAGTTGCAAGATGCTAAAGCAGATTGTTATTTGTCACTCAACATGAATAAAGTAGATTTCTCTGCACCACAGGACATTTGAAATAATGTATAAATGTCCTCACATGATTTTTACTTCTTGTAACCTCTAAATTTCTTTATCTGTTTTTTTGTTTATTTAGGTCCCTTATTTTCATGATGAAAACATTTTCTCAACTATTCAAAACTAGTTATATGATTGATACTTTCTCACTTAAAAATAAATTCCATGCAGTGATAACTGATGGTATGTTTTTTAACAGATAGCTACTTTTATTTTAGATGGAATGGTATTTTAAACAGAAACCCATTCTTAAAGCATACTTTAATCTTCTAACAGGAAAAATAATTTGTGGGTTTAATATTTATTTGATGAATTTGATGAAACAAATTAAAAAAGAAAATATAATACATGTTTATCACAAAATTGCCAATTACTCATCTACTATAGCCTGAGTACCAAAAGTCCAGAGTGAATTCAACCTTCTTCTGAGAGGAAAAAAAAAGCTATACATTTCACTCACAATTCATATTTTAAAACTTCATTAATTACATAAAACAAACTGAAGTGGCTTTGTGGTTATAGATTTCAAGATTATCTTCTCAATGTAAATAAAGATTTATCATGATGTTTCATTATACTCAACTTTTTATACGAGAAATTAATATAATCACAGCATCTCTGTCAGACAGTAGTTAGAAGAGATGTTTCACCAGCTAGAATATATGTTAAAATGAGAGTTTTGTGAATCCAAAGCATATCTTTTCATAAATATATTAGAAATTTCCTCTTGGGAGAATTATTTTACTCTTACTGAAACATGTGAGGATTCACATATGGAGTTTTAAATTTTAATATTGCGCAACGGGTTAGGACGCAGCACTGAAAGCTAGCCGCAGCCACCTCAGGGCGAGTTCGATCCCCAACCTGGAGGTGACCCACATAGCGCAGCAGACCTCTCCCGACCAGCCCGCTGCTCCCCTCAGCAGTGTACTTGGTCGATCTGCCTGTGCTGCTCCCCGCTCTGTCTCTGGTGAAGACTCACCACCCCTGCACCTCTGGCTTGTATCCCAGTTCTGTATGCATGAATAAATAAATCATTAAAAGAAGGGTATGAAAGGATAGGCTAGTCCCCTGTTTTTTTTATAGTTTTCAGGCAGCACTTTGAAAGTTTGCGTTTCAGATGTTTTAGCCTCCTAGCAGAGGTCAGGGGTCAAAGGGAGCTTCTGCCCTCCAGTGGCTTACCAAGTAATTACACCAGTTCTTGCGGACTTTCTGGAGCACTTCCAGGGCTCAGGCAGGGCTGCAGGAAGGTCGATTTGCCTACAGATAAGAACCAGTAAAATTTCAGGTATTTCTGTTAATGGGGCCATATCAGTACCCTCAGTTTGGAGGAATAAGAATTACATGACTTGTAGGTTTTAATAAGATATTGCTCTTATAATCAGAGAAGGGAAAAAGAATAAAAACTGAAACATTTATGTTGGGCTGAAAAAGGACCAGGCAAACTATAAATGAGAAACTAAAGATGAAGAGGTTAAAAAGCCTTTTAATATCGAGGGTTATGTAAATAAAAGTTTAATTTTTTTCTAAAGTTGGGGAAATGGGAAGTATTATGCATTGCTAGGGGGACTATAAAAGGTGCAGATGCTGATGGAAAACAGAAAGATAGTTCCTGAAAAACAAAAACAGAATTACCATGGAATTCAGCAGTTTCATTTTAAGCTACATATCCAAAAGTCTGAAAGCAAGAACTCAAATATTTGTATATCCATATTCTGAGCAGCAATATTCACAATAGCCAAAAGTGGGGACAATCCATTCAACAAATGAATGGATAAATAAAATGTGATATGTACACAAAATGGAATAGTAGACAGCACTAAAAGGGAAGGAAACTCTGACTTGTTCCAACATAGATAGATTTTGAAGACATTATGCTAAGTGAAATAAGCAGACACAAAGGACAAATCTTAGATGATTCTACTTGTAGGATGGTCTTACAATAAGCAGATGTGTAGAGATAGAAAGTATAAGAGATGCTACCAAGAACTGGAGGAATGGAGAACAGAGTGTGGGAACAATTGTTCAATAAATAACAGTTTCTTTTGGGGGTCCTTAACGACAAACTGAGGCATCTTAAACATTTTAAGAGTCCATTATGCAAAAAATTAGTTTGAATTAGCAGCACCAAGCCAGATGTGGTTAGGAGAGAAACACTTTTACAGAAAAGAGGTGGAAGCAAAGCAAAGACATTCTTACTACCTATAGTTTATGTGGTTGCCTTCTTTGGCAAAGTCTAATTGGTAGTTTGTGATTACTTGTTCTTAGATTTTGATTTCTTAACATTAAGGTAATTCAAAATTAGATTTCAATTTGTTTATGAAAGATACTAAGTCATTCAAGCCACCTTCATCTGTGTTGGCCTCATTGTTAATTTAATAGAAAGGGTTGATGAAAAATTTCTGGAAACATAATGGTGATGGTCATGCAGCATTGTGAAAACATTAATACCATTGAACTATGAGCTTAAAAGTGGTTAAAATAATACATTTTATGTCATATAAATTTAGCCCAAACAAGAAATTTATGTAAATGGATTTGTTATTTTACTTTAAAGAAATATGAAATAATCCTTTATTTTTTCATTGCTTTTGAACTTTGTTGGCTGATTTTAATGACAAAGAATATCTTTTAAGGATATTGCTGTTATGTATTTTAAAATAAGAATATAATTTTATACTCTTAAGGCATAAACTTTTTGGATTTGTCCCATCGTTAGATGAAATTAAATTGAAGATTAGGGGTTTCCCAATCAACTTTCGGAGTAATAGTACTTTAAGGTTTTTCTGTTTTTGTTTGTTTGTTTTTATTTACCAACTAGTTATTTGTCTACAGGGTGAATTTAAAGATACTGCAAGTCAGCTATTCCCAACTAAATTAATGGTTTGGTTTGATTCATGATTATACTATTCTACTTTGGTTATAATTAGAGAAAATAAAGTTATTCTAAATAGAAGTCTAAATAAAAGCATATTAAAAATTGGTCCCCAAAATATCCCCAGAGTGGAAAATACTATATTGAAGCTCTCAAACATAAGGAAAAGGGTATATTATAACAGGGCATAACTTCCCAAGGAGCTCAGAGTAGGAAATGTGTATGCCATGTCATCAGGCCTATGTAACTCAAACTGTACTCAGCATATTACCTGGCATAACAGATAAGTGATAAATGCATCCTGAATGGGTGAGTGATAAGTGACTATCACTTCAATTCTCTGAATCTCAAGTTTCTCGTGTGATCAAAGAAGAGTTTGAACTAGACTAGGTCTCAGTCCTGACTCCCCATGAGAATCATCTTCGGAGGCTTTTGTTTTTGTTTTTAATGATGCTATTGATGCCAGTCACCTTAAAAAGGAGTGGATTCTTATGCATGCTGTAAATGGATGGACCTCACAGTCATTATGCTACAGGACAGAAGCCAGTTAACAAAAGGTCAGTTAGTTCAATGCACAATGAGGGTTGAGAAACCCTGACTAAGGTGATGTCTAAGATTCTGCTTTGTTTCAAAGATCCTTGAATCTAAGTAAGATGACTCAAAAAAAAATGAAGACTGCCAACTTTTGCCACTATTTCATAATCATAAACACTTACTTCCTTGGGTAAGCTGCCTGAATTAAGATTGCTAGAGGATGTATTGAGTTTGTTCTAAAATTTTTTCCTGTTTAATAATTTCACTTCTTTTCCTAAAATGAATTAATCTTTACACAAAACTTCATTGGACAGATGTACAATTCTATTTGCATAGATAACAATAGATTCTAATATAAATTGTTCTCTTAGAGAACACTAAATGCTCACACTCAGCAGGCTTTTTTTTTTTTTTTGCCAAAGTCACTCTTTTTTGAAGCTTGACATTTCTATTTCAGTCATCCAAAAATCTAAGTAAGTTTTTAGCCTTAGGCATTATTTTACAGTAATTGTAGACTAATTCTTCTAGATAAAATTATTTTAAATAGGTTGTAAACATTAAAAGCAATTAGAAAGTTTTCAGTCATAAAAAGTTGAAGTGACACAACAAAAGGAAAACATGGATTATATTCCTAGAAGCGTCATTGTTTTATAAAAGAAGGATTGTTTTGAAATAGTTCATTGTCTTGATGCAATAACCACAGGATATTGAGTCAGCCTACATAATCAGGGCTAAACCAAATTAAAGATGAAATGGAAAATATTTTTAGATGTTTCCCATCTAAAATGAGAGAATTGATGGGTGTAAAAAAAAAAAAAGTAACAGCTTTCTGTTCTCGTAGATTTTTATTTTGGTCCAGAGGTCCATTCCTCCCCACCACCACCCCCCTTGCCCCACCTATCATGCCATGGATTCCTAGGGATGGGTTCCAGCAGTTCAGCTTCTCTGGGTGGAGCAGGCTGGCACTTCAGTTGGACCCAAGCACCTGTTGCTTCCTTGCCCCTTCCATTCAATATCCAAATTCATTATTTAAAAATAAAAGCTGGGTCCTCCCTGGTGGCACAATGGGTTAAAGAGCAGCACTATGAAGCTGTCCACAGCCACTGCAGTAGAAGTTTGATCCCCGGCCAGGGAGCTGACCCACGTGGCACAGCAGACCTCTCCTATCCTGCCCACTGTTCCCCTCAGCAGTGTATTTCAGTTAATCTGCCTGTTCTTCTCCTCACTCTGTCTCCAGCAAATCCTCTCATGTCCATACCTCTGGCCTGCACTCCAGTTCTTGCATGCATAAATAGATAAATCTTTAAAATAAATAAATAAAAGCTAACCCATGTCATTTCTTTTCTTAAGACGCTCTGATGGATTCCCATACAATTAAGTCAAGCAACAACATTCTGATGACTGTCAAAGGCCTGGATGGTTTGAAACTGCTATTATTCTGACCTCACCTTCTACCCCCACCTCAACACACCCCGACATTTTGGCCTCCTTGTTGTGCAAATATTCACCTTTGATCTTGCTGTTCCCTCTGCCTGAAAACTTTCTCTGCTTATCTCATGGCTCACTCCCTCAACATTACTTACTTCTCTGCTCATAGTTATCATACCAGTGAGGCCTTCCTCACTACAACAGTCTTCCCATCACTCAACTTTATTTTTTCCAAAAATAATGCTTATTGCTTACCGATACATTATACTCATATACTTTCCTCCTTCTTTTAGCCCCTTGGAATGTAAGTTCAGAATACAAGTTCTAGACCAACAGGCCCAGCCTGTTCCCTGCTGTGTGACAGGGGAACAAGGTGTGACACACGGAAGATGATACTGAATATTGATTGACTGAATTTGTGATTATCAGGAGCTAGTTGTTTGCAAGTAATAGAAAACCCAGCTCAAATAATTTAAAAGAAGAAATTGAATGACTTGTGGAACAAAAGCCAGCAATATATTGGCTTCAGGCATATCTGGAGTCAGGGGTTTCTGCTTTTCCTTCCCCTATGCCTGTTCTATTCTCAGGCAAACTTTCATTGCATGTGAGAAAGATGGTGATCAGTAGTGACAGGCTTAATTTCCTTATAGCTCTGAACAGAAAAAGAAAAGGCTTTCATTTCTATCAACATAAAGTCCTGGGCCTGGCTGGCAATGTCCTGGATTGGTCACATATCTCCACCCCTGGCCCCCGCAGCCAATCACTGTGTCTGAGGAGGCAACACTCTGGCTAGCCAAGTGCCAGTCATAGGGCCATCCTGGAGCTGAGGGCAGAGCCACAGTACAGAGTTCCATGGAGGCAAATCGTGATGCAGTTTGTTGACTTAAGTTGGTCCGTGTCTGCTCGGGCAGTACCTCAGTGATTGCTAATAGTTTTCTTTCCACGGACTTTAATACTCTTATGTATTTTTATATGACATGTTCCTGTCATGTCATGTATTTATGGTATGCTGAACAGCTCATAATCAGGAAGTACACACTCAGTGCTGGAGACAATGGTTTAAGTACTTCATCTACATTTATCCCTGTACATATTAAATGAGTATATACATACAACATATTCATTTACCTGCATTTATATTCATATATCTACATTTACCTATATACATATTAAGTAAGTACATACATATTCATTTAAGCCTCTGCACAATCCTTTGAGAAGGGAATTATGATTCTAGTCTAGGAGCTGAAGCACAGAAAGGCTAAGTAACTAACCCATGGTCCCACTCCAGTGAAAGGTAAAAGTAGATATTGAGCTCAGGCATGCTGATTCCAGGGATGGTGTTCTAAACCACGACAGCATCCAGATTCTGCCTGAGAGCATCAATTTCATCCACTTTCAGCTGTTGTTTTTAGACCATCTACCAAGAGCCACCCAAATAAGCATTCATTAACACTTCTAAATATGATGGGTGATAGACAGGAAGCCTTTTCCAGCTCCCACCAAGAAAGGAGTTGTGGTTTGGCTGTAAGGAGTGTGCTTAGCTGAGAACGTCCATCTGCTTTTGGTCAGCTCTCCCTGGGTAGTCCCAGCCAATGACCACACAGCAGGGATCCAAGGGCCTGACCATTGCTGCCCATGTTGACCTCAGGAGTTGCTCAGAACTCCCTATGTGTGAAATGAGGCTTTCCAGGTCTGCACAGTATCTAGTGCTCTGTATATTTAATCCTAATCTCCTCTTTTAGCTTTCACAAATGTTACCTGCTCCCCCAGTGAGTTATCTGTTTCTTCAATTTCTTGGTATCAGCTTCCAGTAGTGTTCAGAGAGCAAGTGGTAAACTGGAAGTTGGAACCTAGAACACTCACCCCTCAGCTGGCAAAAAAGGACCCCATCCGGGATGGGACATGGGCTCGAGAGTCTGTGGCACATGGTGGCAGCTCATTTTTGCTAAAACTAGTGAGAGACTGTTTCTGTTCAAGGAAATTTCCAAGCAGCTACAACAATTCAGTCTTTTGAAAAGTCCTCAGGGCTAGATGGGGGAGGAGAAGCAATACATATAAAGACAATGGACTTGTTGGTTATTATTATTAAGTTGCATGGGTGTTCTACAGAGGGAATAATGGGAGACTGAGGGCCATTAACAATTAATTGAAAACTAAATCTAAAGAACAGAGGGCTTCTTTGGTAGTTTACAAAGAGGCCCTTATCCCTGCGATGGGACAGTAGAAAAAGCTAAAGTCCAAGCTCCAGATTTAGTAATTACAGTTCTAGAACTATAAACATGACTGAATGATCAACTGGTGGTCTGTTGTGCCATGGTCAGGGCCCTGGTATGTAAAACCTGAGAACCTGACACTTGGGGTTAGAGTCATCTGGTACATAACCCTAACCATTTTGATTCTCTGGTACCCTCAGAGCTCTGTTCAGAGCTATTATTCTTGAAAAGACACTGTAGAAACCTCAACTTCACAAGTCAACAAGGATCCCCTTCTCTAGCTCAAACACAGTCTCTAGCTCTAGAAACAGTTTCTAGATCAAAAACATAAGTTGCAGCATAATTCGGCTGGGTCTCATAAGGAAAGAAAGGGACTGTTTTCTAATGGAGCTGCAAGAACAACCCGGCCTGTTTTAGTAGAGCCAGGATTTGGGGGTGTGCTTGATCAAGGGTTAAAATGGTTAAATAACAGTTTGTTTCAATCTAATACCCCTACTCTTCCAGGCTGTAGAATGTTACACACTGTCAAGGGCTCCAGGGGATAGTGCAAATTCTTTGCTAGGGTGGCTTGGAAGCTTGAAGAAGTTGATGGTCTGTCTGCTCTTAGTCGTTTTCAGAATTGCCCTGACAGATGGTAGAGGAAGGAATCAAGAAACTGGGGGAAGTGGCTTACTGGAGTGTGTATTTTATGTGAGGCCAGAAGATCTACCAGTTACATGTTACATACATAGACCCAGAGCACACTATTGGCCAAAGTCATCAAGATTTGCCAGTGAGAGGGGCACCAGAATCAGCAAGAAGTTCAATGGCGGCTAAGGTTGCATTAGGAGAGACTGTCAGAAATCTCGGTTCCTTAATAGCAGTGGACCTGATGCAATAAAAGACAGGGGACAGCACTTAACTATACACGAGCGGGGTTGCAGTTATTGAAATGGTTGGTAAAATGGAATAGCATCCGAAAGTTCTCAACCCAAAGAGAGATGTGACATGGTAAATACATGGACAGCCAATCTGGGTATTACTTGATGTGTAATATTGAAAAAGCAAAAACAGAGGAGCAGGAGGCTTAGAGTTGTTGCCTTAATAAAATCTCATCATTGGAGAAACAGCAATTATTCTAGTTGAATTATAAACAATGTCTCCTGCTTGGGCACTTTTCATTCCTTGCGTCCATAGATGAGCAGCCAAGACAAGAATTTACCAATTGGGCAGGAGTTATGGATTCTAATTAGCGGGAGGAGATAGGGCTGTTGGAATAATGAAGATAAGAAGGAATATGTATGGAAGTCAGGTGATGCCCTTGGGTGCTTTATGTTCCTCCCTCCCCGACTAAGAATGTGCATGGACAAGTGCAGCAACCTCAGCCTGAGAAAAGCTTGGGTAACTCGGACCCTTCAGAAATGGAGATTGTCCCAACACGAGGAAGGTCACTGAGAACAGGAGAGAGAGACACTGCCAAGGGCTAGTAAATTATGAATGGACAGTGGAGAAAGTACAGGATGAGAACCAGTTGTGGCCCCAAGGCCATCTGAAATGATGAGGGCTATTAATCTCACAAACATCCCTCTGCAAGAAAACCCCACTGATCCCCAAATGTGAATGAAGAAGTAAATCCCATGGTACACAGGGTGAACTGTGACAGTCAGGAAGATGCACTATTTGGCTCTCCCCTTAAGAAAGAACTTCCATTCACCTGCAAGGAGAGCAATTAGCTAACAGACTCAATTAGCTGCAGCATCTTCAGATTCTACCTCAGTTTTTGAACTGAGACCATATTCTTCCTGAATATGCCCTAGATGATGACAGAATATGGTGGAAGTACTAGGGCTGGACTGTTCCTGCCCAGCTTGGAACTTCTCTAATTGGCAATCTTTGTGCCAGAGCTCACCACTGATTTGACAGAAACTTTGTCAGAACAGCACTGTGTTCTAAGTCAGTCCTTGTGCAGTCCTGTTCTTCCCCACTTTTCTTTGACAGGGGTCTCATGCACATCATGATCCAAAGCCTTTCCCTGACTAACCCTATGTTTTTCCCCTTTTTCTTTCACAGGTATTTCCCCAAATCAACTACTTAGACTCTTAACTCCATCTCAGTATCTGTTTCCTGGGAGAAACAACTGACACAGATGGTTACAAAAGAGACTCCCTCTCTGTGTGACTCAGGAAAGTAAATTAAGTCTCAAAGTTTCAGTTTTTTCAATACTATAAAATAAAGATATTATCACCTGTCATTGAAATGGGGGGGCTTGAATATATAAAATATTTAATATTTTTATGAATATTAAAAGAGAGATTGTGGCCCTCCCTGGTGGCATAATGGGTAGGGACACAGCACAGCAAGCTGGCCACAGCCACTTCAGTGCAAGTTCGATCCCTGCCCCAGAGGTGACCCACATGGTGCAGCAGACCTCTCCTGACCCGCTCGCTGCTCCCCTTCATCAGTCTGCCTGTTCTGCTGCCCACTCTTTGTCTGGTGAATCCTCTCACCGTCCCTGCACCTCTGGCCTGTACCCCAGTTCTGTATGCATAAGTAAATAAATCTTAAAAAATAGAGAGAATGCATTTAAAATATTTAGCAGACATCCATCTTCATTTAGAAAATATCAGCTTTTATAATATCTATATTTTATAGAGAATGAAAATTCTCTAACTTTCATCCCTCCAGGTGGAGATGATCATTTGTATAGCAGCAGAGAATTGTTATTTTCCCTTCATTTGATCTCATTTTCATGTATAAACATGTACACATCTATTTGGGTTGACATTTTCACAAAGCTATGAGAAAGAAGACTTCTATTAGGGAAATTCATCCAAAAGATGAGAAGAACCTAGCTGAATAACAAAATTATTTTTTACCAGTCTGATGGCTATCTACTGCCTTGGATGAGATTTG
This sequence comes from Condylura cristata, assembly GCF_000260355.1. NCBI lineage: Eukaryota > Metazoa > Chordata > Mammalia > Eulipotyphla > Talpidae > Condylura > Condylura cristata. The sequence continues at coordinate 13,775,634 of NW_004567118.1, read as the reverse complement.
TGTTTACTTTAAGCCACATATGAGCTAAATCTATGGTACAAATCATTTAATAAAGTACTACTTCCTCTGGTGAGCCTAGAGTTTGTGGAAATTTAAAAGACATGTAACCTGCAGGATTTACTTATTTATATTTTGCATTTTTTTTTTTTAGTGGAGAAGTCAATCACTACAGTTCAATAAACCATGAGTTAGAAATAACATTCCTTGGGATCAAAAATTGGGTAGGTAAAGTGCACAGGACTATGCTGATGGCACATGGGTGAATTGGTGGTGGGAAGTCCTCGGGGATTACAACTGAGATGGAAAAAGACACAAAATGATGTAAAAATAAACTAATAAATTTTTTTAAAAAAGAAAAGAAAAAGAAGTAACTATTCTTTAGAAGAGAAGCTGGCCCCTTCATTTGTTTATAATTTGGTAATTTTCTGACAATCATGCCACTTTCTACATCTCTTTTAAAATTAATTTTGAAGACATTTCTTTTTTATAGGTGGACTTCTGCAGATGAAAAATTCTTATGGCATAGAATCATTTAGAGTATTTTATTTAAACTTTTCCTCCTAAGAACCTCAATTTGAGCACACATCTGCTTTCTGAAAGAAAAAAAAATCTCCATTGAGCTAGCCAGTTAGATGAAAACGATATCTTTTCTGCTTCTTAGAATGGCATCCTAAATTTCTGTTTCAAACACCATCCTAATACACTCCTTGATGATCAGGTGAATGTAAAGTCATGAAGATACATCTGGTTCAAAATAACAATTGAACACATGACCCCCAGACACTAAAGCTAACGTTATATATTCTATACCTAGACATCAGCTGCTATTTCACAAAAGAGAAGCTAATGGCACATCAGGTAATATTTCCTCTGCTCCTTCTTAAAACCTTTTGGAAGCTCTTTCCATCCCTATATTTGCTTCCAACATTGCACACATTTTCTTCTCACGCTTAAAAATAAATGTCAAGTTCCTGATCTTTTGCTAAAGATTCATTGCCAAAAAGCTGGTTTCACAGCAGGAGTCTTCCTAGGAAGAGAGTTGGCTCATATTCCTGCTAAGAACATAACCTGGGAATGATGGAAAAATAATTATAATCAATGTCAGAGAGCATATGGGTTTCTGCTGAACGGCCTGCCAAATTGGGCCTGCACTAATCCTTTCCATCCACTATCAGTCAGTTGACTCTAGCAGACAAATTCCTCATCTTTGGATAAATGAAAATCCAAATCTCACACATATTTCTCCCACATCTGAGAGGTTTCTGAGAGAACCAGTAAATGCCTTGCATTTCTTAAGCTTAGTTTTCATGAAACTAATAGTTAATGTGTTTTGGCATCTGAAAATGTAGAACTGCCTTGTTTCTACCTCTTCTTTTATCCTGGGTGAACCATTAAGATTATTTCACAGATAGTGAAAGAAATGAGGCTATTTTAATAAACATTGAAAAACCCACATTTAAAAATAATTGCACTTTATGCTGATGTGTTTTCAGCTGGAGACACTCCAACAGTATGTGTCATTTCTAAAAGGGGAATAGTGTTGAGTTGATTAAATGGAAGCAGAAACACCTAGTGCCTATCATTACAGAATAAGGTCCTCCTGGGTGATTTAATTAAGCCCTTTATTGTTATAGAATGGATTTCCAAGTATTTTTCCACTGAGCTTATATTTCACTTTACCATCCATCCAGCTTGGCTTCTCTTGGGATGTGTGCCAGGTGTCATATAGTTTTTTCAGTAGAGAATTTTCTGTCTGTGAAATCTCAGAACACATGGAAATCAGAGGCAGACTTGAATTTTCCTTACAAATCTCTGTTTCAAATATTGGAAAGCTTGGTACAGTTGTGTCTTTTCTATACTGCGACAAGATACAAGTCCAGCTTTTTCTTAAATGGGCATGCATAAATAGCATAAATAAATCAATAAACACAATAAATATATTGTATACTTTCTGTTTTGACAATGCCATGAGTAGACAAAAAGCGGACATTCTAATTAAATATTGGTAGTTCTTGTTTTTAATATTTAGGACACCTTAATCAAAGAGAAAAATGGAGTGTAAATGAGGTTGTTTTTGTTACTCAAGGAGCTCCATCACAGATTTGACACTAAATTAACAAGGATACAAAAAGCTGGGCAGCAGCCTCTGTCCTAAGGTCCCTATGGCCTGTTGAGACATTCAAAATAACTATCTAATCATTCAAGTCATATTCTAAAATAAGGTTTAAAATGGCAGTTGTATATTGGTAGTGATTCTCCCAGCCATATAGCCCAGCCTCAGTTCCCAAAGCTAAAGTTACAAAGATAAAATGATCTTTTTATCTAAGCTGTGTTGTTAGCTTTTAGAAGGGCTTACATTTCATTTCTTACTTTCTTCTTGGCATGTCTCTGAAAACTTATAAAAACCCAAGATGACCAATACCCCTAAAATCAACTGGGTCAGTTCTGTATTTGCAGAGTAAGTGAGTCAGAAATGGACAGAAGCTGTCCAGGACAGGACAAAAACTAGAACTCAGAAACTTAGAAAAAAATTTGACTCAGGAAAAAAATAAATCCTACTATACTTCCTCTGTAACTGCTTTGAAAGACTTTAGAAATCAAACTTGCCAAATACGGGCACCTCATAATTTGTGAGGATATGGATGTCATCAAAAGTTGTATAATTTGATTTGTGAGATGACCAAATGAGATTGTAAGTTTTTGTCTTAACTAGGCTGTGTTTATTTATAATAAAAACTCCTCACCCACTTAGTCACTATGAAGGCAGTCCCCTGTGAGTCGTGTCCTCAAGTTTATTAGTAAGTTGGTTGGTTGGAAAAGTAGAAGAAAAAAAGAAAAAGAAAAATATTGGATGGTTTCCTTTATAGGAGGAATGTGGAGGAATCAAATAAGGGATTGGGGGAAGCAAAGAATTGTAATAAATTAAAAATCAAAATAATCAGGCAACTATAAATCAGAGACGTTCTATAGGGGAGGGAGAGGGGTTGAGAGTGGGAAGGGAAGAGCACAAGGGCTCACAGTGATGGTGCACAGGTGTCTTGGTGGTGGGAATTTCATGGGTACTACACCTGAGAGGAGAAAGCATGCATTGTACAAAAATGAAGAATGATGTAAAAAAAAAAATATAGACAAACAGACAAACAGATATAAAGAAATACAAACGAATTTTAGGCATGTGGTGTAGAGGCTAAATTCCAAACTTCAACCCCCAAATCTGACCTCTTTCACAGGACTAAGATCAACCTGAGTTCCAACTTGCAAGAGTCAACACCTGTACAGGTTATTCACTATTCATCATCTGCTCCGTGCTCTGGACGACCAAATATTTATTCACCTGTATCCCCTTGCTGGCTGACTTTCAATTGACTTCAGTGTATTCTTTGACTAGAGAAGCAAGAGTAAGAGGAGAAAGAGGATGGAGCATTTCTTCATCTGTTGCTGTCCTACTTAGCTGCTGCGAGTCTCCAGGGTCTGTGTCCCTCTGAAGCTGGACCTCCAGCTGGGCAGCCCCTGGACCACAGCTCCAGCTCTCATTGGACTCCCCACCCTTTGTGTTGAGGGTCTATCTGCTCCCTCATCTTATTAGTCTCTGGCATCTCAAAATTCTACACTGGTTCTAATTAATTCCAGTTAATAATCCCTTGATTAAAGTGTACCATTTGAGGGCCCTCCCTAGTGGCGCAGCGGGTTAAAGCACAGCACTAAGAAGCTAAAGCCACTTCAGCATGAGTTTAACCCCCACCCCAGAGGTGATCCACATGGCGTGGCCTGCTGCTGACCCGCCCGCTGCTTCCCTCAGCAGTGTACTTTGTCAATCTGCCTGTTCTGCTCTCACTCCGCCCTGAACTTCTGGTCTGTACCCCAGTTCTGTAAGCATAAATAAATCTTTAAAAAAAAAAATGAACCATTTGAGTAGAATTTCATCCCCCAAAGATGCAGAAAGTAAAGGAAGAGAAAGTAAAAGAGTTTCTTGTGCTTTTTCTGCAGAAGTTGCTAGTGGAATTTCAGGGAAGACCATTCTTTTTTTGGACAAATATTAATATGTGGCTCACTCAGGAAGTGACATTTAACTGAAACCTCAAGTTTAAGAAGGAAATAGCCATGGTGCAAAGAGCTGGAAAGGGTGAGGAAAGTGTGTTGAAAGCAGAAGCAGTTAGAAGCGTGAAGTTTTAAAGGTGGGAAAGGAGGTTTGGTGGGACAACTGAGACGTCTGGTAGCTGTCTGACTTTGGGGGAGGTTAAAGACAGATGTTTGCAAGTCACATGAGGCACTGAAGGAAAAGAATGACAGGAGGAGGGCCAGGTGGAGAGTGGTACAAGATGAGGCTGGACAGGGAGCTCAGGGACTTCAAGGCCCTATAGGCCAAGAGTATGGATGGTCAAGAGTAAAGGGAAGCCATGAAGAGTTTTACAGAGTAAAGTGATATGATCTGATTTATCATTTCCAAACTCACCCTAGCTGCTCTATGGAGAAGCAGCTATTTTCTTTGAAGACCTCACACAAAGACATGGCTAGTTGAAAGCAAGATTTAAGAATTCCTAGGTCCCTGACTAAATACCATCATAATCTTGCCTCTAGAGTTCCAGTTTCAACATGACTTAATGGTGTATTTAAAGAACAGCCCCCGGAGTCCGGTTTGGCTGATGTACAATAACGTCCTTATGGGGAAGTATGTAACATAGTAAGAGATAAGGTTCCACGACTTTTCATTCTGGTTGTCATGGCAACGGCAGCCAGAGCTCTGGAAGGAAGAAGAGAGCAGAGAGGGGAAAAACCAGAAGCTGCTGTGGCTCTTAGTCTTGGGAAATAATTAAAGACAGATGTTTGTCAGGTATATGGAAAGGACAGTAATAAATCTACAATTTGTACGTGGAAAATGTGTTTGTTTTAAGGAGCTGAGATACGCATGAAAGCTTTGTCAGAGTTGGAGACTTAAGTGAATGTCCAGCCTCCATTTTCCTTTTGTGCCTGTTGCACTGCCAGCAGCTCCATACACTCCAAAGAATGAACAGAGGAGTTTCCAAAGGATCAGTACTCTTCTTATTTTATAAAATCATTCTACATCTCTAGGTAGACACATCCTTTGGGTGAAGATTCTACTTTATATCAAAACCATATTCATGTTGTGGTCAGTGGCTACAGAGTGGCAAACCTGCAAGGAAGACCCAGCCCCAAACAAAAGACCAGTTCGAGAATGTCAGTCTCTGTGAGGCTGGAGGCTGCTGCCGACAGTCATTCACTAGTCATGATGGGATGTTATTATAACCAAATACTTCCCTTGAGGAGCCCTTTGATAATAGGCTTTGGATTAGACTCATGGAGTGATTAAATATCATCTATAAAATGAGGCTCCTCTGTCTTTTGAAAACTGCAATGGTGGCTGTGTGATAAAGATTATTGGCTAGTGGGTAGGGAACCCCATTAACCCCCAACACAAGGATACATGGGATTGAACACTTGTTCTAGGGACAGCAGTATATTGTTTCTCATATGTATCCAGACATCTGAAGGGGAAAATCCCCAATGGCGTGGACTCTTCAGTAGCCTATATAAAATATCTCTCAAGTCTTTCATTTGGCTTTGCTCTAATTCTGTGCTCACCAAGCAGCCACTATTTAATTTCTTTTTTATTCTGAATACACAGGTATTTTTTTTATTTGAGCACCTTAATTAACTAGTGCTCAACTCTAAACTAGGAAGGTAATATTTTAATTACTAATTTTGTTTCCTTTAGATGCTAAAGAGAGTACCCTGGATAAGAAACACATATATCTTATGACTGAAGTGCTAAAACCATCTCTGTGTATGGAAGTCATACACAGCTCCCATTTGACAAGTCCAAAAAGAGTCTCATGAAAACAGTCAAGCTAAAAACAAGAGTGCACAAGGGAGGCACCAAGGAGTGATGAGAAAAAACTGTTTAATGTTTTAAGCACTACCAAGTGAGTAACACGAGACTGAACTGGTTATTTAGCTCAACTATATATAGTTAGTTTGCATCCTGGAATTTACTTGTACTATATATAGTAGAGTTTTAGTCATACTCTCCAACTGATTATGTGTGCTGGACTGAAGTGTTTCAAGGGTGCCAGAAATGAAGAGAAAATGGAAATCTTCCATGGACCTATGGGCATTTTCTTTAACCCCATTTCCATTTTCACTAATAATTGGCAGTGGAAGAAAGCTAATTGAGAGCAGCTCTGGAAGAAAAGCATAGATCCTCCCCTGGAAAGAATACCTCCATTTAGTCTTTCCCTTGTGGAGTATTCTTTTGTTTAAAGACTGACCATGGGTATCATTCAGAAATAATCCAATTAAAAGGGTTTAGAGTCTTGGAAAACTACCCAGATTTTGTGCCAAAAGAATAATACAAGGCCCTCCCTGGTAGTACAAGGGGCTAGGTGCAGCACTATGTATCTGTCTGCAGCCACTGTAGCATGAGTTCAATCTCTGGCCAGGGAGGTGACTCATATGGCGCAGCAGACCTCTCCTGTCCCACCCACTGCTTCCCTCAGCAGTGTATTTCAATTGATCTGCCTGGTCCGCTCCTCACTCTGGCTCTGGAGAATTCTCTAACTGTACCTCTGGCCTGTACCCCAGTTCTTCTATGTATAAGTAAATAAAACTTTAAAAAATATATACAAACACACACATAGTTTATCTCAAGAAGAACAGCTCTATTAAATTGTTCATTATTAACTGCCTCATAAACATCATTCTTTGGAATATGAGAATTTTTTTTACTTTCTTGAATAAAATAGCAATTTTTCTGACCTGCTTGGAAAAGTAAAGTATTCTACAAAGTACCTATTTTAGGCTGAGAAAGTCATTTTATTTTAGGAGTCTCAAATCTCTTTTTAAAAGCTACTTTTGATCATTTCCCCAAAATTTGACCTGTCTGGTAGGAGTGAGTACTCTGCTGTCTTTTTTTATTTTTTTTAACAGGTTTTTACTTAATTATTTTTGCCTAAAAGAACTGGGGTAGAGGCCAGAGGTGTGGGGGTGAGAGAATTCACCAGAGACAGCGTGGGGAGCAGAACAGGCAGATCTTAAACTGGGTCTTTCGAGGAGTCTTAAAGTGTGGGAGACAGTGTTTTCACTGCCCAGTACCTAGCATCCCTTCCTGATGATTTATCATGGCTTCGCTGAGGTAGATTACTCCTCTCCTTCTGTGTACCTCAAAAGCTTACTTCCCACCTGCTCCCTCAGGGGAGCATGCAGCCCAGTATGCTATCTCTTTGGTTACAATGATTGGTTAGAGATGGACACATGATCGAAACAAGCCAATCAAATCATAGAAGACTTAATTTTGTGCCCTTACTTGAGCTATTAAGGAAAACTGGGTCTTCTGGAATTGGTTACTATGAGGCTGATAATCTCTAGCCAACTCTGAGGAAGTGGAGCTGAGGACTGGCTCCTATTTTAATGCCTGAATCAAGCTGTGCTGAAGATCTGTGCCTGGATCTGTGCCTGCCCCATCTCCAAATTCCCTTTTTTAGTTTAGTTTTTAGTTTGGGCTGGTTTTTCTGACATTTGCATCAAATACAGGAGAACCTGCAGAAAATTTTCTTTCAAATCATGGGTAAAAGTTTTTATTGTTTTGTTTGTTTACTTTCAATGTTTCTGTATGGAAATATAATAAAAAATGAAAAATTTTATTTCCCCTTTTTGTTAACAAAAGGCTGTCTGCTTGCCTCTGTTCTACATGTATTTTATTTCTTCAATATATGTTCATTCAAAGACTGCCCTTCTTTGAAATTCTATAGAGCCTTTGATTCCTAGTTGTTTTGACTCAGAACCTTATTTAGCATATTCTACCACTTCTCTGGCTCTGTTACCCTGGAGACATTTTGGTTTAATCCTGGAGGATCCTATTTCACCAGAATTAGAGAACTGAAATCAAGGGACTAAAATGAGGATCTAACTCCAAACTAAAATAACAAAAAACAGAACCACGCACCAGATCTAGAAAGTCTAATCTGAATACTAACAGAGACTACTGTGAGGGGTAGACAGGGAAGAACTATAAAAATAAAAATGTCAAGTCTAAACTTCCAGACCAAAATTAGATAATAACATCAATGGTTACACAGGCAAATCTCCCAAAAACTAGTGTATATTGGCACCGAATAATCCAATATTTTTAATAGCTGTCTGATTCATATCTCTTAGTTGGGTTAAAAAGTAACACACTGATCAAAGTATCACACTGACCCACATGCTCTTAACATTTACAGATAGCTTACTGACCCTTTCAACAGTGACTGAAATAGGACTTTGACAAAGTCTGATAGCCTCAGAATTCAGACCTGAAAGTATGGATGATTCACTTGGAGCAACATGAAAAAGGACATTTTAAACTGATTTTATATAGCAGAAGCTCTAAAATTATCCTTTTTTAAAAAAAATTCTATTCAGTCTTCAATATTAGAGAAAATGTCTAAAGAATATGAATTCCAGTGAAACAATGGGCTGGAAATGAAAGGAGATCTACAGACTCACAATTTCAGCATGGAGGCTTTATAACCTCCCCTTTTCTGTCAGGCACTTGGCATTTGTAGAGATGGAGCACAGTGTTTGGCATACCCTGGCTGCTAAATAGCTTTTTAAAAAAAATTTTTTAAATTTTTATTTATTTATGCATACAAGAACTGGGGTGTAGGCCAGAGGAGCAGGGCATCAGGTGATTCACCAGGGACAGAGAGGGGAGCAGAACAGGCAGATTGACAAAGTCCACTGCTGAGGGGAGCAGCAGGTGAGACAGGAGAGGTCTGCTGGGCCATGTGGGTCACTTCCCCGGCCAGGGATGAAACTAATGCTACAGTGGCTGTAATAGCTTGAACATGCTGAGACTGTAACTCCTGCACCAGCAGGAAGGCCCTGAATAACTTTTGGTGGGTGAACAAATGAATGTCTCTGCATCATGTGCTCATCATGCTCATCATGTTCCCTCAATATCTAAGAGCAAATGACTATCTGTGGATATTAACTTAATTCATCTGGGTGCTGATACAAACATTTCTGAACTATATTCCGTAGAGGAAAACTATTTTAAGAAAAGGGAATTTTGGATCTCATTTTTTAGATAAACTTTTTTTCTACTGCAAAAGAATGTATTGTCACACCCAGTGAAGGCTGATGTTTTTTCTGATTAGTTAGATTTTACATAAACACATTTTCATGTTTATGACTTAGGGCAGGTCTTGATTAGAAAGTAAATAATCCAGGTATTCTTTTCTTTTATTCTTTAAAAATGTTTGTGTTCATTTCATAATTTCTTTTTGGTCTTCTAAAATTCCAATTGGAGAGTTAGAAGGATCATGAAAAAAAAAAATTTTCCCCTAATTTTTACATAAATACATTGCCATTTTACCAATCTATATGCAAGGAATAAATGAGAATTCAAAATAGACATTAGCAATATACTACAGTTTATATAAAACACAGCCTTAATAATTTAAAGTTAAAGCTTCATCTTTTTGGTCTTAAAGACAAAGTATTTGTTTGCTGGTCTATTGATGTTGTGAATGCATTTCCAGATGCTGGGATTTTAGGAAAGAATTATCATACATACTTTATTCTCAAATAGGTGCTGCTACTAGTTAAAGTAAATGATTTATGCTATTGCCAAATTTCAATAATTTGTTTTGGGTGAGATAAAGCAACCAAAGAACATAGATTTTGAAACTAATGCTATTATTCTAAGAAAGCACATTTTTATGAGCTAATTCAGCATTAAATTTATTCCAAGTCATAAATCCTTAGAAGCAAAATGTGATTTAGCATGTAGGTTTTCACTTGTAAAATAAGCAAGGTTTCAATTAAAAGTCAATAGGTTATGCCTAAACATCAATTAATTTTTGTCCTGGGGCATCTACCATTTCTATATTAAGTAGTCTAATAGAAAACCCTTTACTTTAAAGGTTCTATTTTTTTCACTGACATACCCTGTGTGAAAAGTACATTTTGGCATAATATACTATACAATGGATTTTGAGTACTTACATATGTTTCTGACATTAACAAAATTTGCATTGTCCTCAGGAGGTAGTGTAGCATATATGTGGCTATCGGCTACAAACAACAGAAAAGCAAGTTGGTTCACAAATTGAATAGACTGGAATGTGTAACCAAGAGACAATGGAGACCCTCCTTGTAGCTTTTCAGAATGTAGCAAACAGCTGTCTTTCAAGGATGGGTCACCCACCAACAATTGGAACAAGACAAAAATCTTACAGAAGTCTGGCAGAAGAGAAACTAGTACATGACATGAGTGATCCAAAAAGAAGAGTAAAGGAAAAAATGAAATCCACAGGAGATTTATCCAGCAAATCTGAATTTATATACACTTACCGAAGGGCTTTTGATTATTATGTGGTGGACTGAAATATCAGTGATATTAAAAACAAGAATCCTCCCTCTGCTTTTCTTCTAACAACTAATTACCCCATCACTGAGTTTCTACTTCATTCTTTGCTCCTCAAAGAACTTTGATTCACTTTTATTCTGTACTAATTTAATTGACAATGATGCTGTTACAAATATCAAATTACTTTTCATGAAATTATCTGCTTTATAATGATTAAATGTTACTATTAAATTCCAAATCCGCTTCCCTTATAAAAATGCCTTTATGGAATGAGTCATTTTTCTTTCAGGGTATCTTGGAGCTGAGAATATGTAATCAGTCATAATTTCAAAAATAGAATCAGGGCACAGATCTTCTAAGTCTCCAGTCATTTTATTGGGCCATTTAAGTCTAATACATTTGTGCCTCTGTTGTATTTGTATCAAGCCAGTTGTTTGTATTAGACCTGAGTTTTACAAAGTAATCAGTGAGGGATTAAATTTAATGTAGGTAAGACTTTTATAACTGGTATAGCATAATAATATATTTTCTATTATTGCATGTCTCTGTATATTTCTAACCAACATGATTTTGCTGTTTATTTAGAAAAATGTTCAACTCCTTCTATTATCTCAGAGCATTTTTGTAATCTTTAAGATTAAGTTGTTTGTATTTTAAAAATATAATGCATCTATTTAAATACACAGACACAGACATACATTATGCTCTCTTTATAGGAAGAAGGAATAATTCCAAACTAAACTCTGGGAAATATGGAAATTTCTTTGCCCTTGATTACTTTACTTACAACAGAGAACTCTTTGTCTATGTCTAGTGATGAGAGTGATCAATATTCCACCGGATTCTGTCCAACAAGACTGAAATGACTTTTTTTTAATGTTCTTTACATCTCTTAGGGTTTTAAAAAAAAAAAAGGAAATGTCTAGAAAGAAAAGACAGGAGAAGAAATAATTACTGTGATTTTAAGCTCATATGTGTTACTCTAATGATTTAAACATTGCTCAACACATGTGCTGGTCAGCTCAAGTTGCTAACTTAATATAGGTCCCAGGAGATTAATAAATGTATCTACCACCTTTGGAGAACTCTAGTTATAGGTCAGCCATTTCCTTTTCCTGTCCCTGCCTCTCCATAAGTGACTTCTGTTTCACATTATCCCGAGCAGCCAAGTCCAACTTAAGTAAAACATCATGGTTTTTAATGAGAAGGCTTTCAAATACATTTTGCCTTCATGGTTAGCATTCAGGGAACAGCCAGAGCTGCTATTAAAAGAGTTGCAGTTTCTTTATAGCCAGCTCTTGCTCTGAGACTAATGCATGTTTGGTTAAGGATACTAAATTGAGACAGGCTCCTTCATTTAAAAAAAAAAAAAGACAGATTAAGAACAACTTTTCCAATGTTTTTTATAATAATGCAAACTGAAAGCAAATGAATGTTCCACTTTTTAGGCACACACACACAAAAAAAATGAGTATATATTTCATTCTATTTATGTTTCAAGTAATTGCCAAGAGATGACAGTTCTTCAGTTAAAATTGTCTTTGGGCTTAAAAAAATGAATTAAGTATTTATCTTAAGAGGACAATTCAAGAGGGAGAGACCCACAGAGAAGGGACAGAGAGGGATCAACAGAACTGTTCATTACTCAGATTGGAGGACCGGTTTTTGATTTGGGGTACTTCAGGATATGTGTTTTCATTTCAAAATTGGCTTTTTCGGTGGTGTTTACCGTTCCTTTTTCCTTCTTTGAAAGCTTACCCTTCAGATTATGTTCTGCATTCTCACCCGCCCCCTCACACACAAAATGGCCTTGCTTCAACTTCTCCAGCTAAGTGGCTTCCCCGTTCTTTGTGACACTTCCTCTTGAAGACCATATTACCAAGCAGTGTTTACAGGCCAGCTACTGTGTTATCAACCACATTTTACATGATCTTTTCGTTTCATCTGCTTACCAGGAGCATTTCATGGGCTTACTGTTATTCCCAAGTCCCTTTTGTCCTGTTCAGTCCCTTCTCAAGGGTTAAGAAAGGAACTTAAAGCTGAAAATATATCCAGCCAGAATGAAAATGAAAACCAGCCAAAGAAAATGTCTCCATTTCTCTTTCTCATGCTTATGAGGAAATATATGATGTGAGTCTACATCTGTGTTATCTCACTTAGTTTAAACAGTCCGTGAAAGAAAGATATTTGATTTCTGGCTCTGCCACTTATTGTCTGGGTGATCTTGGATAAGTTACTTAACCAGATGCCAGAAGTTCTTTCTGGAACAAAGCAATGTTATAAACAAATAAGTAATCTTGCTCAGATTTAATTTCCTAGTTATAGAAGAAAGATAGCATAGAGGCTAAAAACACAGACTCTGGACTTACATATACTTGGGTGGGAGTCCTGGACTTTCTGTTGACTTGACATAAGTTCTTCTCGTTCATTTGTGAGATAGAGCCAATGGTAATTAACTTCATAAGGTTGTGGTGAGATTTGAAAGAGATAATGCAGAGAATGGTTTTAACACATTGCCTGGCATCCCATATAGGAGAACAATTATTATTACTGAAGCTTTTATTTTTAACAGAGTAGCCTCAGGACAATTAAAAATGTTAGAGGTTGTGTCATAAAGCTAAAAGTGAAATACAATCTTATAGAAATGCTGTGAGAAATAATATTATATGGTTATACTAATAAGAAGAAATATATATAACTGTTCTCTAAAATTTTCATCATTTCCTGAATGATAGAGATGTCTCACATAAGCTCCTAAATCATCTGCAATTTCCTGGGTGATGAGAATGTCTTTGGTTCTAATTTGGCAACTCTTCAAGAGCTTCTGGGTTGAGGTTGGTCATCAGGAACCATAATTAGAAACTTGGAAATTTTGGACCCAGCACCCATTTTTTAGAGAGGGGAGAGGGACTGGAAATGGGGATAATAATCAATCAGCCTACATGATGAAGCCTCCATAAAAGTCCCAATAATACAGGATTTAGAGAGCTTCTGAGTTGGTTACCACCTCAGATGCAGAGAGGGTGGTGCACCTCAATTCTGTGGAGGGATCTTGTACTTAGAACACTTCTGAACTTTACCTATGTGTCTCTATCTGTTGTTCATTCATGTACTTCACTCTATTGTTTAAGGAACCAGTATCAGAAAGTAGTTCCTTGAGTTCTGTGATCCAGTCTAGGAAATTATCTAGCCCAAAGAAGTAGTCATGGGGACCCCAATTTATAGTTGGTTGGTCAGAAGTACCAATAACTACCCAGGACTTGAAACATGGCTTGTGAAGTTGCCAAGTCCCTCATTTTGTGGGATTGAGCCCTTAAGCTTCAGGATCTGATGCTAATTCCACGTAAGTAGTGCCAGAACTGAAATTAATTGTAGGACACCAGGCTGGTACTAGATATTGCTTTATGTGTGAAAAACCCACATATCTGGTATCAGAGGTATTGTGTGGTAATAGTGTGTGAATAAATGAGAAAAAACACAGATGTGTTTTTCCAACTCACATGTATTAAAAGAATTTCAGCTGGGCCCTCCCTGGTGGTGCAGCGGGTTAAAGCACTGCACTAAGAAGCTAAAGCCACTTCCACATGAGTTCCATCCCAGCTTGCCCCGGAGGAGATCCACATGGCGCGGCAGACCTCTCCTGACCCGCCCGCTGCTCCCCTCAGCAGTGTACTTTCGATCTGCCTGTTCTGCTCCCCGCTCTGTCTCTGGTGAA
>NW_004567118.1:13759181-13760600 GCF_000260355.1 Condylura cristata | reverse complement strand
ACAGAGAAATGTTTCCGCTTATAGTTTACTTGTAAATATAATGACTTTCTCCTGTTGGACTTGCAGTGACGGTCTACTGCCTTAAAATAAACAACAGGATCAGTATTTTTCTTTACTTCTAGGACATTCAAAATCATAATCACTAGCTTCTACTTCAATGCACAGATTATTCAAAATCCTGTACTTTATCTCATTCCTAACTCTAAACTGATTTCAATCTAAATTCCCATCAGGAAACAGCCTGTCAATTGTAGAGCTTGGCTGCATAGGCTGCCCCAATTCCTTATGAAATAGTGAGTAAGGATTTGGTGCTTTGACTCCAACAGATCTAGTTCCATCCTTGCAGAAACAACTGGGGATTGGAAGACCTGTAGAGAATTTGCTGTCTTCTCCTATGTGCCTTCATGTGTTCATGTGATAGTAAGAGTTTTCATCTCACAGGTACAAAGGCTAAGAAAGATAATATCGGTAAATAGGATAAATTTCCCAAATAAGTGAGTTATTAAAGAGCAGGCAGGCATGCAGTCAGAGACCTCTCTACTAGTTCTCATGTAGTGAAAATAAATGCAAAGGTGTTTCTGAGCATATGAATTGGAGTTTATTTACAGCATGCTTGTGAGAAACCAGAGCATGGTAAGCACTAGAGGTAGAAGAAAAAGAAGACACATCCCCTGCCTGTCAGGAGGCCCATCACTCGGGGAGGAGCAATGTAATGTGGTAGGTAATAGAATAAAGGTAGAACAGCGAGCATGCAAACACCTCTGGCAAAGCTAGAGGTGCCACAATTCACCGCCTGTACCCCAGTTCTGTATGAATAAATAAATAAATCTTAAAAAAAAAAAAAAGAATTTCAGCTAAGATTGACTCTGCTTTTACTTATTAGCACTCTCTATTAAAATAAATTGACCTTCATGATTGTAGAAGTGAAAAAACACTTGCTTTCATATATTCTATGTTCTTTTAGACTTTAAAATACATATGTGTGTTTTATTTTACAGTATCATACATGTGGCTTATAACATGACTTTTTTATGAACAATATGTAGTGGACATATATCCAAGTGAAAAAAAGTGAAGCTATCAAATATCATAATTTCTAATGTCTGTAAAGCTCTCTAAAATATGACTTTATCATTATTTATTTACCCATTTTCTAATTTTTGTACAATTAGGACATCTGTAATTTAGATATTCTTTTTGTTCAGTTTTTATATTCTTAGCAATAACTCTTTTACTATATCTTTGTCCTACTTAGAAATTTTTCCCTTAAGGAAAATTCCTAAATGTTATATTTCTTGGTTAAAGAGTATGTGCTTATAAATATAAATGTATATTTTATTACTAAGTATATTTTATGTACTTATACTTCATATGTATTCATATGATATGTATGTATTTTTTAGTACACCATAAATTTGA
>NW_004567118.1:13748435-13759081 GCF_000260355.1 Condylura cristata | reverse complement strand
AGGAAGGTTTGTGGACTTCTTCCCCCAATGCCACAAAAAGGAAGGTTCTTGTAAAGCAGCTTTCATTCCCAATAGTGAAATCTACCTCCACAGTAGCAGTGGCAGGGGTGGTAGTTTCAGTAGTGAATCCTGCAATAGATAAGATCTGCTGAGATTACCAAAGAGTATACCAAGAATGTCTTTTGTCTCATTCCAAACTATGATAACACATGAACAGTGACCACTCTGAGCTGACCAAGAGAGGCAAGCAGCAAACAGAGGGGCCTGAGGGAAAAAAGGAAGGATGGTGTAAAGGGATGAAGTTGCTGGGTAATGAAGAGCTAATGTTACCCAAGAGAAGTCCACCTTTTGCCCCCAGCTACTGAGAGGTTATCAAAAGACCCTTGGAATGTTCTGGTTGATAAGAGTATCTATGCTTGCCTAGGAGCTTTGGTCACTGGATCCTCTAACAATGTGATTTATGATTTATGGTGGCCTTGGGCCACATGATCTCAGTTCTGACCTCCAGAAGGGTCAAGAGAGTAAAGGTCAGTCATGTGGGCAGTATGTGATCAAGCCCCCCAAAAAACTCTGAATGCAAAATACTTGGGTAAATGTCCCATGTTGGCAATACTATGTGTGCATTGACAAACATGTGGTCAGGTCGCTATGTCTGTTTTGGGAGAGAATGACCAAAGCGCCACTTTTGGACATCTGGGCTCTGTCCTTATATCTCTTCCCTTGACTGATTTGCTCTATATTCTTCTGTTATAATAAAGCTGTAATCATAAATATAGCACTTCCCTGAATACTATGAATTGCTCAATAATTGCAAAGTACAGAATTTCAGGTTAGTTGTATTCAGTTCGCTTGAAGTGATACTGGAAACCCGTGAAATCCAGCTAATGTTGGAAATAAGACTGGCCTTCTGGGGACTATTCACTCCTCAGCTACACTCACCAGAGCAGCTTGCCCCTGAAGAAGCAGCTTGCCAGGACAAGAAGGGCCATTTGGGAACTGAGTCCTTAGAGGTGAGTAGATCTCACTGTGCATGTCTCTAGGCTGTTCTGTGGCCCTCCCCCCACACCTGTAGCCACTGGGCATCCATCTCAGGTTTAGCACGTCTTTCTTGAAACCCCAAGTCTTAGAGACCAACCCTGTGCTTAGCAGGGCTTTCGAAGCCCTGAAACAACACTGTGGGACCCAGCACCATCACACTCACTGGGAAAGGGAAAAGTGTAGCATTAGAATCTGGTGTAGCAGACAGAGTCCCACAAAAGGGACTCATTATAAGGACTTAGGATAAAGGGGTTCACTCCAAAAGAGCAGATGTTGGGCAACCACAGGGAATAGGGCAATGGCCTGAAATAGCAGCCCTAGACTCAAAGACACAAAGGGAGGAAATGGAAGGAGAAGATTCTGTAGAGATGGCCTCTCTGTAGGACAACCTCCCTCCCTCTCCCTTACCTGTGGAGTCTCTACTGGCCCAACTTACTGGACCCAGGGGGCAGTGAAGCAGTTGGTGCAACTATGCAGCTCAGCCTCTGGAGTGCAGAAGGGCAGAACACAGATCTGGAGGGACAGATGGAAGATAATCAGTGCCTGGTTCGAATCCTTGGTCTGTACCTACCAGCTGTGTGAGCTTCAACAAATCACAAAAGCTCACTTCCTATTGGCATGAAATTAAGTGGTTTTTGTGAGTGAGGGCTGAAAAGAGGTGATACCCATGAAGTGCTAGATGTGGCTCTTCGTTCATAGGATGGTCTCAGGCTCCAGCAGACACCAGCACTAAGGAGCATGGCTGCTCCGCCTCTGCCTTCATGCCCAGTGGCAACAACAGGACTTCTGACTTGATTCCGAGACACAGTTGCCCCCTGTTAAGCCACTCTAATAATTTGATTCAGGTTGTTTTCATTGTGCCTGAGGCCCTTTCTTATTGTTTGCTTAGTCTTAGGGCCAGCTTGGAATGACACCTTGTTGCGTGCCTGCGGGTAACCATGGAAACCTGTTGTCTTCATTAGGTGACTAAAGGCAACAGTCTGATGACAGTGATGGGGAAAGAGGCTGTGAACAAAGACTTTTAAGAAGCTAGGTTAATCAAAAATCCATGCTTTAGATTGGGGTTGAGTAATTTAATCTGTCAAGAGCATCAGCACTCAACTCTACGCTGGGGACCCTTTCCTAAAGCCATAGAACACACAGAACAGAGTGTTCTCATGCACAAGGCAGGCTCAGAGGTCCCCATGCCACTTTGCATGAGTTCCAGTAAGCTCTGTGGACCTGGAAAACCCTGTAGCAGATATTTTGTTAGAAAAACTCTCCATAGCTCCACCTTGGCTCAGGAAATTAGGACTACAACAAGCAGAATAGGACAGATTGATAATTTTAGAGGAAGTGGTGTCTTAGTTTTCTAGAGCTTCAGTGACAAAGTTCCACAAACTGCGTGTCCTCAACAGCAGGAATGTTATTGCTCGCAGTTCTGGAAGCTAGAAGTCTGAGACCAAGGTGTCAGCATTGGCTCTTTCTCATACTATTCGATGCCTTTCCTGTAGCCTCTTGGGGTTCTCTAGCCATCTTTGATAAGTAGAATTATCACCCTGATATCTTCTTCCTTTTCACATGAACATTCTTCCTGTGTGTCTTTGTGTCAAATATCCTCTTTTTATGAGGATTAGAACCCACCTTAATGATGCATTCTAGCTTAACTAATTACATCTGTGAGGACCCTATCTCTTTTTCTTTTAATGTAATAGTTTACTTTTACATCATTTTGTGCCTTTTTCCATCTCAATTGTAATCCCCATGAGCTTCCCATCACCAAATCACCCATCTGCCATCACCCTAGTCCAGTGCACTTCTCCCTCCTCCCAAGTTTGATCCCATTCCCCTCCACTCCTGTAAAATGTCTCTGGTATATAGTTGTTCATTATTATTATTTTCCCCCTGGTCCTTTATACTCCTGCTACGAGTGAAACCATATGGTATTTTTCCCTTTGTTTCTGGCTTATTTCACTAAGCATGCTCCCTTCCAGCTCCATGCATGTTGCTGCAAAAGGCATGTGTTTATCTTTTTTGATTGCTGAGTAATATTCCATCGTGTATATGTACCACATCTTTTTAATCCAGTCATCTACTTTTGGGCATTTGGGTTGATTCCATGTCTTTCCTAATGTAAATAAAGCAGCAATAAATATGGGGGTGCAGGTACTTTTTTGAATCAGTGTTTTTGTTTTAAGCAGATACCCAGGAGTGGAATTGCTGGGTCATATAGAAGCTCCATTTTTAGCAGCTTGAGAAACCTCCAAACAGTTTTCCATAGTGGTTGTAGTAGTTTGCATTCTCACCAGCAGTGCAACAGCATTCCTTTTTCTCCACATCCACGCCAACATTTGTTGTTGCTAGTTGTTTTAAGATGTGCCATTCTCACTGGGGTGAGGTGGTATCTGTGAGGACCCTATTTCTAAATAACATCACTTTAGAAGTTTCTGGAACTTAAAACTTCAACATTAATTTTAGGAAGACATTTAAACCCCTAGCAGGGAGTGGAGATAGAGAAAGGTCACACCCTTACACCTGTCTTAGCTCTTAAATATTAACTCTTCTTGGATTTCTAAACTCTGGCTACCTTCCTATGAGTAAATACCTAAAATTCTGGGTTGTACCTTTTACTCTAAAATGCATAACCTTTCCCTTTTACTTACTCCCTCTCCTAATCTTCTCACCTACAGGAACAACATTTCCCAGCCTGCTAAGAGTTGCTCTGTCTGCCTAAGCAGGCCTCCTCCAGCTTGAGTTTATTCCTTTGAGAATCAGCCTCATGCAAGTGGTGTGACTGATCCAGCTCCCTTCTATTTTACCTGTGTTCCAATTTCTCCAGGCAGTGGGCCAAAGTGAGCTGCATCCTAAGGAGGCCAACAATGTTTGAAGTTCACAAAAGCAAGGACACTTAGATTCAAATAGGCAAGGATCAGAGTCAGGTGGAAGAATTCTGCAAAATGGCACAGATAAGCTGAGTGACAGTGCAGCCTGCTGGAGGCAAGGGTGTTCACTCTGGACACTATCTCCGACTTTCCCCTTGTATGAATAGTCCAGGACCGTGGGCTGGATCCTGGCCATAAGGAGGCCTTCAGATGAGTCCCACTCTGAGTTAAGGAAGGAAGAATTTGCAGAGAAAAGAAGGCGAAACTGCTCACAAAGCCTCAAATTCTGCATTCATAAAATGAGACCTGTGAACAGAATTTATCTTATGGAAATTTTGTGGGGATTAAGTGAGTAATAGTTATATGTTCTTTACCAAGTACAAATAAGAATTCAATACATGTTAGTAATGGAAACCATAATGAACACTGACAGACCTCACTGTACTTCTGCAAAGTTCCATAATGTTGACTACTAGTTAGTTTTGGGGATGACAGATTAGAATTGCTGCTCCTTTTTACCTGAAATAATGTACCCACACAGATTCTTGGGAAAATGTCATCTATGTTTCTGGATATGTCTTTATAGCTGAGTTATGGCCATGGATTCTGGACAAGAGCTGTCAGTTTGCAATTTACCCAAACATCTTAAGCATTTTCTTGGCATAATCAGGAGAAAGTAATATGTATGGTTTCCTTCTTCCCCAGGGAGAGGGGAATTCTGCGGTTCTTGAGATTTCAACACAGGTAAAAACTAGGTTCTATGAGTGCTAACAATTATCCTACATGCTTCCTAACTTAGCTCAAAAATACCCACACTCTGTTGAACTGGGTCAGGAGCACCTGATCATTTTGAAAAGATAATTTCCTTAGATGAGAAGTGAACCACATAAGTAGTCATTATGCTTATCCCCTCAGAAGCCAAAGTGTGATTCAATGTACTTTAGGAACTAAAGTTCAAAATGTGAATTTCCTGTGTAGAGAAAAATAATCTGTCAGAAAGCACTTAGGAAAAGGCACAGCAGACAAATGTTCAAAGATCTGTCCTTGCCCCCCCTTTCTGTTTTTTCCTTCACACTGTCACTCAAAATCGTGACTCCCAGCTTGTGATGGAGGCTTCTCCTCTTTCTGTAGCTATAGCCTTGTTCCATCTCTGAAGCATGGAGTTCTCCATCTCTGCTACCCACTGGAAGTACCACGCACATCAGAATAACATCAATAGATATTATGTGATCACTACCAACACCACCCCTTATGTGGTGTTGCACATTTTTATTGACAGGCATTTGATTATACCCTATCACCACCCCTTCCTTCTTATTTCTTGCCTTTGGATGCCATTTTTCTTTAATACTCTACCATTTATTGGTCATCTAGGCTTGAAATGCTAAATCAGTGATTCTTGGCCTTTTTTTTTTTAATCTCTCAGACAACTTTGATATTGCATAGGAGTTACAGACTCCAGGAAACATTTGCTTGAAATTTTAGGAATTCTTCATGTTCCCCGATCTAAGCAGTCTCTCCTATTTCCTATTAATACCTTCTTTAAACCCTTAATGTTTCCCCACTGTCAATAAATATGTGCATAACCCTTAGCTTGGCACTTGATATTACCTATTTAAACCTACCACTCCCACACCTTCTCCCCATAAGCATGGACATAGTTCCTTTTCTCCATGGCCCCCATTAACACCATGTTATTGAATAAACCCAGCAGCCAGAGTGATCTTCCTGAAATCAAAATTAGTTCATATTAGAACATTTTAATAGAAGAACAGCAAGATGGAGGCAGAGTGAAGACGCTAGGCTCTCTGCCACATATTCACAACTGGATTGCAGTAGAACAAAGTCAGTAAGCCCCGAATGATAAAAGGACCACCATTGCATATATCAGTGTTTGCACTGCCATTGGGGCAGTAGAAGTCACAAGAGGGAAGAGTGGCTAAGAAAGGGCCATATAAGCAGAGAGTGCACTACTGGAGAACTATAGAAGTGAGGGTACTGAGAGATGATTACTGGTTTGAGCCTGAGGATCCCAATATAAAAATGCAATAATTTGCTTCAACAGGGAGTTCCAGGTCAGATCACCTGTGTCTCCTCATAGGAGAGGCTATTATCTACAGAAGCTGTGATATTTGAAGAATCTGCCTTACCCCACACCCAGGACCAAACATGAGAAAACTACTGAATGCCTTCACTAACCAGAGTTTAAGCACAACGGGATATTAACAACGGGAGCAGGCACCCAGGTTATGGCTCTGTACTGGAAAAGCAAGGAGATCAAATCCCAAGTTGAGTCTCTGTCTGGACTATAATCTATACCGAGTGCTCAAGCCTAGAGACGGAGGCTAGCATTAAGACTATATGAGAGTAGGCTCTTCCTGGTGGCACAATGGGATAAAGCACTGTATTATGAAGCTCTATGAAGCCACTGCAGCATGAGTTCAATTCTCAGCCAGGGAGCTGACCCACATGGTGAAGCAGACCTCTCCTGACCCGCCTGCTGCTCCCCTTAGCAGTGTTCTTCGTTGATCAGCCTGTTCTGTTCCCCACTCTATCTCTGGTGAATCCTCTCACCCATACACCTCTGGCCTGTACCCCAGTTCTGTAAGCATAAATAAATAAATCTTTAAAAAAAAAAGACTATATGAGAGAGCCTTCCCTGGTGGTGCAAGGGGTTAAGTGTCAGCACTATGAAGGTTTTAGCAGCCACTGCAGCACAAGTTCAATCACCCCACTCCCCACCAATGGGGAGATGACCCACATGGTTTAGCAGACCTCTCCAGTCTCACCTGATGCTCCCCTCAGCGGTGTATTTCAGTCAATCTGCCTGTTCTGCTCCCCACTTTGTCTCGGGTGAATCCTCTTACCCCCATACTTCTGGCCTACACTCCAGTTCTTATATGCATAAATAAATAAAATAAACATTTCAAAAAATACTGTGGTAGTAATTTTCCATCCCCATGACAATCTTACTTCTTGACCTGCATTTTTTTCCCCATCTTGTAAGGCTAATATGAATTACTATTTCCACAAAGCTTTTCCTAACCCCCAGCCAGAAATAAATCTTTTGCTGAACTTCAATTGTATTTTTTCTTAGTCAATTCAGGTTGTTATAACAAAAATACCACCGGCTGGGTCACTTAAACAACAGAAATATATTTTTCACAGCTCTGGAAGCTGAAGTTCACATCAAGGTGCCAACAGAATTGGTGTCTGATGAGATTCACTTCTTGGTTGCCTTCTCATTGTGACCACACATGGCAGAAGGGGCAAGAGAGCTCTTTGGGCTCTCTGGGCTCACTAATCCCACTCTCAAGAATCACTTCCCAAAAGCCCCTTCTTCTAATTAAGAACATCTCATTGGAAGTTAGGACTTTAACAATCAGTCCATAATAGACATTTCCTGCATTCTATTTTGTATTAATTTCTTTATACATGTCTTATTTGCTCTATAAAATGTGAAACTCTTTGAGGATAAGATTGTGTTTGCTTCATTTATATTGCACAGTGCCTTGCCAACAGTGACTGTTTGCTTTAGAGTTAACCCTGGCCATATAGAAGAGCTCAAGATCTCTCCCAAATAATGCTATGATCTTCTCAGCTGACAGCATTTTTACTTAGTGGGTCAATAAAACTGGGATGATCTTTGCACAGTTTCACTGGTCAGTGGCCCCAGTGGTGTGAATCTCCCATTGTTTACTCACTATTAAGGGACAAATCACTCCTTGGAATTGGGGTCAGACTTCCTGGTGAATACCCCATTAAAGATTAAGCAAAATATCAGTGTACTAGAAAATAAGCTACCCATGTGGATTATTAGAATGGGGGCTGGTGAAAAAAAATCCAGTCTTTTTTCCAGGGAAATTCAGAATAAATAATAATAAAATAAATAATACAAAATAAATACAAAATAAATAATAATAATGGGTAGAAATATTTACTTAGCAATTTGTATGTGTTGGGTACTTCCGATCCATTATTTCATTAATCCTGTGAGTAGGTAATATTATCTTTATTCGAGTGTCACTAACAGAAGTCACTCAGACAAATTTAAGTCATGAAGTTGGTTGGGCTTCAAACCCAATCCTGCCTGTTTTCAGAGCCCAAGTTCTTATGTTCTCAAACTGTGCTAGAGAGGATTGGGCTTCAGTTTCCAAATAAGTTAAAGGGTCAATCCCCTTTCCACCATGGTCCTACCAGCAATTGCAGGCATTCCAAACCCCTGGCTCAGACTGCATTTCTGGGATCACAGGGGTCACAAACTAAGAGGGAGGAAGAGGTTTTCACTGACTTCTGTATTAGGTTAATGTTGACTGGACTTGTTTGCCTTCCCCTCTAGATGGAAAAAAATAGAAGTTGCCGGCAGAACTATTTTATGGCATGTGGCTCTGTGCCAGGAAGTGCTTTTGTAACCATTTTGAAGCAAAACAGTAGTTTTCCAGGATGTTTTCAGCTTGTTTTTGTTGTAGCTTTCTTACTAAGTGCCAGACACTGTGCCCAAAGTTAAGCTTGCATTATCTCATTCAATCTTTACACTAGTACTTTGACACCAGGGTTATGTTACCTGATTAAAAACCTAAAGTTTAGAGAGATTAAGGAATCGCCCTCAAGACTCACTATGGCCATACCTGGTAAGTGGAGGCAGTTCAATCATGACTTTCAGACCTTTGCCCACTTCTTTCTGCCTACTCCCCCGTGAAGCTTTAACCCACCTAATCTTTGTCCAAAATACTCCCACGAGGTGCTGAAAAAAGATGCAGCTACAATCCTACTATTAGCAGTGCCTAACAGTGTTCTGTACACAGAAACAGAATTACATTAAAAGGTGCTCACAAAGCTCTTTAATAATAGATGTCAATGTGACAGACCACAAACATGCTGAAAAAGGCAGAGGAGAATTTTTGTTCACACTATGGAAAAGAACTCAAGTTTCACCCTCCTTTTTCAGAGGCTTCCATTTCCTGTAACAAAGCAGAACTCAGAGAGAATCAGGATCCCAAGGTGATGTGTTTTTCTCTACCTAAAAGGACAAATGAGTCAGATGCTGTCACTGCTGGTGAGGTGGGCACATCTGCCGGTGTAAACTGCCTCCTTCTGAGAGCAACCGCGTTGGGAAGGGAGACAAGAACCTCAGCGGGCCTGCTTTGGCTCCCACCGTGGCCCAACTGCTGACACAGTTCCTGGCACAAAGGCAGCTCCAGGTCAGACCTGTGCTGAAGGTCAGAGCACTGTCCTGAGGGAAGACTCAGGGAAGTGGAGCTATCAAGAAGAATTAGCCTTGGTTGAACAACCACAGAGTTACAACCCGGTGCTGTGTGCTCAGTACAAAGCTGAAGTCAGGACAGCAACAAAATTTGCAAGTCCCAGTGCAAAATGAAAACGAGGGGCATAGGCATCTTGTTAAAAAATAATTAAGAATCAAGATAGTTACAGTCGATCCTTCAAGCCAAATATAGGGCCCGGCTAAGTATGGGGTCTTATGTAAATACCTGCATGCCCAGGAAGCCAGTCGCTGGTGAGGTGGTTTGCATCATCAAAGGACTCTCAGTTCAATGGGCAGGACAATGGAGCACAATGATGATTTGATGTGATAAGTAGTGTGTGTTGGGGAGGGGAGTGTGAGGTGTTTTGAAAGAAAAGATTTATATATATTTAAATCTTGTTAGACATAGATATTATAACCTCCTTTTTAAAAAACCTAAAATATCTTCCTGGTATTATTTAACAACTTTATAATGATATAATTTACTTACTATACAATTTGACTCACCCATTAAAGTATAAAACTCAGTAGTTTTTAGTAAATGGAATGAAATATGCAACCATCATCACATTCAATTTTGGAACATTTTCCTCAGTCCAAAAAAGAAACCCATTAGTAATCATTTCCACTTTCCCCCAAACCTACTAGCCTTAGACAACTACTGATTTGCTTTCTGTCTGTATGGACTCACCTACTCTGGATATTTCCTATACTGTAGATGGAATCATATAATATACGGTCTTTTGTGACTGGTTTCTTCTAGTTAGCATTTGTTTTCAAGGTTCAATTGCCTGTTCATATCTGTGGCCCACTTATTAATTGGTTTTTTTTAATTGTTTAATTGTATGAGTTTTATATATCTTGGGAGTTAATTCCTTATCAGTTGTATATTGTGAAGTATTTTCTCCCATTCAATAGGGTGTCCACTTAATCACCTTGTATTTTCTTTCACCCTATGGGAGCTTTTAAATTAGGTATTCCCAAGTGTTTATTTTTGTTTTTAATTCCCTTGCCTTAAGGGTTATTGTTGATACCATGGAACATGTCGCAGAGTTTTCCGCTATGTGTTTTATTGTTGCAGGTCTTATATCTAAATCTTTAATTCACTTGGAGTTTATTTTTGTGTATGGTATTAACATGCAATCCAATTTCATTCTTTTTTGTGGCTTTCCAATCTTCCCATGTTTACTTATGAAACACACTCCTTTCCCCCCATGTTGTGGCCATAGATGAATTATCACAGATTTTGTGCTGGTATGTACATGGCTTTATTTCTGGGTTTTCAATCCTATTCCATTGATCCATATCTATTGAGGTCTATTTTTGTGCCAATACCATATTGTTCAGTGCTGCTACTTTATAGTAAATCCAATAAAAACAGGAGATGCATTTACTCCATTGAGATAACTATCTCAGTCAAAAACTCAATGTATGCAGATGGTCAACAAGCATATGAAAAAATGTTCAACATCACTTGTAATAAG
>NW_004567118.1:13658225-13747610 GCF_000260355.1 Condylura cristata | reverse complement strand
TTCAAACAACTTGTCAAACTAACTTCAGTAGCTGAGTAGAACTGTTAAGGGGAAGGATGTCCCAGCATCATTTCCAATGTTTGTAATAACTTTGGCAGGATAGTCATTATAGCTTGTATTAGACTAAATGACAATAGCTCTTTGGGGAATCCTAATTACAAATACCTCTTAAAAATCATAGTGAAATTACCTAATTCTTTGTCTTAAGAGGCACAGAACATTTTTGCCTAGATTTAGATTTCTTTAAAGAAACCTGTTGCATTAGATGCAAGCTCTCTTGGATCTTCTAGAGCATAGATTGGCCCAAGTTGTATTCGAGCACAGTCGTATCTACTCATTTATATATTATTTAAGGCTGTTTTGCAACTGTAACTGGCAAAGTTGACTAGTTGTGACAGAGACTGTATGGCCAGCAAAACCTAAAATAATATCTAGACCTTCATAGAAAAAGTTTTATTTCTCATTACTTACTACTCAGTAAGTACTTTTTGATTCACTGAATGGAGTCATTTAAGACTTTCCAACTAAGTAGGGAAACTTAACAAATTTAAACACAGCACAAAGCATTTTATACTGTCCCAGATTGTCCTATATTTATTTGTTTGATTGTAGTGGGGGCTTTTGTTTTTATCGAGGCAGCAGTTTGTACCACTGTATAGGTTCCTTCTACCAGGATATTTTCTCACCATGGCCAGTCACCATCCACTACCAACCAAGCAGTTCATTCTACCAACCACAGTTTGTTACTGTTAACAAAACATCGCATACCTCATAAGAACCATATTAGTGCTTCAAGATTCCATAACACATACTACTTTAGATCTAAGTTTTCAAAGAGATAGCCTCCAGCAAAATGTTTCCTTGATATGTTTTATTTGAGCCATACAGTGGTGCTATTGTTTGTTTTAAAGCAGCATTAGCTGCCAACATTTAAAAATAAGAAGACTTTATATAATAGTGCAGATTCTCTTGAGAATTTGAAAGATCAGGCAATGTAGATGCAGTTGGTTAGGGGCATTAACTACCTGGGGCTGAGTAGTCGTTACCTTTTTAGATGGGGTAGATGTTCTCCAGTTTACCACAATTCTCATGACTCTCCTTATAACCTAAACTGTGATTGCCCCTTTCCAGGTACCTTATTTACCTGGCCCTTTTGCAGTCTTCTGTATTTTAGGATCCTTACTCAAAGTATCATCTGCTATAAAAACCCCTGGACAACAACATAAGCTGGTAGCTCTACACTTGCTTTATATTTCTGGATTGAAAACAGACTGATAAAAAGACAAAACTGGGCCCTCCCTGGTGGCACAGCAGGTTAAAGCACTGCACTAAGAAGCAAAAGCCACTTCCGCATGAGTTCGATTCCCGCCTGCCCCGGAGGAGACCACATGGCTTGGCAGACCTCTCCTGACCCACCCGCTGCTCCCCTCAGCAGTGTACTTCATCAGTCGGCCTGTTCTGCTCCCCACTTTGTCTCTGGTGAATCCTCTCACTGCCTCTGCACCTCTGGCCTGTACCCCAGTTCTGTATGAATAAATAAATAAATCTTTAAAAACAAAAGACAAAACTGGAAAGAACAAAAGTGCTCATTCCAATGAGAAGCCATCTTCATTCTCTGATCCTCCCTCCCATCCTCTCTCATCCAGCAGAAGGAAATAGCTTACTTTGCCTTCAGCTACTCAGCTGCCTTTTACCCACCCCATTGCCTTGATTTGTTTACCCCAAGCCTAGGAGTGCTGTCTCCCCAGTTTCAGGCTGCTTTGTTGCCCTTAAAATAAACATCTTGGCCCTTTTTGTTTTTAGTTTTACAGTTAATCACCACAAGGGAACAGACAGGAAATAACAGACAGGAAATTACAAAGGTTTAAAAAACTTAATAGTTCTGGCATCCTAGACCCTGTCCCCTTCATGAGGTGGCACCTGGAAGCACTGTATGCTTAGATTCTCCTGCTAGACTTTGATAGCTAATGGATTATGTCTGAACAGCCTAAAGATTCCGCATCTACCAGACAATGCTGGAGAATGGCCTTGATAGAATAGGAACCATTAGGTGGCAGCACAGGGCATATCTTTTCAGGTCTTTCCATGATAGGTGGGCGGGTGTAATGCATCAATTATCTAGGAAGGGATAAGTTGGTACCATATCAGGGCAAGCATTTGGGTTGACACCAGCAACAGGGTGTCAGCCACGAGTCTACCAGTCACATTGTGCTGTCAGTAGCCAGCTGTGAAATTGTCGCCTCCTTCTGTGCCTTCCCTGATAAGTTGATTACAGTCACAGACTGTCAAAACTGATAGGAATCTTCCAGTCCTACACCTTGATCATATGATAAGTAAACTGAGGTCTTGAGAGACTGGCCCTCCTTTTGGCTCCAAACCACGGGAGTCCTGTCAGATGTTCTTGCTATCTCACTAGTAACAACTCACCCTCCTGGACTGTAACATCTGGTTAAAAAATTGTTTGTGCAGGGGTGTTGCTGGTGACCTAGGGGTTAATTTTCAGTTCTATCACTGAGTCTGTCTTGAGTTCACCTGACTGGGGCCTAACCCTCACCTGCTGTTCCCCTCAGCAGTGGATTTCAGCCAATCTGTTTGTGCTGCTCCCCACTCTGTCTCTGGAGAATCCTCTCAGCATCCTCTGCCCCCTCAACCCTACATACCTCTGGTCTATACCCCAGTTCTTCTACAAGACTTAAAAAAAAAGTTTGTGTAGGTTAATGACAAATTTTCCTAGTTTTGGAGATGAAACTAAGAGGAAGTTCATTGCCTCTGACAGAGTGGGACTTTTCACAGGAAACAGAGCCTTACTGGACACAAGTAAACAAACGTAAGTGGTGGGTTTTTTGTTTTTTGTTTTTTAACTCTACTTCCCTAAACCACCTGTGAGAAAAATGAGGGTCCTATTTCCACACGCTGAGCTGACTAGAGTGTGTTTGCTTCTATGAGACCAGCTGGTCGAATTGTAGTTCTTACCTAGAGAGGCCTAGTATGACAGGATTGGCC
The DNA here is from genome assembly GCF_000260355.1 of Condylura cristata. Lineage (NCBI taxonomy): Eukaryota > Metazoa > Chordata > Mammalia > Eulipotyphla > Talpidae > Condylura > Condylura cristata. The sequence goes on along the minus strand of NW_004567118.1, from coordinate 13,744,607 downwards.
CATGCACACCCAAATAACTCACTAATCCTCTCAAATTACAAGAGCAAAACTAATTATATTCCTAGAATTTAAGTGCAAATTCAAATAACTACACTCTAACAAAATTATGTCCTAAGGTTTCAACTCATTTAAAGGACTGTCTAGCGAGTAAAAGAAAAGTCTTTTTGCAATTTAGCGTTTTCCTGAAGGGTTCAGACTTCAGAAAAGGAGTTTTCCTAGGAATGACTACTAATATAAAGTCTTACTTGTTTAGGTTGAAGCACTGGGTATTAAAGGACCTTGTTACTCAGAATGTGATCTTCCAGCCTTCAGCAACACTGGAAGCTGGTTAGGAATGAAGAGTCCCATTCCTACTGAATCAACAACAGCATTTTAGCAAGATCCCCTGTTGAGTCACAATCTCATTAAGTTTGAGGTGCACTGCCTTAGGAGACACACCCTCGAGAAAAGGCCTAAACAAGAAACAAACACACACCACCCCCAGACAGTCCTCATCTCAAGGAGCTCACAGGCTGATTTAGGAGCACAAATCACACAGGTGGAAATTCTCATGAAAATGGTCACAAAGAAATATGTTGTTGATGCCATGGAGACTGTTCCAGGACACACAGAGCACACATTTTGAGAGGGTGCAAAGATGATTACAGTTAAGTGATCAGTCTGGACTGTTTTCCCACAGGGGGTGAGATTTCGATAAGCATGTACTGGTGGAGAAGGAAGAACAGGAAAGGGCATTTCAAGGAGGCAGATTAGGAGAAAGCTGGGAGGATACACAGCATATATCCTAGGCAGTGGTTTCCATATACTTTATCATATTAGGCATGTCCCCAGACTTTAACAGGATCCTTCCAATATCACACATTGCTGTGGCTAAACAAACATTACTTCATCATAGGTTACCTATGTTGCTTAATCAGTGGTTAAGATGGGAATTCTTCAAATACGCTCACTAACATGCAAACTTTTCGCTTTGTATTCAAACAGGCAAGCCTTCATCCATTTCTTTCTTGTGTAGTTGGCTGTGATTTCCAGCATTTCTTTTTATAATCTGGTAAAAGAAAATTCCTCACATGTGCTCTCTTAAATCAGTAGAGCCTTTCTAAGCAAGAGAGGTGCAAATCTTCTCTGGGAAGCTCTTAATTAGATCTCAAAAATGATTAGGCCAAATGTGTTTCCAGTTTCTAAATAGCGAATCATCCTTGATGCCTGAATATTAGCAAGAAAATGGGAAATTTGGCTGCCCCCCTCATTGTCCATCTAGATTTAGTTTGCAAAGCGAAAGTGATGGTACAGAAGATGGAAATCCAGAGTCTCCGTGTTTATTTTCTAAACCAGTCGGTGTGATTGCAACCCTTTCCTGTTCACATAAATATCTGAAACCTCTTAGCATTGTTTGGAGAATGTAATGGGGAGCCAAGGCACCCCCACTGGATGCCTTAGGGAAGCAGATAGAAAGAGAGCCCTCATCTTTCTGAAGCAGCACAAGAAAACTGAAGACTCTAGAAGAGAAATAAGATCATTGCAGGGCAGATAATACTTTTTTTTTTTTTAAGTAACCCTTTTGAGTAGTCCCATCACAAGCTCAGGGAGACTTCCTCTGGTCGGAGCCCGGTGCAGACGGCCAATATCAGCAAGCGCCCTGAGCCCTTGGGTGGTTGTTGGGTCCGGGGCTCAGGGCAATTATGGCTTTCCTCTGGCGGGCAGAGCCTCAACCCGCCAGATGCAGCCGACTGTGCATTTGGTCAGAACCTATCCGCAAGCAGCTTGTCACCAGCCGCCCAGCACACCCTGAAAAAAAAATTGTCCCTGTATTCACAGAGATAATTTGGGTTGATAGGAACAGCATCGAGGAAGAGAATAGCATCACCACCTCAATACTTGAGCTTCACAAATTAAAATCTTGGCACCAGCTCTGAGTTTATATTGAGGAGACCTCCCAGAGACACTAAATGGAACAGACATTTAGCTCCCAACAACAACAAATTCCCTTTTCTTAGGAAGAAGTCAACTAGTGATTTGATATAGATAGTAAAGGAAATTCATTGAAGACCTCCACTGAGAATTCTATATTTACTGTTGAACATCTCTAGGAAAATATATGAATAAACTGGGAGAGGAGAACTGCATGCCTGACATGAATACCCGGCACTCCTTGGTGGCACAATGGGTTAGAGAGCAGCACTGTGAAGCTATCAGCATCACTTCCGCATCAGCTCCATCCTCGGCAGGGAGCTGACCCACATGGCGCAGCAGACCTCTCCTGACCTGCCTGCTGAGCCCCTCAGCAGTGCATTTCACTCCATCTGCCTGTTCTGCTCCCCACTCTGTCTCTGGTGAAACCTCTTGCCACCGGCCCTTCACCTCTGGCTGTATCCCAGTTATGTATGCATAAATAAATAAATCTTTTTTTTAAAAATGAATCTTTCTACACCCATGTTCATAGTAGCGTTATTCACAGTAGTTAATCCTAGAAGAAACCCTAGTGTTCATTGATGAATGAATGGTAAACAAAATGATATATGTACATATGGAGGGACATTATTTAGCCTTCAGGAGGAAGAAAATTCAGAAACATGCTACATTATGGAGGGACTTTGAAGATACTATGTTACAGAAAAAAAGCATTACAGCAGCGGGTAATCTCCATTTTAAAAGGGAGGCTCCCTGTTCCACTTTATGAAAGGTGGGGCTGAGGGTGAGGGGAAGCTAGAGAAGACTCTGAAGAGAAGACATGGAAGGAGACACAGAGGAGAGGACTTGGAGGAGGCATAGGAGGCAGAGAAACAGGTGCTAAAGTCCCACTTACCTCCCACTGCATTTGCACAGGGACTTGGGGACATGGAAGGTGACCCATGGCAATATGTAGAGACACTTGGAAGTGAGGAGAGACCACTGGGAAGGCTAATATTATCAGCTGTTACTTTAATTTTGTATCTTGATTTTGTTCCTTTCATCCCAGACTTGCCTGCCCTCTTGGGTCCCTTTCTGAAGGTTCCCTGCTAGAAGGTGCTTTAGACTTGTGGCAAGCTTTTGGGGCTCAGCAGTCCTGTTTTAGCCCAATCCTGTCTGGCTGGGCATTTACCCACAGGGGATGGGTAACTTTGGATGTTTCATTAGGAAACCATTATCCTTTCTTCTCTTCTCTATGTTCACTGTCCTACTGAAGTTCTTTCACACTAAGAGTATCATTTGTCTTTATGCAGCAATGGCAGAGCCTCTATAGAGAACACATGTTCGGGGGTCTTGGAGGGGGTGCTCTCAGTTCTGTACACTCACAATTGTGAATGAAACAAACCAGTCACAAAAGGACAAATACTATACGATTCCACTAACGTGACATACTTAGAGAGTTAAGTTCATAATTGCCAGGCACTGACGGAAAGGATATGGGAGTCAAATGGATACAGAGCTTCAATATGGGAAGATGACGAAATGTAGATTTAAAAATGATTAAGATGGTAAATTTATACTATATTGTGTTTATTTTACCAGAATAGGAAAAGGAAAAGAATGATGTGTTTGCCATTCCGACAGAGAACAGCCCTCTATTTAAAGGATGTCAACATTATTGGCTCCAAGGAGATTTCTTGGAGATGCTTAGTAGAGCTCAAAAGGCTTAACTCCTGATTAAGTTTACTTTTGGACATGAATTCATAATTATAGAGATTGACAAACTAATTACATATTAATCAGCCATGCAATACAACATAAATTGCAACATAAGGTTTACCAGCTGAACAGTTTTCCTCCTTTGTAGACCAAGACTTGAATATGTATGGAATTACCCAGGCATCTTGTTAATAATGTAGATTCTCATTTAGTAGGTTTGGGGTGTTATTTGAGATTCTATTTGTCTAACCTGCTCTCAGGTGGTGTTGATTCTGCTGAACCTCATTTTAAGTAGCAAAGGGTAGACCTCTTTTAAGATTCGTGTCCACACCCTGGAGATAACAAACCCTTGATTAAAACTGAACACAACCATCTAGTTAAAGTATAAAGGGAGTCTGTGAGCAATATGAATGATTTCTTGAATCCTCTCACTTGGCTTCTTACTTGCATCAGAAGTCAGGTCTCTAGTAACGTCTATAACTCCTTTTTCTCTAGCCCAAGTATGGGCAAAGCATAAGTAAATCTCTTGCCTGGCCTTTTATATGTAGGCCAGATCAGCTACAATTTCCAAAAGAATGCTTATCGGAAGAAAGGTGGGAGAGGAGAAAGAGAAGTGGAAATAAGTATGTATCTTAAATATCGTCTTAATAAGAATCCGTCAACTTATGAGCTTTCAAGATAAAAGTCAGACTTTTAGTCTCCCAGCTGAACTAAATGCTATTCCCTGCCACACGTTCTGTGTTGAGTCATGATGAAATCTAGTCTTCATTCCTTTACAGTTGCTCTTCTCTAAACCTGGAACCTCATCTCCTTCTTGTATCATCATCTCCTTATATCACTGTCTCTTCTGGAAAGACTTCTCCAACCATGTGCCCACCCTCATTTCTTCCACTCTGTGTTGGTGTGTCCATCCCTGTCTTCAATTGAACAAGCGCCTACCTACATCATCCTATTGCACAATACACATTATTTTATTCCTTGGTCTGTGTCCAGCACTGGATTGTGTTGAGAGATATAAAGATGTCTTTTGTCCCTAGGACAATGCTTACAACATATGAAGCGCTCAAACTTTTGTTGAAAGAAAGAGCAAATGCAAAAGAACTGTGTCATTGTGTGACATTTTTAGATGACATTGATTAGTTCCTATAACAGCATGAAGTTTCCCTTGGAATGACTTTTCTAAAGGTCAAATACATTTACTCTAATTTCTGTGTTCCAGCAACCACAACTGAACTCCCTTATTCTGATAAACTGTATTTCCCCCCAGCTTCTTCATTTTTGTAGTATTCATCATATATCTTCTCTGGAAGATCGAATGCAAAGAAACACAAGATAAGAACTATAGTTTTTAAAGGGAGCAGGGAGAATAGAGCCTCCTTGAAGTTAAGCATGCTAGTGATACTCTTCTTATCGCTAATTTGACCCTAAAATAAGTCTATAAAATTGTGGTGGCTGAAAATTTAAGGTCTCTGGGCCTCTATTACTATCAATCTCCAATGTATATTTGTATGTGTATAAATACAATATAATATATAAATTTATATGTGTATAAGTATATTTATATATGTATAAATATAGCATATAGCTTGGTACATGCTTGACACATCTAGGTAGTGCCTACTTAATCAAAAAGCTGTGCAAGGACTGTGGGGATTATCAAGTTCCTCCTTTCAGAAGCTTTGTCTGAGAGTGGTCTGTTCTGTGCTATTAATTCCCTGACTTCAGCACCTACCTGTCTCCCGAAGAGCCTCTAGCCTGCATTTCTCTAGATAGCTATTTCTAACAGCTGGTTAAGCTTACCCACTTGAATGTCATGTGGGCACCTTAAATGCAGCATACTATTATCTTTTCTTACCTACTATGGTTAATGGAACCTCATTTTCTTAGCTGCTATCAATTTCCTTAACTTTTTCCTTTCTCCATCATCTCCCATTATTCATTTCCCAAGTCTAGTATATTCTCTCAATTTTTCCTTGAAGCCATTCTACCCTCTCCCCTTTTAATCAAGACATTATCACTTCTCACCTAGATTACTGAAATAATCTTGTTTCTTTCTTTCCCTCCAATCTCTTTCCACTAAAACTTTGTTCATAGTACCATCAGAATGTTTAAAGCCCAACCCCAATATTATCCCTACTCTGTTAAAAATCCCTTTATCTATAAAATAAAGTCCAAAGCCCACAGAGGTTCGTGTGACTTACCTTTGGTCACAGTCTTTCAACATCCTCTTCTGATACTCTCCCTACAAACCTTAGGATCACTCCAGTTGAAATTCCGTATCATTTCCTCAGTACATAGGCTGGCTCTTTCTTTAGAGACTTTCCAGATACTTTGGAATTTCAGCCTAGAAAACACCTGTTATCTTCAAGATCCGCTCAAATGTTACCTTTTTGTGATGATTTCACCTGTAAGTACTCAACATGTGCTTCTATTATAGCACCTTTCATGCTCTATAAAAATTTTTATATGCCTCTTTACCCCGTGGACTGAGCTTCTTGAATGTTTTGTAGCCTGACCTGTGACCCAGTACTGTGTATGTCTAGTCCTATGAGAGACTGACCAAATAATTGAATGAATAAATACATGACTGTTATCCATGTCAGAATAAGAGCAATAAAAAAGGTGCAAGCAAACTAGTACTGTAGGGTGTTCAGAGGACCAAGTCATATTTTTTTTGGGAGACCAGAAAGGACTGCAATTAATTCCTTACAGTCCCTTACTGTAGCCTTAGGTATTTATTGATGCCTTAATGCAAGATTCACTCAGCTCCAGGCACGGACACTCCTCCAACTTCCACTCCAAAATGAAATTAGTATTATTTCTGTCTCTGGTATAATAGTATATCTTTAGTTCATTTGAGCTTTGTACATAGTAATCTGGTTACTTAGTATAATCTGCCTATTTGTAAACAGAGATGCCTGTGTTTTCTAAAAAGGATTTAATTAGTTTCATAGCTGATTTTGTGTTCTTGCTATAGTTTCTTGCATAAAAGTTACCCAATAAATGTTTGTTGATTAAAGAAGTAAAGAATTGCTCAGGCCACACTGGTAATTTGAATAGCTTGCAAGGAGTATTAGCTCTTGAAAATTAGCTGTGGTTCTTAGCTGGAACATTCTCCTTACCCTCACAGTTGACTGTATTTCTGTATATTTTCAATTTATTTGGGTTATATCTTGTTTCACACAGATCTTTTGAACTTAGGACACCAAGGGCCTGTGTATCTTCATGGCTCATTGCTCCTGTAGTGCTGATCTGCACTGGTGCGGTTAATATTTAGCTCCAGGCTGAATGTCCTTAAATCTGAAAGAATAGCAAACACATACCAATGATCATGTGGGTTTATTTGGTGACAGGTACTTTATAAATATCACCTCAGTTATCTTTTCAACTTCCCTCTCAAGTACATATTATCTTCCTTTCCAAAAAGAGAAAAGGTATCACAAAGCAGGAGACCCCAAAAAAAGGCAACAGCAAGAGCAAGAGGCAACATCTACTAACTGCAGACTGTTCCTGCAGACTGTTCTGAATTTCTGGTTCCCAGTCCTGTGCTTGACTCACCAGGTAATAACCAGATGGGCACATTTCCTGTAGGCTGAATTGTTCCCTCAGAGCAGAATTATCATTTTATTTATTATCTTATCCATCCATCAGGACACTTACTGATTGCTCCACCTCTCTCTTCCTAATAGACAAATTGTTGTGTTATATAAAAAGAATGCACTTTTCTTCATCCAAGGATGAAACCCCAGTGGGTTTAAACCCATCAGCATATTCCATTACACTGAGCTCAGTCCTTGCTTTAGGGCGGGCTGTGACTTAAGATGGTCTAATCAGTAGTTCGCAGGGAGCAGCCTGGTAAGTGTCTGTGTCTGCTGCAGCCATAGTGGGAAGCTAGCAGTTGCCAGGAGATAGGAGGTTTGTATCATGAATTCCAACCAGAGGAAACAGAACTAAGAAATGGATTCCTGGTGCTTACGTACTGGATCAAATTGTCCCCGGATCCTGAATGAACACATACATTCTCTTTATTGCTTTGACTTGGAGTTGTTTGATTTCCCTTGGAATGTTAACTTTTCTCGAAGATACTCCCTAAATTAGATTATAAATAGTGCGACAGCAGAGACTGAGTTTATTTTGCGCACCATTGTACCCTCTCCACATAGTAGGCATTCAGCAAATATACTGTGAAGGGGTCATTTTAGCTTGAAGAACACTCTCCTTTAGTCTCTTGACAACAAAGTAAACTGGCATTGTATAGGAAAGCATGATGTGGATTGGAAGGCATACTCTCACCCTAACATAAGGCTTTTTTCTAACCTCCAGAAAGTCTCCCAGTAAATATGTTGGGGTCTTTGAAGAGGCTCAAGAATAGCAGTACCCCCGCCTTCTCTGTGTCTTGAACTGAATCAGAATATAGCAAGCAGTAAGCTAGATGAGAATTATCTGTGACTAATTAATAAAGCTTTATTAACTTTGTTACTAATTTGTTTTATTTATTACTAATCAATTATTATCTTATAGCTGATATTATTCCTAATATTATTACTAACATATCCCAATGTCAGCTTAGAGCTTAGAAAATGCAGCTTAGCCCATCAGACAAATGAGCTTCCCAATACTCAAACTCAGAATTAGAGTTGGCCATTCACGGACAGGAGCTGAGCCAGGAGGGCCTCCCCTGCCCCGCAGGCAGCAGAGCTGGTTTCCAAGTGGAAACCAAGAGAAGGCACAGTCTCAACTTCCAAACTCACACCGGTCCCATTAAACCACTCCTCCTTCCCAGGAGACACTGAGTAGCCAGGAGTGTGATTTGGGCTTCTTTCAGAAGGAAGAAAACATAAGACTGGGGAAACCCACTCTACCTAACTCACAAGTTGGCCAGTTGATTCTGCATCATTTGTAATCAAAATGGGTTATTTGTCAAAATCGTGGAATTTGTTTTCTGTGTCAAACATCATCCTCCATGGAATAATTCACATACCATGGTAATATCAAAGTCCCCCCAAAGTTGAAGATCTTTATTAAAGTCATGCAAAATTCAAGGGAGGAAACAAGAATTCACGACAAAATTACACAATCAGGGGCACTAGGTGGCAATAACCCTCATACTCACTCACCATACCCATCAAAGGCATTTCAAGAGCACTGAAATCTCACACGCTTCCCACGCCGACTGTCAGTTTCTTTCTCGCTGATCTCAGAGCCACCCGGTGCCTATTAGTCACCCAGAGAGCAGAGCCAAAGTTTAACTCCTTGGTGGCACAGGAGAAATGACATTGAATTAGAGTCCAGGAAATCTAGGGGAATAATAGAGTAGAAGTCTGGTACCATGTTCCCACTATCCCCGATGTCAAGGCTGGAAGCCACTTTCAAAACAAATTGCCAGTCCAACTATGTAACTGTCTGCTACATGCTTTTGGTTTTATTCATCAGGGCACTTTTTCCTGCTTCAGTTTTGTTTTGTTTTGTTTTGTTTTTAAGGAAAGCCTTTCAGGAATTTCCCCCCACCCCCACCCCCCCCAAAAAACAAAAAACCCAAAAACAAAAACATTATTCATTTGAAATTTGGTGGACAAAATAATGACCAGATCAACTGGACACTAACAACCCCATATTAGCCAACAGCACTTTAAAATTCCAGACTGAAAATGGTGGCTGCTGTTTAATGTGACTCTGAGCATGGCCACAGTATGCCCTGACCTCAAGGTGGCTCTTACCTGGTCTGGCTGCTAAGACAAAGCTTTGATCTAACCTGCCCCGCTCCCTGGTAGACTTCTGCTGCCAGTCACTAGGCAGGCTTAGTTGGCCAGGCCTGAAAGAGAACCCAGGCTAACCACAGAAACTCACAACTGAGCAGATGGAGACAATGTGTTCCCATTCTCTCTTCTCAAATGCAAAACTATTTTCTCATCTGTAACCTTCCTCTGCTCTTATGGTCAGAAGCTCTCCAGTGCCATTTTAGCTATCAATAATTGGCAGTGAGTATTGCATTTGCAGCTGTCCAGAACCAATTCCAGGGAACTGTACCAAAACCACTTCCAAAAAAGAAGATTTGGGGATTACTCAGCTCTTTACCTGTCCTCCAATCATTTTCTTACCCTACACGTCATCTGAGGGGAAAACCTGGAAACTTGAACCCTGTGCCTAAATGCCCAGTGCTGAGTATGTGATAAGACAGTCAAGAAATATTCTGATCGATGGGTGACTTATTGATGTGTACCTAGAGGAAAGGGATGGTCAGTCCCGTGGAATTATTGTGCAATTCCTGATGAAGAGAGTTTTGCTGACTCCTAACTCCTTTTTTACTTCAAGCCAAAGACCCCAGGGAAAGATCTGGGTAAGAACTGAGCCTCAGGGAAAAAAAATCACTGAAGTCTGTTTCTCCCAGAAGATTAGCAAAGGGAACCGCCAACTGTGATGGACACATCTCAGACTTTGCTGGTTTAATCTCATGCATCAAAAGGACCAAGGAGGGCCCTCTGAAGATGAGCTGCCCCCTCATTCCAGCCAGTAGGAGGCCAGACCTGAGGCTGTGGTGAACTTCTCACAGCTTCTGCTCATCTATGCCATGGAGTGAGCCAGTTTGCTCACTATGACCGCTGACCTCTGACCCCTAGCCATTGCCAATAGACAAGACCAATTACTTGAGAGCCAGGAGATATATATTTTTAGAGACATGGTGTGATCTGGGCAGTCTTGAGGGTTTTGTTTTGTTTTGTTTTGCTTTGTTTTGTTTTCCTCAGCTCCTGACCTGGTAAGTCTGGGGCAAGAAACCCTCCAAGAGCCACAACCTTGGAAGCTTGCTTGCTAGGACCAGAGGGAGGGCAAGGAGAACAGCCAGCTGGAGCTTAGAGCTACTCAAGCTTCTGGAAGCCTCCGAGTGCTCCGGCAGAGATTTATGGGCCTGCCTTTCCCTCGTGAGTCCACATTGTGTGTCTTTAAATCAGCCTCCACCGAGCAGCTATCCCGGGGCCTGGTGTTTACAGCAGAGGCAGAGATAACAGAGCCATGGAGATGCTACCCCTGTTTGTATACTGACCCAGTGGTCAGGGAATCATCTCCTGGGCCCAAGGGCAAGCTTTGTTCTGTCTCCTCTGTGCAAAATGCCAGCATGCCTCTGCCTCGAAGAGGTCGACTCTGTTGTCAGCTGTGGGAAAAAACAGCCAGAGTTGCTATTTACACCCTGAACTGCAAGCTGGGTAAAAATAGCACTAGCAGCTTGGTCCAGCTTCAAACCCCAGTGCAGAAAGAGATTATTTTTGGAAGAGAAGCTTTTCTTCCCCCCAAGATCTGAAAACGGTCACCTCCCCAGAGGAAGGGAGACAACCCCATGCAGAGGTGAAGCATATCCCTTTCTCCACCCACTGCCCAAGACAGCACAGCAAGAGTTGGATTCGTATCCACCCCCCGCCCCCCCCCAGCCAGGTCACCCCAAGCACAGGCCTGCAGGCGACCTAGTTCAAGGTAGAGAGGGAATTAATTAACTTTGACTACAGTGAGGAGGCTGCTGTCTGAATCTCCATGCTGCCACTATCCTGTTATTGCTGCTTGGTTGTTTGTTTGCCTTGGAAAAGGAAGAAAAAAAGAATTGGCCATAAGACCCAAAAATAATAGTCTAGATTATCTGCTTCCTGAGGGCTTGGAAAATACTCCCCAGCCTTTGCAGGACTGTTCAGCAATGTGACTATAACATGAATGAATCTCCATAGCTTGGCTGGTCCCCCAGGTGTTTGAGGCCTTCTAACAGCTGGGGGCTGAAACTCTGATGGACTTGCTAGAACTTAGGGCTTGCTGTTTAAAAGATCCTGGATCTCTTAAGGTTCAGGGAGTGACCCATATGACATCCAGTGGAAGGAAAGTCACATGTCACTTGTTTCTTTTCTGTGAAAAGATATTGGATAGATGCATAGGTTTTGGTACCTGGATAACTCAGCAATTACATTCATCTGGGCACTTCTTATTTCATGGGCATGTGTTAAGCTCATATGGAAAATAACAGAAAAATATCAGCTCACTACCCAGGCCACCTGATGCTAGCCCAGTAGGTGTTTAATAAAGATTTTTAGGAAGGAAGGGGGATATCTCCCAAGCCCAATCTCTACCTGAACCTCCTTTTTTCAGAGATCCAGAAACCAAAACTAATCTTCCACTTTGTGGAAAAGTTCCCAGGTAGCCACCAACTAAAACAAAGGTGAGAACATCCAGCCTGTCACCTCCTAACTTGCTCAGCACCTCCCAGCAGTGCACCCAGATCTCAGTGTGGGTGCTGGATTAGCAGTGAGGGGGGGGACAGCAGGTCCAGGAAGAACAGACACGCCTCAGGTACAAAGGCAGTTCATTGACTTGCCACTGGCCTCAAAAGACCCAGGTTTTGGTCCTACCTATCTTTGTCTAGTTATGTGACCAGGGCACTTTACCTTTTGGACCACATTTTTCCCCTCTGAGAAGAGAGTGGGTAATACTGCAGGGGCTGGTGAGGACTCAACGTGTGTTCAGGGACTGGCACAGAATAAGAAACCGTGAACCCTGTATACAGAAGCAGGTCTCTAGCTTTCCTGCAGCTCATGGGCCTGATACTGGAATCTAGTCTGCTTCCAGCAGCCAGATGCTGGTGAACAGTCTTAACTCCCTGAGAAAAGCACTGCATTTACAAAAATGACTGAACTTTCACCCACATTCTCAGGCCTTTCTGCATCATGTCCTTAATTTTCTGGGGACCTTCACCTCTCTGCTTCCACCTTTCTGTAACACCACTTCCTCAGCATTATCAAGAAGCCAGAAATAGAATCTCCCAACTCAGACGTCTCTGCTAAGGGGAGCTCTGTCCAGCTGAGGGCTGGGTCAGCACTGGCTCCTCTGTTGAGGGAGGTCACAGATATGTCCCGGAGTCCTGACTGTTGTCGAATTAACTGGTGACATTGAGAGGGAAGAGCTGCTATTCTGCTGAATGACAGCTGTTTAAACTGTTTGCATTCTGGGCCTTTTGACTTCCAAAAGACTTGGGAAATGCAGCTATGTGTCCTTTTAATCAGGACTGCTTCAGTTTCCTATTTCCAAAGTTGAGAAATTCTGAAAATGCCCACTCTGATCCAGGGACCAAATGAGCAAATAATTGAGCTCAGGCCTGGCCCCCACACCCACAGCTCTTGTCTAGGATTGTAGGCCAAGGTGGCCCGTCTCTCCCCTTCAGCCTAAATCAGCTTCTCCCTGAGTCAGCTTTCTTCACCTGTCTATAAATAGTCACTGCTTTGGCGGAGTTCACTCACAATATGATTACAGTTTAATAATACATCTCAGATAAGAGAGCAGCAAACTTCCTGGAGCTGGGCTGCTGAGGGGTGCTGGAGCTCAGGCTCCATCCCAGCGGGCAGGAGCTGGGACTGTTTTTATGCAGAAGGAGCAGTTAGATAGAGATGGGGGTGACTAAGTCATTGGCCTATGAGACAAGTCACTGGTTTAGGGTTTCTGTCCTGCTGAGCTGTCCCTGGTTTAGTCTGGAGGCTGATTTTCATTTTATTGGAGTATTTATTCTTACTGATATTCCTGGGCAGAACTAAAAATGTAGGTGACGCCTACCCACTGAGAGCTACTCTGGATCAAAGTTCTGGTCCAAGTTAGGGTTCGTGGCTACCACGGTCACTTTCCACACAGCAGTGACAGGTGCCCTACCAAGGAGGCTTGGATTGCCTGGAGGGGACAGAGTGTCAGAAACAATTGAACCCCAGCAAGTTTTTTTTCATACTATCTCCCCCTCTTTGACTCTTCAGGTAAAAGCAGATGCACTATAAATCTTTAGTTACACTCATACTGATAAGCAGTGTTGTTTTGATCACCTGTAATCTGTTCCAACATTGTTGTTCCTCCCTAGGTAGGAAGAATACACAAATTAGGAGCCAGACATCCCAAGTTTGAGTTCTGTTTTGAGCCTTTTTGATGAAATGGCGTAGTAAAGTCATTCTAGTTTTCTGACCATCCATGTTCTCATGTATATAAAAGGAATAGTCCATTCCAAAATGGTTCTACCGCATGAAATTTGACAACTTTGGGGAATATGCCTCGTACAGTGCCGGGAATCCAGGTTGTTATCAATAAGCTGTCCTAATTTGCTTTCCAGAAAATAAAAGGCAGGGAATTGTGAGAGAATATCAAGGTCATTTAAGCCCCTGACACTAGAGGGGAAATGACTTGTATTTCTAAGTGTGCAGACCCATGACATAAACAGCTCTGATATAAGTAGAGATGGGATCAAGTAGAATTTTTGATCCCCTTCTCCAGATTCATACCATTTATAATAGAGATCCCTAGGAGAGCCCCAATCTGGACTGTGACACATTTTACTATAGTCACACTCCTGGCTCCATTTATCTTCCCTAAGACATTTACCAGAACTCTACTAGAAGCTAGCCTCAAGAAGAATGGGGAGTGACGGGTAGAGAACGGCATTCTCCTCTGTTCCACCACTGTGTGCTTATCTACATCTCAAGGTCCCCTTAAAAAAAAAAGTCAATTAGGCCTTGAGTGAACTCTGCTATCAGCAAGGCCAAAGAAGAAACCAAATATCATGCATACCCTGCTTTTCAACCTGCTGAGAAATAATCTGCCCCCCAAACACCTGCTTATTAGATGGCAAATAATGGTCTCTTTTAACCCAGTACTAGCTGGCCTCCCTTCCTCAACTACTTCAAACCTGGAGGGTGGGGAACTCTGTTCCTGCTACAGCTTGCTTCCTTCTGCTTGCCAACAGCCGGCATATATCTGATGGGAGCCAGCCAGAGCTCCTGGCTGCACAAAGTGGGGCAAGCCCCAGCATGACCTGCTCCCCACCGGGCACCGGCTGAGGTCTGGGGCAGGGGGAGGAGAGAATTGGAATTAAACTGACTGAGGATCATTTTCATAAAAGCAACCCAGGATTCCTTTGCTTCAGTAGCCGAGGGGCAGGACCTTCCCTGCCACTCTTGCGGACGTATTTCCGTTTGGATGTATCCTTGGTATTAGGTATAACCTGATTGTATCTGTATGTAAATGTATGCAAATTAAGCACACTCTAATGTAATTATATGCCACAAAGACCACTACCTAAATTAAGGATCAGCCACAGGGACATGGTTCCCCCCATTGGCCCCTCAACAAGTAGCTTTTGATTATTTACCTCTTTCCCAGCACTGTTCTAGATTTTGAATACATACTGGTGAGTAAAATAAAGATGCTCTCTACCCTCAGGGGAGAGCCAGAAGGTGAATTTGAAGATGAAATAAGAAGCATGTTATTACAATCTGGGACATGTTCTCAAGAGAAGTGCTCAGGTATAGTAACAGAATAATGGTGACGATGGCACATCTGACATGAGAAAGCAGGGAAGGCTTCTCTGAGGAGGCGACATTTAAGGACGTGCTGGGTTTCAGAGGCAGTTATCAGTGAAGATCTCCCCTCATGGTTCAGTTAGGTTCCCTTTTACCCTAATGAAAATCTCTAAGAAGGATGAAAGGACACCTCAGTCAGGGTGGCAGTGAAGAATATTCAGAAAGAAGGAAATTTTCCCAAATTTCTTGCAGTGGTTACATTTTCTTCTCTCCCCTGACTTCCTTCCTCTGCCCCCCACTTATATGCCTTCTGCCCAGGACCTTTCCGCCACACTTATTTTCCTACAACTCTCCGTGTTACTGTACCTAAGTATGTTCTCTCACTGTGAGAATAGTGCCCACCCTGGGGCACCCCAGAAAAACTCTTCATGGGCTCATTGTTTTTGAAAATATTTTTGTCCTCAAGGCCTCTCTACAATCCTGCCCTTGAATCTCTGGAAGACAAACAGTTTCAACCTGCAGGGGATAAAACTTACCATTCCTGCTGTGCCAGCGCCTAATTACAGTCTTCTTTCTATACATCTTTATCTCAGAATTGTTTACCTAAATTACAATTAGTTGGGTTGATATCACTGCCATCCACCCCTAGATAAGGTGTGGGACCTTTAAGCTGCGGGGGAACCAGCCCAGACATCTGTGGAGCCAGGCAGACCTGGGTTTGTCTTCCTCTGTGACCAATTTTGTGACCTCGCGTAAGTCGGGCATCTTCTCTGGGCCTCTCTGGGTTTCTTACATGCATGATGAGGAGGAGGATACCTGCTCTGCTGAGATGGTATAAGAACTAGCCAAGATGTATGCACAGTAGGTGCATGTGAATGGAAGTCAGTATTATTACTATATCAGCTATGAAATAACCGGAGTAGAATTTTGGCAGTGCCTATTTTTAGGAAGGCAATTGATGGTTCTGTGAAAGATGGTGGCCAGATGTCCACTTCACCAACCCCTTGGCCATACTAGTTCTTTACTCTGGGTATCGCCGAGAACCAGGTGAAAAGGAAGATACATGAAGGCATGGACCCAGAATCTCAGATTGGAAGTAATTCTAAGCAAATTCTAGTCCAAGTCTTCGCTATCAGATAGGGCTGAATTTAAATCTCAGACAGAGGAAAATCATTTCTAATATAAATTTAAGTAGTTGTCACCAACGCTGCCCCAGTGGACGGCTTCTATGATCACATACACTTTTTTGCAATTACTTCACTCCTCAGTCATTCAGTCAGTAATGAAGGGAATACATGGTTACCAGGATAGAGAGCCAGGGTAGGGGCAGGGGTCACGAGACGAAGAGAAAGGCCTCTCAAGGATATGACACTCAAGCAGACACCTGATGGAGGAGAGGGAATCGGATATGGGAGGGACGGGAAGAATGTGCTAAGCAGAGGAGACCTCAGAGCAAAGTCCCAACAGCAGAAACAAGCACTCGAAGCACAAAAAGAATGTCCATGGAGTTGAAGGTGGTGAATCTGCACGTGCCAGTGTATGCAGGGCCTTGAGGGTTAAATTTTATTCTATTGCAGTATTTTAAGCAGAGACCAGCGAGGTCTGATTTATGCTTTGAAAAGTTCCTGTGTTTATTCTTGGAAACGTACTTTTCAGGGAATGAATGAATGTTAAGGAAGTTGTTGCAGGAATTCAGGTAAGGATGGGCAGATGGTGGTTTGAGCCAGGTCAAGCACAGCAGATGGTGAAAACTGGTGAACTGAGATCTCTTTTGGGCGTTGAACTAACAGGACTTGCCTGTGGATTAGCTGTAAGGGTGAGGTTGACAGAAAGAGAGGAATCAAAGTTGACTTCTAGATTCTGAATTTAATCAACTGGGAGGATCCTAGTGCCACTTAGTGAGATGAGACTATTTGGGAGAAATCCCCCTAAATCATGTAGAGTATTGTAAACCAATGTTACCTCCATAGTAATTAAAAAGTAAAATAAAAGATTATCACAACTTATTCCAAGCAGTCTTCTTCTAGACCACAAGTTCCATGAAGGCCTCTTAACTCTTCTATTCACTGCTGTATGCTCAGTGCCTGGCACACCCATCCTATGGAATAATAAAAGCAGTTACAAATGATTGCATTAGGTATTTAGTACATATCCTCACATTGTGTTCCACCCTTTATTTTGTTTCATTTAATCCTCCCAAGGTAGCTGTCAGAAAATAATGTGTTTGAATTCTCATTTTACAAACAAGGAATGAGGTTCAGAGTGTTATATGACAGGCTCAAGAAGGATGAAGTTTTATTAAGTATGTAAAACTTGCCTGGCTCCAAATTTCACCATCATAGTATGAGGTCAAGTAGTCTGGGTGGGTAAATGACCCGTGGACCAGTGGAGGATGAAGGGATGGAGGGATGGGTGGATGGATGGAAGGCAACATCGCCTGCTGGAAATCATTTGTAACACAGTCTCTGAAAAGAGCAAGCTTCAAATGGAAAGAGTTCAGAAAGGAAAAAAAATAGAAAAGTCAAGGATAAATTCCCATCAGGGTTATTCCCAGGAATTCCAAGGGGTAAAGAAGTCCCTTGGAGGTGAAACAAAAATGTTCTAAAAAGACTTGGTTAAATTTTTTAAAACCTTGAAAATTTAAAGGTTTTCTTTTTAGGGAGCATTTCCTGGTGCTTTTCTCAATGATCTGGGATTACTTTAAGAGCATTAGGATCACATGAAATATTTTTGATGTTTGAAAAATATCTTCTGGGAACCTTGATCCAAATAAAGGCAGAAAATGTTGCCTTGAGCTGGACAGACCAGACCCTGGAGCTCCTTAGGAGTGTCACTTAATACTTCCACAGATGAAAAAGCACATCAAATCTTTGGCCCAGCCATTTAAGATAATTTCGTTGATCTCTAGTGGGAGTTCTGTGGAACTGCAGTATTCCTGCGGAAGGCATCTGCAGCCAGTCACAATACCATGGTCTGGGATCAAGAACCTAGGCTCAACCAGGATCTCACACTCTTACTGAAATGACGAAAGCAAAAAGTTTGTTAAGCACTTACTGTGCCAGACACATTTCTAAAACATTCATTTATTTATGCATATAAGAGCTGAGGCATAGCTCTGGGGGGTGGTGGTGGGGGTGAAAGGATTTTGACTGAGTGGGGAGCAGAACAGGCAAGCTGACTGAAATACACTGCTGAGAGGGGGCAGCAGGTGGGACTCAAGCCTACTGGCTGGTGATCGTTTGCTAGTGCTGAGACTTAACCCCTGCGCCACCAAGGAGGCCTGCCAGACACTTTCCTAAACACCTGGGTCACATCTGCCCTTTACCACACCTCTATGCTGTAAATACTGCGATCACCCCCACTTTGCAAATGAGGAGACCAGGGCTGATGGATTAAGTAACTTGGCCAAGTCACACTGACAGGGAATGTATGGATCCAATGTGGTCTGGAATCACTGCTTATGCAATTTAACCACTCAGAGTGAAACGATCTTCAAATCCCACACTTTCTGCCCTTTATTGATGGAGGGGGGATAAATACATAGGTTTTTCCCTTACCATTTATTTTATTTTGATACACCACTAGTCACTTTTGTACAATATCTGATTTCTCCCCGCAGGTGAACTCTGCCTTCTTCATCATACTCTCACTTGCCTCACCCTCTGTCCCTGTGAGCCTCGACTGCCCTGAGTTAGGGCTGCAGCCTTTCTCGTCTGCAATATTGCTACATCTTCCTCCATTACTTCCCTGCTCCCATCTTGCCTTTCTGCCTTGCTCCTGCCATAACTGCCCACCTTGGAATTTGATGCCCATCTGCCACCAAATCCTTTGGTGACTTCTTGTTGCCTGTGAGTTAGAGCTGAATTCCTTACAAGGTCCGATGAGACCTGGCTTTGCCCTTCATGGCCAACGTCATTCTCCTCTCTGCTATTTCTCTTGAGTCTGTGTTCCCGGATTTAACACACGTGTTCCTTCATATTTGAGTACTGAGTCTGCCCAGAATGCTTCTTCCTTTTCTCCTCTGTGCAGCAACCCCACACCCCAGCCACTGCACGTGTGCCTATCAGTGCACTTGCACACACACGTGCTCACCTCATCCACTCAGTGATTCCTCTTTATTCTTTCACACTCAGCTCCTGCGATGCCATCTCTATAAATCTCTCACAATCAGATTTAGGTGCTGCTTCCTCCTCTCTGGCACCGCCTTTTCATACTTGTGAAGAAACACATCTTTTTTTAATTGGGATTTTCTCTTTGCAAAATATCTTTCAGATGGTAAGGTCCACAAGGCAGGAAACAGTTATTTTGCTACTGTTGCATCCTAGATTCTGTAGAAATTCATAAATCTTTGTTAAGTGAATAAGTGAATGGCTTATTGAAATGAATCGCCTTTCAAAGTAGATTTCACAGTCTGGGAAACATTTTGTCCTCATTTCTTCCCACTGTGAGAGTCATCTACCTAGAGATTTGTGCTGCAATGGCGCATTAGTGGGAGGCAGACTCTATGGTAGTTAATAATGAAGACTCTGGAGTCATAGTTCCTGGGTTTAAAACTAATCGTTGCTAAGTAAAATAAAGCTAAGCTTTGCCATCTGCTAGCAGAGGATCCTTAGGAAGTCATCATCTCACTAAGCCATAGGCTTCTGTACAATAAGCTGAGTTCACAACAACCTTATAGGGTTAATGTGAATAACGAAATAAAGTACATGTGGAGCCTTTGATGGCTGGCACAGAGCCAGTGTTCACTCCGCATGAGCTATTATTAGTAGCTATTTTCCTGACAGCTTCATTTGACCCCAATGTGTCACCATTACTTTTTAAACCAAATGTCTGGAGTCTGGTTCTCAAATGCGGGTACTCAATCTCAGCAGGTTTTGCTTGTGCCTCATTAGTGGGTCACCCTGGATACAGGGCCTTGGGGATTGTGGAAGCACCGGGTGTCTAAAACCAGAAGTAGCCCTTTGGCTTGTA
The DNA here is from genome assembly GCF_000260355.1 of Condylura cristata. Classification (NCBI taxonomy): domain Eukaryota; kingdom Metazoa; phylum Chordata; class Mammalia; order Eulipotyphla; family Talpidae; genus Condylura; species Condylura cristata. Next base: position 13,724,727 of record NW_004567118.1, on the reverse strand, counting down.
AATCATAATTTGTTGCCTAGAAACCACAAGTAAACATTACCAACAAGCTGGCTGGCAGATTATTGAATTCTTCAAAATTCTCACCCTCTCCATTGCATTTGGTAGAAGGGGTGATCGGTGTGGGCAGTTTGGATCCACAGAGCCTTTCCTTGGAGGAAAGGAAGTGGGATGGAAAACTTGGGGAAGGTTGTGGGGTGTTTTGTTCCTGCTGTTGACTGCACAAAAGTACAGAAGAAGCAATCTCAAGTAAAAACCAGATCTCCATGTCCCACATAGGCTGAAAGAAATGCCTTCCTTTCAACTGTCATGCACAATAAGAGGGTTGTAATCTTTATTTCAGACTTGAGTTTTCTAGATCTGGATCTAAGCAGCTCCTTTTCAAGGTCTTATACCAGCCTTGAACTAAATGGGCAACATTATACATGACAAGATTACCCTCCAAATGTGTGTGCCAATGAAAGTAATGAGGAGTGACATGGAAAAGAACAAGGTGATTCTTCAAAAAGATGCAAAGGCTCATATGAAATCACTTTCTAAAGAATTAAGAAATAACATAATTTTGGGGGCAAAGGTGAGATCTTCTTTTGAATGGAGAATCAATCATAATTATTCCGCATATGGCTGTTTTAGTGTTTTATCATCCTGACCACCCTTCTTGTTTAAAGGAATGAGGTGACAACAGTTATTAACAAAAAGTCTTGTTTTAAAACTCAGCCCTCGCATCTACTGATGAGCAGTGTGATATATGCCAAAAGCAGAAAGTACACTAATTCCAAGTGGATTAGGCAGAAAAATTTGCCAAGACTGTGTTTCCTACATAGGTGGGTGACAAAAGGAGGCATCTGAGAAAGGTTGGAGTACCACACCTCAACTTGCTGTCACTTCATTTTTTAAATTCTTGCTTTTATGTTTTCTTATGAAGTAAAAAAATGTTTGCTTAATATATAGTCATTCTTAAATTTCCTCTTGACTGGTCAGATAGGATTTTCTGTACACTTATCCCAAGGGAGACATCAGGAAAAAAAGAATATCCCTATATGTCCAGAGTGAGTGCCTACATTGCAAAGCAAACAATTCCTGTTGCTGGCAAGCATGTGGAACTGTTAGAGTTCCACATATAAAAGAGAGGTTCCATATTCCTTGTCCCACCTACTGAAAGGAGAGGAACAAAGAGAGGACTCAGAGGCAACAGGAGGAAAAGAGACAAATGAAGAAGTCCTGCTTGCTTCTCAGCTTTGATCTCATACCAGGATCTTGGGGGACACAGGAGACACACAGAAACATGTGGAGACACTTAGAAGAAACGTGGTGAGAGACCCATGGGGAGGCTGATAATGGCAGCCACTATCTTGATTTGTGCTTTTTGTTCCTTTCATTCCAGACTTGTCTGACCTCTTCATCCCCTTTCCCCCGATTCCCTGCCCAAAGGTGCCTTAGACTTGTGGCAAGTTTTCAGGCCTCAGCAGTCCAGCATTAGGCCAATCCTATTTGGTTGGACAGTTATGCATGAGGGGGGTGGGTAACTTTGGATGCTTTACTGGAAAATTATTTTTTTAAGATTTACTTTGTTTATGCATACAATAACTGGTGTGTAGGCGGAGGTGTGTGTGTGTATGTGCGTGCGTGCGTGTGTGTGTGTGTGTGTGTGTGTAAGAGAGAGAGAGAGAGAGAATTCACCAGAGACACAGTGGGGAGCAGAACAGGCAGATATCCTGAAATACACTGCTGAAGGGAGCAGTGGGCAAGACAGGAGAGGTCTGCTCCTCCATGTGGGCCACCTCCCTGGCCAGGAATGAAACTCCTGCTACAGTGTGTGCTTCAGTGGCTGCCAATAACTTCATAGCATGGAGACTTAACCCCTTGTGCCACCAGGCAGGCCCCCCATTTTTAAACAAGCATTCCCTGAGAGGTCTGAGAAAACTCCTTCAGGGCAGAGACCTTGTCTGTTTACCCCTAGCCCAATGCTTGGTTCATAAAGACATTTTGAAAAATGTGAGGTTATCTTTGGATCTATTTAACATTTGCTAAATTCCCTGGAAAGAAACATGAAATGTTAAGAAAGTGCATACAAGGTAAAGGATAGTTATGATCCATCCTACAAATAAACATCCTCATTTGCTACAAAGTTACATGCATTTTATTATTTTGAATAACAAATATCCATGCCTTGCCTTCACCATCACTGCAACAACATTAATCAAAGTTCTTTAGCTCTGTGGTTCAGGATCTGGGCACTTGGTGTGAATTATCTCACTTAGTCCTCACAACAACCCAGCCTTCTTTTATTGATGATGAAACTGTGTCAAATAGGTCACCAGAGCCTGGAAGTCTGTTATAACCTCTATAGGTCTGTCAGTTTCTGGCCCACAATCTTGAAAGATCTTATTAAGTATTCCTAAGTGGAGAACATCCTGTTTTATCAACTCTGGCTTTTCAAGCGCAACTCCCTCAAGCTAAACTTGGGTCTACCTAAGGCAAGATAGATTAGTTGATGTTGGACACCACCGGTCTAAACCAGTTCTCTGACCTTTTATTTACAAGATGACTACCCATTCCTCCAGGTTAAAAAAGATTCCCTCTGTCCCTCTTCAAGTGAGAGCCTCAGAGGGTCAAGGCTGCCCCTTTCCTCCGTCTTCTCCCTACAGATGGCTGGCATTCTCACTGGCAAGCTATTTCTTCATAATATTATTGAAATATAAAGTGAATTGAAACCTGAACCTTGGGTATGACTTGTCACCATGGAAACAACTTCAAGCCTGAGTGCCTCCAGGAGCTGTCGAGCTTTTCTTCCAAAGGATCTGGAAACATGGGACTAGAAGCTGGAGAAAGCTAAAACAAGCTCCCATTAGGTTAGTGGCAGTTTTCCTAATAAATACAGAATGCTTAACATTGGATTATGTCATCAGCAGCCCTATCAAACTATAGTCTCAATTTTCAGTGGTGCACTGGCTTAGTGCAGAACTACCAGTCAAGTGAATGATAGCAAGTCCCCCTACTCTTGGGAGGGTCATTTAAAACTCCATTAAGGTGGTTCAAAGAATGTGGTAGGGAAAAAGTACAAACAGTAATAAATTTCAAGAACATTCTGTAGAAGCATTTTTTTGCTCCTGGGAATGGGAAACCAAGATTTTTCCCAAGAGACTCCATTATTAAAGCCATAAATAAAACATCCCTGATTTGACTCTTTGGTTTCTGTACTTCGGAGAAGTGGCTCAGAGGTGGAGGCAGTGGTCCAGGGAGGTTGCAGGGGGAGTGAGGCTGAGGCCATTCTGCTTCCTCTGCCATTTGTTGCCTGCAGAGGAGACCACAATATGAGGATAATGCAAATATTTTACTTTGCTGAAGATCAGCAAAGAGGGTTACTCTAAACATTTCAAGCAGGATCCTAAAATTCAAGGATGTTTTTCTAGCTGACGCCCTTCCTTTTTTCTTTCTGTAAATGCACACTCTAGAAGGTAAAGCAAGCAGGGGATGTAAGGCCAGTAGTCTGACTGCGTAGGTGGCCTGAGCTCCAGGTCCACGTTGGTAAATTATGTGGCTCATGACCAAGAGTTGGTCATTAACCTCCCAGTGTCAGTCTCCTAGTAAAGGTGGGTTAGAGGGATGAATGTTGGATACCGAATACCCTATGTATGTCATCTACTCACTCAGCAAAAATGGATGTAATGTTACTCGCGAACGTCTATTTGATCTGGACATTGGACTAGGAGGATTATGTGAACATCATAATCTGTGTGGTTGCTGGTATCCACACTTCACAAATGATAGAAACTAGTCCTGAGAATTGAGTTCCTCAAAGTGATCAGTGTGTAAGCATGCAATTAGCCTCAAATACCCATCTATCCAAGTATAAAGACAACTTTCTTTCCACTTGACCTTGTTAATTTCTGAGCTTGAGATAAATCATTGACAAGATTTTAATTTGAAATAAATATAGGCTAAGTTCTAATAGAATGCACTAATACCTTGTAAAGTTCAATTTCTAAGTATCCCTTTACTTATTAAATGATCCCACATCACTTGGGAATTGGAAGTATCTTCATGTGACATGAAGCCAGGAGTTACCCCCACTGGCTCCATAGAGATATTGCCATGTTTAGTTACTAATATTGTGGGCAATTTTAAAAATCAGTCTGAACTAAAAATAATATTTTTTCCCTTTAAAAGTAATATGCAATCATAGTACAAGCAATCAACAGGCCTGAAATCTTGTAAAATAGTTACAATTTTAAAAGTTACAACAACTTTTCTCAGTTCTAAGCTTGTAGGTTGCAATGGAAAAGCCAGGATTTCCATTTCATGAAAAAAGAATAAAACATGAGAGAATAAAATAACCATGGCATTTTGGGTGTGTGCTTAGTCAGATCTGCCAGAAAATTTCCTCTTTAGTAGTTATTCCTGTTTCCTGAGTGGCCGGCTGGGGCCACAGATAGGGTTGTGAATTTCGGAATCAGAACAAAGGTTTAAAAATCCCCATCTCTTCCATGGTTATATTATGCATTCTGAACCTCACTTTCCTTTTCTGTAAAATGGGGTTTTTTGCTTCACATGACTGTTGGTGAAATTTAAAAATTTATGTACATATAGCGAATATAATAGTCCACTCCACTTCCAGTTCAAGATCTGAGCAAATGTATAATAATCACTCCTTGTCGTGTGCCAAGCTCTGGGCTAGGCTCTTTCAAAGATGATCTTTTTATGAAGCACTAGGATTTTAAACCACTGCTCTATCTGCAGTTTGCCCTGCTTTAGACACGAGCCATTGATTGGGTTCAGATTAAAGGATTTATGAGCAGTTCCTTCTGCAGGAAACAGCTGCCTGTGAGGGTCAGGGCTGATGTGGCAGTGTATTTGGCTAACAGAAATGTGGGCCATCTATAACGCTTTGTTCTCCCATTGGGCACAATTAATACCACCCATTTTTTTTTTCCTCCCTAGTGTTAAGTTCCTGAGTAAGCTAGGCTCATAATAGATGTCCAAAAAGTACCTGTTACAAAAATAATAAACTGATCACTCATGATGTAGCCACTTACCTTATGTAGAAGACATTTTCTGCTAACCTCTACTACATTCTACTCTTAGGGATTATAATACAGGAAACGGTTTTTTAATTGTTAGTACTTCCACCATCCACATTTATTCCATGTCTACCGAGCATTATTAAACAATTGTCTACTACTGAGGCAAGGAATAATTGTATGTATAACCCACTAGAGTATTAAAAAGCAAAAGAAGTCCAATGTATATTCATGTATGGAATCCATCATTTTCAGGCAGCACTCTTTGTGGCTTTATATTGATTTTCTATTTTGCATCCCCTGAATCCTTACTAATTAAGCAGTCAAGGAGTTGGTGCTTTCCTTTCATTTCCCCGGGCCTAGTCCATCTGGAAAGCTACTGTGGGGCCTAAGAGCTTGAAAGGATGGGCATCCCTAGATTGCTGGTTTGAAAGTAGTAGTCTCCAACAGGAGTTATCTATTCTCTCCTCCCTGTCTGCCAAAGGCAAACAATGAATTAACAGGCATATCCACTGATGCTAAGCAGATCAGGGGAAGAAAATATACTCAAGGACAAATAAAAGTCAACATCAGCTTGGCCCCAAACAGACAAGTAAAAATTCATGGGAAATAGAAAGTATTTTACAGGGAATGGGCTTTGAAAATACCACCTATGTGAAAATACAAATACACGTCACTTGTATGGTTTCCTTATCATTTTTCTTTGCTGTCTAAGCTGCCTACACATGATAGAGGCAAGTCTTTATAAAAAGTACTTAATATTGTATAAAATGATGTCTAGGGCCCTCCCTGGTGGTGAAACAGGTTAAAGCACAGCACTATGAAGCTAGCTGCAGCCACTGCAACACAAGTTCGACCTCTGGCCAGGGAGGTGACCCACATGGCATAGCAGACCTCTCCTGTCTGGCCTGCTGCTCCCCTCAACAGTGTATTTCACTAGATCTTCCTGTTCTGCTTTCCACTCTCTCTGGTGAATCCTTTCACCCCCACACCTCTGGTCTGTACCCCATTTCTTGAATGCATCAATAAATATAGCTTTAAAAAATGATGATGATGCAAAAATGTTTAGCTGTGAAATAAATGAAAGCACCAGAATATAAACTTCACTTCTGTGACTGGCTACACAAGACTGCACAAGGACAAAAGTAAAGTTCATTTACTGAGACTGATTGCCTCTCCCAGTACCTGGAACCTAGTAGATATTCAGTAAGTTTTTGTGAGAGAAGACTTGACTGTCCATATACTAAAATGGAATGTATGTCTCCCTTCTTCCTTGTTAGCTATTATCCAAGATAATGCTGCTCACAGCTCTTTCCGACAGTCGTTTTAATTTTCTCCTTCCCTTAGTGTACTCCTATTTTCACCAGAGAAATTAGTGCAAGCTCAAGCTCCCTTAGTCTAATAATATGGAACACATTAGGTAGAAGCCAGAAATGTCACTCATACATTCTGATATTTAAAGCCAGAAGACAGGTTTGTAGATTAAAGTAGGAGAGCTGGCTTTTACTCATCAATTGGCCAAGTCCTCAGAGAAAATAACCTGTAGGGTCTCAGCTGACAGATCTGAAAATGATATACAGATGACCACCTGTATGCCTCTCAGTTAAATGTTGAAATGTCAAGATGAAACATGCTAGATCAATCAAGAGAAGAGCCTTCCAAAGAATATTTGAAAACTTTATTTTCTCAAATGAGCACCAACACAGATTGGAAATATGACAGAAACAATGTACTTTTCTCTAATACTGAATTACTATATACAAATATAGGAAAAAAATGAAAACAAATTACTTGAAAATAATTATCTTTGTTATTGAAGCAAAGTGACCTGAAAAATGCCACCCTCCCCCAACAAAGTAAAATAAAATAACAAAACCCAAACCCAACAAATAAGTTTGTAAACACAAGCATAAACAGACAGATTCTGTATTGAAAGATAGTCTCTGCAGGTTGGGAAAGGGGAACCAACTCTCACTTTAACCAAAATGTTAAGAGAAAAACATAGGGGGCAGCTAGAATTTGGTAACATGAGAATAATTTGTTTCTTCTTGGTGTTACCTTTCACTGCTGACGGACTTCATGACTTTAATTTTTAAAATTACATCTGTCTTTCCTCTACCTAGGCCACTAGCATGTTTTCTCATCTAAGGCAGATACTTTTAAAATGCTGATTGTGTTCAAGATTTGATTTCACAGCCCCTTCCTGAACCTGGGAAAATCTGATTCTCAAAAAAAAAAAGCTGTAACTTGTTTTACACCTATAAGGTATGCGTATCACTTTTATTCATCTTTTTAAAATCCAAACCAGTTGATTTTTAACATGATGTAATAGCTATAATAGCTGGAGGCTGGGGTGTACATTCACATTTCAGAAACGTAATTTGACTCCGCTTGATCTTTACGAACAACAGATTTCCATATGGTCTGCAGAAGTTGAGCACACAAAGAAAAAGGAACAAACTGGCAACAGTTCCATGCGCAAGAAAACAATAATTGTGGTTTATGCTGTTGGTCCGCTCAGAAGCAAAACAGCCAGAGAGAAAGAAGAAAAACTTATGTGCCCAAGGTGTAAACTGTAGGTAGAGTGTCCCCAAAAAGAAAAACAAAACTAAACAAAATAGGAGGCACAATTCAAGATGCTATACACACATACACACGCGCTCTTAAAAAAAATAAAGTTCTAATTTGTTGGACGTTCTTCCAACAAAAGGAATCTAAATTGTCACTAAATTTGACTTTAGTGAATATATTTTCTAGCCAATACTGGTGCCAGAAAATATTTCAATTTTCATCTTGGTTAGGTACTGCAGAGTCTGTTTCATGGGGGAAAAAAGTGCAGGGAGGCATTGCTTTATAGTCTCCATCCAGACTAAAATTATACAGATCTTCTTTAAAAAAGAGTATATTGGTGATCACTGTTTCCCTTAAAGTATACTTCAAGAAATGCAGAGGAAACCATAGCATTTAAAAATCAAAATAAAAAGTGCTCTCAGGAGATCTGAGAAAACAGCACCAAATATATTATTTAAAAAATTAAATATTATTTACAAAAGTATATTTCACAAGCAATTGTTTCTTTTATATATTTCCACTTGAAAATCTTTTTATAAAGGGGACACCTTTGTCACACACTGAAACACCAGTAAGATGGACTCTACCCTGTCTGCATGTTCCTACTGTCACAGGTGTTGGGGTAGCACTCAGTCAAGTCCAAATGACACCCTGTGGGGCACCACATTTGGCTGCATTTGATTCAAGTCAAGTCAACCCATCAGCAGACCAAGATGAATATCCTGGGGGGTCGGGTGTAATCCAGGGCAGCCAAGGGCATATGGCCGAGGGTGGCACAGGAGAGATGAAACTAGGGAGTCTGCCAGCTGGACTTCAGTTAAAAATGAAGGCAGCTACTGGCTGAGGTATAGAACTTCACGCCTTTCCCTTTCTCATTTCTCCCTTTCCCCTTCTGTACTCCCCACACCCTGCCTAAATTCTACCATCAAACTCAATTCTGTGAACCTATGGGGGAAGTGGGGTGAGGTCTTTGGTTATGCTCTGAGTCAATAATTTGGTGAGGAAATTAAAGAATGATCTGACTGAGGACAGGAATTCCCATCGAGCAGCTGTGGTCTCTCTATACCGCGAGACATCAGACAAGCCATAAATGAAGCTTAGGTTGTAAGGAGCACTTTTGGTTTCACTGACACAATGGGAAAGCCTAATGAGTCTTCTATTTTCCTTACAGTTATGGAAAAACCAATGCTTTACTGAGATCCCTTGCACCGAGTGTGGTGCCAGGCACCCACTGGACGCTCGGTGGACAGTAACTGAAAAGTAACAGAACCAGGGTCTAACTGATAGGTGCTCTCGTCCATGCACTGCTCAGAGAGGTCCCACTCCCAAAGAACAGTGGCACATTAGTTTCCTCTGCCCTTGAAAATTCTAGAGCACCCCATGTCTGGTTTCTGTGTTACCACAGTTTAAAGACAAAACACCAACCCGTGTTTAGCAATAGCCAGGACGTACCCTGAGCAAAGGGGCTAATCAAGATGAAATCAAATGAAAGCCACTACCTTCTGGGTGAGAGAAGAAAATCCATGATTTCCGTGCTAGCAAACCAACATAGGAATGTTAAAGTTGAAAATGTTTTGCTGTTTTGTTATCTATCTATCTATCTATCTAGATATCTTGGGTCTGGGAGTCAGAGGAACTGTTTCTCTGGGAGCAAAAATGAAATACTTCTGAACCTCATTTCACTTTTTAGTCATGCAGAGGGGATTTTTTTTTCTCCCTGGGCTACTAAAGCACCAAAGATGTGGGCAAGAAGCCGTTGGGAACCAGCCCTGATCTCTAAGACTCAGTCTGTCTCACAGAGGCAGCTACTGCTAAACCTGCAGCTACCCACTTTCTGTCGGTCTTGCTGTCCTCCCACCACTGGCAGGGAAGGACCTTGTCCATTTCGAGCCCTCCAATTTTCAGTGAGGGCCCAGAGACACAAAAAGCAAAAAGGAATTTCCATCCTGGATTCATTGAACTTAGTTCAATTCTGAGGATGTCCTAGTTTTGCTACTTCAATCTTGGTTAACCAATTTTACAGATTCTTTTCTCTATGGACTTTTTGGGTGACTTTTCCTATAGGATCAGACTATTTGGAGAATGAGATGCTGAGAATTATCTAATGTATCCTACATACATCTTAACAATAGTAATATATTTAGTCTAAGCAGTGAAATGAACTCAGTTCAATGATTTTGGGTCATGCACCATAAACTGGCTGAACTGCTCTATGTAGAACAGACTTCACAGTGTTGATTAAATGTAACAAACTCCTCTCTCATGAACCTTACCAGGGATTTGTTTTCCAATTCCCTAATAAGATGAACTTTAGATGGGAACACAGGGTGTGGAGGGAGGTCAATACTGGAATTCGTGACTTTAAGTTTGATATCAAACCGATCCCTCACTTCATTTCCAGGACCACACTAACAGATTTCTTTCCACACAAAGCATTTAAGCCCAAAGAGAACAGCTAGGGACATGAGGAGCCTATCTGCCAGGTTACCACTAAGCTCAAAACCTTGTGACTTTGTTTTCCACAATCTATAAAGAAATAACTGGAGAAAATGTACAGAGAATCGCTGATCACTGCATACGAAGGAGGAATGATGCACCTGGTCTGTAATGGTTCAAAACTAAACTAATCCCAGCATCACCCCACCCACCCCCTTCCTTGCCACACAATGTTCTCCTCTTATTAAGAGTCATTTTTTTAAGGGCATAATTATTGGCATTGTTAACTGCTTCTGCTTTTCTTTTTTCCTGGCCCAACGTCTGTGCCATTTCTACAGACTCCCAAACTGCAGCACCCTTTGCTCCCTGTTCTCCTCACTTACTGATTTTACTTAGTTGTTGGTCAAAGCCTTTGGGATGCTTGGATACTGTACCCATTGCAAATGACAGTCCCCTCTCCTCTCACCTACAGTGGCCAGAGAGGCAAAGATCACTCAGAGGGGCAGGGAGGCATCAGAGTGATCGAAACCCATTTGGAGCTTTTCTAAGTCACTCATTGCGACCAGGACACTCCCCAACTCAGTAAAGGAGAAGCAGGCTCCTGTCCCACCAGCTACTAGGGTCACTTCTTGTGCTCATTTGCTAACCTGGCACATGTGGTGCCAGGAACAGAAACTTCTGATCAGAGAGAAGGCAGTCATGAGGTATATTTTTCTCTTTGTCCTTTTAGACAAGTCGATTATTTCAAGCCTAAGTTACCAGGTTTCCAGGAGCAGCACAATTTTGTTCCTCCTCTACCTTCCCATCCCTGCCCACCCCGGGACCCTTAAGGTTCCCCCCTTCCCCTCTTCTTCACACCCCTGTGCTGTGCCACTGCTCTCCTGACAGGAGGTCTTCAAGCAGCTCTTGCATGGGGCCTGAGCCCTATCAAGGTAGGCTACTGCCATGCGGTCAGGCATCTGTTCCTTTTGTTGTTTTGTTTTCAGCCAACACAAGAACAGAGAGAGAAGCCAGGATCAACTCACAAACGGATACAAAGCAAAGAGACAGAGAGACGGCGATTTAGAGGCCGGTCACCAGAAAGATGGTGTCAGGGTGGGAAAATGCCCAGATGGCAAGGCCCCTAAATGGATGGAACCGAGTGTTCAGTCACTCTCTCACGCTTGGGTAGAATGTTCAGTTGGATGGTGTTCACATAGACACTGGGCTGGGCGGGTGTTCTCCAATCAGTCCCAGCCATTGTCCTTGATCATGTGTGCTAGCTCAATGATGTATTTGCCTTCTTTATATTTCTGGCTGCTCTCAAAGGCATGCTCCTAGGAAACAATGAAAGAGAAAAAGACACTTAATGGCCAGAGATAAGCAGGCGACTGCAGCACAGGAACAGGGGGAGGAAGGGCACCACTGAGGTCCTCACCCAGCTTCACCCAGACACTGAGAATTCCCGCCACTGAAGCCCACTGTGCCCCCAGCTTTACTACAGCACCAAGGCAATACCAGGACTTTCTCAATCTTTATAGTGGTATATAAATGTCTCTAAATTTAAATATTATGAATATTTTCCCAATATTTAGAATCAGTTTCTTCAGAATCTTTCCTCATTCCATTCTTTTCTCCCCCACACCCTCTTCTCTCTCTTTTGGCTTTTTCTTCATTTCAATCTGCCCAAACATTGCCATCTCAGTAAGGTCTTTCCTGGCTACTCCACATGAAATTTCAATTTCTACTGCCATCCTCCCGCCTCCATCCTCTTTTCCTGTTCTCTCCGCAGCACTTATCACTACAAACATCATACCTTGCTTATCTATTTTGTTTATTATTTGCCTTCCACTACTAAGTTATGATCCTCATGGAAGGCAGAGATTTTCATTTGATTTCTTCACTGCTGTATCTCCAGACCCTAGAAGACTATTTGGCAAACAACAGGTCTTTATCATAACTGATGAATGCATGAATGTGTATGTACACACACACAGAGTCTCTTAGGGGAACTTGGTTTCTGACACTAACCAGAACCTGCCCTGTGGATGTATCTGTGAAGTCTGTGTGCCATTTCTGCTTATTTCCAGGAATGCAGGTAAGTCTGATAATACTAAATAATATTTTGTAAGGCATATATAAGGAAAAAGAAAAATATCAGATTTCCCTTAGAGATGGAATATAGGGGAACCAAATAAGGGATCAGGACAACAAAAACAACAAAATTATCAGACAACCTACCTCAGAGACAGTCTATAAGGTAGGGAGATGGCAAGGGATCAAAACCGGGGAGAGAAAAATCACAAGGGACTATGGGGACAGTTCATAGCTGAATTGGTTGTGGGAATTTTATAGGGATCACACCTAAGAAGAGAAAGCATACAAGCATACATTGTATAAAAATGAATAATGATGTAAAAGATATAGATAAAATATTTTGTTAGGCTTAGAGAAAAGACACTTGGTGAGAGAAATAAAGTATTCTGAGACCAAATAGGTTTCCCTTTTATTCCATTTATCTTGCTCTCTTTATGTCAGATGTGGTAAGTCTGTTTTTCCTTCATTGCTGGTCTCCAGGGAAGAGTGTCTGAACAATCCGGATGGCTATGGTCCCACCCAGCTATCACCCCTCCGAGGGGAAACGCACTTGGCAGGTTACCCTCTAACCCCAGCACGGTGAGCAGCCCCAGCTCAGCAGCCCACCAAGTCCTGCACGGCACAGGATCAAAAGGTCATTTTATCTATGGACACAGATACACGAACTTATGTTGGTCAATCTCCTGAAAAATACTGGTGTCTGATGGCTGGGCTTGATGTGCAGCAGAGGGCATCCGCCCTTTCTCCTGAGTCTACCACATCAGTGAGCACCTAAATCCAGCTGGCAATGTGTGCTAGGCAGCCCCTGCACGAACCCTATCTTCTGTTCTAGAGCTCGGGGATTTTAGGTTTCAGAACCACTATTCACAATTGAGTCTCCTGTTGAGAGAAGAATCACTCCCCAGAGCAGAGAGGGGAGGGCAGAGCAGGGGCATGGAGAGAGAATGCAAATGCTGCACTCACACAAGAGCTGTGGGCTCAGCAGTATTTTCCCAAACACTTCATTATTCCCCAGCTCTGCGTATATATGTTTACGTGAGGGAGGGAGAGAGGGGGAGAGAAACAGGAGGAGAGGGAGAGGGAGAGAGAGAGCAGAGGTACACTAGTATGTTTGTAACAGGGTGCTCCCCAGGAAAAGGGGTTTCATGTTCCCTGGCCCAACCAGGAGGGTGGACCTGAACACAGAGGAGAAGAATCTGGAGAGGAGACTGAGGAGGATGGAAGCAGGATGGAGAGCCAGGAGGAGGCCTGAGGGGGCCACATGGAGCAGAGAGACATGAGAGGAAACTGTGCTTGCCTCTTGGGCCTGGACTGGGTGAAATGACGTGGGAGAGAGACCCGTGTGGAGGAGGCTCACTATGGCAGCGTTTGTATTGACTCTGATTTTGCTCTTTTCCTCCCAGACTTGTCTGGCCATTCTGACCCTTTTCTATGGGTCAGGTGCTTTAGGCTTATGGGTGGCAGCTTTCAGGCCTTGCTTTGGGCCAATCCCTTTTGGGTGGACTTTCCCCCATGAGGGGACGGTTAACCTTGGGTGTTTGATTTAGAAACTATATTATTTATGTTTGCTGTATTGCACAGTGATTGTATTAAAGTTCCTTTCCATTAAAAGTCTTGTATGTTTTGTCTTGATGTGGTGGATGGCAGAACCTATTTAGAGCAGGCAGGTTTGGGGGTTCAGCTGTGTCCCTATGACTGCTTTGTAACATGTTCAGGGTAGGGGAGAGGGGAGTGCGGGAAAAAAAATATTAGAAAGGCAGAGGGGAAAATTCAACAGCCCCCAAGTCACAGGACACCTGCAATATGCACAGTTTGACTCCAGGGAACAGAGCACTGACGCTTGAGTCTACAGAAAAAACCCAGATTGGTTCCCACTTCTACTGCTTCCCAGCGTCAGAAGCAGCACTTTCCATTTAATCATGTACAAAACTGAGACAATTATACCTACTTCAGGTTCACAGTGAGGGATGGGAGTGAGAAGGCAGCACTTGGCCTGTCGTATGAGGCGACCCGTCGCTGCGTGGGGTGTAGCTCCGTGCTCTGCTCATGCCGCTATACGTGCCCAGCTTTCCTCTCCCTGCACTTGCATCTTTCCTCCCTGGTATTACTGTACACACCCTGGAGGCAAGGACAGCTCTCCCTCACTTCTGGACCCCACGTAAAGGCTTTGAATAAAACTTTGTGAAAGAGTTTTATCAGTAAGAAGCAAAACCATAGGAAAAGATAACCAAGGGGCAGAGAAAGAGAAAGGGCAGCCATTTCTGGAGAAGCAAAAGCGGGTTCTGGTGTCCAGGCCGACAGAGAGGCCAGTGGCTGTTACAGGGGGGCTGAAAGGCCAGTTTTACCCAGAAGGAAATAACCGAGGCAGCCAGAGGAAGCTTTCTAAACCCTGCTGGCTTCGCAAAACAGAGTCTTGTGCTTTCTTTCTCATCCTGAACATTCTAAGGGACACGTGAAAAATGGAATCTAAATACAGTGCTGCTCTACTGCAGACCACCTGCAGGACTTAGGATTTGCACATTTCCCCAAAATTTAGAACCATACTTGTGCTCTATTCAACACATTTTTTTTTGTTCAACATCTTTTCTTAAATAGATTTCATATTTTTAGAGCAGTTTTAGGTTCACTGCAAAAAGGGCTGGAGATATGGAGATTTCCTATGTACACCCTGCTCCCACATACACACAACCTACCCCATTATCAGAATTCTGGAGTGATGCATTTGTTACAGTTAGTTTGTTACCTACAATGACACATTTTTATCACTCTGTGGGCAGTTTTCACTACTCCTCCAGCTCCTTCCAAAGCTAGCTAGAGGCAGCTGACAAGACAGGGAATTTGAGGATCTTTGCAAGAATAAACTGCCCTCCCCACAACAGGATATTTCTGACATTGCTGTAATGTTGCAGGTGGGTAGAGAAAAGAACTGTGCCGTGTACATGCATGCACACACGTCTGCCATTAACAACAATAATTCAGGTTCACTTTGCATTGAATGCTTATCCCTCCTCTCACCCTGGCAAAAGACGACTCACTCTCCAAAGCCCAAAAGTAGATTACTACCACCTGGATTTCTGTCCTGGTTTGCCATAAAATGGCTAGATAACATTGGCTGAGCCATTCTGCTCCTGAAGCCCCATTTTCCTCATGCATAAAATAAAGATTAAAATGACCTCCCCACTGGAGATGCCATGGAGAGTGAGTAAAATAATGCATGGCTGAACACAGTAAGTTGTCAAAGTTATGGTATTAATTACTACTGTGGTGGTAGTGGTGGTGCTTTGTTAAAAGAAAGGTAGCGGTGTGTGCGTATCTTAGAACAGCTGTGAAGGAAAGAGGAGGAAGCAGGGGGTATCAGGAAAACGAAGAATGAGTGGCAGCGGATGAGCGTGCCAGGAATCACTCCTTGAGCTGAATTTCTAGCCTGGTCCGAGACAAGCCACAAGTGCAGGGAACCAAGGAGAAAGCTTCCTCTTGACTTGAGGCTGCCATCCCCGCCTTCTCCCCGCCAACCAAATGCCTCTGTACTTACATATTTCCAGCCCAGAGTGGTTTTGCAGTTCTCACAGTAGATGTCTGCCACTGCATGCAGTCCTGTGAGTAGCACTCGCTCTTCTGCAGGCCCACAGCCCACGTTAACACTGCGCCAAGAGGTAGAGAGAGAGAGAGTGGGCATTAGCCCCATGTCGCCATCAGTCACGGGAGCTGAGCTTCCAGCAAAATATTCACTGAGATCAGCTGCCTCAAGTGATGCCAAGAGAGAAAATGGCATCGTTTGTGGTAACAATCCTCAAGAGGTGGCAAGGAAATATCTCTACTGAACTGAATTTCAGATTTGCAGGTTTTGATTCACTAAGACTAGTGACTTATGGCTGGGACTAGGTATTTTTCTTACAAATGCTTTTAATTTTTGTGATTTGAGATGGCAACTGACAGCCACTCTGAGAAATCCATCGCACAGGTCCTCAGAGTTTACTGGGGACAGAATCTGAATGCAGCCAAAGACATCACACATCATGAGACAGTCTTGTACTGCGCAAGCCCTGGATGTCAAATACACCATCCTCCTCCTCAGAGTGTATATCATCGTCTTAAGTTGAACATGCGAGCTCTCCATTTTCACAGTTCAGCAGGCCTGTGTGAGCTCTGCCTTCCTTTCCCAGGGTAGAGGTTACAGATGATATGCCCAGGGACAACAGAAGGTCATGCCCACTTGTCTTCAGGAGGGGGTGGAGACACTGCATGCACCAGCCTTCACTCTAGCCTTAGGCCCTTCAGCAGATCTTGGTGCTGTTCATCATCTTCTCTCTTTCCCAGTAACATATCTCAGATCTGGTTATAAGCCCTCCATGAAAAGGTTTTCTCAAAACACTCTGTCGTCTTCCTTGCACAACTGGAGCCCCCTGATGTTCCTTCTAGGGGTAATGGACATAGTATTTTTATCTAAGATACACCGCCCCCTAGCTCCCCAAAAAGAACTGGCTACCAGTTGTAGAGACCAATGTTCCACAGTGTTTTTACTATGGCATAGAGGGAAGGGTCTCTGAGTGTTGCTGGTCCCACCAAACAATGGATGTTCCATTCAGAGACACTCACACTGAGTTAAAGAGGTATGCTCGTCCTTGACTTCCTTGGAACGACTGAAATGTAAGAAAACAAATCAATAGTTAGAGATCCATTTTGCCCACCCATTCAGGAAACCAGTCTTAAATGACAATAATCATGACCCCCAGAATTGACACAGCAAAAAGGGCGCAGTGAACCAGTGAAGAGTCCAGCTGGCAGATGGCATGGGGGTGTGGGCAAGAGAAGGCAGAATAAACAGAGCTACAGGGTTCAGGCCCGCCCGTTTGGATTGTTATCACCAGGCCAGGTGAAAAATGATAGGGAAAAGCCAAATTCTACAATATCATTTAAATCTCCTTCGCTTTTTACATCATCTGATGTAACTTATTTATCTCAGATAATCGATCCTCATTTGGCTTTTCATTTTCTGCCATCTGTGCTGGTCACAGCGTTTCTCATGGAAACTAGTACAAACACCTTTGCTTGTCTTTTTGGCTCAGCTCTGCAGAAGACAGCTAAGGACCTCCAGCATAAGAATAAATTGGCAGACTCACATTTCTCACTTGTCTGGTAGATCCTAATTACTTCTTGTAGATCCTGATTTCAGTAGGTCCTCTGAAAGGGGAGCATGGCATCTCCCATTTAGAGATGTAAGCAATGTGACCTCTAACTCATCAGGATACTTATTAAGCAGTAATCCCATTTTTACTTCTAGCTTAAACATGAGCTTCTTTCCTTGGCTGGAGAGTGGCAAGAAGCAGGAGAAACAGGAGCCAGGGCTTGCCATGCAGGCGTCCACCTCCATTAACTTGGGCCCTATCTGTGTTTTCCTCCTCTGGTTACACTGAAACGCCTTAATGACATGAGTCAGTCATGTTCTGCATTGCTGCCTGCATTTTTAATGTGGCATGACAATAGAACCCTGAAGTAAATGTCCTACTCTGCTCTGGAGGAAAAAAAAAAAAAACGACTCTAAAAACAAACAAGGGACTCTCCAATGACCTGTGCTACTCAGTGACCAAGAAGTGTGGGGGCGACTGGTTAACAGTTGACCAAGAGGGTCGGTGAGAACCAGACAAGTTCTCAGAACCAGACAGGACACAGATCATTACACATGAAGCAGTCACTGTTAGAAGCTCAGAGTTTTCAGTATGAGGGCCTCCAGCTGGAGAGAAAGGCAAAATTCTTCACTTGTAGAAACATTGTTTTTGGAACAGCTATATTGTTGGTTGATTCCAACAGTCAAATACACTAGACACTGTCACTCCCTGTGTGGCTCCAAGAAAGAAGCAGATATTCCTCAGCTGCTGCTCAGCCGCGTACCCCAATTCTTGCATTCATTTGGGGTTTGAAACACCCTTGGATAACATGGGAACTCCCAGACTCGAAATGAGCACCCTGGCTCTGTGATGCTATGAGTGTTGAAGCCTTTAATCTTGGAACCCGTGTTTAGGTGCGACAATGTCCCAGTTCCTAGGTTTAGCCAAGGAAGGCCATGGTGGCAAAAGCTTCACAATGTAGCCCCACCAACCACGAGTAATCCCTTCACTTGCTACTTTTCCACTGTGTCCTTTGCTCTAGTCCTAGTCAGGTGGAGCCACATGAAGTTCCTGGAACTTGCATTTCACAACTTTGCCCATGAAGTTCCCCCTGATGGGGAGGCTCTTTCTCCTGGCCAATCATAAGGCTTGGCTCAGCCGCCTCTCTTTCGTAAGGCTTTCTCTGATCTACACAGGAAGAGACACCCATTGGCACCTACGTTCTGGATTCCTCTGGCTCCCTATTTCTTTTCCTTAGCACTTAGCATACTGGAGTGAAATTGTCCAATTATCTAACTCCCTTACTGAGCTGTGCTCCCAGAAGGAATGGACCAAATCTTTAATCTTGCTGTACATAGCACAACAATCGGGCATACAGTAGGCCTGCATTAAATATTAATTCTCTTAGTTGGAATCCTCTAGGAATTGTCCATAATTTCCTCACTCACATTTAGGATAGTTTTATAATTGTCTGTATTTCAAGTGTATACAATTTTTTGATGAGTTTTGACATCTATATAGGCCTGTGAAACCATCAAGGTTATGGACTAATATATACCATATCCCAAAGTTTCCTCATGCCCTCTTAATCCAACCTGCATTTTGTCCAAATACCCTTTTCACTCAAAGATAGTTACTGCCTAATTACATACTGTCACTATAGTTACATTTTCTATAACTTTTAATCTATAACATCATTCAGTATATGCAGTGCTTCTTGTCTGGCTTCTTTTCTGTAGAGTAATTCTACAAGATTCACTCTTGCTGCATATGTCATTAAGCACATTCGGTTGACTCATATTCCATTCTATGCATTTACCAGTTCACTTATTCTGGGTCTGACTTTAATAATGAGTTTGGACAAGTTGACCTCCAAGTCCCCTTTCAGTTCGAAAATCATATCCTCTTATGAATCCGTGGTCCTACATTATAGATAATGGGGATTGTCATCTTCTAAGAAACATTTATCAAAACCTTCAAGTTTTGTACTTAGGAGGAGGTGATTGTAAGGAAAATTCTAGAAGGAAGCAGAGAGGAAAATGCAACATAAAGCTTCATCATTTATTTCTCAAACACTCAGATCATGGTAAGCAATCAGGCATGAGTTGGAAATGCATGGAGAGAAGCTGCATTGTAAGGTATTCCAGGACAGTGGTATCCCCAAAAGGTACATAAGAAACCCCCAGTATAGGGTACAAATACTAGAAATGTTATCTATTTTCACTTAATTTTTGTTTTAACTTAACAGTCCTGATATACAAATTGTCAGTGGGACCCTTCTCGGGTCTTCTATGTAGAGGACATACAGGGAGGCTGGGCCATGGTGTCCTCTACCACTGCTTCTAACATGCCATGGATACTGTTATTTTGAGCTGCAGGATGTCAATAAGGCCGACATATAAAAGTAGGATCCTCAAACAGCATGATCCTTGCAATTCTTTGTAGAATACTACAAAGAAGTTCATTTACAGCAAAGCACTTTAAAATATAAAGGTATGCTGTGTATTTTTCTTTTGCAAAAAGATAAACATTCAAAACTAGCAACTTTTTGTGGCAAAAGTAAATGACAGCAGTATGCTACACTACAATTTCCAAAAAATAAAACACACTAAATCTGTCCCTTAGAGTAAAGGGGCATTATAACCGGGAATGTGAATGTAACTCATTTTAAAAAGAATTAATGCTTTGCAGAGAATTGGCATTTGGCAATGTTTTCATATTTCTGTGATGAATGATATTTAGAAGAAAACATAGGAGGAAAATCTTTGTGACCAGTATTAGAAAAGCTATCTTAGCGACTATACCAGAAACATAGTTTATGAAAGGGAGGGAGAGAGAAGGAAGTCTGCTTAGTAGAACTTCATAAATAAATCTTAAAAAACACACACACTAACTTCATGAAAATTTTCAAGTTTTGGTCTGAAAAGGACACTCTTAAAGGGAATGAAAAGATAAACCATTGTTAAAAAAAAACAAAAACATAAGCCATTGTCTGGGAGAAAATATCTGTAAACAAACCACACATATCAGGTATAGGGTTTCAGAGCCCTATGAAGAACTCTTATGAATGCTAGGCCTCTTAGTGATAAGAAATAAGAGAACAAATGAAATTTAAAAGAATTCTGAAATGGGCAAAAAGACTGAAATAGATTTCAAGACAGATGTAAATAGGCACATGAAAAAATGTTCAGGGCCTTCCTGGTGGCACAACCGGTTAAAGCACAGCACTGTGAAGCTCTTTGCAGCTGCTACAGCACCAGTTCCACCCCGGCCAGGGAGCTGCCCATCTGGCGCAGCAGACCTCTCCTGACCCACACACTGCTCCCCTCAACAGTGTATTTCAGTCAATCTGCCTGTTCTGCACCCTACTCTGTCTCTGGGGAATCTTCTCAGCCCCCACATTTCTGGCCTGTACCCCAATTCTATAGGCATAATAAATAAAAAAAAATCAAAAAAAGAAAAATGTACAACATCACTACTTATTTAAAAGCACAATTAAATCTCTACACAGCTATTAAAAGTTTATAAATATTTTTTAGCTGAAAAAACCAAGTGCTTTCAAGAATGTGTGGCCACTGAAATTCTCATACACTGCAAAATGGGACTGTTACCTTGGATAAGGTTTACCAAAGCTAAATAAAAACCGATGTTCACACAAAACCTGGATGAAATTGTTTGTAGCAGTTCTGTTCATAATCATACCAGACTGTTAACAATTTAAATGACTCCCAATTGGTAAACAGACCGTATACCCATATGATGGTACTCTGCGACAGAAACAGAGCTGACACGACCATGTGCACAGACAGGCAATGCATGCGGCCAGGGGACCAGCAGTGGCAGGTGATCAGTGAGGGAGAATTTCACTAAAAACAGGTAACAGAGACACAGCTTTTCTATTTCCTCTATTCTAGCAGACTTTGTATTTTTCAAAATGCATAGGATTACACAGAGTGAATTTTACTATGTGTAAATTAAAAATAACTTAAAGTCTGATAAAATGTTATCAAGGAGTATTCTCTAAAATTTTCTTTATCTGTGCACTGTATTCTAATACAGGGGGTCATGGAGATTGTTTCATTTATGAGAGAAAAAAGACAAATAACTCAGTGGGTGCTGAATGACAGTTATCTGAGGACCTGGTTTCATTATAGTTTCTTTGACTTAAAGGTTCTTCCCAAAAACCTGTCAATGAAGTGGAGACTCACTGAATTTGTTAAACTGTAGAAATTTGTAAAATTGTAAATAGTTTCTGAATCTATTTAAACATATTCCAAACAATGAGTGACAAACTGCAAAGTTCAGTATAATTTGATGTATGGTCTGGAAAAAGGGATCGTGATTTCCATAAGCTCGAAGTTGCTAATGCTTTATAGTTACTCTACCTTTCTAAGGAAGTTTTCAGCCAGGTAAACTGTTAAAATGAAGTACTCAGCCTTTATGATATCCTTTGAATTGCTATTTCAGAAAGCCAATTATTTTTTGAACAGCATGTTCCATCACATACACCATCAATAAAATAAGATTAAAACCAAATTTATGGTAAAATTTAGTTTTCCTTTCATCTTTTAACTTATATAAATTATTACAAATTTCTTTTTTTAATTCCCTCTTATAATGTACATGACAGCACACGTTATGTACTCATGTGAAGAGTACAGGCTCACATTTTACTGATAGGAATATGTGCATTAAAAAGTTTGGAGATGACTATTTTGGGGTCCCCAAAATAGTGTTGGTTTAGGGCAGGGCCAAAGAATAACTTTCTCTAGCCTGTCACATATGAAGAGTTCCTAGAAGTAAGGGGGGCAGGCTGTGCATGGCCCAGGCTAGAGGCCAGCCAGGCCTAGAGGTGTCTCGCAGGGCCACTACGGTTCCTGCAAGCACAGAGCTGGCAGAAGTTCACACTCTGCAAAGGGTGTCAAACCCGACCAGGGTTGTCTTGGTGGCAATACATACTCAGGTACCCCCAAGGGACAGTGTCTAAGAACCTGTTTCCTCTGTTTGGCACAGAGAACCAGCTGGGGTTCCTAGGGAAGGCCTCTGGAAGCTCCTCCACCATAACTTTCGCACGGGGTCCCTGCCAAGTCAACATTTATGATGGGAAAACAGGCTGTGAGAGCAACAGGCATCTTGCAAATAGACATCGACGAGAATAGCCCTGGCTGGGTCACTGTATCCTGTGGGGCCCAGGCCCAGCCAGCCCGATGTAACCAGGCACAGCCTGGCAGTCCCAAGAGTAAGGGTGGTACCAAGGTGGGGGACTGAAAGGAAGTCAAGGAAGCAATTAGAATGTAACAAGCAGACTTCAGACCAGGAGATCCCAAGCAGGCTGTCAGAACACATTTGTTTGCTGTCATTACTCCCAGGCAACAAGGCAGTTCTTTTCCGTGTTGTGTATCAACCAAGGCTGGTAATTCAGGACTCCAGGAAAGGTTTTTTTTTTTTTTAAATAAATTATACAAAAACTTTTCTTCTGCTCTTTAAAGTAATAGTTCCAGGCCCAGCCTTTCCAACCAGCTCAAAGGAACGGAAAGGGCTTTGAGTTTCCTGTTCAGTAGCCAAAACCACTGATTTCTGGCCCCTTTGAAAGTTTGGAAGGCAGCAATTCCTTTTAAAAGAAAGACCACTGAGAGATGAATACTTCGGGGGTGGGGAAGTAGCAACAGAGGAGCCATCTGAGTTCCTTCACCTCAGTGACAGGCACAGACGGTCTTGGAATCCTGCACATCTGTGAGACATGGGCAGGGCCTTACAGATTTAGGTGTCTGCCCTCCCCCTGCCACCACCCCCACTCATTGGGATGGCCAACCAGAATCAGCTGAGGCATACAGAAGGCACACGCAGAGTTTGGGGGTAGGGGGGTGGCAGAATCTGTCAACTGAGCTATGACATCTGGAAGCTAGACAAACCTTTGCATATCTGCACAGGGTAAGAGGATCTACACAGGGTAAGAGGATCTAGTATTGGCATCAACAATTCAGAAGTGAGCCCTGGTTTTACAACTTCAACTGACCAGCTACTTCACCTTAGGAGAATTACTTGCTTTGGTGACTTTGCTTTTCTCTTTTCTGACAATAGGCAAAGCTTTCCCTCTGCAACTCAGGGTCTCCCTAAAGAGTGGTGGGACCAAAATTCCCTGTGATCCTTTCTCGTTACACTATTCCAAGAATCTGTTTTTTAAAGCACTCGGTGTGTGTGCTTTTGCAACCCACAGTCCTCTTAAGTACAGTGTAAATTACAGGGGTTCCAAAGAGGCAGACTACCAGAGTTTAAGTCCCAGCTTTGTCCTAGTCAGTTACTAACCTCTGAGATTAACACTGTGAATGGAATTCACCCCCACCCCTGTGAGGGTGGTGAGATGATCAGTGAGATCATTCCACTGATGCGATCTCATGCACTGAAGACCATCCACGCCAGCACGCCATGGACCTGGCCTCCTGAAGACGCGAGCACTGCTGGGGAGCAGGTGGAGCTTAGTGGTCAGGCTGGTCTAAAACACTGCGCCTGCTCTCTTGCTTTCTGGCTTTGTCTCTCTTCCTGGTCTCAGCTCAGACAGTGCTGCTAACAGGACAGATGGCATTTAGTCACACGCTTGCCAATTAATATCTCCCTCTCCCTCCCTTTCTTTTTACTCTTTCCTCTCAGTCCCCTTATATATAAACACACCCCCCTTTTTTTTTAAGATTTATTTATTCATACAGAACTGGGGGACAGCCGAAAGGTGCAGGCTTGATGAGAGGATTCACCAGGGACAGAGTGGGGAGCAGAACAGGCAGATGGAGTGAAATACACTGCTGGGGGAGGCAGGAGAGGTCTGCCGCGTGCCATGTGGGTTAGCTCCTGGGCCAGGCATAGAACTCGCACTGAAGGGGCAGCAGCTCACTTGCAGAGCTTCACCTTAACCCGCTGTGCCACCAGGGAGGGCCCTTAACCTTTTTTAAAAAAATACCTTCTCTCTGCATGTCTGTGTTTAGGCCTTATCCATTGTTCTTTAAGGATTTATTTATGCATATAATAATTGGGGTGTAGGCCAGAGGTGTAGGAGGTGAGAGGATTCACCAGAGTGGGGAATAGAACAGGCAGATCTACCGAAATACGCTATTGTGGGAGCAGTGGCCAGACAGCGGAGGTCTGCTGCACCATGTGGGTCAGCTCCCTGGCAGGCCCTGAGATAGAACTTAGCTGCTGTGGCTGGAGATAGCTTGAGAGTGCTGTCTTTAACCCCTGAGTCACCAGGGGAGGCCCCTAGAGTTTTTTTAAAAATTGAAATGTAGCTTGCATTACCATAAAAAATCACCTTTTAAGCCTACTATTTTGTGGTTCTCGGTCCATTCACAATGTTGTACAACCAAAAACCTATCTAACTTTTCACATCCCAAAAGTAACTGCTTATCTTTACTGCTCACCTTCCCTTTTCCTTACCCAGGCCCCTTGGCAACCACAATTCTACTTTCTGTCTCTATGGATGCACTCAAGGCACTCACTATCTTTTACCAAAGATGGCTGTAAAGATTTCTTTCTCAAATACTCTCAGGGAGCTCAATGGGAAAAGTAGCCCAAGTTCTAGATAGATCCACAGAGCAGGATCAGTAAGGCCCCTTCCTTTGGGATACTGGCTAAATGCCTCAACAGACTTGACATTAGACAGGGAAGGATCAGATCAGTTTCCTTTCCTTTCTCTTTCTTTTCTCCATCCATGGTTAGGCCTGGTGGAGTTTTCTGATTAGGGTCAAAGTAAGCCATGGGATTCACTCCAAAGAGATGAAACACAGCATACTGGATCCTGTTTGGATTTCTACCCTTGAGGAGCATATGGAGAAAGTACGAAAGGTGATATAATAAGGAACAATGAAAATGATGAAAACTTCCAGAGTTAGAAACTGAATGTAACTTAAAGAAACGGGATATTTAGCTGGAAGGGAAGAAGATTAAAGGGGATTTCTTCCATCTTATTTGGAAGTCCCATAGTGTCAGGAAATTCTTCCCTATAATTAACCTAAGTCCCTCTTATTTCCATTTTAAGTCCATTTCCTCCTGAGTCTGTGGAACTTTCAGGCCAGGATACATGTCATGAGGAAAGACTAGGGAAAAAACAAAGCCATTTATATGTGTTTATAGTTCACAGAAAGTTTTCATACATCCATTGCTACAGTTTGATGGAGATGGGTAAAAAGACACTCGTGCTGCTGGGGGCAGAGGTGGATTCCCACAGCCCCCCTCCAGAGCTCTGGGATGGTCTATCTCCAATTCACCCTCACACCCCCTAAACGGAGGGAGGGGCAGGGAAAGGACTGGCTGGAAGGAGGAAATATCTGCTGTATGGAGTCATAAAATTCCAAGGGCATGGGAGCATACACTCAGCAAGGAACTAAGGAACAGCAAAAACAAGAAAGTAGTGAGGGCCCGGATGCCACCTCTGCTGAAAGAGGAGAAGTCTGGGTCGCAAGCTTCTGAATGAGTAGTCCTTCCAGAACATCTGCTTTTGGGAACAGACGTGGAGGAAAGACTAGAGTGAGACCCTGCAAGGTCTGCTCCCTCGTGGTGTGATGTCTACCTGTTGTTCAGGGGAAAGGTCACAGGATGCAGAGGGAGGCAGGACTTGGGCCCAGCCCTTACTAAGTTGTAGCCAGTCCTTATTAGGGCTGTTTGTAACCTTGGGCAAGTCACTTTATCTTTCTGAGCTTCAGGGTCCCATTTATAACAGGAAGAACATGCCTATTCTATAAAGCCTTGTTTGAGAGGGATGTTGCATTAAATGTGTTCATAAAGCCCTATGCTCAGCTCATAAAAAGTGTTTAATAAATGTCTGTTTCCTTCACACCACCACAGAATCAGGATTTAAAATGGGAGCTGTGTCTGGCGGGGCTGAGTTCTCCTACCAAATTTGCCCAGACTCTTCCAAACCTCCTTATAACTGAAGACTCCACAGGTCTTTTCCCCTCCCCTTTCCTAGCTGTCCTAGAGGAATCAATCCTTTGTGGCATGAGGCTGTGTGGTTGTTCTCTGCTGAGCCAAGAGCAGAATAAAGCTCTCTAGTCTGTGGCATAGTTAAAACAGTAGATGCCAATGTAAACATGCAGCCAGTGGGAAAACAGATGCTGTCAGCTCTCAACATACTACATTCCCTCCTTGTTCTCCAGAGTGAGAGAGGCATGGAAAATATGTATTCTCCACAAGGATAAAGGACAGAGCATGCCCATAATCAGACAAGCCTCATCTTCTATGGAAAAAACACTGGATGTCACTCCCTTTTGGTCTGCTCAGGAAGGCAAGCTTCTGAGTTAGAGACTAGAAGTAGTGAAATCTGGTATAACAGCAGTCGACCATTCATGGCCGGGGCCTTAGCAGTTAAAATATAGAACCAAAACTTTAAGGGGGGGGGGGGGGTGAAACGATGAAGCTCAAAATTCCTCTCAAAACTATCAGGCTTAAGAAAACACTTCACTATGTTTAAAGTTAAAAAGATAACTAGACGATAAAGCCAAAGTTAAAAAGATAATGCATGTTAATATACCAAGGAAGAGCAACATCGATTCCTGGCTTTATATTTTAATCTACACCTCTGTTCCCAAGGCCACCTGGGGACACTGGCAAATGAAAGTGTCCTTACACTACAAAGGACGTCTCAAGTCTGGCAACCATGCCTCTGGCTGGGCAACTGCAGACTTTCAAGGTAAGTCCTCCCCTGCAACCAGTCCAGGCAAAATTTCCCTCCAAGTCTTAAGTCACATTACAGTGAGGATTGTTTCTCTGAAATATTTTCTAGCAAGCTATCACATATTGAAATTGTAGTTTATGAGACTGAAATAAATTTGGATATTGTGAAATAAGTTCACAGTTGAAGAGTATGTATAAAGGCAAACAGGATTCAAAGTGTTCTAAAATTTCAGCAATCAATGAAGTAGAGAGAATCATCATCCTCCTTTTATAGATAAGGAAAGTAAGAGAGAATGGTTATGATGATATACCCAAGATCAAACAACCAGGACGTGAAAAGACCCAGGCAATTTGAATCCAAAATAAGAGAAAATGAAGATGTGGTAAAAGAGTGTGGTGCCATTGACTTACTTTAAGAAAGGAGCCTAACAGAACTAGATACAGATATATAGGATTTCACAATGTACAAAGTACATGCTATTCTAATGATTTACCTAGTTTCACACAGCTTATAAACTCAAGGTCAGAATTTAAACCTATAGTTTTTCTAGAATATCAAGATTTTCTAGAGCATACTCACTTGGGAAAAATCTGTCTCTTTGAAGAAGGATGGCTAGCACTGTTAGAAGGATTATCTGTTCAACCATAAATTAATGGATTAAAATTCTGTTCAATCAATTAGTTTCCTGTGAGTTTGCCTAAATTACTTCACCAGAGCTTAGTCACCCTTGGTTATTGGATATAATTAAATTTGTAGACCTGGGACTCCTAATAATGCTAAGGACCACCATGGGAATATTCTCTACTATCCAGCCTGAAAATAGTCACCCAGTTGACTACAGAATGAATGATTCTCATTTTACAGCCCATGAATAAAATAATTAAAACCATTGAAAGCTCTTAAAAAATCTTTTCTTTCTTTAACACCTGGACTTCATGGCAAGAGAGCCTGGAAAATTAAAAACAACAACAACAACAAAGTACTTAACTAATTGCAATCTGCAGATATCTCATACACTGGTTTGCAATTTGAGACATCAGAACATCTTCAAAACAAAACAAAATGTATGTGACTTAACTTTATAGACCACTGGGATCTGAAAGAACCCCACAGATAAACCACTCACCTGATGAATGGTTCTTGGCTATCCATTTCTACCAAACTTCAACTTAGATGTTTTCAACGATAGGAAAATCACTACCATCAAAATTCTACCTCCCATAGTTCTGACATATCAACATTCCTTATGGAGCTGAACTCTGTCTCCCGAGAGCTTCCTGAATCCCCTATCTTTATGTCCTTTGGCACCAAATAACATTTCAAGCTTAAACCTTTAGGGTTTAACTTGATGTGTTATCTCATCCATATCACAATTTCATTCCATGACCTAAACCTATATCAGTTTAATAGCATGGTAGTTGGATGAAATGATTATGTAGTTGGATTAACTACCTTTCTGTTTCCTAGTTCTGGCACTTTCTCTACTGTGTGCTCTGGATATGTTCGCCTTGTTGATCTCAAGTTCATCACCCAAATAGAATAATAATGCTCACATCATAGAGAATAGCACATCTGGCATCTATCAGACATGCAATAAACAGCACTCATCCTCCCACGAGTTCATTTAAGTTTTCTGGTGATACATAGTTTTATCCTCACCACATTTACCAGTCACCTACACCTACCTTCAAAGCTTCCTTCTCCAGCAAAAGTTAATCAAAGCACAATCTCTTACTTAAAGAATTGGGCCTTAGGTTGCACATATGCAACTAAAACAGGTTCTTCCCTACCGTGGCAGTTGTCCAGTATTGGGCTTGTCTCCATCACGCATATTACCATATATCTACACTCAGCCTCTGTGTTTGTATGCTCTTGGGGACTAGGTTTAGGCATGGAGTTAGATGAAATAATTGTAAAGAAATAGACTATGTTATTTAAAAGGGTCATGGTGGGGCTTGAAATTACAGCCAAAAAGTTCTTATTAAAGAGACATAAACACATATATGCTAGAAAGATTTGCGCATACAGTGCTTACCAAAGCACAAAAGCTGGGTTCAGGTGACTGTCCGTATTCCTTCTACAAACAGAACATGACTGGGTCAGAATAACCAGCCCACTCCACCCTGTCAGGCAAAGCCAGATCCTCTGCCTCCAACCAGCATGACAGCCCTGGGCAGATCCCTGATCCTCTCAACTGGGAGTTGCATCATCTGTGAAATGAGGGGGTTGAGTGAAGTCTCTTACAAGGGTGAACATTCTGTGAGTCCATATTCTCAAGAGAATAGACGCCTTCCACATAAAACGAACACTTCTGACTCAGAGCTAGGCCTCTTCTGTCATGTTTCAAACTTCCTGTTTATCTACAGGAAAGTGCTCACTGGCAGGGGTGACCTACCTTATCTGACAATTCCTTGCTTAAGATTCATCCTCACATAGATTTCTGCTTGACCTTCTTTCCTGGCCAAAGTAAAAGCTGCAAGCACATTGTGAAACATCTGGCACTGGAAATCATCTCCAGGCAAAAGTTCTGTATTATTCTAAAGTAATCTATAATTGTAAAAAAAAAATTTTTTTAAATAAAAAATTGGGGGGGATGGGGTGGTGAAAGGAAAAATCTAAATATCCCATAATACGCATATATCTCAGAGCCTCCCGAGTGGCGTAAGGGGTTAAGTCTTAACACCACAAACCTATCAGCACGAGTCTGATCCCCCAACCAGGGAGGTGACCCACATAGCAGAGCAGACCTCTCCTGTCTCGCATGCTGCTTCCCTCAGCAGTGTATTTCAGTCTGTCTGCCACTCTTGTCTCTGGTGCATCCTTCCACCCCCTGCACCTCTGTTTGGGTCTGCCGTGATGTTGCTTACAATTTAGCTAACTAGGAAGAGGGACAAAAATATATAAAATGCATGTCACTGTAACACATTATAGAGGTTAAAGGAGTTTTGGGAATGTGGACTGGACTGGAGAGAATAAGAACATTCTAGGTGGACTGATTACAATTGAGTATTTTCCTTGAACATCAAGTAAGGTAAAGCAATCAGGAAGCCTTAGCACAGCCTCACTGCCGACTATCTACATCATCTTCTCTGTCCGAGAGATAATATCCTAGCATAATAACTCTGAGTAAGTCAGCAGTGGTCCCTCTATGTTTGCAACACATAACAAAAACAATATATCATCCATCGTTTGAAATCACCTGGGGCATTGTCACAAGTACTATCCAGATTTTATTAGTAAAGAAGAACAACAGCCAAAAGACTTTTAGGAGCTCGTCCTAAAAGTCAAATCTCAAGAAGCCTCCGCCTCTTGGGTACCTAATTTGTTTTGAAGCGTGTCTGAGCACTGTTTATTGTGTACACGCCTACACACAGAGTATTCTTGTCACTCCTCTATTCACTGATTTTTTCCTTATTGATGGGGGTGGAGAGGGTGTGGGATCCTTAACAGCACTGGGCAGCAAATCTGAAAGCGAACTTGTTAGTTTTTAAACAAGGACCAGCCAGTTGGATCACAGAGTGGGTGTTTCCAGGCAAATTCCACCACTTTCAAGTTGTTCCATGAACAGAGCCCAGCCAGGACAGCAAGCAGCCAGCCTTTGATTAGGTCTAGAAGGACTCAATTAGCATCATGGAAACACAGAGCAGATTTCATAAAGGAAAGGTCAGCTTCAAGCCCTAGCATTTGCTATCTGCCATCTGCCAAGCAGGAAGCACTACTCAGATCTATTTTTAATCATCTTCCCTAGGCGAGGGCTCCTGAGAGAATGTAGAGGCCAGGCTTATTCCAAGATAAACATCTAATTGCTACCTTTCTGTACACATTCTTAAATAGTCTCTGGATACTCAAGACCAACACATACATAAGGGCTCAGTTCTGGGGTTCTATCACACTAGCAGCCACCTAATAGATAACCTTTGGGGGCCACGGTTGGGGACATAACAATCCCTACAATAAGGTTCCAGGTAATCTGCTTTACTTGGAAGTGATAGGGAAGACAGAAGAGATGGGAGTTTAATTCCAAACATATTTATTTCTCAAAGTATTTAACACTGGCTAAGATAACTGTGCAAACTTCCCAATCACTCCCACTTTTATTTTAAGCACATCCATCACTTTCAGAAAGGTAAATTAAAACCAGTTTATGCAGCAGTAACTTGTGTGTTACTCAAGATACGCATTGGCTGAAGGAAAGACCTCAATTCCCAGAGGCCTGGTCTGGGCTATGGCTGGCCCGTGCAAGCACGAGAACATTCTGTCCACTGGCGTCTTCCCATCCTGACTCGCAGCAGCGCTCGTGTCTCTGTTCCACCCAATCCAAGGAATGAAACAACTCAGTGAGGTCCGGACAGGGCGTCTGGCACGGCCATGGCAGATTTTGCAGAAACAAAGCCTGGCTCAGGGGGGCCCTGCATTCTCCAGCCCGCACATTGAACAGAGTCTCCTTGTTTCTTGACACTTAAAAATGTTCCGCCTCCAATTTCTACCCTAAGGTAAAGTCTAGGCATATGTACAAATCTGTGCCTTAGCCAAGTCAAGATATCTGTCAATAAAGGACTGAGGCCAGGGAGCTAGCCACCTTCCAGAAATGGCCCCTTCAAACACAAAACTTAGGAAGCTACAGGATGCACTGTGTCTGGTAACAAAGTGTGTGTGTTTGGGCGGGGGTATTATCCACCAATCTACTCTTCTTTCCTCCTCTTAGGAGCTTATCAGTCAGTGAGTAGCCTGGCCCTGGGAAAGCTAAGCTGAAAGGGCACCTTGGCTGTGGGAGCTGTGCCTAGGGACGTGAAATAGTAGACTAGGTATTTGGGGCAACTTAACACCAGCAGGAGACCAGCCAGAGGACCAGGGAGGAAGGGACTGACAGGTAGCTATGTGCTTCAGAGAGATCTAATTCCCCTGGGGGGCTGGAATCCCTCCTCCACTCAGTGGCATGGAACTCTGCTCTAGTGAGCTGGGGCACACATGTCCCTGAAAGAAAAAAAAAAGGCACCACTACACAGGGTCACCCACCTGACCCAGTTGGACTACAAATTAATTAGGACTTCTGGGTCCTGCTGACTCTTTGAGTTCCTCTTCTTGTCTGGTTTCAGAAACAAGGGGAGTAAAATACCATAAAAATGAACAATTTTTTTTTAAGCACCTGAGGTGGGCAAGAAAGATGAATTTTTCTGTCCTTACTGAGGATCACCCGGACTCTTCCTCCACCCCTCTCCTATTTGCCAAGGCTCTATGAATCAGGAAAACCCATGTTAAAAAAAGAACACAGAAGAAACCTGACTGCTCTGGTTGGTCCAAGTTCAAGACCCCAGGAACAGTAGGTGACCTGGAGTTTTCGGAGGCAGACTGAGTAGAACAAAGAGAGTAGGCTATGATGCATTTTTCTGCTAATTCAAAAAAGAAATAGGCTGTGTTTAGAGCACTTAAGTAGTAGGGACTGGAAGTCATCAGACCTAAATTCCAATTCTGCCTCTGTCATTTCATCTCCTAGCTGGGTTCCTCTGGAGAACTAATTGCTTAAGCCTTACTTTTGTCATCTGAAAATGGAGCAGTCACATTTTCCTCACTGGGTTGATGAGACAAAAGATAGCCATGACATTAAGAGGCTGGCACTCGGTGAACACTCATTAAAATGACATCTGTCGTCACGATTGGAAACCTTCAGATTTTTTACTTTTCCAAGAGCGTTAGTCAAAAACACCCTGTGGGCTTTCTGGGAGTCCTGAGTGGAAAGAGCTAGACTTGGGTAGCATCAACTGCATCTGTACAAGTGTAGCTTTTTTCAAGTACTTAGAGCAGTGGCTCCCAAGTATTAGTACTAGCTAGACTGGAGTCTCACAGCAGGAGAAGAGAAATGCATGTCAAAGATTTCCCAGGGTCTCGCTGGTGGCACAGGGGTTAAAGTCTCAGCACTATAAAGCTATCTATTGCCAGCCACTGAAGCATGAGTACAAGTCCCCAATTTCTGATCTCCAGCCAGGGAGGTGACCCCCATGGCGCAGCAGAACTCCCCTGTCTCACCTGCAGTCCCCTCAGCAGTGTTCTGCCCCCCACTATGTTTCTGATGAATCCTCGTACCCTCCCGCCTTCTGCACCTCTGGTCTATATCCCAGTTTCTCTTCTCCTGCTGTGAGACTCCAGTCTAGCTAGTACTAATACTTGGGAGCCACTGCTCTAAGCACTTGAAAAAAGCTATACTTGTACAGATGCAGTTGATGCTACCCAAGTCTAGCTCTTTCCACTCAGGACTCCCAGAAAGCCCACAGGGTGTTTTTGACTAACGCTCTTGGAAAAGTAAAAAATATGTATGTATAAATAAATAATCATAGACTTAAAAAAAAATACAGATTCCCACTAGGTCTGGGACCAGGGTGCAGCGAGTCAGAAAGCTACACAACATTTAAGGAAGTATCACTCTGATCTGCTGCCCCTATACATGCCCTTATACAACCTGAGAATGAGGGACTCCTTAAATCTTTAATTCTTTGTTACTAATAAGTCCTCTACCAAGCTAGGGCCCCATTCCTAGTCCCACTCAGACCTATAGAATTAGGAATCTCTGACAGTGGCTGGAGAACAGGTTATTCTTTTTTTTTTTTTTTAAAAAAAGATTTATTTATTTTGCACATACAGAAGTGGGGTACAGGTCAGAGGCTCAGGGGCAGCGAGAGGCTTCACCAGAGACAGAGTGGGGAGCAGAACAGGCAGATCGACGAAGTACACTGCTGAGGGGAGCAGGAGAGGTCTGCCACACCATGTGGTCACCTCCGGGGCAGGCGGGGATCGAACTCATGCTCAAGTGGCTTTTGCTTCTTAGTGCTGTGCTTTAACCCGCTGCGCCACCACGGAGGGCCAGAACATGTTATTCTTATGTGTTATCACACTTGGGAATTCCTGCCCAAGAATTCCCATTTTCTTTTTATTTTTTTAAAGATTTATTTATTCATGAATACAAGAATCAGGTACAGGGGGTGAGAGGATCCACCAGAGACAGACTGGAGAGCAGAATAGGTACACAGACTAAATTACACTGCTGAGGGGAGCAGCAGGCAAGACAGGAGAGTTCTGCTGTCCCATGTGGGTCAACTCCCTGGCTGGGGATTGAACTCATGCTGCAGTAGTTGTGGACAGCTTCACAGTGATGCACTTTAAGCCACTGGCCCACCAGGGAGGCCCCAAGAATTCCCATTTTCTAAAGTCAGTTTCAACTACTCTTAGACAAACCCTAAAATAAACAAGCACTGCAGAAACCACTTATTTCCTACTTCATCTTGTCCAAACTGGCTAATTCCACCAAAAGTACTTATGAATTGCACATCTCCATTCTCCTACAGAAATAGCAAACTCATAAATGTGGGGTTTCAACTGGGGATCTACAATCACACTGGGTGCCTCAAAAAGCAGAAGTCATATGAGAAAGTATCTGGCTGATGAAAGAAGAGAACCCAGACCCCAGAGACCTTTGAAAGGCTCTCTCAGTTTAGAGTGCTTGGTCTTTGCCAATGATTTATCTGGTTGTTGTTTAGCTGAAGGCATCACTGTGTAGGACTGAGCATGGTTACTAATTATAGTTACTGACTCAATTATTGGTGCTTATTAACTATACAATGCCAACATTCCTACTCACAATAATCTTGTGGGTATACAATTTATGGAAACTGCTAAGAAGTTGATTTTCCAAAATAGGCAATGCTCTAATATTCCAGTCCGATCACAAATCAAATGCTATCACTCCCTTGCATAAAACATTTTAGTGGCTCACCATTGCATACTTGACAATACTAAACTCCTTTGCTGGATCCTCTGGGCCCTTCCTGATCCAACCTACTTCCTCCCATGCACATAACCTTATTAGTCTGTCACCTGTGGCTCCTTGGGGTTGCTCTCCCCTAGAATGTGCTGATTTGGATTCCTCCAGAATTCACATAGTCATTTCTCCCACACCCATTTCAATCATGTACCTCAGGGGTCAGCAAACAATGCAGAAGGGTAATGGGCCATGCCCATTTGCTTATTTATTCTCTATGGTTGCTGAGTCGAGTACCATAAACCATTCAGTTGAGACCATATAACCAGCAAAGTTTAAAATGTTACTATTTGATTTTTACAGGAAATGTTTTGTCAGCCCCAGATGTAGCCCAAGGAACAGGAAAAAAATACTCCAAACAGTCCTTCACCAAGAGACTGGCTGCCCCTATGCTGAAAGTTAGACCAACTGGCTTTTGCATGATGTCATTTCTCTTTTTAGCACTGGTTATAGGCCCATGATCCAGGATGAGATCTGCCCTCTCAGAAACAAGAGGGGCCTAAAATACCTAGCATATGGCCTG
Source organism: Condylura cristata (assembly GCF_000260355.1). Lineage (NCBI taxonomy): Eukaryota > Metazoa > Chordata > Mammalia > Eulipotyphla > Talpidae > Condylura > Condylura cristata. Next base: position 13,689,527 of record NW_004567118.1, on the reverse strand, counting down.
GTATATAATAGTGCTCAAGATACGCTTACTGACAAAGGCAGGCGGCAGTCAGCCAGTCTGTGCCCTGAACAAAAGTCCATCCCCCTCCTGTTAGTTTCAAGGTGACCAGTCACACAGGTGCCTGCCAGCAGCCTGCTGACCTAGATTTGTCAGGCCTTATCTTATCGGCTTTCCTTCTCCTTCCTCATGTATTTACTCAGCAGCTACCCCCACAGTGCAGACTTGCCTGTTGTTTTAAAAAGAGGGACACAGGCTGGGAGGAGCCTCCTCCCCATACATATACTTTGCTTATTTTCTTTCCTTCTTCTGAGGGCAGGATTAAAAAACTTAAGGATTTGGAGCTTAAAAGAAAGCTCCGGGAAGTCTGGTTTCTAGCTTTTTCTCTCTCCTTAGGTTTCCTGGGTGAATGTTTGGAGTCAACCTTAAAGGAGCAGATAGAACCCTGTCATTTAGACATTTCCATAACAAAAGGGAGTGGCCAGCTGTGGTCTTGTCCCCAGAACAAACATTCCCTCCAAAGACAGTTGAGGGCAGTGGGTCTCATTCACTGGCCAGTGCTGCTGGCAGTTTTACTAAGCTGAGCTAACTGGGGCTCACACTGAGGGGAGAACAGGGACAGTAGGGGTGGGGGAACTCTGAACATTTAGGTATCTCATGAAAATCAGGCAAATTGGATGGAAAACAATATGGAAATGTTGGCTCCTCAGCTGTTCCACACAACCCTGCAAACCAGGCTCAGGGCAGAGATGCCCACTTCCAGCTGTCACTACTCCACCAGGCAGTGTGCTTTCCAACGACGAAAGGCTGCTGGGTACAAATTTGAAGAGGGCAACATAGTCAATGGTTTGCCACTGTATTCCCAGTATATAACATGTAAGAAAAGCTCAAGGAATGTGGAAGAAATGGTAGGACTTAGCATAGGGCCTAGTACATGGGTTTCACTCTGGAATCTTTTGTTTTGGCAAGGAAATGCTTTTTGCTTCCCTCACTTTATTTGTTGGAAAGCTGAGGTTACAACTATTCTTGGTATGAGTAGCCCTAGACGAGTAGAACAGGAGTTTCTATGTCCCCAAAGGTTGATTTTTTTCCATTTGACAATCAAAAAAGTTGCCCCTTCAATGATCTAAAAGTGTTGGTGCCTAGAGTGAGGCGAGAGCCAGAGCCACCTGCTCTACTGCCTATCACCATTATTGTCTAGAGGGGAGAGAATTTATGGACCAATTATGTAATGGGCCCCAGGGAAAGGGAGGTTCCAGTTCCCTCCCCAACACAAGGGAAGGAGATGGGCAGGGAGAAGAAACTGAAGAGGAGACTGGGGAAGGAAGGAAGCAGGATGAAGAGCCAGAAGACCAGAGGAGGCACATGGAGCAGAGATATGTGAAGAAACTGCCCTTGCTTCTTGGTCCTGGACTGGGTGAAACTGGGTTAGAAACTGATGTGACTGTTACCAATGGCAGCATTTATCTTGATTTTGCTCCTTTTTCCCAATGTGCTAGGTCTCCTCTACCCCTTTCCTATGGTTCCCCCATCAGAAGGTGTCTTACACTTGCTTTAGGCTTTTAAGGCCTCAGTGGTCCTGCTTTGGGCCAACCCTGTCTGTCTGGACATTTACTCTCGAGGAGATGGGTAATTATAGGTTCTTGATGTCTTCTCTTTGTTGCACACTAGCTGTATTAAAGGTCCCTTCCATTGAAGGTCTTACACACTAGAATATGTTTTGTCTTGATGCAGCAGATGGCAGAAACTATTTAAAACCAGCAGGTTTGGGGGTTCTGGGGTGCCTCCTCCTTGCCCTGTAACAATTAGAACTTCTTGTTTCTCGCAGCAGCAATTTACTCCAAGTCACTGTTCAGCCATGGGCAGCAGACAAGGGGAAAAGGGGCAAGGTTAAAGTTCTCCTTGGCTGGGCAGCCCCTGATCCCAGAGATAATACTTGGTCACAGGGTCAAATCTTCCCCTCTCCCCTTCAGGAGCCAGTTGAGTGCACTGGACATTAGAGATTCTTTTGGTTTTAGGTTTTCAAAAGATAAGGAAAATGGCTCCTTTCAAAGAATCTCACCCTACTCCCACATTGAACACTAACACTCAGACCCAGATTTCTCTTCCAGAAGCCTGGAGATCTCTGTTACTGGTTGATCATAGTCCTGTGGGACCACCATTTGGCAGACAAGAAGGGAAGGGGGACTTTCCCATTTAAATTCTAGGGAGGTCCCACAGCTACTTGTAGGTACACACCCCACCCCCCACCAGCCTAACAGACATAAGCAGAGTGGATGCTGCTTATGTTATCTAATTAGATCTGGAGACCTGCTGTTCCCTTTGGAATAATAATGTAAGGAATAAGAGACTCAATGATTACAGAGGCCTCAGAAGATCATTGAGGGCAACTGTGTAGTTTAAGGAGAATAACTGAAACACATAAAAGGGAAGGCACAAATATACTTGGGTGGCAGAAGCTAGATGTTTAGGTGTCAGTTTTTGTTTGGTTTTGCTTGATGAATATTCACTGATTATAATTATTAACACTGAGTATTTACCATATGTCAGGCGCTGTGACAAGTACTTCATTCTGACTACCTCACAGGTATCTACTATTGGTTTTTTCCAATGAAAGCCTTAAGACCCAGAGATTATCTAACTTGCATAACTATTAAGTGACAGTAATGTGGGCTGTAATAAACTACACCATTGAGTTAAGTTACCAGGCATCTGTTGCTGCTGCATTAGAATCAGATGGTCGAGGTGGAAGGAGCCTTTACCAACAGTCTAACTAATGCCTCATTGGAGGGCAGTTTCATCCAAGATTGACAAGCCTATTCTCCTAGACTGCCAGGCCTCTCCCCAGGGCTGTCTTCAACACTTACAAGCAAGGCTGTGTGACAGGGAGGAGGTGGCAAAGTACAAAGTCAAGAGGCACTCAGTGTCTCTGGGCCTTGCTTTTCTAATCTGTAAAATGAGGAGTTAAATTAGAACACGCAGGTTCCAAGGCCCCTCTCTGGCTCTGACATTATGAGACTCTACAACACCAGGTCATTTGGAATCTTGTTAACAAAACAAATTACACACAAAATGCAGGTAATCACCGTAATACAGTACTATTTTTCTATATCAGCATAGAAAAGCCATTATTAATTGCCGTGAGAGTACTAAGAAGTGCATTCTACAGGTATTCAGTGAAAAGAATTCCATACGCCAGGAAGATATATTAGAAAATATGTTAAAGTCGGTCTCAGTTGTAAGAAGATGAAACCTTGCTTGCCATTTGTGGCAACATGGATGGAACTATAAGGGATTATGCTAAGCACAATTAAGTCGGAGGGAAAGACAAATAACAGATTTCATTCTTATGTGTAATATAGAGAAACAAAACACAGGAACAGAAATATTAAACCCAAACAAACCTAGGAATCTGACTGTAGAACTGAAACTACCAGAGAACAAAGGAGGGAGGGTAGCCCATGGCACTAGGGTAGACTGTGGTGCTTGTGGTGTGGCGCAGTAACATACCTCTGAAGTGTGGCCCTCTGCCCCTACATCATATACGATGTTGTAAAACACTGCTACCTCGATAAACAGACCACAACAAAGAAGTAAAGCTAATACCTGATTTGAAGAATTAAAGTATGGGTAGAAAATGAACAGAGGAAGATTAAAAAAAAAAAAAAAGAATTTCCAGATAAGGGAAATGACAGAATGGAATAGATACACTGGATAGAATTTAGATGAGTCTTTCTGAGAGGCCAGATATGGTCAATGCCGAAAGGGGCTACCGAAGTGGTGGCTGCCAACCCGTGATCAAACAAGTACAGACTATCTAGGTCTGAGTCTCATCTGGCTTCTCACTTAGGCAATTCACCTGATCCTCACTTTCAGGGAATGTTGTAAAGTCAGCAGAGTAAGGAAATGACTGAAGGAGTCCTCAGCACAGAACACATGTTCAATAAATAGTGACTAATAAGAGCACTGCCAATTTTACATTCCAAGTTCCCCAAAGATCACAAGCTAAGCACAGGAATCACCCTAGTTTCATGTCTCTAGCCCTAAAGCCCAGCCCTAGGATGAGGTATGCTGTCTGAAATACACATACAATATTACCGACCCTAACAATCAGTGTATGGCAGGGACTCTGGTCAGGCCCCAAATTCAAATGGTCAAATCATCAGCATGGCTTTACCACTCCAGATGCCAGTGCTCAAACAAAAAATTGAGGGAGGCAGCAAGTCCTACCCCTTTTCTTGGATCCAGGGAAAACACTGGGCCCACTGAGAAGTAGTTTCTTGGGGTTTTGACTAGAACACAATCTTACAAACAGCAGCACCCTTGTTGCATGCTGAAGTTAGTATACAAATCTGATGAATGGAATGCTACAGACATGTGCAAACCAGAGAGTTAATTTTCAGGGTATGCCTCATAACTCAGGTCAATGTTTCCTCTTGGTATTTAAAGCAACCACACAGAAAGAATCACATTTGAGCAGATTTGTGCTCCAGTTGACTGCAATCTGCAGCAAAAAACACAAATGATTCACCAGACTTGGTCTTTGGCAGCTCCCTTGATAATAAATTGGTGAACAATTTTGCTTGTACCCAGATCATTAATTTGCACAGGAAGCAGCCATGGCTGTGGAACAGGTCTGCTTCTCATCCAAAGCTGAGTCGGTTCCTGAACTCAATTCCTCTTTTCATGGCTATAATGGCTTTTCATGATTTAAGAATTTTTTAAGACCCTAGAATGACTTTATTTCTTCCCCCAGCAATGGTCAGTTAAGTACCTACTGAATTATGACCAAGTTCACACACCTTCAGGCCCCTGCAGTGCATATACACTCCATTTACAGCCTCTTGTTAAGCATGTCGCCCACATACCATCACGACATTTGCCATCTCAGGGCAAAGCCTCAGTCATGCCATTACTTCCTTGTAAGTATTCAGTAGCAACCAACTGCCAGCAGGACAAAGTTCAAACTTCTAGTCTTCCAACAATCTGGTTTCAACCTACTCTTTCAATCTGTTTTTAAACAGTTCCTCGAGAACCAACCCAAAGAATGGCTGCTCCCCCTGCATGCTTCTGGCCTCCACTTCTTTGTTGAGGCTGTTCTTTTTACCAGTCCCTTCCCATCCATTTCTATAAGTCTAGGTTATTGCTTCAAAGCACATCTCAATGTCACTGTCCACCAAAACTTCTCACAAATTCAGTTTCTAGGCAAATGGATCTTAATGGTTTTTTTGACCAACAACCCCTTTGGACCCTGATGAAAGCTATGGATAGAATCCAACCTTGAAAATTATACAATGTTAGGGATACCTTGCAGCTAACTCATGGACCCAGACCCCTGAGGTCTCGATCTTAAGATTACTACAGTTACTCACTCAAATGTTCAGAACAAAAGTCTATAAAGAAGCTGTTCTAGGGATACAAAGACAACATGAAAATCAAGTGGCTCACGGTTAATGGGAGACATACACTGTTACATATGCTAACTGCTTTAAGAAAAACATGACAATTTTGAAGTGATGACTTATGAACCTATTTTTGCCAAATGGAATCAAAGTTCCTTGAAAATAAAATCCTTGAGTAGTTACCTAAGACCCAGCATACTGCTGTATCTCTCTCTCTCTTTCTCTCTCTCACACACACACACTACATGTCTACTATGTACACAATGACAGAAAGGAAGCAAATGAGACAAAAGAACAAAGACAGGCACACTTTCCATTGCCATCACCTACACACCCGAGGCTTATGAAATCCAGTTAAGGTGGTCCCATCTTGGAAAATTATGGTATAGCGATTATCCCAGTCTAAATTAAGGTTTATCTCACCCCAAAATGATTCAATCTCTGTTCCCCTGGGGCTAGGGAATGTAGTTCCATATGTATTTCATAAGCATCACAAGATTTCTTTTCACTAAGGAATACATCCCTTTGGAAATATTCTACATTAATTTGATTCTCCTGTCACCCTTTCCTGGCTTCTCTTACATAGTTCTGGAAGAAGTCAAAGGAACTAACACTTCATTAGGCTTTCAGTCAAATAATTCAGGAAAAGAAGTATAAATGAATTTCTTTATACAAGCTAAACTGGTTGAATGTGTTTTGAAAATGGGCATTCTGGGCTATGCTGGAAATCTTCCATAATGTAGCACTTCTGCCTCTGCTGCGCTTCAGAAATGCTTAAGAAACTCAAACATTCAACAATGCTTTGCAAATATTGCAAAAGGAGAAATGGTCCCCACTATGTTTGCAAAGGAAGCAAAAATACCCACCATGATATGGGTGATACAGTGTGGTTGTTCTCAACCTTTTGTTCATTTAAAGCCCTCAATCACTCTAGTAAAGGGCCAGGGTCTTCTATTTTAGCAATAAAACAAAAAACTTCCTTTTTGTTAAAAAAGCTTACTTTTAATGGGATAGACATAAGTTTATGCGCAAACTTTCTCCCCCTCCTGCTAGGATAGAAATAGATGTTACTGGTTTAGGTTTTTCATAAAAATCGTTGTTATATATCCACTGAGTACCAAAATTCTCTCAATGAATAAAGTTAGAATTCAACATGGGGCCCTCCCTAGTGGTGCAACGGGTTAAAGCGCGCACTGCAAAGCTACCAGCAGCCACTTCTGCATGAGTTTGATCCCTGATTGGCCAGGGAGCTGAACCACATGGTGCAGCAGACCTCTCCTGAACTGCCCACTGCTCCCCTCAGCAGTGTATTTCAGTTGGTCTGCCTGTTCTGCTCCCCACTCTATCTCTGGTGAATCCTCTTACCACCCCTACACCTCTGGCCTATACCCCAGTTCTGTATACATAAATAAATCTTTTTTTAAAAAAAGAATTCAACATATACTTTGTAAGTTAGATAAGCTCACAGAATTATCCTCAAGAAGCGTATCTTATTGTGCTTGTTCTTTATGGATCATGATGCTTCATGTGACATAGCAGCCACTAACATTACTAATATAATCCAATGTTCACTGTAATGTTCTCCAGTGCACTTAGAGAAAAGGAAATTAGTGGGTTTTAGAAATCTGTCCCTCTATTTTTTTTTTACATGATATTTTCAGGACGTAATTTATATTAATATTTTTGAGTTGTTCTTATCACACATTAAAGACAAGCTGGTGAGCAGTGGGAGTTAAGAGAAACAAATTTCTGATGGGTAAAGTAGACAGGCTGGGACAGAGCGCTCTATCTCCAAAATGGCACATTCCTGAAATGCACCACCTCTAAGTCATTGTGTTAGGCTATAAGTCTTTTTAAAGAATCACTGTTGCAGAACACTAGTGTTCAGAGCACAGGTGGGATGCCAAAGGCCAAGTGGACCTCTTGGCAACCACTAGATCAACACAGAGCTTTAGAACCTCTTGCTCCCTGCTATGCTTCTCAAAATGTTGCATCTGAAATGCAGGCAGGAAAGGAAAACCCAAATGTCACTACTAACAGCTCTGGAAGGAACAAAAAGAATCTGCCTCCTACATCTCGCAGCCTCAGGAATGCCCCCACTTCAATCAACCCAAGTCAGAGTTCCTTACAGAAGGCACAGTGGAAGGTTGTGAGGTATAGGCTGTGTACCCGCAAGGTGGTCAGTGAGTTGCCCAAGGACTGTTTTCTCATGAAAAGAGGCTGGGCTAGAAGCTTCGTAATTCTGGAAATTCTATATTTGTCACCAGAAGATAATCTGACCTGAAGATATGACATGGTAAGAAATACGAAAAATTATTTTAATGGAAAGCTAAAAAGTTCTTCCTTCCACCTGCACTGTCACTCTACTGCCTCCTATAACACCTCCCTCCCAAGGATCTAGTGCAAGAAAGCAACCTGTCCCTGAGCCTGAAGCTCTGTCCTCCAAGTGGGTTCATGAGAGATTAATCCAATTTACTTTTCCTAAGTAATCTGCTCCGCAATGCCATTAAGGGCTAGCTTGGTGGCGGCAAAGGGGAGTGGGTGGTTGTCTCCTGACAAGACAGCTTCATAGAAAATCTCTCCGAAGACGCAGGTTTTCATGACAGTATCCACTGAAATGAACAATTAGATTGCTCTTCACTTGGGACAACTAACTGTTCCAACCAAAGTATATTTTTATACTGGTGCTTGCACCATTAAGAAACAACAGCATGAGCACTGCTTCAAGCCAACTCAAAATACTTCTGCGGGCAAACACTCCAGAATTTAGACCACAACACCCCCTATGAAAGACATTGTAGGTTGCCTCAGCACATTCCCTAGATAGTTCTGTCATCAATTCAAAGAATCACTGCTCCCCCCCAACCCCATCCTACAGAACAAATGCTGTGTTACCTTCTGCAAACAAATGCAACTTTGCTGTGGTTTTACTGTGCTTAATCTTATATCCCATCCTATGTTCTAGGTTCTAAATTGAAACTCTCTTGGTTAAATTTGCTTGATGTCAGAGAGCAACAATTCCCCCACCCTTCACCTTTTTCTTTCTTTCTTTTTTTTTTTTGACAGCAAAGCCCAGAGAAGCAAAGGCACTGCTTTATATTTGCATGGAGCTTTGTGATTTGCAAGCCACCCACACATCCATGATCTCAGCCACTCTCATAATAACCCAATGAGGTAAACCTGCCTCCACTCCCCCCCCCCACACTCAATAAAGGTATGCCCACCTCATGGCACTAGCATGGCAACGGCACACAGAGAGGGGTACTAGCTAGCTGCCATTAAACACAAAATAATATTTGGCTCATTTTAGTACTGAGAAACAGATTCATAGGTTAGAAGGTTGATCCCAGCAACTAGGCCTCTTAGGTATCTGGAGCAAGCTGGAAGGAGAAAGCCCAGGACAGGGTTCCTTCCATCAGCATATCAAATGTATGCCCTATTTGTTTAAAACTTGACAGCTTCGCATTTCCAAGAAAGGTTTAGCTATGCTGACAAGAAGGGGGCCTGGAGTCTGGATTCTGTTCCCAGTTCTCCACTAGTCACACACTCAGAGCTTTTGTTCTTTGGACCTTTGTGTTGCCTTCTCCATCATGAAGGCAGACTTACTATTTTTTTTTTAAAACCAAACAACAGAATGTCAAGCCCAGATGAAAGGCTCTATTACAAGTACAAAGTATCATTTAATTACACTGAAGCTCTAGTTATCTGCTTCCCAGCCCCTAACTCCCACTGGGTGGATTCTGAAACCACATAGGAGATTATGTCAAGAGAGGAGAACAGGAGAGACATTCTCTCCCTGAACTTTCTTAAATGGGAGAGAAAAGCAAAATGAAAAGAAAGACTCATTTTACAAGGAGGGGGCAGGAGCAACGATCTCTCCATGAAGCAGACCTGCATAAGAATCTATAGATTATTTAGTGCCGGGGGTGGTTGTGGTGTGCAATAAAGGAATCTTTGTGCAATGCCAGCCACGGTTCCCTCACTCCCCACAGCCAGGCATTTAACCCAACTCTCAATCACCAAGCTCTAATGCACCCCATCTGTGCACCAGTTGTAGCCAGTGAAACTAAAGCCTGTGCTGACTTTGGCCTGCACTTGTGAATGAGTTTTTCTGCCCCCAAAACGGGCAGGAGGGAGTACAGAAGGCCAGCAAAGTCTTTTTTTTGCTCATCGCTGTTTCTCCCAAGCCCCATCCATCTGTTTATTTCCTCGTGTACTGAACTCCTGCCAAAGACAGAAAGAGCGCTGAGAGGACAGGCCCCGGGCGGAAAAGGATGTACAGGAGCTCCCGTGGGAGAAGGGGCAGGTGAGGTGCAGGAGCTGCCCATGGTGAGGCACCGGAGCCTGAAATGCCTGCCCGCATGTTCGGGGGATGCTGTTTAGTTCTGAGTGGCTGGCAGGTAAAACAAGGAGCTGGAGACCTAACTCACAGCTGGGCTCTGCCACCCATCTGAGGCCTGGTGCAACAGGCTGCAAAGATACAGCATCAAATTTGATAGTCTTGGCATTTCCACATATTTGATTCTTCCCTTGTAAGGCCCAGCTCTAACAACTCCTCTTCCAGAAATCCCTGAGTAAACTCAAAGTAATTGTTCTCTGACATTTATGAGTCTCAACTTTTCCAACTACATTAAAATATAACCATCTGGAAAGCAGCTGAAAGCCTTCTGAGGGTTAAATGAGATAATATTTATAAAATATCAAGCAGCAGTTTTTAGTATATAGAAGGTGCTAAAATACATTTTTATCGGTATCTTGATTTCTAGGATACACAGTATTTGTTCCCTGTATTCCACTTTCTCTGGAGACTTCCAGAAATAGGACCACTCACATTTTTCCTCCAGCTGGCTGGCCCCCTCCCAAAGTAAGGAAGTCTGACTCTCGTGCTTCACTGATATAGCCTCCCCACTTCCAACCTTCTAAATGAAGGGTTCTCAAAAATTTCAAGAGGATTGAGACAAGACGTATTTGCTGATAGAGGAAGCTGTGTAGGCCTTTAAAAGCTGTAAGCTGCTAAAGCATCAACAGCACAAAGGACAATATTCAGCAGCACATAAAAAAAGGAAGTAGGCCAGAAGACAGAGCACTGACAGCGTGAAGGTTTAATTCTGTGGCAACCTTAGATCCTGGAATAGGTCTAGAAAGAATTCAGTCCTCAGTCCTAATTCGTGAAGCTACACTACATGGTTGTTCAGACAGCCTTCTTCAACTTCCTGTGAAGTCAGCAAGCTGGGAAGGACTGGCCTAGAACTATAGATACTTTATTCTGTCTTGAGGCTAGCAAATCAGATGCAAAGGAAGTGAAGCCTCCTTTTCTAGCAGTTCTTATAAACAGATCAAGAACACTAAACCTCTAAAACTGTGCCTACCCCTCCCCCAGCACCCAATTTTAGGGGAATAAGGTACAGACCCTAAGGAAGGATGCTTTTGATCGGGGAAAATCCCCTATGATGTCTTTTCCTTTTTCATATATTCTAGTAAAACCTGTTTCTCCTACCCATGGAAATGTAGGACTAATGTATAATGTTGCCTGAAGGGGCCAGTTCCTGAAATGCACTACTGGGGTATTGGGTTCATTATTTATTACACAGACCCAACCTGAAGAAATATTTGCCAACTCTCTTCAGGAAAAATAGGATTCCATTCTTTCTTCTGATTGTGCTGGAATATCACACCCATTACCTCACACAGAAGCCCTAAAGATCCCAACATCAATAGCTCAGCTCTTCATCAGACCTCCTGAAAGACTACCTACTTAGTCATTCAACAGTCTCACAAGCCTACCTGGGGGCTTTGCAGGCAGCTTCTCTCACCTCAGCCATTAAGTCCCGCTTACAAGATATCTAGGTTTCACCACTTTTGTTAGAATTTATGTTCCAAGCAGGCAACACTGCACAAAGTTCATCTGGCAACCTAAGCAAAGCAAGCTGAATTAAAGTCTCCAGTCTCTTCTTAGCCCCTATCGCCTCCAGTCCATAAACCACCAGCCCCCAAAGACCCACTGACAGGGATGGCACTAATTTCCAAAATAAATCAAACAAGTACATTTTCCCTTTAACTCAGAGTTATTCCTCAGTTGAATGAGTCAGCCATGAGGTCAGCCCTCCCTGTAGGGCTCTGTGAGAGCTTGGAAGCCTCTACGGCTTTAGGGGTAGGAAGAGTCCTCCCTGGATGTGAAGGAAGGCAAGGGAGCCTGCGGGAGACATGTACCTTGGAAATGAGTTCATCGTGATTGGCCAAATGGGCTCTGCAGTGAATGCAGCTGTAGGTCCGATGGCAGGAGGGCAGATAAGCCTGGAAAGTCTTGGATCTTGTCATCTTCACCATTGGCGCTGTTGAGCGTGGAGTGAACTCCGGGGTGGCCCACGAGGCACTCCCACAGGATGGATCGCACGGGAAACACCGGAACACACAAGTAAAGGCCGTGGTTTGGCAGGGGGTGGGTGTGGGACAGGCTCCACACACTGGTGATGTCTTCAGAGGAAGGACCCTCAAGTAGAGGTCTAGGGCTGGTTCTCAGCAGCCTGCAAGGCCAACATAAGAGGAACGCCATTAGCGAATGGAGCTGGGCTTTCTGATTAGAAGTAGAATCCAACTTTGAGTAAGAGAGGTTGACACCTACGGGATAAAGTGATCCCCTTCTGTTTCTTGCACTATGCAAAGATACCCAATGAATGAGAAAGAAGGATCACTGGAGATCTCACTGCTTTTCTAGATTCAATACCCACTCAGGGGTCTCAGCAGTTACCCCAGCAAACTGCCATGACCACCATTCCTAGGGGGGCCTTTGAAAAGGTCAGGATGTCAACAGCCACATATAGATTTCTCATCCAAATGGCATGAGTTCCCCAACATCTGAGATCATGACCCTCAGACGCAACATATCTCTTAACACTTTAGCAGGGTCCATCATGCTCGTCAGCTTTTTAAGGAGAGGTGATTTTCTTTGCAATACTTGCCCAGAAACAATTGCTCAGTACTTTTTTTTCTAAGCAAGTGAATGAGTGAAACCACTGAAATAATCAGACTCCTATATATACAATGACAGTAAATTTACCAGAATTCCTCCTCAAATCTCAAACTTTCCATTATTCATTCTACAGCAGGAAATCTCTCCTACCTAACTCTTTTATTCTACATGGAACCAAGGACCCAGAAGAGATGGTGGTACTCCCAGAATAAGTCCAAGTCCTAAGGGATAGCCAAAGGTCTCAGACTCACTCTGCTTCTTGGTAGCTTACTACCTGAGGCTTCTAGATCTGCCTATTCCCTAGGCTTCACCAACAGGGTGGTGTTCCCACTTGCCTACCTCCCAGGAGAGTCAGAGTGTTAATTAACGTCTGCGTCATGCTTTGAAGATAAAATTACTTAGAGAGACGGGGGAGGAAGACAAACAAAATCAGATCTTCCTTGCTGGATCATGTCTGGGACCCATTTGGATGTTTAGGAAAAGTCTGCAAATCACAATTCTCCTTTTTCCTCTAAACCACAATGGAACCAAACCTTCCAAAAGGAAGCTACTGTCTCATCCTTCCCATTACAGTAGTTACCAAGTACCACTATATCCCTGGAACTCTGTCTTCCTGAGTTGCTCACACCACCGGTCAGCACTAAACTGGACAACGTGATCACTACCCCAATTCTGCAGCCCCCTACGCAGGCCTGAGTGAAACAGACTTGCCACTCATGGTAACTAATCACACGTGAGGTGCCCAAATGTTGAAGGTACTCAGAGCCGTGAGGTCCCCGAACAAGGTCTTCCCTGTTGAACCTTCCACCACTATTTTTCTAAAGATGCTACCTGGGTAAACTGAACAAAAAAATACTTGATGTGACATGGAATTACTTCCCAGACTTTGCCTAGGTCTGGTCATATTCTGATAGTGGGTAGATGAACTGGTCAGAATGAAGGACCATGGTAGAACAGTGTAATTAGGGGTTTATGCATTAAAGGAAGTAGAAAAAGCCAAGTATCCCCCTTGGGATTTCTTGGAATACCTTTGAATTTCCCAATATTCCTGTCCTACTCTCAGGAATACCAGCATCTCCAGGGAAAGCAGGGGGTGGTATGTCAGGGTGAGGAAGAGGAAGGACAGGCAGGCGTGAGCAAGTGGCTCACGTAGCCTATTTGCTCCTGAAGCCCACAGCCGCAGACGCCCAGTGGGGAGCACAAGGGAACACTGGATGGGTCTTATACAAACACTGAGGGAAGAAAAGGCAACAATGAGCCCCGCTGCCAGTCTGGGTTTATAGAGCAGCCACAGTGTCTGTTTGCTTATCCATACAGATGGTTTCTAAATTATGCATTTCCCCAGAGTAAGATTATTTCTTCTCTCACTTCCCTTCTGTATGAAACCCCCCACAAAAAGTTCACAGACAGGGATTCTGGGTTATATTCAGCTTCAAATCTGAATCCCAAAGCTTATTCAAAGTTACTTTCTGAGGAATAAGTATTTGTAGTCTGTATTAAATGTAAGTATGTCACATACAGAGACATACCCATGCACACACCATCATTGGACACCATAGCAACCACAGCACTAAACTTAGAAAGACTAGAGAAAAACAGACCAGATAAGCAGTATTCCCGGTTGCCTGGGGCTACAACAGCCCCAGAGAGCCTAGGCAGCAGATGCTGGACTTTGCTGGTCCTCTTGCTTTTTAATATTTACTGGCATCCAAACTTGTACTTCTTCCCTGAGAAGAAAGGGATGAAAAAGTGGCTTGAATAAAATTTGAGTTTTATTCAACTGGTACAGGGAAAACTAGAAGGAATGAGAAGAGTAAATATAAAACAAGATGAAGCTGGGTCAAGAGAGGTTTCTTATGCCTGAGGAGAAAGAAGAGAATAAGCTGGGGGGGGGGGAGATGAAAGGTAGGGACTGTAAAATATCTTGTTTTAATCTGTTTCTGTCCTCTTCTATCTTAAGGGGAAATTCTAAAGACTGCTTCTTTGAAAAGAAGATAATATATATATATATATCTTTTTTTTTTTAAGGAAGAAATTAAACTATAGTGTGGCTACAGAACTCACTATATTTTAACTGTTAAACTTTGGTACTTACTAATGGGGCCACAGGCTCATGACTCTAACTTGTTGAACATATTGAGCAGTCCAAATTGATTTCTAACAATAATCAAAATAAGCTTGATATTTAAAAGCCTTAGGGCTCATGTACAAATTAAACACCATTGTAAGTGAAGGAATAATCCATCACAGTGGAAATTAAGGAAGAGTTAGCTACTGCCCCCAGTTCACTCCTGCTGATCAGCATGGAAAGAAAAGATGTGAACTATCCTGACTAAAAAGAGACTTTAGATATACCACTCTGAGAGCCAAATGCACAGGGAACACACACCAAACCCGCTGCCCCCTGACAGACAGGCTCATTCCATTAGCCACGACTGCAGCTGGAACAAGAAGTGGAATCTTCTAAATGTGCCCAGACAGGAGAGTTAGGAGGTAAAAATTTCTCAGGTAAAGCACAAAGGAACCCAAAGAAATGTGTGCAAAGCACGCTGTGCTGACACACGCCGAGGCAGCAACGAGGAGGCAGAGCTCACTGGGAAGAAACCGTCCAGGCGCGGACGTGTGTGTGGTGCTGGTTTTGTGGGATACAGGTAGGCAACGGCTAACCAGGAAAAGAAACAGACCTTGAGCCACCAACCAGTTCTCTTTCCTAGTGGGATGGCCACTGTAAGGTACTCAATCACTCTGATTTTCAGCTTCCCCAACCTTAACTACCAAGCTGCACAGCGGTTATGAGGATTAAGTGAGAAGATATACGTGCATCTACAAGACCAGTAGGCAACGCATACCAGAATTGTATCATTCTGTATCTATCATTCTTTTTTGTGGTCATGATAAAAGATGTTGGTGTTTTTTGTTTTATTTTTTTTAAAGATTTATTTATTTGTACATACAGAACTGGGATACAGACCAGAGGCTCAGGAGCGGCGAGAGGCTTCACCAGAGACAGAGTGGGGAGCAAAACAGGCAAATCGACAAAGTACACTGCTGAGGGGAGCAGTGGGCAGGTCAGGAGAGGTCTGCCACGCCATGTGGTCACCTCCGGGGCAGGCGGGAATCAAACTCATGCAGAAGTGGCTTTAGCTTCTCAGTGCAGTGCTTTAACCTGCTGCGCCACCAGAGAGGGCCAAGATGTTGGTGTTTTAAGGAAAAAAAAAAAGGGAGGCCTGGAGCTTCTGAAACAGAAATAAAACTTGCCTGCCACTGCCAGGCAGTGTCTCCTAGCACTGCAGGATGATAAAAGTTCTCCAAACAGAGAATTCTCTTCTCTAGAACCAGATTCCTAGGTTTCAAATCCCAGTTCTATCATTAGCTGTGTAACTTTGGAAAAGTTACTTAACCTTTTTGGATCTCACTTTTACTCATCAAAAATAGGAATACTGGCCCTCCCTGGTGGCGCAGCGGGTTAAAGCACAGCACTGAGAATCTAAAGCCGGTTACGCATGAGTTCAATTCCCGCCTGCCCCAGAGGTGACCACATGGCGCGGCAGACCTCTCCTGACCCGCCCGCTGCTCCCCTCAGCAGTGTACTTCATCCATCTGCCTGTTCTGCTCCCCACTCTGTCTGTGGTGAAGCCTCTCGCCACCCCTGAGCCTCTGGCCTGTACCCCAGTTCTGTATACACAAATAAATAATAAATCTTAAAAAAAAAAAAATAGGAATACTACCTACCTCATGATTCTTGTGTGGATTAACTAAAATTAATACCTATAAATACAAATGTATACTCCTGATATCTATTTAACATGACATGTACGTAAACAACATATTCTAAGTGTGTGTTACAACCACCTACCACTGGCACCAACAAATGGCTTCAGAGTCATCTTCTCTCACCTCATACTCCATATTCCAAGAGCAGGGACTAAATTTTAGTCACTTTTGTACCACCAACATCAGTAAGACAGAGCATGCAGTAGAGGCTATTGTTGAATTGAATTCCCTCTGCTGCCCACTAGGCTGCTGACTAGACCAATCCACCCGTGGCGTGAGCGGCAGATATGACTAGCACCCCTCTCTCTCCCTATAATAAGGTAGGAAGCAAAGTTGCTGTGGGTCCGTCCTTACACTCCAAGAAACCCTAGTCTCCTCTCAGCTCCTGTCCTGGGTATTCAAAGACCTGTCGTTGTCATAAACACCCCATTCTTGGTATCTTTGTGCATGGGGGGGGTTGGGGGAGTGGTCTAGGTTTTAAGATAGATAAATAAATAGATGTAGATAGGGAAGAGGAGAGAGGACTGTCTACTGGGATAACCATTTTGCAGCTTGTTCATCTCTTACTACAGAAACTTAGAAAATCTGAAGAGGACTTGAGGGCAGGAGCATGACTGAGTAGTTTGTTCCAACATGGGTGAGGAAAGAGAAGCGCTGATTGGAAGCAATAAATAAGGAGTGGGAGTGGAAAAGAAATAAATAGCTGAGCCATTATTAGGACTGAGAGACAGAACAGACAGAAGTTGTGGAAGGCATTTGCCCCAAGAAGACTGTCCTTCCCATTCCTAACCTCTGCAGCATCCTGAACCTGAACCAAGGAGTAGGACCCAGATTCCCTCGCTGCCAAACAAAAGAAATGAGTGGCAGTGAGTCCACTAGTGAGGAGTAGAGGAGTTAAAAGCTGATGGACTTTGACGCAGTCTTGGTTCTTCTCATGAGCTGCATACTATTGGGCAAGATGCCTGAAAAGGAACAGCAACAGTGCAGACCTTTTGGAGAAGACAAAAGAATCAAATGAAAAGGTGCAAGTGAAGCATTCAGCATAGCACCTGGCACCTGGTTGGTATAGAATGACTTTGATGACCCACATGATGTTTGCATCTGTTAAAACATCTGCATAAAGAAGTTCCCCTTGAACATCATAAAATTTGCATGTAATTTACTAGACAGTAAATAGAAGTACCTATTGCTAGGTGGCTATGAAGTCATCAGATAGTTCTAAGGCTGTTCCTACAATTTCAGTCAAAACTAATATAAAAAGTCAAAATAATCTGAAGATTCATTACCAAGGACACTTGCCTAAGTTCACCAATGGTTTCCTACTTTTCCTTATAAGCTTCCCATTCCACAAGTGATTTAAGATAGCTTACAAAAAACATAAATACAATACTATTAAGAAATTAAGAAGATTCTGGAAATACTGGACTGCTACATGCAAAAAAAGGAAGCTAGACTACTTACCTCACAAAAAACAACTCAAAAATCATAAGAGATTTGGACATAAGACCTGAAACCATAAAATATATAGAAGAAAATACAGGCAAAACACTACATGACATGCATCTCAGTTACATCTTTAAATATATACCCCTCAAAGCAAAGAAAATGAAGGAAAAGATTAACAGCTAGGACTACCTCAATTAAAGAGCTTGGGGAAAAATTTCTGCACACACTACTACTGATGAGAGACTGATCACAAAGATCTACAAAGAGATGATAAGACTCAACAATAATGAAGTAAACAATCCAGACCAAAAATGGGCAGAAGAGCTAAAAGCACTTCTCCAAAGAAGAAATGTAAATGGCCAACAGGTGTATGAAAAAATCGTCAACATCCCTTACAATGAGGGAAATGTTAATCAAAACCACAATGAGGTACCACCTTACACAAAGAATGGACATATTAAAAAAAAAAAAAAAACAGGAAACAACAAATGTTGGCAAGAATGTGGGGGAAAAAAGCAACTCTACACTACTTGTGGGAGTGCAAACTGATCCAACCAATATGGAAAGCTGTATTGTAGGTTCCTCAAACTACTAAAAATGGAGCTTCCAAATGACCCAGCAATTCCACTCGTAGGAATCTACCCAAAGGACACAAAAACATTAATTCAAAAAGATACCTCCACATGTTTACAGCAGCACTATTTATAACAGGTAAGATATGGAAACAACCCAAATGCCCAAAAATAGATGAGTGGATCAAGATGTGGTATATATGTGTGTGTGTGTGTGTGTGTGTGTGTGTGTGTGTGTGTGTGTACACAATGGAATACTATTCAACAATCAAAAAGATAAACTCATGCCATTTGCAGCAACATGGATGTAGCTGGAAGGGGTCATGCTCAGTGAAATAAGCCAAAAAGAAGAAAATATTGGATGGTTTCATTTATAGGAGGAATGTAGGGAAGCCAAATAAGGGACAAGGGGAAAAAAATCATAATAAATTAAAAAACAAAATTAACAGGCAACAATTAATCACTCTGCAGAGAGGGGAGAGACAGCGATCAAAACAGGGAAGGGAAGAGCACAATGGACTATGGTGATGATGTACAGGAGAATTGGTGGTGGGAATTTTATGGACGCTAGACCTGAGTGGAGAAAGCATAAATTGGACAAAAAGAATGATGTTTAAAAATATATATGTATAAAATAAAATAAATTAAGAAAAAAGAAATTAAGAAAGATTAGAAATAAGGTAGGATGATTAAGTACAGCCAAAACATAGAAATACATGTTTTCTATATAAAATAAAGGCACCTGGATGGTTCAGGACACAGAAACAGGTTTCTTAAGACATTTCTCCTACAGGTGGCCATAGAGACAATGAATAACCCAGTGTACGTGATCCCTAACAAATGACAACAGTGCCTGACATGTAATCCTCTCACAATGCTGTTTCTTAAAGGCCTCTCCGTAAAAACAGATGACTTAACTAACACTAAAGGGCAGTTCAGTACAAGATTCTGCATGAGGTCAAAGGTGGCCTAAGAACATGGCTTTCAGATGGCCTGACTGCACCAATGATAGTGTCCCTCCAGAGGAGTGGAAGAGTTACATACTGTCTTCTGGCACTGCTCCATGAATTATCATTTATCACAAGCAGGCTTTTGAGCAATAAAAGTACAGGCAGCCTTCAACTTACCAAGTCTAAATACTAATACTTTTTAATGCTAACACCACTTGGCCCTGGTGTTACTCACTCTCTGTGGGCTGCTTTTCCTGAAACTCTTGCTTACAGGCCCCATCATGGCTCTCTTGGTTCTTCTATTGCTCCATGACAGAGCCTCAACCTCCCTGGCTGCTCTTCTTCACGCCCACTCCTCCCTGGAGGTACTACCACCAGGTGCCTGACAGCCTGCATTCTGCACCTACCCATCCATTCACCCTCTGCACTCTCATTCACACCCTTAAGTCTTCTAAACCTCTTCCTCTTGCTCCTGGATTCCTTTCTAGAGGAGCCTGATATTCTGTTCCTTCCTCCTGAAGGCCCAGCTGCCTAAACAGGAAGTATTCTTTATTTCCTCTTCCTCTATGTCAGGAATTGCCTCTGAATTGCACCCTCCCACTACCCTGCTCAGTGATAACTTCCTAATGGGTCTCCCTGATCCAGCTCTTACCTTTCCAGCCCATTTGAGAATTCTGTTTATATGACAAGGTCTGCTCACATCTATCTCATATTTCAAAATCTCCAGAGGTTTCCTAGCAGCCTACAGGACAAGGTCTAACCCCCTTCAGGTGGCACCAAGAACCTGGGCTCAATCACCTTATCTTTTCATCATCTTCCCATCTACTCCAAACCTGTATTCCCAGCACACAAAGTTCATGCACTACCCTTCTCAAGTTGTTTCAGACTTCTTTCTTTCAAGTTTTAACTTATCTTCCTGGCTGGCTAACGGCCTGCTCATCATTTAATACCCTGCTCAAATAAGGCCTTAAACAGAGCCATAACTACCCTTCTTCCAGTGTGCACAAATGTAGAAAGAAGTGTTCTTTTCTGGGATAGCACTTAATGACGCTGTTTCCCCACCAGGTTGGGAACTTCCTGCAGTCTGTCCAGGCTTTGTGTCCCCTCCCCCAGTACCACCCTTGGTTTCCCTGAGACTCCCAAGTGTTTGGCACTGAAGATTCTTGGAAAGAAAGAAAAAAAAAAAAAAAACAAGTCACCATCAGTAAAACTGCTGCCCTTAAAGTTGGTATTTTTTTTAATCTCCTTAGTTTGTCACTATCCAAAGCATTTAAAATATCTAATTCTCATATTACATGGGACTCATACACTATTAATGCTCCACAAAGCTATAAAGCAAACAAACTCTTGTGACATCAGTTCACTTGGGATGGCAGATAGAATCTGAACTCGGGCAGCTGAGCCGTATCTGATCCAGCACACAGCACAAAACTGTTAATGGTTTTACCTGACAGCAGAAATGTTTCCATCCCACCTCTCCGACCACTCACAACCTTGCTGTGTCACCTGGGGCACTAACAAGGCACCCACCCCCAGGGTGGCACTGTCGGCTGGACCCCATGGGAAGCCTCACACTGTGTACTCTAGAGCCATGTGTTTTTCAGAGTGGTGGCCGCAAAACCCCACGACAATCAAAGCTGCTACTTAAAGGCATGGCTTATGTCAGAAAAAAAGGAAGTAGCAGACTTGGTTCAGACCAAGGTGGAAATGTGTCCCTCAACCCTACCTCATATACACACATGAAAGTCAGATCTGTCCTTTTCCTGTAGACCCCAGAGACTGCTGTCCTCAGCATCCATCAATCCTTTGTTTTCTATTTGCCATGCTCAGAGGTGATAATCCTGATTAAAACAAACAGAATATACCCAGACAGGCTACACTTGGCCTATAACATAAAATGCCTGTTTTAAAAAATATATTAAAAAAAAAAGTTTTAGAAAGGGCCCTTCCTGGTGGCACAGTGGGCTAACACTAAGAAGCTAGCCAGAGCCGCTTCAGTGTGAGTTCGATCCCCGCCTGCCCCGGGGAGATCCACATGGCAAGGCAGACCTTTCCTGACCCGCCCGCTGCTCCGCTCAGCAGTATATTTCATCCATCTGCCTGTTCTGACCCTAGTGAGTCCTCTCACCACTCCTGCACCTCTGGCCTGTACTCCAGTTCTATATACACAAATAAATCATTTAAAAAAAAGTTCACATTCTTAAAAAAAGAAAGAAATCAGGATATGAGATCTGGCCAATCCTCAGAAGTTACTGCAACAGGAATGCTCCCCCCTTACCCCCTAAATCCCCTTAGCCAAATCCAGCAAGCACAAATCAGGCCTCCTGTCACACAAAGCACTTTTCACAGCTGTAGTTTTACAAAGGTGATACTGTCATTTGTGTCTCACACACTCAAATATCAAATATTATTTACTGAATATCAAATATTATTTATTGAATAAGTGAAGTCAACGGGTACAGTGACCTTGATTTCTCTTTAACTACTGTTCCCCCAGGGCACAGCTGGGGCCCCAATTAGTCACAGACCATCCATCCCAACTCTGCCAATACAATTCCGTTGTTCAGCTGTCAGCGTGCCTTTGGCTTTCTCACTTTAATCTCCCAATTCAAATAAATCCAAACTCTAGACTCTGACATTTGTGGCTGGGCTCCCTGCCTTTCCACAATTGGAATGTGGAAATTGAACTTAAAACTAAAAGGGGGAGAGGCACTGTCAAAGGATTCCTGCATGTCTACTAAAGTCACAGCTATCACCAGCCTAATGGTGGATGTATTTTATTTTAGGTATTATTAAACTGTCATCTAGTGCTGCCATTTACTGAAGGAGAAAGAAAAGAATAGGTTGGGGGAGAGACAGACTCTAGAGCAAACTTTTGCATTTCTTCTGCATGGGAATGGCAGATAGATTTTAATAAGAATTACAGCCTCTTATCCCTTTTGGCCTGGCACATTCAGGGAAGATTGGCATGTACAGGGAAAAGGTAGTCACATATCTACCTACAGTCTTAAGCTGAATATCATAGTAACAGAAAGCTATGACAAGTGAAAACTTTCCTTTGTGCCTATAATTTCATATAATTTTTAGAAATCTCCAAAAAGTGACCTGTTTATGGTCAGACTTCCCGCTAGATTGAGCCAGTCCTGGCCAGAGACCACATCTAGTTAATCTTCCCTTATACTGTGCCCAAAGCCTGGTTTGGAGAAAATGCTGAAGGAAGGTAAAAAATGACAGGAATTAGAGAGGAACCATCTGAGATGCTGAAGTAACTGTCAATAAAAGCCTTCAAAAACCTAAAATTGATTAATGTTCCATTACAGATCCAAGAGGGGCCAGGTACTTGATGTTATTGCATCAACCTTTACAACAATCCAGGGAGACAGGCATTATGATTATCCCTGGTTTCTGTGTGAAAAAGACAAACAAAAAACACTCGAGAGAATAAAGCTATTTGCCCAAAGCCACTCTACTTGAAAACACCAGAATCAGGATTTAAATCCTGAAACCTCCCTTATGGACCCTTCAACTGAGACAAGCCAAAGACTAGTCTGAAAACATTTGACCTGGGTCTTCTGAGTCCTCTAGAGCAGAGCACTTTCCAGATATTGAATCTAAGTCAACTAATTATAACACAAAACAAAGATGTCAAACTATCTTAAAACATTTTCAGACTCTCAGGATTAACTCAGTGTTTTTGACTTGTAACTGCAGAAATCTAAGAGAACAAGACAGAAGAAAGGGAATTACCTAAAGTGGAAAGTGAGGCAACAGATCAGGCTACCCTACCCCCAAAAAAGCTAGTTTTCAGTTCTTATCATAATCTTGCCTGCAGATGCCCTGTAAATGGGATTTTTAATTTTAGGATTTTAGTCATGTTTGGGTCATTTTTTTCCCTCAAACCCCAAAGGAATAAGTTAAGAATCATGTAATTAAAACTAACTGCACGTTCTCTTCAACTTTTATACCATAATACACATTTATACCATAAGTACAGCAAATACTGAAATTTTATTTCTACCTTATGATTCATAAGAGAACAAAGTAGTTAAAAAAAGGGGGGGGCGAGCGGGTTTGGGAGATGTAATGGACGAGACACAAAAGAAGAAAAGTAAAGGAGATGGAAAAATAAAGCCGGGAAAGTGGTCAAAGGTTAAAGATGCTTAGTAGTTGATTTCTGTGCCAAGGAGATCAACTATCTCAGTGATTTCCAAACCTCAGACATGTGTGAGGTGCCTGGGAAATATTTCTGGGATTGTTCCTGTTCGCTTATTTTATTAGCCTCCCCATCCCAAAAATTCTGATCCTGTAGGCCTCTGATGGGGTAAGGAATTCTTATGGCTGCCAGGTTGGAGAATCCCACTTTTGAGAATACCTGCTACCTATACCCACTAGCCACCGTTCATCGTTCTTCATCTTCAAGCGTGGAGGCACAGAAGTGACAAATTCCATGCAGCTGCACTAAGCTACAGCAGTGTGACCTCAGTGATGCCCTAGTGCCCCCTTCCCACATTTCACTTTAGCCTTCACCCCTCTTATGCACACACGTCTGCACCTTTACATTTGTTCCTTCTGGAATCCTTCTGCATGTTTAAAGCCGCTTCGTTCTTCACAGCCCACCTTTCTTTCTGGACCTCTGTACTGACTGGAACACTTAGTTAGTTCTCTGATCACTGACACACGCCTTAGTCACTCCTATTTGAGCTTATGCTCTTGGAATGAGGGTTGGGAGTGGGGTGACATAACTCCCAAAAGTCTTATCTATGGAATGATTACAAAACTAATGTTGAGTTTCATCTCCAGGCCAGAGTTTCCTCTTCTCTACCTCAAAATAGGAATCAAAATTTCCCTGACTCTGGCAGGAAGTATTCCAAGCTTCCATTCCCAGGTACTTCCAGCCAGAACACCATGGGAAAACAAAATAAATCATTAGGGAAGGTCAATATTTCCTATTACCAAATTTTATATTAGATTTAAATAAAAGGTTATCTACTTTAGCATCACCCAACTCAGCCACTTTTGATACCCAGAAGAGCCTAGCTGAGCTTCAGTGGGGCCCATTTGCTGTACGGACACCAAACTTTCCTTTCCTGGCACAAAATAGAAATGGGAACCCCAGACACTAGGGGGAAATCTAATTCTGAAATGACAGTTTATTTTCAGATCAAAAGGCATTATTAGCCCAGACACACCATATTCTCAGATCTGGGAAAGAACTGGCTACCCTGTATTTCTTGAAACAGAGTGCACAATGCACTGACCCAAGGAGGAAACAGAACGCAGGTGGTAATGTCCACCTCTCTGGCAGAATGCTTCATGCTCCTTGGACCATCACAGAGAGGAGGTGCCAGGGTGGAGAATGAGACAATATGTATTATTGTAGGTTCTGAGGAGTTGTTATTATTTTAGAATGTACAGGACAAGAAAGAGCCCTGGGCCTGAGAAACAAAAGTTATGGTTTCTAGTTTTGCTTTGCTCTAATCCACTGCATATCTAAAGCAAATCCTTAATGTGCACCTAAACTCAACATTGTATTTCTAAATGTAACGCATAAAATGGATTTTGATATCTAATCCAGCATATATCTAATAGATATAAAGCATCAAGCAGTATTAGAGAAAATTAAAATTACAAGGTTAACACTGGAAAGAACTAGGATGCAGAACCAGAGTTACTAAAGTAAGTCACCAAACTGGCTCTGCGCTTCTCAGCCAAAGTAAAAGAAGAAGAGGCAAGATCAGTTATACGTTTCCAAAGAAAAATCATACCAATTCTTTGTGATAGGCAAAGCATTCCTGGCACTTAGTTCCAAGAGCAATTTCTCTAAAAAGGAATCTTCAGACATTGCACTGCAGGCTAGTCGCAGCCACTTGGGTGCAAGTTCCATCCCCACCCCAGGAGGCGACCCACAAGGCGTGGCAGACCTCTCCTGACCCGCCCGCTGCTCCCCTCAGCAGTGTACTTCACCAATCTGTCTATTCTGCTCCCCACTCTGTCTCTGGTGAATCCTCTCACCATTGCTACACCTCTGGCCTGTATTCCAGTTCTGTATGCATAAATAAATAAATCATTCATATACCATGGGTGAGAAAGTATATTGGTCCAATCCCTTAGAAAAGGTATGGAGGTTCATCAAAATATTAAAAGTAGATGTACCGTATGATACAACTGTTAAAGGTCAGAAAGAGGGGCACCTTTGGACCCCCAAACCTGTCTGTTCTAAAAGGGTCCTGACCTCTGCCAATTAAGGACAAACATACTCCTGGTGTGTAGAATAAAAATGAACAAAATGAGTGTGCAACAGAGAAAAGAGAACATAGTTTCCAAATGAAATACCCAGAGTTACCCATACCCTTGTTGGTAAATGTCCAGCCAAACGGTTTGGCCCAATAGGCCCCAAAAGCTTGCCATACTTCTGGTGGGTTAACCATAAGAAAGGGACAGAAGAGACCAGACAAGGAGGAAAGAAGCAAAATCAAAATGCGAAACAAGATAATGGCTGCTCCTGTCACCCTCCCATGAGTCTCAATCACACCTCTTTCAAGTATCTCCTTCCATGTTCTTCCCCAAGTACCTGATACAGTCCAAGGCTGAGAAGCAAGCATGGCTTCTTCTTCACATGTCTCTCTGCTCCATGGGCCTCAAGTCTTCTCCCAGTCTTTTCTAGCGTCTCCTAGCTGCTCAGCTCCATCCTTCCTTGGGTGGGGCAAGGAACCTGGAACCTCCCCTTTCGATGGGGATTAATTACACTGTTACACAACTCCACCCTTAGGTATTTACCTGATTAATATAAAATCACTAATTCAATTAATAAATAACAAATGAATTCATATGCATTCCTATGTACACTGCAGCACTATTTACAATCGCCAGCTTTTGGAAACAACCTAAATGCCCATCAGCAGAGCAATGGATTAAGGTGTTGTACATATACATAATGGAATACTACTCAGCTACAAAAAAAAAAAAAAAAAGAAAGAAATCTTGCCATTTGAGACAACATGGATATAACAGAGATTATGCTAAGTAAAATTAGTAGAGAGAAAGGCAAGTATTGGAAGTATTGAATGGTATGTAAAGGGGGGAAAATAACACAAAACGGAACCAAAATAAGCCCTTGAAAACTGACGCAGAACTAAAATTACTAGGTGGGGAGATAGGGACACAACATTACATAGTAAAGGAATGTGGGTGCTTGGATGCTGGGGTAGGATGGGAACATAAATCTGAGGGGGTGTGAGCTTATTCCTCTAAATCACAGTGTTGTAAACCAATGTTAAGTCAGTAAAGGAAAATTTAATTTCTCCTACTAATTTCTTAAAGACAACAATTAGTAAAGTCATAACAAAGTCTTCAAAAATATAGAAACGTAGTAGCAAGTTACATAAAGCAATTTCAGACAGTCTCTCCTTGGAAACAAAGGGAGGCTCATCTCAGTGAGATAACATGGTCCCAATACACAGCTTAATCCAAGGATGAAACTAAGAATGGCCTAAGGAGCAGGTAGTAAGCATGTCCTTCCAAAAAGTTCTATAAATATTACTTCTCCCACATGGGTGTTAAATTAAATTGTAGGGCTGTTAGTTTGTAATTAGATGATTTCTAAATCCCATTCCAGGTCTTACAGATCTAAGTGACATTTTCAGTCTGCATTAACTTACACTAATTTAAGATTTGGTAGTTTTCCCCTCTTACCGCCATTTCCAAATCAATACACCGGGAATTCCTGCCACTCCAAGAGACCAGGAATCTATTTATATCAGTGTTATTCATAGCTAGCACCCAGTGCCAGGCTCTGTGCTTGATTTCCAGTGCATTCTCTCACTTAATCCTCCCATCAAACCTGTATGATAGTAATTATAATTAGTTACATTTTACAGATGAAGAGACTTAGAAAATTTTAGCAAATTGCCTGAGAAAACTGTCCAGATCTTTCTGGTTCCAAAGCCCAGATCTTAGCCCTACTCATAGTGCCTATTCGTATTAATGAAATGTGGTTTAAAATGCTTTTATTAGTCTGGAACCTAACATAAGACTACTGGGAGGAGACAAGAGCTGTGTATTAACAGCAATGGAACTTTGAGATTTTAGTGGACTCTGAAAGGAATAAAGGGATGAAAAATATTATGAAAAACAAAGATCCTAAAAGAAAGTCACTCTAAGGGAACAAAATTCTATTCCAGGAAAAGGGAGAGGAAAATTATTTTACTCTTCTCTTGAAAATATTGTTTCCTACCCTAGAGACTCTAAAATTGGCTCTTAGTCATTCACTCATTCATTCCATCCACAGATATTTATCCAGTACTATTCCATGCCAGGTACTGTCTGCAGTGAGCAAGACAAAGATTCCGATCTAGCAATCAAGTATTTCCAGATGGGATTAAAGTGCTTTTTGGAAATTAAATTAGGGGATTAGGAGTGGCTGAGGGGCAGGGAAGGGAGAAGCCCTGTGCTAGATAACTGGTCAGGAAGAGGTTCTCTAGAAGCCAATAGAGAGAAGTTAATCATGCAAAAATTTGGGATTAAAAGGCATGCTGGAAAGAACCACCAATGAGAATGCCTTAGGACAAAACCAAGAAACTTTCCAGTTTCAGAAACCTCAGGAAGCTTGGTGAAGTTGGGAGCAGAATGGACCAGGTGAGAACTGGTAGGAGGAGTGGTGGGAGAAGCTGGGGGTGGGGGTGGGGGAAACAGGTCATGCGAAGCCTGCAGGGAAAGAAACAGTTGGGTTATGTTTAAAGGGCAACGGGAATCCATTTGAAAATTGTAAACAGAAGAGTAGATTAACCCCATTTACTTTTAAACCTTCCAGAGATACATTCCTAGCTCCAGGGGAAATTAAGGTAGGTGAAATTCTTTAAAGATACCAGTATGTGTCACCTTTTTTTTGAGGATAATATAACTGGAAACTATCAACTCTAACCTAATACCTTTAGTCTGCAAGCCAGGACATTATCATTGGAGGCTAAAGTTTAAAAAGATGCTTTATACCTTTTCATGCAAAGGGGATGTGTTTTCCAGAACACCTAATCGATTTGACAGACCATCTGGAAATGCCATAATTTACAAAGGAAACTGATACTGATCCTCACATGAATCCAATCTGAACAACTCTTCCTGTTGCCTTTCCTGTTGCAGAAGATCCTATCCTTTGCCATCCCTTTGCTGCTTTCTTCCACAGGCTCAAAACTAAACATTCTAAACGTTTGTTACTTAAACAAATTGAACATTAGGTAATTTCAGTAATCCTACAGTTAATGGTTCCACATAAAGTACACCTTGAACAAGAAGGACTCAACCATACCTGACTTTAAGTGTGGGTAATTTAAAAAAAAAATATTTTTTTACATTTGAGGAAGAACTGGGGTGTAGGCCGGAGGTGTGGGTTGGCAGGCAGAGAAAGTAGGGAGCAGAACAGGTGGGTCTACTGAAATATACTGCTAAGGGGAGCAGTGGGAGAGACAGAAGAGGTCTGTGCCATAGGTGAGTTAACTCTCTAACCTAGATCAATGGTGAGGGTGAAGGACTTCATCCTCACCAGGAAGCCCCCTAAAATTCTTTTTGATGCTAAGCTGTGTTTTGATTAATTCAAAGAAATTTATTTTACCGGTGTTTAAGTGCAGTAACTAAAGTGAAACACCAAAGATGTGACTATTTAGATATGTGCATGTTTGTACTTGAAGGAAGAAAATAAAAGTGGTAATCTCAGAGACAAGACCAACTAACTAGGTCCACCTGCATCCAGAAATGAAGCTACATCAAAGGGAAGAACCAAGGCAGAGATAGGTAAGTCAGCGGAGGAACTGTGCTTAACAGCTGATTACAGTACTAACACCCCCAAACAAAAGTAAAATAACCAGCCTGTCCTTTTCCTAAGGTAAAAGGCTAAAATATCCATATATTAAGCAAAACCAATCTTTTCTTCTGTTGACCAATTGGTATATCCCAGGATCACTGTGTTACTCCCTCAAAACCATTTAAACAATGCAAATTCACATAATTCAGTACAATATATTTATCACTACTACTCATGACTTCAATTCCAAGCACCCAGACATACCCAGTAGTATACAGTCAGCAGCAGCCCTCCAGTGAGCTGGGGTGAGGGGGGCTATCTGTTATGGACAAGGCTTCATGGCAGTTGAAAGTAAACACTATGCAAGCAGACTCTAGGCTAGCATCCCCGGCTGATGAGAGGTGTGGGGTTTGCACTGAGTACAAGTCACATATCTGATGCAAAAGCTTTGCACTTCATACCCAAGTTAATACCTTTCATTGTTCACTATCTGCAGTTCTCACTAGATTAGGGCTTCTAATCATTCACCTGTATCACAAACTTAAGGTCCACTTATTAAAAAAGTGCCCCACTGAGAATAAACACCTCCAGAGTTAACTGACAAAATGTACTACTACTACTCAGGTCAACTTTATACACATTTAAATTTGAGGACTTTTGCTCTTCTTAAGAAATTGGCTATGCCCAGCAATTAATTATTTTAATTACGTAGAAAAGTGAAACAGTTATAAGTTCATATAGATAAAACACACTGCAGGTAGTACCATGAATTGTGTACTGGAAGGTATCTCAGTTGGGGACCTGTGTGCAGGTGTAAAATGTTTTCCTTACTATGGATCCCCTCAAAGTTTGGACACCACTCTCCTAGAGAAGAAGAGTACTCTTGTGCAGTGTCTATTTTCCACCCCAGCTCCAAACTTCTGGTCTCAGTTCAGGCTCAGAGATGTCAAGACAGCTCCAAAAGGAGCTGCTATCAAATCCTAAACTGATAAGACAAAACCAAAATGAGGAGGGAAATGTGCCCTAGATCTCCCTGAGATCCTGAAGGGATCCCCTCTGTCTGGGATTGTTACCAAGGAGTTAGGAGTAAGGGCCAGTGCCAATGGGGAGTTTACACAACTGTTTCTGGCTGGACCTGTTCCTTCCTAAAGAACTGGTAGCCACTCATCACAGTCCAGTAGAGTTAAAATGTTTCTCTTCAGGAAGAGTCAAAAGCAGTATTAAGAGCTAAGGGCTTGAAGGAAGGCATGAACAGAAATCAGGCCTACCTTTTTGGTAGGAAAGCCAGCAAAGGGTGAGTCCTATCCCATAAGGCCCCAGGTTTCCAGCACCAGAGCACTGGAGAGCACCAAGTATGGGAGATACCCTTCCTCCCGACTCCCACCCCTGCCAGGGAGGTGAGTTACCTTGGGCCAGTCACTGAGACTCTCAAACCGGTAAATTCCTTGCAGGAATAATGATCTGTGAGCAAGTGAGGTACAGGGAAGCAGGAAGCATACCTTCTTGCCCAGTACTCTGGGACAGGGAGCCCCATCTTTCTGGGCAAGAAGAGAAGAACAAGGAAGGACAAGATAAAGAAAACAAGTAGCTAGCTATCTGTCTTACAAACCTTTAGACTCGCTAGAAACAAGACTCACTGAACATGGCCTTAAGACTTCAGAATAACGAACTGACAAGATCAGAAAGCAAAACCCCAGCAAAGCCCAGGAGCCATGTGCACTCACATGGAGACTGCGAGAGGGCTGGCTACAGGCACAACAGAGAAAAAGCAGGACGCTCACTCGTTGGTTTTCAAAGCTCTCATAAACTGAGAGTGTAAAGTCAGAGGTGGCAGGCCCCAGCACTGGGTTCAAAAGAACAGGTGGTTCCCCCCAGACCCCTAGGCAGGAGAAAAGCCTACCACTTGGGTAAAGACACCCAAAAGAGGTCAGTGGCCCAAGAGCGAGAACTTGAAGCTGTGAGGTCGGGGCTGACCGTCAGAGCCAGCTCCCAGCAAGTACCAGCAGAGGAGGCTCCTACTTTCCGTGGGACAAGACAGAACTAGCGCCCACCCCCTTGGCAAGCACGCATGCAGGCTCCGGGAAGCCGCCAGGCAGGAACTCAGCCGCGGTTACCTCGACCCAGGGCCGGCCAAAAGCTCCTAGGAGTTTCGAGGTCGGCCAGACTCTGCAGGCCGGGGCCTAGAGCTCCTAGCGGAGACCCGGCGTTACGAGGGCGGAAAATGTCCGAAGCCCCTCCAGCCCCACGCACTCCGGACCCGCGAACTACGCCCATCAAGCGGCAGCTCCCGGAGCTGTCTGCCCCGCCAACCCGCGCTCCCAGACCTGCCGGCTCTTTGCAGAGGTCTCAGGCCCGGAGCCGGGAACCCGCGCCACCGGGATCCCTCCACCGGCCGCCC
>NW_004567118.1:13644424-13657865 GCF_000260355.1 Condylura cristata | reverse complement strand
GGCGCGCTCTTAAAGACACAGGCTCAGACTCCGCCGCCGCCACTCCGCAGCCCTCGGGGTCGGGGCCGGGGGCTGTCCCGTGACGGACGCGCCCCCGCGCCTATCCCCTCCGCGCAGCACATAGCAACACGCCGCGGGTTGGCCCGGTATGGCCGCTGCCCATCCGCCCCGAGCCAATCAGAGGAGGACGGAACTCCGCCCCTGCTTCCCCTACCTCCCACCCCGCACCCCCACCCCTCTGCCCCGGACAGATCTGGGTGCGGGGAGTGCGGGCAGCGCCGTGTCTGGCTCTGCCAGCGGAACCTGGCCAAACGGGGCAGCTGGCCAGGGAGACTGGGAGGAACGGTGATGAGGATGGCTGGGGGCTCAGCGACTGGGAAGAGGCCGTTTTGGGACTTGGGGGTTGTCCCCGAGTCAAGACCAGGGTTCCCAGAACCTGAAGTAGGAAGCTGGGGGGGCTTTATGGCGCTCCTACTTGGAGGGCCAAGATGGTAACTATCTCCTGGCCCCTTAGCCATCACTAACCCAGAGCCTGTGTTATCTGGAGAGGTTCGCAGGACCCTGAGCAGCTGATTCTAATTTGAAAGTGCCAGCCTGACTCTACTCAGAAACAAAGGGCTTCCCTTCTCTCCGATCCGTTAGTATAGGACAGTGTCAAAAACTGAAAAGACTCTCCAAGGGAATTAGAGGGCACCCACCTCCCTATGACTGCTGATTTGCCAAGGCTTTTAGAAAAAGATAAGAACGGTTAGCGCAGGAGAGTAGGGTGGTCAGTGACCAGAGGGGAGGAGCCCGGGTTCTGGGTCAGGTGGATGTTGCTTTTCAAGGAAGAGACGGTTAAAAAATCAGCGCAGGGCAATCGGGAAATCCAGCGAGGCACAAAGTCAGTCAAGTAGAGAAGTCTCCCACTAAGGAAATTTGTTAGTCTGAGAAAGAATGCCGGCAGAGGTCAGGGGGAAGAGCAGCCCAGCCTTTCACACTCAGCCACTGAAGTTCTGCATTTCCTCCCCGAGGTACTCCCTCTTTTATTGAGCAGCTATGAGGATGAGCGAGGTTTCTGGAGGTGCAGCTGACTTCAGTTACCTTATTCGCTGGTTTGTTATCAACCCAGAATAGTGCTAGTGAGTCCGTAGGCGGGTCAAATTCTACCGGCTGTCATTACAATAAATGTGATTCTGTTAACATATATTACATGGACGGATGTGAATCCAGTCCCAATATTAGCAAAAACAACAAACTACCGAATAAGCATCGCTATCTATATACGTATAGATAGAGATAGTCTCAAATTTGCAGTATCAATGTAAGCAGATAATGAAAGTAGCATAAACAAAAAAGACTTCACACTTAATCCTTAACTTAAGAAGGTGTGGCAGTCAGAAGGTCGTGGAGAACTGTCTAACCCTCCTCTGCCTCCCAGACAAATTTCTTTGTTTCTTAGGCCTTAGTTTCCACAGGTTTTTTTCTTTTTTCCTTTTCTTTTCTTTTCTTTTCTTTTTTCTTTTTTAAAGTGGATTGAAACAGAATGATTCCTGGAGTCCCATTCAGCTCCAAAATTCTATAGGGCCAGAAAGTTGTATTTGTTTCAGTGATATTGTCCTCCTGGATATTTATCGCCCTTCTCAACACTTAATATATCCATAAGTTATATAAGGAGACCAGTGGTTACTGTTTCCGTTTAAATAAAAGACAATGTTAACTAAAGAGGACAAACCTAGGCAATGATTCAGAGGGAAATCTGAGGACCCCTGCAGGCCTGTAGTGTGAATGCAGAGGACTAAAAGAACCTGACTGTGAGAGACAGTAGAACTGCAATCCACCCCCAAAATTATGTAATGAGCCTACCCATGCCTCCTAGTTAAAAGAGCCAAGCCTGTGCTTTAATTGAGAAGATAGAAGTGAAACAAAGCAGTAGGTGAAATAAAGAAGTACAAGTAACTTCCCTTCCCCTCGCAAAGCAAGGCACTTTTTACTCAGTGCCTATTACACATTTCCCGGTTAACTTGGACTTTAGTATTCTAGAGAATCAACTAAGAAGTTAAGCCAATGAAGTGTGTGTAAGAATAAACACATGTTTACCTGTAGGGCAAAAATAGAGATGGGAAAATGTAGGGAGAGATAATTTATGTGGATTTAGCCAGAGTGTTCTGCATTTTTTTTAAAGATTTATTTATTTATGCATACAAAACTGGAGTACAGGCCAGGGATACGGGGCTGAAAGGATTCACCAGAGACAGAATGGGGAGCAGAACAGACAGATGTACTAAAATACACTGCTGAGGGGAGTAGTGGATGGGTCGGGAGAGGTCTGCTGCACCATATGGGTCACGTCCCAACCAGGATCGAACTTGTGCTGCAGTGGCTGAGATAGCTTCATAGTCTTAACTTTAACCCATTGCACCAGCAGGGAGGGCCTGAGTTCTACATTTAAAAAAATGTCCTTGACAGTAAAAGTTTGAGGGGTTCCCAGCTTCCCAGACAGGTTATCAGCCTGACTTTGTAAAGGGCCAGTACAGTTGCCTTTTCTGTTCAAGATCACATGCATATGCCCCAAAGTCTTCATAGCCTTTTTCCAGCATCCTCTCTCCACATTCCCACCTCTGCTATACTGACATTACTACTACCAAGAACAAGATCGTTTTTATGTGCTCATTTTGCTCAACCTCTATCTTCTCTTTCTCACTCACACCAATCCATCATTAGGTCCTGTCAATACCACTTCAAAAATATTTATTTGTTCTGCTGTCATTTATTGTTCTTTGTCTCTACAGCTCCCACCCTGGTGGAAGCAACCAACAACTCTTGCTTAGAGTAAACAAAAGCCTCCCAGGTGATCTCTTGATTTATAACCCATTCTCTACACAGCAGCCAGATGGTACCTTTATTTAAAACACAAACTCTGCAGTGGTCCATGAAGCCTTGTTAACTAGTCTCACCAATCTCTCCCCCATGGCTTCTTTGCACTGTTCCAGACAAGCTGCCTATCTTTCTGTTCCTCAAATACAATATACAGGGCTTCTCCTGTTATAGGGTTTATATCCATTCTTCCCTCCAACTCGAACATTTTGCCTCCGGAAGGCTGCCTTCACGCCACTTGGTTCTTAGGCCTCCTCCAGGGAGCCCCCGGACCACCCAGTCTTACATGCTACCCCATGAGAAAGATACTTTACCTGCTCATGGGGTAGCATGTAGACTACCTTCTCCCAACTTATTTTCTTCATAACACATATTACTCTCTGAAATCACTCTGCTCATTTCTTTGTTCTGAGCTCCTCTAGTTCTAAAGTGTAAACTTTATGAGAACATCAAGAACCTTGTCTGTCTTGTTTCCTGTTGTAGCTTTAATGCCAAGAGCAGTCTGGCACTCAACCAATGTTTGTTGAATAAATAAAGAACAAATAAATGAATATGCCTATCAGTTTTGCTTGGATTCCTTTCTTTTAATTTCTACTCCTCCCCTTCTGCTCTTCCTTCTCTTCATTCCATCTCAAAACCATTTGCATGATGACTCAAAGATCAGCTCATATGTCTCTTCTTTGGAGGAGTTTCCCCTAACCTCCCTAGAAAAAAATAATTTCCTCTTCTCAGTACCCTTCATGGCACTTTATTCATAGGTCTATTACATCACTCTACACTCTGCACTCCCTAGTAAGAGTAAGAGTTATCAGTTACCATCCTCTCTGCCAGGCTCTCCCAGACTGAAACCTTATCAGATCCCCTTTGTATTTTCAGCACCTGGCACTTCCGTAGGCCCTCCCTCAAGGTTTATATCTGAGTTGAATCCTGCAGGGATCCAAGCAGAAATAGATAGGCTCTGTCCTCAGAGTATACTGATCAAACAGATTGCAGTCTTACTTTGTAGTATGACAACATTAAACCTGAAACTTTGGGGTAGTCTGCATGGAAAGGGGAAACCCACATTTTGAAATGACAAAATAAAGGAAGGCTAAAGCCTGTCATGCCAACATACCACCTAGGAAAATATCCCTTTCTGACTATGTGGGGTAAAGGAGTTCTTTGAGGGCTCACTGTACCCCCTCCTTGCATCTCCCCCAACAAGTGAAGTCCTATGACATTACATCACAGAGGAGGGCCTGGTGCCATCTTCCTATCAACAGATCATGGTAACAGTGCTTTGTTTCTTTATGTACAATAAATGCTTTCTCTGATCCTGCTCCAAGTCCCTCATTTTCAGTCATGAAAGTGGCTGATTATGTGCTTTTCAGACTGTAAAATAGGAAGAGTTGTGTCTCAGCACCCCTGAACATTCCTTAACAAAAACTGCTATCATTTATTGAGCACATTTATTGACAGAGAGGTTTCTATTCTACCTAGTTATTTAATCCTCAAAGCAACCTGTAAGATAGATATTTTCCCCCATGTTCTGA
Organism: Condylura cristata; assembly: GCF_000260355.1. Classification (NCBI taxonomy): domain Eukaryota; kingdom Metazoa; phylum Chordata; class Mammalia; order Eulipotyphla; family Talpidae; genus Condylura; species Condylura cristata. Next base: position 13,653,477 of record NW_004567118.1, on the reverse strand, counting down.
AAATCGTCTGATCCTATGGAATTTCAACTCTGGTCTATTTGACTTCAAAGCCTATTTACTCCCTTTCTTCTAGACCATCAAAGAGTAAAGATGTTTGCCTTCTCTTTTTTTCAAATATTCCAATCACCTTTACAAGGAAACTCATCCAAACATCAAACCACCCCACCAAGCAAGCCCTATGCCAAGCTAAAGGACCTGTAAACAAGAGTTCTTGAAGCTTAGCAGTCCATGTTAAAAATAACAGTGACTATAATATTTATGTGTTGCTTGCTATGTCCTAGAAGCTGATACACACACTTTACATGCATTGTTTAATTTAATTCAATCTTAAAAACAACTCTATGAGAAAGATACCATAAATACCTATAAATCTTAACCACAGGCACATGGGTGATTTGGTGACGGGAAGCCCACAGGGATTACCAATGAGATGGGAAAAGGCACAAAATGGTGTAAAAATAAACTATTACATTATTTAAAAAAAAAAATCTTAGCCACAGTTTCAAATCTAAAATGCCCTGAGAATGAAAAGTAAGTATGGCACAGTTCATATGGAACAATACCAGTACAATAGTATTCAGCTAAAATCTGTGAGGGAAAAAATTGACAGAATACACACATTTATGTTTTTCTTCCTTTATTTTCACAAACTTCTAATAATAGTCTCACTGAGTATTTTTTCAATTTGAATCCTTCCCATTGTGGGCTAGCCTCAATATTTGTCTCACCAGTAGGTTATATCTCACAATCAGTTACCATGACATTAAGGATGTCTGTCTTCTATATAGTTTTTAACTTTCTACAAACTGATGTCATAAATTAGGGAAGATTTTTCTACGCTCCAATTTCAAAAGAAGGTTTGACACAGCTCACTAAATGGCAGAATTCAACTGACATGAGGTCATTTATAGGCTTTATTAATCCCATCTAAATATTCCTATGTTTCTTGCAAGAATACTAATGTTTGGAAAAACTCATACTCCCTAGGGTTTTATGTAATATACAATACATGCATGGAAAGATTTTGGATTTTTTTTTTAAAGATTTATTTTTGCATACAGAACTGGAGTACAAGCCAGAGGTGCCTGGGCGGTGAGAGGACTTGTAACAGGTACAGGTTTCATGGACTCCGCCCCCACTCCAGATACTGGAACTACTAATCTCATCAATAACAAGGAGAAGCACACTGGGAAGGAGGGTGGAGCTGAGCAGAGAAAAAGGAGGCGAAGAGAAGGAAGCAGGATAGAGAACAAGAAGGAGACCTGAGGAAGCCACATGGAACAGCAAGCATGTGATGAAGAAACCGTGCTTGTTTCCTGACCCTGGACTGGTTAAGGCAGATGTGAGAGACCTGTAGGGAGGTGACTGTGGCAGTGTTTATATTGATTTTGATTTTGCTCTTTTCCTCCCAGATTTGTCTGGCCATTTCTGACCCTTTTTCATGGGTCCCGGCCAGAAGGTGCTTTAGTCTAGTGGCAGCTTTCAGGCCTTGCTTTGGGCCAATCCCTTTTGGGTGGACTTTTGCCCACGAGGGGATGGGTAATTTCAGGTATTGATTTAGAAGTTATATTCGTTGTGTTCCGTATTGTATATTTATTCACTGTATTAAAGTCCCTTTCATTAAAGTTTTATATGTTTTGTCTTGATGCTGCGGATGCCAGAACCCACTTAGAGCAGATAGGTTTGGGGCTTCAGGGTTGCCCCTCTCTCCCTGTCCTGAAACAGATTTGCTGTCCTATAACAGACTCACCAGAGACAGAGCAGGGAGCAGAACAGACCAACTGACGAAGTACACTGCTGAGGAGAGCAGTGGGTGGGTCAGGAGAGGTCTGCCATGCCACATGGATCACCTCCGGGGCGGGGATCAAACTGTGCTGAAGTGGCTTTAGCTTCTTAGTGCTGCGTTTAGCCGCTGCACCACCTAGGAGGGCCAATTTTGGAATTTTTAACATCAACCCCAGAGTTGAAAATACAGGGTTAAAGGGCTATATTATCATTATCCTTATTCTATAGCTGAGTAGAATTAGGCTGAAAGGGTTGAATAATTTGTCTGAGGTCACACAGCTAGTAAATAGTAGAAGTAGGATTAGAAATATGTCTGACATGTGGAAAAGTATTCAGAATACACTACAGACTAAGGGCTCAAGTGCACAGTCCTTGCAGCATGAGTTTGGTCCCCAGGCAAGGAGCTGACCCACATGGTGCAGCGACCACTCCTGTCTCCCAACTGCTCCCCTCAGCAGTGAACTTCAGTCAACTCGCATGTTCTGCTCCCCACTCTGTCTCTAGTGAATTCTCTCACCCCCATACCTCTGGCCTGTTCTCTAGTTATTTTATGCATAGTTTTCAATCTTTAAAAAAATAACTTGTATTTGGTGATGGGAAACCTGCGGGGCTTAGAATCGAGATGGAAAAAAAAATGTGCAAAATGATGTAAAAATAAACTTTGTAATAAAAAATATATATATAACAAAAAAATAACTTGTAAATATTCAACCATACTTAGGAAATGTAAATTAAAATTACAATGAGGAGTTACTTTTTCTCTTATCATATTGACAAGTAGTAAAAGTTTGACAACATTTTGGTGAAGATGTGAGGAAACTACCCCTATGTTGTCCAAAATAAACAGTTTCTGTGAAAAGCAATTTGGTAAACCTCTTCAAAATTAGGAATTAACACACTCAGAAATTTCCTTAGTGGATACTCACCCTGGGCCTCACTGGTAGTATATGGAGTAAGTCTCAGCACTATGAAGCTATTGACAGCCACTGCAGCACCAGTTTGATCCCCAGCTAGGGAGCTGACTCACGTGGTACAGCAGACCTCTCCTGTTTCACCCACTGCTCCCCTTAAATACACAGCGTATTTAAGTCAATCTGCCTGCCCTGCTCCTCACTCTGTCTCTGGTGAATCCTCTCACCCACTGGTCTGTATCCCAGTTCTTGTATGCATAAATAAATAAATCTTTAATATATGTATTTAAATATATATATGTAATATTTACTCACACCTATGCACAAAAGTGGAATGTAAAAGGATAGTATAACGTTGTTAGTATTATCAAAAAACTAACTCTGTGGGTAATGCAACTTAGTATTTGATTAAAGTCCATACATTTTACAGCTCTCTAAAACTGATAATGGGGCATGATTACCTTTTCTGTCCAGCAGAAGAGAATCTCAAAAGTTATTATTTTAACTGGTAAGACATTAACTAGTTTTATATCAAAATTACAGTTTTATTTCAGAATTTCTTTTTAACCCACTGCCTTTAGAATTTTCAACTTTTCCATTCTCTTTAGAACTATCTTTATCATCCTGGTAGTTTTTTAATTAATGAGTTAAACAAAACTTTAACAGGTGCTTTCTATGCATTTATATTAGAAATATGTTTTCATATTTTGAAACTAATGCTTTGCAACTACCTAAATTCAATGATAAGGATTTGTTGAATAAATTACAATGTTTCTATACCCCCAAAAAAGTAATATGCAGTCATTAACAGAAACATATGTATACAGAAACGATGAGAAGGACAAGAATTTTTCTTCGGTTCTCTAAGCACCTAGAATATTGTCTGGGCACATAACAGTCCAGGTTTGCTTTTGGCTGTGATAACAAATACCCCCCAAGTATTTTTGGTATACACAAAACAGGTATTTTTCCCTCATGTGTATATAGGGCAGCTAAGGAAGCATTTGTCATTCAGGCTGGGGTCACCCATGGATTTAGGTTACTCCAAAAGAAATAACTATTTCTTTTTTAAAAGATTTATTTAAATAATAATTAACAACTATATACCAGAGATATTTTACGGGGGTGGAATGGGATCAAACATGGTGGGGGACTGGGGGAAAGTGCACCGGACTATGGTGATGGCACATGGGTGATTTGGTGATGGGAAACCCACAGGGATTACAACTGAGATGGAAAAGGGCACAAAATGATGTAAAAATAAACTATTATTTTTTAAAAGATTTATTTATTTATGCCTAGAAGAACTGGGGTGTAGATCAGAGGTATAGGGGGTGAAAGGATTCACCAGACACAGAGTGGGGAGAAGAGCAGGCAGATCTACTGAAATACACTACTAAGAGGGGTATTAAGGGAGACAGGAGAGGTCTGCTGTGCCTTGTGGGTCAGTTCTCTGGCCAGGGATGGAAATCAGGCCATGGAGGTGATAGCGCTTAGACTCAACCCTTAGGCCAATGGGGAGTCCCCAGAATAACTATCATTTGTACTCACAATCCATTGATCAAAGTAAACCACACTGCTACACCTAAAGACAAGACGGCAGATAAGTGTACTATACCTTCTTTACTGAAAGGGTCTCCAAGTCACACAGCAGAGAACAGGACACATAACCCTGTCGTGAAGAGAACAATATTTCAGTCTCTCACAGTGCTCAATAAGGACATGTTGAATGATTAAGATTGAACAGACTCTAAAATTTAAGGGAAAAGAATGCCACCATTTGCTTTTTAATATATGTTGCTATGTAACATGTGTACAGGTGTGCTTGAATATGAGTTCACTATCTCTAGGAGGATGAATAAGAAGCTTATAACTGGTTACTGCTGGGAAGAACTGAGAGATTGGATGTTAGGAACGGGGGGGGGGGCTTTCCTCTTATTATCATGTATACTACCCATTAAAAAACAAAATTCGCTACTTTATGGAGGAAATAAAGAGAATAATCTGACACCATCTATGAGTTCAAACTCGAAATCCCTGTTAGATCTTTGGGATAAGACATATATCCAAATACTTCCTTTTGTTCTTAAATCGCCACAGACCAACTGCATGTGCTCTCTTTTATCTCTAGCTCTTTCAGACTTACAGCACAGCACAAGTTTTAACAAAATTTCATCTCAGCCAATTCTTAAGTGTCTAGAGCTGCAATTTTCAAACTTAGTGGAGGGATTTCTATTTCTGCAGATGAGGTACCTGAAGAAAGGGGCAAAACGATTTCATTCTGGTGTCTTCAATAAAACGAGTTTAGCTACTAGCTCCTAACTAATCTCCTAATAGTAAAGTGTGATGATGATTATGGCTCATTTTGTGCTTTTATATAGAACAGTATAGTCCTTAGGCACCCCTAAAACTTGATAAGTAGCAACAGGGCACTCAAAATGTGACCTAAAGATCAAAAAGCTACACAAAAGACTCAGTCAGCAAATGGGTAGCTATGAGATTAAGGAAGGTCTGGACCATCCAGTTAGAGATTAGGGTATAATTTCTATCCAAAGCTGTGAAATGTTTAACCGCAGAGTGGATGCATTGTATCATATATTGCCTGAAGAATAGCCTCATTCATCACTGAGATATCCCAGCAAAGAGTAGGAACACTCACTAATATCTCTCAACATCATGTGTGGCACCTTGGAGGTCACTGTGCCCTGTTTAATGAATTTATGGGTTGTGGTATATTAACATTATTCCGTTTTCATTAAGTTAGCTTTCACAGAGAAAGGACAAAGCCTTTATAAGATTCCTGCAAAGAAATCATGAATTAAAGATAATACTAATAATTAAAGCACAAAGCAAACAAGAAAATGGTAGGGTTGCCACTTCTCTTACCTTTAATATAAGCTGTCAGCCACATTACTCAGTAAAAGCAATAACCTTCTTGTCAGATGTGACAAGAAGATGATACCCAAAAATGCAAAGTTATCCACAGATGATTTGAAAAATGAATTCACAATTCTTTGCTGTAAGGAGCTCACAATCAGAAAAGTTTGGAGACACCTGATTTGGAAGAGATTCTGCTGCACATTCTGTAGGAGAAGAGGAGGGAGAAGGACCAGGACAGGGCTGGGAAGAGCACAAGAGACTTCGGTGATGGTGCACAGGGTAATTGGTGGTGGGGAGTTCACGGGGAAACCATACATTGTACAAAGATGAAGGATGATATAATTAATACATTTTAAAAAATTTTTTAAAGAGTCTGCTGCAGAGTGAGAATTTGTCAGGTGATCTAGGCAGAATGTTCCTAATTAGAGTCTGGATTATTTCATTCTGTTTTCTGTCCCTGTTACAGAGAGAATGAATAAATTCAGCTACTATATTACCCATCTTTTAAGATCACACAATTCATTTCTTAAGTGTATACTTGATTTTCAAGTATAATTTATGTTTTATAAAATTTGTATTTTTTCAAATTTGGCTCTCCATGTTGTCCTTCTTACAGGTGGAAACATTAATGTCTGATCATTGAATAATTTGGTACTGGATACTTGTAAGTTTGGTTAATGTAGAGCCATCTCTGAATATACTCACCCCTGAGTACTATGACAAATGAATTCCTTGATTTGTCAAGTGATGTCCAGACTCTAGAGGCAGGAGATCTTGGTTTGCCCAGATGATTTCTCTTTACCAGTGTTCTCTCCTGGCAACTCTGTAACCTAAATTCTGACACTGGAGATTCTGGGGAGCAATACATAAAAGAACCCGGGTCTTGCTTTCAAAAAAAGGGAGTTTCTTTTAGAATTGTATTAATTCTGGCCCTCCCTGGTGGCGCAACGGGTTAGGACGCAGCACCGCAAGCAGACAGCAGCCCTTTCAGAGCGAGTTTGATCTCCGCCCCGGAGCTGACCCGCGTGGCTCAGCAGACCTCTCCTGACCCGCCCACTGCCCGCCCTCAGCCGTGTACTTCATCCATCTGCCTGTTCTGCTCCCCACGTTGACTCTGGTGAATCCTTTCACCACCCCTGCTCCTGTGGCCTATACCCCATAAATAAATAATCATAAATAAATACATCTCTTTTTTTAAAAAAGAATTATATTAATTCTGTAGCATACTTTATGGTCTTGCTCAACAGCTTTTTCTAGTATGAACACAGCTTTTGAATTGTATTAATTCACTCATTTTTACACTAGTTACTGCTTTGGTCTGCCAGGCAAAAAGGCCCAGGCTCCCAACAACGTCTCTTAAGACAAAATGATAACTAAGATAAACTGACCCACAGAGCTGAGTTCACAAAGTTTCAGAGCATCTTCTCTGCCCATAGGGTAAATTGTTCTGGCTTTCTGCACTTGGCCTCTGTAACTCTCACCTGTGGCCTTGAAAGCAGGAGGCACTTGGAATTATAGGCTCAGGGCACATGTGCCTGATGGCAGGCACCTGGGTAGGCATAACCACACGTAAGTGGGCACACCTGAAATGAGAGACTGACCACATGAGGGTGGTGTCACAGAGGACGGCGTGTGACGGAAGACCATAGGCGAGAGCAGTGGAGAGCATATGAGAGGAAAGGCAATAGGACTTGTGGGGGACCCAGGTTACGTCCTCCCTGCTGGCTTGGCTCCCTAAATTGTGGGGGTGATGCCGAAGGCTCCAAGTGCCTCTTTCAAGCTCCCTGAACTGAAGAGGAACTACCAGCCTGGGATGGCTGCAGAACGCGGCCCTGCTGTTCTGCTACAGTGGCAGAGCAGTGAACAATCTCTCGGCCAGCCTCTGTGGCATTCTCCCTCGTGACATCTTTTTTGGTTTTGTTTTTGATTTGGTTTTAATTGAAATAACATTGGTTTGCAACATTATGTATAACTTAGGAGAACAGGTTTGCACCTCCTCAGATGTACGGCCCCCACCACCTCCACCATGCAGACACCCACAGTCCTTTCCCTTAGACCCCTAGACGCGCCCCACGTCCCTCTTTAGTACCCTCAGTTCTGCATTCAGATTCCTAAGTTTTGGCTTGAGTTAGTTTCATCAGTTCCTTTGTTTTGTTTCTCCATGTCCATAAGTGAATGAAATCATCCAGTTTTCGTGTTTCTTCTGACTTATTTTACATAGCATAATCCCCTCCAGGCCCACCCATGTTGTCATGGCAAATGCAAGACTTCATTTTTGTAGTTGAGTAGGATTCCATGTGTATGCCTTCCTGCTTTGCATAAAACTGAAATAGATTATTTCTTTTACTCAAGTGACAATATCATCAGCTGTCCTAGCAGTTTGTCTGACCAGATTTTATTTGAGCCTTGCTGCCTGATGCCAATTTTCTAGCTCTAGCTCCAGCAATTTCTAGGAGTGAGGAACAACCTGTGGGGGGGGGGGGGTATGGGGCGGGGGATGGGATGCCTCTGACAGGATCAATTATGAGGGAAATTCTCAATCTTTTTTTTTTTTAAGATTAATTTTACTTGCTTATGCACACAAGAACTGGGGTGTAGGCCAGAGTTGTGGGGGTGAGAGGATTCACCAGAGACAGAGTGGGGAGCAGAACAGGTGAGAACTGAAGAGGAAATACACTGAAATACACTGCTGAGGGGAGCAGCCGGCGAGAAAGGAAAGGTCTGCTGCTCCATGTGGTTCAGCTCCCTGGCATGCGTGCGGGAATCAAACTTATGCTGCAGCAGTGGAGAGTTTGATAGGACTGAAAATATAAGCCATGAAGGAGGCCACAAATTTTCAAACTTGGTTGTGTACTAGGATCACCAGTAGAGGGCCCCCCCAGGGGTGCAATGTGTTAAAGCGCAGCAGCACTGGGAAGCTACCTACAGTCGTTTCCACTGGAGTTCCGTCCCCTGCCAGGAATATGCCATGGTGTGGCATATTCGCTGCTCCCTGGCATGTCTCCTGACCTGCCTGCTGCTCCTCTCAGCAGTGTACTTCACTGATCTGTCCATTCTATTCCATATTCTGTCTCTAGGGAGTCCTCTTACCACCACTGTGCCTCTGGCCTGTACCCCAGTTCTGGATGTATCAATAGATAAAATCTTTTTAAAACAAATCACCAGTAGAGCTTTTTAAACACGCCAATGCCCATTACTTACTTACTCCTAGTAATTGTGATTTTATTGTCCTGGGGCAGAGCCTGTACATTGATGGCTTAAAAATTTCCCAGGTGAATGTTTATTGCTGCTTTATTTACAATAGGAAAGACATGGAATCAACCCAAATGCCCAAAAGTAGATGACTGGATTAAAAAGAAGTAGTACATATACACAATAGAATATTACTCAGCAATCAAAAAGATAAACTCATGCCTTTTGCGGCAACATGGATGAAGTGGAAGGGATCATGTTTAATGAAATAAGCCAGAAAGAAAA
>NW_004567118.1:13643097-13644043 GCF_000260355.1 Condylura cristata | reverse complement strand
CGCCATGTGGTCACCTCCGGGGCAGGCGGGAATCGAACTCATGCGGAAGTGGCTTTAGCTTCTCAATGCTGTGCTTTAACCCGCTGCGCCACCAGGGAGGGCCTAAACTATTATTTTAAAAAAATTTTCCCAGGTGAAAAGTGATGAGGACCATAGAGTTGGGAACTTATATTCTAAGGGAAGATTTGAAGCAGATATAATCCTCTGTATCTTCTGCTCTGAAGCTCCTCTCAGTTACCTCCACTCAGTCCACTTTGCAATTTGTTCACAAACATATTTGCAAGAGACTACAAAAGTAAAAATGTGTTGGTACAGTGCCATGCTTCACAGGTTGCAAGCAGTTTTCTCATTTTTTTTTTCATTTGACTTAAAAATAACCCATTGAGGTAAGCAGGACAGGTATTATTATCCACAAGTTGATATCCTGAGTCAAATGAGGACCCAGCCTTCTGGGTTTTTTCAGCATTCTTTTAGTTACATCATACCTACTCTATAGTGAATAACCTTGGCTGTCATATACAGGGAAGAAATATTGTACAGGAGTTAAAAACAAAAAATTTTAAATCAAACATAAGAATTTGAATTTCATTTTTGCCAATTATAGTCTGTGATCTTGGGCAGATATATAATCTCTTTGTGACTCTGTTTTATTCATCTGAATATAGTTATCAATATCTGACTATAGTTATCAATATCAAAGGAGTATCAAGAAAATAATAGTTGATATTATCATTATATAATCATGTCACATTTACCACTTTTTTTTTTAAAGATTTATTTGTGCATACAGAACTGGGGTAAAGGGCAGAGACTCAGGGGCTGCGAGAGGCTTCACCAGAGACAAAGTGGGGAGCAGAACACGCAGACTGATGAAGTACACTGCTGAGGGGAGCAGCGGGCGGGTCAGGAGAGGTCTGCTGCACCATGTAGTCACCTCTGGGGCAGG
>NW_004567118.1:13637942-13641766 GCF_000260355.1 Condylura cristata | reverse complement strand
CGTAAAGTGAGGGGCTTGACTGGTCCACGAAGGTGACCTTTCTCATTAAAGTCATCAAATTATACCTTTTAAATGAGAAATCACAATCATAGCAACTCCACGCTTTCAAAGTATTTATTTTACTGAGGCAGTGCTTGATCAAATGCTTACAAAAATAGGCAATTATCTAGACAATTTTTAGATTTACAGAAAAATTATGTACATATTTTCTATATAATGCTGCCCCTGCACACAATTCACCTTATTATTAACAGTTTGCATTAGAATAGTACTTTTGTTGTCATTAATAAAACTATGTTGGTACTTTATTATTAGCTAAGTTAACATTACTGTATTAACTAAATTCCTAGTCATTCCGATTTCCTTAACTTTTAGACGATGTCCTTTCTCTGTTCGAGAACCCCATGCAGGGAATACACTTAGTTACATGTCTCTGAGCTCCTCTTGTCTGTTATAATTTTTCTAGTCTATCCTTTTTTTTCATAACCTTGAGAATTTCGAGGCTTTCTGATCAGGTACATTGGAATTTGATATTTTTCTCATTATTAGACTGGGTTTGTAGAACTTGGAGAGTAACAGAGTCATAGTGCCATTTTCATCACAGTGTATCAAAGGTACATGGTATTAACATTAATTAACATTAATATGATTTACCAGTGTTGATGTTTATCTCGATCATCTGGCTGAGGTCATGTCTGTTAGCTCTCCTCCCCACTCTCTTTTCTGTACTGTAAGAAATTCATGGCTGCTCCTTCTGTCTGCGTATGTCTGTGCAAGTATCCTTTACTCTTCTTTCGTTTTATAATAAACTTGTCCTTTAGGATATATTTTTTTTAAAGAAAGAAAGTCACTATGAACAAGTCACACTTAAATAAGAGGGAGTTACCCTTCTCTCCTTTAGACTGGAATAGCTACATGAGTTATTTCAAATTCGTATGCAGGGGAAATTGTTCAAATACTTAAGGTTTACTTATAAAAAGATGAGTTATCAGCACTAATCAAATCAAGAGGAAACCGATTTGGCGCTGGCCATAGCTATACAGTTTAGAGACTCGAACCATATGGGCGTCTAGGGAGACCTCTTGTGGCTCAATAAGGGCATCACCCAGCTGCAGATTTCTCGGCTATGACACTGGCAATTTCTTTAGGACAGAGATTCTCAACCAGGTAATATTTCCCCCCAGAGACCCCATGAAATATTTGGCAATATCTTTAACTGTCACACTTTTTGGGGACATTTTATTTACACATAGGAAGTGGAGGCCAGGAATGTTGTGAAACATCTTAAAATGTTAAAACATCTAGGGTACATAGAACAAAGTATGATCTAAACAGATATGTCCATAATAAAGGAATTGAAAAAATCCTGCAGCAAAAAGCTGTGTAAAAACTGTAGCTATGCCCAAAGAAACAGTGTTACAATGGTGAGAAGGGGAAACTTCTATTTTGTTTAAAAAAAAAAAGGCAAATTGTTTAATACAATGTGATCATAACAAAGAAGAAATTCTCTAAAATGGTGAAATGACTTCTGAAAATGTCCAATTTCTATTTGGGAAAACCTTATGCATGGATATGAGTGGAGCTGAACAGAACATATATTAGTAGGAAGCTGTGTGAGCAGAAGAAATACAGGTAGAGTAGAAACTGAACCAGGGCCAGTGTTTTAAGAAAGGAATTATATGATAAAATAGTTTATTTCAGATAATTTGAAAAATAACATTTTTGAGGGAAAAATTTCAGCCAGTCCGATTAAAAAGCATCACTACTTTCAATTACTTATGAGTTCTTATACATATTTATGTTGTCAATCAATGAATACAGACACTTTTTTCATGAATATGGTATATGTACATATTTTTTCATATTCCTAGAGTCTTATTATCTTTTTAAATGTGTAAACAACAGTCTGTATTATAGGTGAATCATGCTTAGCCATCCTATAAGACAATTTTGTTTCAAATTTTTCTCTTTTCTAACATTACAGCATAGTGTCTTTCCTAAGTTCATGTATTTCCTCAGGAAATATTTCTAGGGCTCACATTCCAGGGTCAAGGAGTATCAACAGTATATAGTAACATAGTGGAGTGGATAAGAAGTTGCAATAATACAGCCTGGTTGCATAACTCAGTTCCGCCCATCATTATCTATGTGACTTTTGAACAATTTGTTTAAACTCCCGGAACTGCAGGGGATTGTAGCAATGATTAAATCTGATCAGGTATACTAAGTACCTGGTATGGATCCTAGAAATTAGACAAATCACCTTTGTTGTTACTTTAAGATAAAATTTGAATTGTATGGTATGTATGCTGTTATTTCCTGCCTTTTCTCACTTTCTGATTATATTGTAATCAGTAATTTCAAAAGTCAAATTTTGAAAAATGATATTTTCAAACATATGGGTTTTAATGGTGCCATAATATTCTACCTTATATTTCACTTAATGATTCTACTTTTGTTAAGTGTTCTAGTTACTTCTCCACTTTCCTAATTATAAATAATTCTATGATGGGTGTCCTTAAACATCCATCTTTGTTCTTTATTCAAGTTGATTATTCTCTGAGGACAGGGAATTTCCTATAACAAATAAACACAGATTTACAGCTGAGAACAACATTAATTCATTGTTTTACAGTTCTAGAGGCCAGATGTTTGTTTGAAACCAAGATTTTAGCAAGACAATACTCCTTGTGAAACCTGCAGTGGGAAATCCTTCCTTGCCTCTCTTAACTTGTGCTATCTGTTGGCATCCTCAGCATTCCTGGGTTTGCGCATTCAGAACCCAATCTGCTTCCAGAGCCACATGGCCAGCTTTTCTGTGTGTCACTGTCCGCATGTGGCATACTCCTTTCTTAAAAGGCCACTAATTACATTGAGCTAATAGCCTTATTTATTCCTGTATGAGTCCATCTTCACTAATCACACCCGCAATGACTCTGTTTCTAAACAAGTTTACATTTTCAGGTACAGGAAGTTAGTGGCAATGTCAACATATCTCTTGGATGGAATAATTCAACTCATAATAAATAGAATTATACAACCAGTATATATGAGTATATTTTTTATATATGAATACTTTCAATATTCAATAATTTTGCCAAAATTCTTTTCAGAAAATCATACCAAATTATCTGTACTGACTGTCTATCTTATGATGCATTTGCCATTATTAAATAAACTGTTTAATCCTAACCAATCTATTAGTTTAAAATATTATCTCATTTTAATTGACCTGCTCTTGATCAGAGATTAAATATTTTACTTATATATTGTAACTATATTTGTTACAATATAGCATTTGTATTTGTATTTCTCTTCTGGAAATTGTTTATCATTGTCTATAGTATTTTTCTGATTTATAAATGTTGATGTTAAGTATATTCACAGTATATTCACCTGTCCATGTATCCCATTTTTGTATTTACAAGTTTTTCCTTTTAATTTTTTATAAGTTTTTTTTTAAGATATATATATATGCATATAGAACTGGGGTACAGGCCAGAGGTGCAGGGGCGGTGAGAGGATTCACCAGAGACAGAGTGGGGAGCAGAACAGGCAGACCAACTGAAATATACTGCTGAGGGGAGGAGTGGACGAGACAAGAGAGGTCTGCCACGCCATTTGGATCACATCCAGGGCGGGAATCGAACTCATGCTGAAGTGGCTTTAGCTTCTTCTTCTTTTTTTTTTTTTTAAAGATTTATTTGTGCTTACAGAACTGGGGTACAAGCCAGAGGTTCAGGTGCGGTGAGAGGCTTTACCAGAGAGTGGGGAGCAGAACACGCAGATCTACGAAGTACACTGCTGAGGGGAGCAGCGGGCGG
>NW_004567118.1:13553729-13637812 GCF_000260355.1 Condylura cristata | reverse complement strand
TAACTGGAAAGTTATATATATTTAGAACTAATTAAATATCCATGTGTTTTCTTCTGTTTTGTGCTTTCACTTTTTAGATATACTTTTCAGAATTTTGGGATTTTTTTTTCAGTATATGGTCTGAACTAAAGGCCCAACTAGGTATTTCTGACCAATTTTCTTCAAACACTTGATATCATTTGTTATCTATTATGATTTACCCTTTACAAAATATTAACTTATCTTTAATCTTTTAAAGATTCTTTGAGATATTATTATACATTTATACCTAAGGAAAGAGATAAAGAGAAGTTCATAAACAGTGCAGTGTCACACAGGTAGTAAACAGAAGAGAAAATCTGAATGCAGGCTATTTGGTTTAAGAGACTTGTTCTTATTTAAATTAGTTAAGTTACAAAGGAGTCAAAATATGTAAAGAATTAAAAACAGTGCTTGTCAAATAGTTTAATGTAAAATATTTGTTTAATAAATAAGATGAAAACAGACACATTTCAGGATAGATATGTGCTGTTTTTCTTTTGAATGCCTTGGTGGGATGGATTCAGAGGAAAGTTTTTTTCTTATGACATTTTGGCTGGCTAATGACAGTCACTAGGGGTACATATATGTTTATGTAAATATTATATAACCTAGTGTACTAGAGTTACTAGTCACATAGAAGAATTGTTAATTAATTCATCACAATATGGAGCATATGTTGTGTGCCAGGCTCTGAAGACACATAAATGAATATATCCATTACTTTGCCCTTGGGGAACTGATAAGTTTCTTGGGGAAGATGAACAGATGGTTAAATATAAAACAGAGCAATAAAACACCATAAGGAAGGTTAATAAATCTCAACCAGGAAGATAATTGGCACACCTTCCAAGATAAATAAAAGTTCACAAGGCAAGAAAAGGAAAAAGTGCATTGTATGGCATGGAAAGAATTAATGCAAGAGCTTGGGAAGTTGGAGCCTTCCCAGTCACGACTGAGGGAAAGCAAATGAGGATTGCTGGGAAGGTGCTACATAGTGCTGTCTGCATAGGAAACTGGGCATTCATCTGATAGAGCTGCAGTTTGGGGTATTTGGAATGAGGGATGGATTTTGGAAAGGTTAGTAGAAATATAATAAGTTTGAGGGGTTTGAATTTTACATAAAAGCAATAGGGCAGGGCCCTCCCTGGTGGCGCAGCAGGTTAAAGCACAACACTGAGAATCTAAAGGCACTTCTGCATGAGTTCAGCCTGCCCCGGAGGTGACCACATGGCGTGGCAGACCTCTTCTGGCCCACCTGCTGCTCCCCTCAGCAGTGTACTTCGGTCAATCTGCCTGTTCTGTTCCCCATTCTGTCTCTGGTGAAGCCTCTCACTGCCCCTGAGCCTCTGGCCTGTACCCCAGTTCTGTATGCACAAATAAATATTAAAAAAAAAAAAGCAATAGGGCAAGCAAAGATTTTGAAGCAGAAGTTCTGATAAGATTGTTTTTGACAAAAAGCATTGTGATATCAAGGATGGATTGAATGGGAAGAGAAAAAGCTGGAATGTCAGATGGTGAAGGACATGGCTTGCCATAGTATACTAAACCTGTCATTTGGACCTTAACCTGAAGGAAATGAAGTCATGAGATCAAGTTAGTAGTAAGACAATAAAATGCACCGTGAAGATGACTGACACAGATGGTAATGACCACAGGCTTTCAGGGAAAGGAGTTACCAACACAAAGATAACATTGTCCTTGAAGTCAGACCAGGCAGGAATCCCAGCTCTTCCACTGATTATCTGTGAACAAATTTAATAGCACTTTGGGTCTCAGTTTTCTGTCCCCCAAAATAATGAGATCAATACCTACCTACCTACTTGTCGTAAGGACTAAGTAAAAATGTATTAAATGCCAAATACAATACAAATATTTCCAACTCTGCCAGTTATAATTTTGGTTGAGTTTATAATTGAGAAATTTTCATTTTTGCTTATCACCGTTTTCAAGCTCCCGTACATTGTCAAAATCCTCTGCCCATCTCATTTTCCACGTCTATATGCTCATACTTAAATTCTACCTTAAGACATATATATTGTATATTCCTTGCACAACTTTTTTTTCATGTATTACTGAACCATGCAGTAACATTAAAAAAAAAGAAAATCATTTCCTAATAATGTGTCAAAATAGTAGTGTTGTTCTCAGAAAGATATGTCTAGTTTTTAGTGATATTGATACAATAGATGTGTGTGCCATCTCATGTGCAATTCCTTATAGACCCAATCTATTTCTCCAGTATCTCCTCTTGGAGTTGAACCTGATTTTATTACCAATTTTCATCCAAATCCACTGGGAATGGGTAAATTCTGCTTTTGTTTCTTTCCCAGGAATTAGTTGATCCTGGAAGTCTTGTTAGAAGATATGCTGAGGAAGAGAGTCAGTTGCACTCAACTCAGTGGTGGAGAAAAAGAGAGTAAATAATTTTACTTTATACATCAGCAGGAGTATTCTAGATCTGGAGGGACACCACTTCCACCTTGTCCATTTACTTTATCACATTTGTTAAGATTTGCTTTGCTGGAGGCCTCCCTGGTGGCACAAGAGGTTAAGTCTCAGCACTAGGAAACTGTAGGCAGCCACTCCAGAGTGAGTTTGATCCCTGCCAGGGAGGTGACACCATGTGGCACAGCAGACCTCTACTGTGTGGCCCACTGCTCCCCTCATCAGTATATTCCAGTCAATCTGTCCGGTTTCCCATTCTCTCTCAGGTGAATCCTCTCACTCCCCCCACCCCCACACTTCTGGCTTGTACCCCAGTTTTCTATATAAAAATAAAATCTTTAATTAAAAAAAAAAAAGATTTGCTTTGCTAATTCTTTCTGTCTGATCCCAGGTTCAAAGGTCTTGATCACAGCACAAGCAATTTAGCTCAGGGAGACACAGGCTCATGCATTTTCTTCTTCTAGCTTCTGAAAATGAGAATGAGAACCAATATTCCCCACTCTTCTGTCTTCTTAGATTTCAGCCCAGAAGTCAACCAACCAATCAATGCTTTTGTTAATAAAAATCTCACTGCCAGCAACTCAAACTAAAGGTTGACATCATTGTCCTGCAGCCCATTTTGCAACGTAGATTGTTTTTAAATTAGTCATATTGCTGATTATCAGGAAAAGGGAGGAGCTCATGTTGCAGAAAACTACTGACTTGTAAGTAGATCCAGAGCTGAAGCTGCAATATAGTAATTCACAATGTCAAACAACTGGAAAGAGTTATCTCCATCAGTAGTTACCACTGGATCATCTCTATTTTATGTAATGGCATGGTAGTTTATTTTTTTTTAAGTTCTATCATTAGTTATATACTAAAGTATTCATAGGTACAAATACACAATAATGGATACCTTTCACACAATATTTTATTCCCTGTTTATTTCTAAAGTTGGTGGGTTGTTGGTGTTGTATTTAAGGGTTATTCCTGGTGGCAAAAGTGTTTAAATCTCAACACTATGAAGCTATCAGCAACCACTGCAGAACAAGTTTGATCCCCGCCCAGGAAGCTGACCCACCTGGCACAGCAGACCTCCCCTGTCTCTCTCGCTGCTCCCTTCAGCAGTGCACTTCAGTAGCTCCACCTGTTCTGTTCCCCCACTCTGTCTCTGGTGAATCCTCTCAAAACATCCAGTCCTCTGACCTACACCCCAGATCTTGTATCCCCTATTCATTTTTTTTTAAAGTGTAAGATTTTAAGAACACAGAAAAAACAGGAGTGAAACAATGTTGTTAGATACAGAGCTACAGCTGCAATATAGTAATTTATCTCTTTATTACAAAATCTTTATTGAGATCTACATGTGCCAAGTTTGCTATAGGCTGTGAGATATAGCAATAAACAAAAGAAAGTCTTAATTGTCATGGAGCTTATATCCTACTGGAAGAGACAGCAGATACATAAGCAAATATATTACTTTAGGTAAAATATGTCAGCTGGTGTTATCAAAATAACAGTGAGGACCCTCCCTGGTGGCACAGCGGGTTAAAGCACAGCACTAAGACGCTTAAGCCACTTCTGCATGAGTTCGATCCCTGCCTGCCGCGGAGGTGACCACATGGCGTGGCAGACCTCTCCTGACCCGCCCACTGCTCCCCTCAGCAGTGTACCTCGTCCATCTGCCTGTTCTGCTTCCCGCTCTGTTTCTGGTGAATCCTCTCACCCTCCGCATCTCTGGCCTGTACCCCAGCTCTGTATGAATAAATAAATAAATAAATCTTTAAAAAAAAATAACAGAGTGAGGTGAGATGGTAAGGAAGCAGAAAGAGGTATTTTAGTGGTATTAAAATCTGTTATCTTATATAATTGAATTATCAAGGGATAACTTACATAATGTAGCATATGTAAAGTATACAGCTATGTTTAACTTGATGAATTTTTAAATATATGTGACCACTTCCCAGGTAAAGAAATAGAACGTTTACAGTATCCAAGAATTTTCCTTTGTTTTCTTTCCAATCAGTGTCCTTCAAGAGTAAATTACTATTCTGATTTCTATTACCTATGGTGACGAATTTTATTTGTTCTTGAACTTCAAACCTATATAATCCTAAAGTATATCCATTTGTTCCTGGATTCTTCTAGTCAATATATCTGTAAGGTTAATCCACATGTAGCATAGAGAAGGTAGTAATCCTCTTCATTACAATTTAGTATCCTATTATATGATTATAACATGTCACCTGTTGGTGACATTTGGATTATTTCCAGTTTGGGCTATTATGAATAAAGATGCTTCTTGTATATCATTTCTGGGGTACAAACACACTCATTTCTCTTGCCTAAGAAATTGCTGTCATGGAGTAGATATACTTAGTTTTGGAAATTTATGAGGAAGAGTGATTGAACCAATCTATTCCTATCAGCAGAGTATGAGAGTTCACGTTCCTCTACATCCCTGCTGGCATTTGATGGTGTCTGTTATTTTTATCTTAGCCATTAGATGTGTTTGTAAAGCAACTTTTAAGCAGAGGCCTGAAGTGAGTATGCTCTTTGTGTAAAACTTTGCCTCTGGATGAAAAGTCCAAAGGCCTCAAGACAAAAGTATGTGGTCTGAGAAGCAGAAGTCAGTGTGGCTAAAACTGAGGAGGCAATGAAGAGAGTAATATTAATAGTACATGAGGTAAGTAAGGAAAATCAGTTGGTGGGGAGAGAAATAAAGTAAATATTGTAAGGCCTTTGGCTTTTATGCTGCATAGTGAAGAAATTATTGAAGGTTTTTTTTTTTAACATTTGTCATCACAGAAATTTTTAAAAATTATTTTCTCACATCATCATCAATTTTGAACAATATTTGATTTTTCCCCTCAGGAATAGCCCCTCTAGTTCTCCTACCACCATTGCACCTGTAACTACTGGGGGGTTTTGAACAGAAGTCAAACATGGTCTGACTTTTGTTTTTATCTAGATCATTTTGACTGCTCTGTTGACAATAGTCTGAAGAAAGGCAAGGCAAATGGCAGAGTGTGAAAGAAGCAGGGAGAGCTTTTGCAGTTATCTCATAGATAATCTGGGCTTAGGTGAATGTTGTGACACTGGGGGTGCGGGGGGGGGGGTAGAATGAGAAGGGACCTGCTTCTGGATACATTGAAGGTAGACCTGATGGAGTTCTTTGATGGGATCTGGGTATAAGAAAAAGAGAGTGTCAAGTATGGGACTGTAAGGGTGGTCCCTAGGAAAAGGGAAAGTTCCAGGTTCTCTGCCCACCCAGGAGGAAGGTGGGGCTGAGCAGACAAGAGAAGGAATCTGGAGAGAAAGCAGCAGAATGGAGAGCCAGAAAGTGACCTGAGGGAGCCACATGAAGCAGACAGACATGTGAAGAAACTTTGCTTGCTTCTAGTCCTGGACTGGGTGAAACAGATGTGGGTGAGACCCATGGGAAGGTTGACTATGGCAGCATTTATCTTGATTTTGATTGTGCTCTTTTCCTCCCAGACTTGTCTGGCAATTTCTGACCCTTTTCTGTGGGTCCCAGCCAGAAGGGGCTTTAGGCTTGTGGCAGCTTTCAGGCCTTGCTTTGGACCCTTTTGGGTGGACTTTTACCCACGAGGAGAAGGGTAACTTCAGGTGTTTGGTTTAGAAATTATATTCTTGGGCCCTCCCTGGTGGCACAGTGGGTTAAAGCTCAGCACTGAGAATCTAAAAGCCGCTTCCGCATGAGTTCGATTCCCGCCTGCCCCGGAGGTGACCACATGGTGTGACAGACCTCTCCTGACCGCCCGCTGCTCCCCTCAGCAGTGTACTTCGTCAATCTGCCTGTTCTGCTCCCCGCTCTGTCTCTGGTGAAGCCTCTCACCCTCTGCATCTCTGGCCTATACCCCAGTTCTATATGAATAAATAAATCTTTAAAAAAAAAAAAAGAAATTATATTCTTTGTCTTTCCTGTATTGCATACTCATTGCATTTAAGTTCCTTTCCATTAAAGCTCTTATGTTTTGTCTTGATGTGGCGGATGGCAGAACCTATTTAGAGCAGGCAAGTTTAGGGGTTCAGTGGTGCTCCTCTCTCCCTACCCTGTAACAGGTCTAAGTTTTCAGACATGATTAGAATGTGATTGAACACAGGAACACAGGTCTTCTCTATGATTCTCTGCTTTAGAAATGTCTTTGTTATTATGGGGGATTTGTGAAGTGAATAGAGCCCTAGTAGATTTAGAAGCAGAGTTACTCTTGTCAGTTATAGTTATAAACTGACTCTATCCATTTACATCTATGCAGATATCTTTTCTTAATAAACTTGCTGTGTCACACACATACACATACCTTTTAGTATAATTAATCACAGAGAATCTGCCAGAGGTCACTCCTTCAAACCTCACTATAATAACATCAAGTTTAGGAAATATTCCATGTAATAAAGCTTTGCTGGAATAGCCTCGAACCTATTAATACTTGTAATCAAAACAATCATTTCTACTAGAGAAATGTTAGCGAGTTTATATAATTGACAGAGTAATTCTGTTTATATCTTTTCCAGGGGTTCTATTCAATTCATAAATTCTCCATAGTCAGTTGCTTCACCTTAATAATAAAGCCATTTCAAAGCAGAGAATTAAGTGTGAAAGAGACAAGAGAATCTAGGTCAGGGAAACTAACACCTTCTCAGAAGAAAATAGCACAAAGCTCCCTGATATGCTTAGTTAAGGTAAATTGAGCTCTGAGCATTACAAAAGTGCCCAGAAATGACCTAAACATGAAACAAAAGTACTCTTCTTATTTCTTAGCCCAAGAGCAAACCTAAGGGATTTGCTAAGGTCAGTCACAGGATGAAATGATCCTGGTCAGTAAAAAGTTCAAGATTAAAATTTAATATGCACAACACAGCTATTTTGCTTTCTTGATCCAAAATTCTTACAAAGTTTTTTGATGTGACCACAAGATTCCATGGATTTCTGCTTCTACTGCCTTACAAAGAGTATGAAAAGAGTACTCTGGAAAAGGAGAATGCAAAGACTTTCAAGTGACAGAAAAAGTGTGACTGATCCTCAGTAGGTTATGCCAGAAATGAAAGTCTGAAGAAGTGTTTTTTCTCTTCTTTCTCCTGGTGAAAGCTAATGGCCCAGATCTTCAAGTCACCATCAAGAACTAAGATTAGAGGTTTTAAGATTAGAACATATTCACCAGTGTCCAGCTGATTTACTCACTTATGTGCAGATTAAATCTACAGCCTTGGCTAATCACAAGATCCTATTTAACTAACCAACCCCCTATGTCAGGGATTGGCAATTTATGGCTCGCAGGCCAAATTTAGCCTGTTTTTGTATGGCTCTCAAACTAAGAATGGCTTTTACATTTTTTTAGGTGGTTAGAAAAAATCAAGAGTAATAGTTTGTGATATGTGGAAATCATATGAAGTGTAAGTTTTAGAATTCATAAGTACATTTTTATTGACACTTAGCTCCACTTAGCCATTAAAGTCGAATCTGTGGTTGTTTTTTTGTAAAGGCAGAGTTGAGTAGTTGTGACTAAGACCTTAGAGACGGTAAAGCATTTACTATGTAGTCCTTTACTGAAAATGTTTGCCAACTTCATGCTTGATATTACCTTGATGTGTAAAAATACTTATATTCCCAACACAACTGAGAACACATTCTGGAAATGGAAAAGCACAGAAATAAAATTGGTTACATCGCATGCAGAGTGGAGTTTCTACCTCAGCACTGGGCATTCATACTTCCAGGAAAAAAAAAAAAAAAAAAAGGGAGAAAAGTCACTTCCCAAAAGGCAAGGGACACTGATCCAGTTCATCAATTAGAAATAGACAACATTTATGCTTTCTGCTCTTACATTGTTCTTTACTATCGGGGAGTGAGTAAAACAGCAGAAGGGTACTTGGAGTCAGATGATACACAATGGTGGATGTGGTCAGTTGGATTTCAGAAAGTGCATTTTCAGAATAGATTTTCAGGAAAGAGACCTTGCCAGCCTCTCTCACTACTATATTTCTCGAACCTCTGTATTGTGAATACTGAAGAATTTGGAGAATAAATATATAATAATCTGTCTCTGCACATTTATGAAGAAAATGACTACTATGTCTTTTTTAATTTTTAAAAGACTTATTTATGCATACAAAACCTGGGGTACAGCCCAGAAGTCCAGGAATAGTGGTGACAGGATTTACCACAAAGTGGAAAGCAGAACTGGCCTATACCCCAGTTCTTGAATACATAAATAAACAAAATCTTTAATAAAAAAAAAATAAGAGATTTTTCTAGCTTCCTTAAGTATTTAGTGAGTAAAGATAAAATAATTTCCTTTGTGTAAGTAGGTACATTCTAGTTTGGATTCTGTTCTGTTTTGGTCATGTTTGTTCACATAATCATCAGTCTCTACAAAACACTTCAAGGAGAAAAGAGCTTGACTGGAGGCGGAGGAAGAGATAACAAGTAAGGTTGTAAACAAGACTCTATTCATACTGGCCCAGGCTTGTCTGATGTTGGCCAACCAAGACAGCTGGGATCATAAATAAATCTGTTGGGAGTGACCAAAGATTTACAGACTAGGACTGAATTAGGGTGATAATGAATTGAGCCTTGCATCCAAGCTTGATAAGGTGGTAATAAACTGACCTTGCATACCCTCCTTCCGGGTGGGGCAGGGAACTTGGAACTTCCCCTTTTCCTAGGGACCAACCTGTTACAGTACCTCAAAATATCCTGAATACCACCGGCTAATTGAAGCAATACAAAATAGAATGCAAAATTAAAAAAGCTATAGGCCAATATCAATACTATGAAATCATTTGTGGTAAGAAGGGAATGGTTTGTTTATACTTGAAAATATTCCAGACACACAACAATTATTATCTTTGGGATGTGGAACTGGATGAGGCATCCTTTTTTTGTTTTTTTTTACTCTACATATATTTGATTTTTTTATTTTTTAAAACAACATCCTTTCTTTCTGAATTTTCCTGAAGACCAGAAGATATGTACTGAAAAAGTGGTGTGAATTAAAACACACATTAAAATCACAGTCAATAGTAAAGTGTAATCATTGCACCAAAACAGGACTTATGCTAGTGTAACAAGATGATTATTTTGTCTTATAAATTAGGGGTGGAGAATTTGCAAAACATCAGGGATTTAGCTAAAAAGGATTGCTTTCCTTGTTTATAGAAATTCCCAATTACTGGAAGAGCACAAGTGAACAGTAAGTTCTTTTATCAGGGATGTAAGTATTCCTGATTGTGCCAGTTTAAAGTAAATGATTTAGTCAATGAATGCTAAATTTCTAAAAATAGTTATCCAGAATATGTCACTGCACTCAGGTTCTAAGACAAGTGAAAAAAACATTTATCTTTCCAAATTATCATTTATCTTCCCAAATCACCTTTCTTCTAAATAACTTCAACCTTTGATGGAGTTTAATAGAATGTCAGTTGGCCAGATAAGCTTTCACAAGTAAGCTTCACATTTTGTTTTCAAATGAGTAACATAGTATGCTTTGGCAGGAATCCACTTAGTAACCTCTGGGGTGACTCGTAGATGGGAATCCTCACCCAAAATTTAGCAATTTTATTTTGAACTTTTCTAATCATGGTTTTATTTAATCTATTGTTATCACTTTAAAGTGTACTTCTTTGTCATTAAATATATTCACGTTGTTTTACATAACCCACTATCATCTACTTACACAATTTTTTTCAACTTTACAAAACTGAAACTCCCCTTCTCCCTTGTTTCAGAACCGGCAAACATCATTCCAATTTCTCTGTGAATCTGACTATTCTAAGAACCTCATATGAATGGGATTACACATAAATTGATTTTTTTGACTGTCATTTCTCTTAACAGAGATCCTCAAGTCTTATCCACATCGCATATTACAGAATTTCCTTTCTTTTTAAGGCTGAGTACTATTCCACTGTTTGAATTGATATCACATGTGTTTATTCATCCGTCTCTTGATGGATACTTGGGGCTAACAGGAAGATCAAATTTCTCTAAGTCTTTAACAAGGAAAAAACAAACTTGAATATGTGTAACAGTCATACTCTACTGTGCCTTTCCTAGTAATCTCTTAACTGAAAACCAGCTCCCTCTACCCCAGGGCATAGTTTATCTTTTAGTTCAAGTTATTTAAGGAGGTGACCTAAGCTTTTTGGACAGTTCTTCCATTGCTCCTGAGTTTCTCCCATGTATACAGGATGTGTAGAGCTCATTATTAAATCCTTTTTTTTTTCTATTGTCAGTGTTAACATAATAATTTGCCAACCTTCAAGTGTAACAGGGTGGCACCGAGAGAGGTTATTATTCCTAATACTGGAAATACTGAATGAAAGTATACATTTAAAATTTTGTCAAATTGATCTTCAAAATGTTCTGCCAATTTATGTCTCCACCAACAGTTCGTGTGTGTCTAATTCCCCATGCCTCTCACAAAAACTTTCATTCTTGCCCAGCTAAGAGATGAAATGGGTATGTATTCACTCAATGTTGTTTTAATTTATAGGTGCTCAGTTGCTTGTGAAGTTAAGCATTTTTGTTTGTTGTTTGTTTGCTATGGATTACCACTGCTTGTCCAATGCCTGTCACCTACCCTCCCTACCCAAGTCATTTATTTTTTGAAAAGTTTTTGACCAAAAAGAAACACCATAAACTTTTGAGGAACTTATTGAATACAAAAGATTTAGAGTGAGCTACCAAGAGAGAAAGGGAGGGGAGGAAAAAGGAAAAGAGAACTTTTACCACCTTTAAGGAGAAATATTTTAAAGACTTTAAAAACAAAAGTGATACTCT
Organism: Condylura cristata; assembly: GCF_000260355.1. NCBI lineage: Eukaryota > Metazoa > Chordata > Mammalia > Eulipotyphla > Talpidae > Condylura > Condylura cristata. The sequence continues at coordinate 13,626,558 of NW_004567118.1, read as the reverse complement.
CTTGCAGAAAATGCCTACATTAAATCAAACTTCATGTGTAAGGTACATATGTAACAACAAAAAAAAAAGTGCAGAGTTAGTGGTGACTTTTCCCTTCTTTTAAGTTCACTTAGTCACCAACTCTTATTAATTCTTCCCTTGCAGAGATATGTAGATGCCCTGTGTTAAAACTTCCTCATGCCAATTCCTCGCTGAAATGTCTGCCAATTGTTGAGTATTACCAGTATTTGGGATACTACTGGCATGCTGGGTGAGACCTGTAGCTGGACCTGACAAATCTAATGCAAATCTTATCGCAGAAGGGGCTAATCTTTTGACCACTTCTGTAGCCTGTCTCCATGCTGTTCACATCAAAATGAAAAGGTACTTACCTTCTTTTAAAACATGATGCTCCAATCAGGAAAAGCAATATTCATGCTATAAAATAGTAAAAATGCTCCTTATAGCTACTATACTTTTATAAGGTCAATTAAAATCATCAAACTTTTAAAATGTGACTTTCTAAACATCCTTACCATATCGCATACTTTAGCTTCTGCTGTTTGACACAAAATATATGCTATAGCCCTCTAATGCTCAGAATCACAACAAAGCAAAATTTGGAAAGGAGAAATTAAAAATTGATGTAAAAATGATCTCTAGCAACTATTACAGTTATAATAAGTAAAAGTAAAAATAGATTACCTGCAAGTTATTTGTTTAAATGACAAGAAGCAACTTTACCATAAAAGTGTTTCCATATTCTTTTTTTTTTCTGTACTCTAGAGAGCAATCTCAGATGCATTTACTTTATTATCACTTTGTTACCTCATTAAATTTTGAAAAAATCTATTATCCTTTTCTAGTAATGTAACTGTAAAAAAGGGAAGAACCCCTACTGTGTTCTTGAAAAATTTTATTTTGATTTAAACAAAAAAATCAAATGTTACTTATGTCATCCCAACAATAGAAGCGAGAGTTTGATCATCCTTCATAGCTGTTAGCTGGCAAACTCCAAGTGTGAGATATAGTATAGATAAAGGACATTTATTATTACAGATAAAATTTACCTCCAAAGAGATAATGAAAGTAAGAAAAATACTAGAAACAGGTTTACATGAAATCACATCAGAAAAATGATGCCTAATGCTTTGGAAAATTTTGTCACCATTTAATACTCAGAAGAATAATTTCTTAAAAAATTAAGAACAGGTGGTTTATACTATATGTGTCAGAACCAATGATACTACTTCCATCAGTTTCATGTGATTATTAGGATTCAAGACACTACTTAAAATCTAGATGTAGGCCCAAACAATTAGTCACTGACAAAAGTGGATATTTTACATTTCTTTTGAGGAAATAAAAATAAGACTTTTTAGATCTTACTATCATTTACTATTGATAAGTCCAATTTTAATGTATACCAAAAGTAAGGGAAGGGCAGCACTGTTATACACCTGAATATGATTCCAAGTAGAATGTCCCTGTAAGCAACCACCAAAAAATCTATTTCAGTATGCAGATTTTGATTCTGATCAAGTAATAAACCTGGCAAGGTACAACTTGCCAGGTTATCACTGATTTCCAAGTTCTCCTTCCACTGGATTTCCACCTTTCACTAAGATGTACCAAGGAATAACAGGAAAACTTGGAAGAGCTGGAGAGGCCTTCAATAATTTCGTTTTACTAAGTTGATCTTATTCAGTGAAGGCTAATGCCAAATTTATCCGTCTTTGATTTCAGAATTACAATAGTAGAATACTGAATCATATACAGAAATCTTGATAATAATCTTCTACTTACATCTCATAACATTTATCTTTCCTAACAAACTATTTACAAATGTAAAATATGCAATATTGTTTAAAATAAATATACAATATATAATTTCTACATTCTCAGACAGGATTAAAAATGAGGTAATTTAAAACTTAACTGATTAAACCTTTAACCATTCTGGATATAATGGCTTTGGGAAAGGATGGTGAAATATTTTCTCGTATGTCTTCCCATTTTTTCCTTGAATGCTACTGAGGATCTCCTTTTCTATGTGGAAAATTATGTAAAAAATCCTTCAGCTTTGTTGGATAATCTGTCATCACCCCAGTTGCTCCCAAGTCAAAAGCTCTTTTGTATTCTTGTTCTTCATTTAATACCCAGATATATACCTAAAAATTAGAAGTATGAAAAGTATATGAAGAAATGTTAAAACAGAAAATTATTTCTATAAGAGCACTTATCTACTAGAATCTTACTTTGAAATAACCTTTAAAATATGTAATTTTAAGAAACAATTCTTTCTAGAAATTCCACTTTACTCATTAAGTTTGCAGTTCCTTCCCTCTGATTTTGGCTTTTCTCAAATATACATAAGAGGATTCTGGTTATAGAAATACCAATGTTTTCTTTTTAACTGTGAGGCAGAGTTTAAAGTATTACACTGTGGGCCCTCCCTGGTGGCGTGACAGGTTGAAGCTATCTGCAGCCACTGCAGCACGAGTTCGATCTCTGGTCAGGGAACTGACCCACCTGGCATGGCAGACCTCTCCTGACCTGCCTGCGGCTCCCCTCAGCAGTGTATTTCAGTAGATCTGCCTGTTCTGCTCCCCACTTTGTCTCTGATAGTCCTCTCACACCCTCTACATCTCGCCTGTACCCCAGTTCTTGTATATATAAATAAATAAATCTTTAAAAAATTAACAAAGTGACTATGGTGATGGCACACGGGTGACTCGGTGATGGGAAACCCATGGGGATTACAATTGAGATGAAAAAAACAATGTACAAAATGATGTAAAAATAAACTTATATTATTAAAAAAAATTAACAAAGCATTACAGTCTGAACCAGTAAGTAGTGTCATTAGATTCTGCACCAAATTAAGTTAGTTACAAATTCCTGACCTTAATACTTATGTTAAATTGGCTAACTATGGGATTTCCAAAATTCATCATCCCAGAAACTTACTTGAATGCCTCGGGCAGTAAGGTGGTCAAACAATGCTTTTCTCATTAGTAAACTAGAAAAGAAAGCGGAATAGATTTAGGAACTTCTTAGCCCTAACAAAGAACTAGAATTTAAAAAAAAAAAAAGAATTATTAGTTCTTAGTCCTGATTTACTCAATTTAGAGTTTATAATTCCCAGTCAAATTTAATTCCAATGTTTCAGCAATACCAGCAATAATAAAGGGATGCATTTATTTTAACTGTTGGATCTGCTTTCATAGCTGGATGCTTGCCAGCTGACAACTAGAATCTCCTTTTTTACTTCTTTTTGCCACTAGATCTTCAGGAGACTTATTCTTATTGAAGTAACTCAGTGGCCTCCTCATTTTTCTTGATGGTATCATAACAAGAGAGAAAAAGCTGGAAAGTCACTGTATGTACATACATACTATGGTAGATAGTTGGAAAGTTTTCCTCAAATATTAAAAGTTCCATTTTAAAGCAAGATATAGCATAATAAACTTGTAGTTTTTACCTAAAATTCAACTCAATATTTCTAAGAAATTAAGGTATTTCCTTTAAATTAGATGCCTATGGGCCCTCCCTCGTGGCATGATGGGTTAAAGCATAGCACTGTGAAGCTATCCCCAGCCACTGCAGCAATGAGTTTGATCCCTGACCAGGGAGGTGACCTACCTGGCATGGCAGACCTCTCCTGACCCACCCACTGCTCCCCTCACACTGTATCTAAGTCAACCCGTCTGTTCTGCCCCCTATCATCTCACCACCCCACACCTCTGGCCTGTAACCCAGTTCGTGTATGCATAAATAAATGAATCTTTAAAATATAAAATTAGATGTCTACCCTGTAGGTGGGTCCTCCTTTCTAAATATTGGTGTAATTTTTCTGAACTATATGCCATTAGTGTCAATATACACTTTTACATATACTCTGTTGCTATATACACTGCATTTTACCACTTTTTTGACTACAGCATAGTGGAAAAATCAAATAAATAGAAAGGAATTATAATATATCCAGCTCTGATACTAACTAGCTATGTAATATCAAGTAAATCATTTAACCGTGGATGGGTACTCCATTTTCTTCTGAGGTTGGGTAATACTTTCTCTTAAGATTTCTTCAAATAACAAGTAGGAATCTTGCAATAAATTAAAAGCACAGTATTTAATAAATGCAGCTAAAAAAAATATGTATATATTAGAAAAATAAAATTCTTACGTATCAGAAAGCCAGATGAGAAACTTTTGACTTCTGGATATGGTATGTGGTTCTTTTAGTCTGAGATAAGATTGAATTTGAGTCATAAATTAGAAACACAACAATATGTTAATATGATACAGTAAGTTCAAAACCAAAACAATGTCTTGCACAGTGCCTTGCCCACAAAATATTTGTAAAAGGACAAAAATAAATTAAAAAAAAAATCCATTTGCATTCTGTTTCCGCTGATTTCAGGTTAACTTTTTGCAACCTCTATACCTTGTACCCTGGGACCCTTGGAGCAGCCAGTACTGCCTACCCCTGGAGCTGGGAACAAAGCTGTTGCTTTCCCACCAGGATGAGGGGGCCAAACTTTACCCCTTGATGTCCAGACACCACCCAAGCTGGCAGAGGCTGCATATGAAGTACTGTGGCCTGAATTCTGTTCTTAATCTCCTGAGCAAGGGGGTGGCTAGGAAGAGGCAGAGCTGAGTGGCTATTTCACCTTAAGAGCTCCAAATTCTTTAGATTCAGACGTTACTATAATAAATTACATTTAAATAAGTATCATTATTAATAAGTATCAGACGTTACTATAATAAATTACATTTAAATAAGTATCATTATAGAGGAAGTTATCATTAATAACAATATTTAACATAATTTAACAATAAAAGCTATCATTTATTGGGTACTTGGTATTTGACAGAAAATACTAAGTGATACATATATGTATATTTATGGAACACTTTATAAATTTGCCTATCGTCCTTGGGCTGGGCATATGCTAATTTTCTCTATATTGTTCAATTTTCCAATCTGTAAACACTGTTTTATATATTTTTATCTTTATAGTTAATTAGTATATGAAAAGAAAAGTTTTGTACCTGGTAGAGAAATTATGAAAATGCAGATGTATCTTATCTATGCTCTAGGCATTTTCTGATTGTTGTGGTAGTGGTTGTCTTTCTTCCTAAATACACTAAAATACTGGTGGGTAAATTTGGAGTTTAATGTAACTACAGCTGATTGTTGTTCTTAAAATAGTAGAAGGAAATAAAGGACTGGAGAACAATAGCTATTTGACCTTAGAATAACAGAATTATTATGTTCCAACAATTAAGTTCAGTTTTTTACTTGACTTGAGTCCATAGGCACACAGTCATTGTTACATGAGATCAAAAACTTACTATGAACTCATTTTACAGAATGTGTCTTAGTTATATCAAAGTATTATTAATACAAGTCAGCTAAACAAACATGGAAATGACTATAACAACCTATTCCTTAACATTGATATTGATATTAATGAGCCTTTCTCTTAGTCCCCCTATACTTGATCACTGATGAAAACAGGATAATCACTTACTTCAGCATTATAGAAGGCATTGGAATTTCAAGAAATTGTTCTCGAATGGGCACAAAGGGCAAAAGGCCAGTGAAGAACAGACCAAGAATGAGAAGAACACGTTGCATACTGAAGAGAATAGGAATATCTGGATTCTGAAAGACACAAACAATATTATATGTTACTTTACAACTGATCAAATGAAGAGGACCATTTCATGAACCTCAAAATTTCATAAGGCTGTATTTTGCCATCTGTTAAAAGTACTCCCTGAAGTGATTTGGTGATGGGAAAACCGCGGGGATTACAATTGAGATGGAAAAAAAAAAATGTGCAAAATGATGTAAAAATAAACTTTGTAATAAAAAAAAAGGCCAAAAAAAAAAATTCTAGTGTATAGATGTTGCTCTGAATAATGAAATGCCTCTTTGAAAACACTAAAAAAAAAAAAAAAAGTACTCCCTGAATTATCAATGTCCATACAAAACACACTTCACTACAAAATGGCTAGTCCTTGATAAATGGGTCAGGATCTATCTTGGAGTCCAGCAGAGTAGACTGGTGATACTGAAGTTTCTTTCTCCCCTAGTCTGTTTTTGCAACATTATTTCACTATTTCTGTCTTATCACTGGATTTGAGATTAAGCAATACCAAATCAATGGCACTGAAAAAAAAATGAAGATATGGAATATTCAATGACCCCACTAGTGTTTAAAAAAAATACAATTATATCTATAGATATTCATGTATTTTCTATCTTACTGATATTCACATCTATAGATGTATATGTATAGTTGTATATATTTTAAACAGGAAATGACACAGCAAAAATATATAGAGTAATTTATGTGTTTATTTTAAATAGGATATGATATAGATCAATTATCTATAAGTAGATATTACTGCTGTTGCAAATATGACAACTTTCAGCTACGCTATAGATCAGATATAAATAGAATCTTATAAGCTCCTTCAAGAATCTAACCACCAGGCTTCCCTGGTGACCCAGAGGCTAAAGACGGCACTATCAAGCTGTTGGCCAGCCACTGCAACATGACTTTGATCCCTGGCTAGGGTACTAACACATATGGCACAGCAAATCTCTCCTGTCTTGCCCACTGCTCCCCTCAGCAGTGTATTTCAGTAGATACTGCTCTCCACTGTCTCCAGTCAATCCTCTCACCCCCACACCATTGGCCTACACCACAATTCTTGTATGCATACATAAATCTTTGAAGAAGAAAAAAAAAAAAGAATCTAACAGTCATTTAAAATTTCTATTGGGAGGCTCTTCCTGGTGGCACAACGGGTTAAAGCACTGCATTATGAAGCTCTCCTGAAGCCACCGCAGCAAAGTTTGTTCCCTGCACCCCCAGTACCTCCAACAAGGGAGCTGACTCACATGGCTAGGCATATCTCTCCTGACCAGTCCACTGCTCTCCTCAGCAGTGTATTTCAGTGTATCTGCCTGTTCTGCTCTCCACTCTGTCTCTGGTGAATCCTCTCACCCACCCACAACACTTCTGGCCTATACCCCAGTTTTGTAAGCATAAATAAATAACAATAAAATCTTTAAAATAAATAAATAAAAATAAAATTTCTTTTGGAATGTTCAAGATTCCAAAACACTTAGAATTCAATTTTCATGTATGTACACACACACACACACACACACACACACACACACACCCTTTTCTTGTCAAAGTGAAACTCTATACCTGTTAAACAAATTCCCATACTCTTCTATCACTAATCTTTCCTACTTTTTACTTCATTTTTTAAAAAAGATTTATTTATTGGGCACTCGCTGGTGGTTCAACAGGTTAAAGCACCACATTATAAAGCTCACTGAAGCCACTGCAGCATTTTGATCCCCAGGCAGGGAGCTGACCCACAGGGCGTGGCAGACCTCTCCTGTCTTACCCACCCACTGTACCTCTCAGCAGTGTACTTTGTGAATCTGCCTGTTCTGCTCCCCACTCTGTCTCTGGTGAATCCTCTCACCCACCATACTTCTAGCCTGTACCCCAGTTCTTTAAGCATAAATAAATAAATCTTAAAAAAAAAAAAAGACCTGGGTATGCAAGGGTACTGCAATACAAGACCTGGGGTGCAGGCCAGAGACAGAGAAGGGATCAGAACAGGCAGATTTACTGAAATACATTGCTGAGAGGAGCAATGGGCAAGACAGGAGAGATCTGCTGCACCATATGGATTAGTTTCCTGGCCAGGATTGAACTCATGCCACAGTGATAGCTTGATAATGTTGAAACTTAACCTGTGTCACCAGGGAGGCCGCCTGGCATTCGTTTTTTTCTTTTTTTTAAGTGTTCAAAAATTCCATTATACAGCCAAGTTTAAGAACCAGTACATTAATATGAGTAAATAAAAAAGTCATTAAGTAAAAAATAAGTCCCAATTATTTTCCCATCACCACTGTGTACCCCACATTATTTTTGTTTTTTAATTTCTATCATCTGGGAATTAAGTAGCTTATGTAAAATTTTTGTAAATCATACTTAAGAACTGTAAATGATGACTGATTTAGTTATACAGCATCCCATAGTATGAATGGCAAATATTATTCAGGTACTCTTACTATGATATTTGAAATTACTGCTGAAAATAGAGCTTTTACATTCTAAATGACAGAAAGTTAGAGCTTCTGGAAAAAATATGTGAGTCAAGAAGAAAATTCTGGGGTTATGGGCTAAAAGTGAACTTTATATTTTGAAATAATTATAGATTCACAGGAAGCTATAAAGACATAAACTTCCCATGCATCCTTAATCAGCTGCCCCAAGTAATACTGTATCCAAACCAGGAACAAACAAGTGTAATTACAGACCTAATTTTTTTTTCACCTTTTTTTTTTTTTTTTACATTTTCAAAGGATAAGTTTATTAGGAAAAGGAGAACAGATTGCTGCTGCTGCTTTTGAAAGAAAACGGTTTGTGACACTTTTTTTTAACCTGTGTTCATCAGCACATTTGCATAGTTTAGTGCAATTTTAACACATGTATAGATTAATGTAACTACCACAATCAAGATACAGAACTGTTCTATCACCAACCAAGAACTCACTCATGCTTCCTCTTAGTATTTGTACCCACTTTCCATCCCACCCCTGATGCCTGTAATCTAGAGCTCTCTAATCTCCATACTACAGCTTTGAGAATATTATAAAAATGAAAGCTTTTGTAATCTTTGGGATTTAATTTTTTTCACTAAAAAAAATGTCCTCAAGGACAATCCAGATAAATGCAGTATAAAGAGTATATCCCCTTCTATTGATGAGTAGCATTATATAATATGTTGTATGTTGTTTTATGTTCTATGTTGTTCAGTCATTTACTGCTGAAAGGATATTTGGGTTGCCAGAATCTTTGCAATTAAGAATAAAGCTGCTATAAACATTCATGTAAAGGTTTTTCTGTGGGTAAGTTTTCATTTTCCATAAACAATACCTAGGAATAAGTGTGTTGGTTAATATGGTAAGTGTATATTTATATTTCTGGTAAATTTATTTAGTAAATACTTATATTTTGGTATATATATTTGTATGTAATAAGTATATAAGAAACTACCCAAATAAATAAGAGAATGGCTGAATTGTTTAACACTCTCATCAGTGATATATGAAAGATCTATTGTCTCCTCACCTCCTCAGGCATTTGCTATTATCAATACTTTTAATCTGAAAAAATTTTTTGAATGATGTAAAAAGATCAGCAGGTCATAGAGTCTATAGCACATATATTCCTTTTAATGATGTGAAAGTACCATCCGATAATGATTAGTTATGGAAAAGATTTAAGTATTAAATTTGTAAGGATTTGAAGCCACTCAGTACAGTTACTATTCTGCTCTCTCCTTTTGTAGATAAGATTCTTAGGATCTCACAGATCTTGCTACAAAGAGAACATACTTGCCTTAGTGGGGTTCTCAGTCGTACTTCTAATTGTAATAGTGCAAATCTTGGATCTATGTTTTTGCCTTCTTTGCTAGGGAGAAAGGCCTCAAAAAAATTTTTTTTTCTTACATCTTAGGATTTCCTCAAGAGATTTTTTCTGCAATTGTATATTGAAACAATCTTCTGTGCCCAAGTTTTTTAAAATATCTTTTTTAATATTTTGAGCTTCAAGTTCTCTTAGCTGATAATGTAGCTACACTTGCTTATAGAAGGTTAGCATACAATTTCAAAATATATTAAATTAACTTTAATAAGTATGTTTTCTTCAAAAAGAAAATTTTCAGTAAGTAGAAAGCTCTACTTTTATGTACTACCTGATAATCATGATTCTAGCTTAATGTGAATAAGTCTATTTGGCATACTCAGTAAAGAGAAGTTTGGGCAGCAGAAGTGAAGAATTTAATAATTCAAAGTTACACACAAAAATTACAATTACCTAACAAAAAAACGACAAATATTACAACTACCTAACAACACAAAAAGACATTAAAATAATCATATTTTGTTTTGTAATGGACACAATGTTGGTGAACAACAAATATAAGCATGTGAAAATCATAATTCTGTGGATACAGGCCATTACATTGAACTGAAATTACATTAATGCTAGTTAAACTACAAGTTACATCAATGACTGGTTCATAGGAGTTCACTTTTATTCATGACTGAGATATGACAACTCACTATTAAATCCATTATTACTATAAGTAAACTTCTGATTGATTGCTCTTATCCAGTACTATCTTCCTTTAAATCAAGACTATGAAATAAGATAATTCTTAAAGTTATTACAGTAATAAATTATCACCTGTAGATACAGAAAAACAGCAAAAATAGACTTGGAATCACTTTTTGAGCTTACCTCTTTGTAGCACTTTTCTACAATTTCATAGCTGGCATTACCCCACACTGTTAAGTGTTCTCGTCTGTACTGTTTCACCAACTCTGAAACCTATATGGGAAAATTCAAAATTTTATGCATGTGCCTATTTGTAATTATTTCACTTAAACAGGATTTATAACTACCAGTGAACAGAACATCTTGGAACATGGATATATATATATATATATATATATATATATGTACACACACACATACATACATACATACATACAGATTCTTTTATAAAAATACAGGAAAATTGGGCCCTCCCTGGTGGCTCAATGGGTTAAGATGCAGCACTGCAAGCTAGCTGCAGCTGCTTCAGTGCAAGTTCAATCCCCACCCCGGAGGTGATCCACATGGCTGGCAGACCTCTCCTGATCAGCCCGCTGCTCCCCTCAGCAGTGTACTTCATAGATCTGCAGATCTGCCTGTTCTGTTCCCCACTCTGTCTCTGGTGAAGCCTCTCACTCCCCACACCTCTGGCCTGTACCCCAGTTCTGTATGCACATTTAAATCTTTTTAAAAATAGGAAAATTATTCACTCTTTACTATTATATACTTTACCTAGTAGGACAAGACTGTTGGTGTGCAGTTTGACACAACTTTTTTAATTTTTATTTTATTTTATTTTTACCTCATTTTGTGCCTTTTTCCATCTCAGTTGTAATCCCCATGGGCTTCCCACCACCAATTCACCCATGTGCCACCTGAGTCTCCCTTTCCATTTTTGATCCCATTCCCCATTCCACCCCCACAAAATGTCTCTAATATATAGCTGTTCATTATTATTATTATTTTCTCCCTTGGTCCTTTATACTCCTGCTATGAGTGAAGTCATCCAGTATTTTTCCTTTTCTTTCTGGCTTATTTCACTAAGCATGATCCCTTCCAGCTCCATCCATGTTGCTGCAAAAGGCACGAGTTTATCTTTTTTGATTGCTGAGTAATATTCCATTGTATATATGTACATCCTTTTAATCCAGTCATCTACTTTTGGGCATTTGGGTTGATTCTATGTCTTTCCTATTGCAAATAAAGCAGCAATAAACAAGGGGGTGCATATGTCTTTTGCATTAATTAGTGTTTTTGTGTCTTTTGGGTAGATACCTAGAAGTGGGATTGCTGGGTCATATGGAAGCTCCATTTTCAGCAGCCTGAGAAACCTCCAAATAGTTTTCCATAGTGGTTGTACTAGTTTACATTCCCACCAGCAGTGCAGGAGAGTTCCTTTTTCTCCACATCCTCACCAACATTTGTTGTTGCTAGTTGTTTTAAGATGTGCCATTCTCACTGGTGTGAGGTCGTATTTCATTGTAGTTTTAATTTGTATTTCCCTTATTACAAGTGATGTTGAACATTTTTCATATGCTTGTTGGTCATCTACATTTCCTCTTTGGAGAAGTGTCTTTTTAGCTCTTTTGCCCATTTTTTCATGAGGTTCTTTATTTTTGTTCAGTTTTATTAGTTCTTTGTATATCTTTGTGATCAATCCTTTGTCACTAGTTTTGTGGAGAAAATTATTTTCCCAGTCAGTGAGCTGTCTGCTTGTTGTTTGTAATGTCTCTTTTGCTATACAGAAGCTCTTTAACTTGATGCATTCCCATCTGTTTATCCTGTCCTTCACTATCGTTATGTTAGGTGCTGTATCTTCAAAGATGTTATTGAGGTGTGTATGTTGTGTAGTGTTTTGACCATCTTTGTTTCCAGGTATTTTATGGTTTCCATTCTTATGTCTAGGTCTTTAATCCACTTCGAATTGGTTTTTGTACATGGTGCAAAGTAGTGATCTAGTTTCATTTTTTTGCATGTAGCTTCCCAGTTTTCCCAGCACCATTTGTTAAATAAACTTTCTTAATTCCATTATATCTTCTTTGCTCTTTTGTCAAAGATTAGCTGTCCATAACCTGTGGGTTTATATCTGGGTTTTCTATTCAGATGCATTAGTCTGTGCTGACACAACTATTTTTTAATTTGACATATACATATACTAGTTGCAATTACAGCTAGTTAAACTAGAAGTTACATAAACGCCAGAATGATTGGTGTATAGGAACTCACTTTTATCCATAACTGAGACATGACAACTCACTTTGAAAATAAGTTTTCCTACAGTAACGTGATCTCTCCGACCAAGGCATTATTTAAAACAATACTGATCTTTAACATGTCATATTTCCTTGAACATTATATAACAACCTATGCAGTCAGCTACTCTAGCCTCTAATTTAGTTTGTGAAATCTGATGCCATACACCCAGAGAAAGCAATGCTTTAAAAAGTACCTTCTTAATCAGCAAATTGTTGTTGACTTTGATATCGATGTTAATGGCAGTGTTAGGAAAGGCCTCAAAAACTTCTTTCAGTAATGGAATTCGCTTATCTTTTCCTTCACATTGGCATTCTGAGAAAGTAAGATTTTTTAATGCATTTCTTAAAGGTAACTTTTACTTTTCTAGTATTATTCACAATTAAGACACTTACAAAATGATGACAACTATAAAGAAAAGGAAAATCACCAAAAAATGTAACTTAGATATAACCATTGTGAATAATTGGTGTACTTTATCTTTTCCTACTAAATACAATATAATCCACCTACAAATTTTAACCTGATATTTCACCAAAGTAAAAATAAGTAGTTCATGTTGATATACTGTCTTTATATAAATTTAAAATATTTTCATTAAGTTTAATAATAAAATAAATCTTTTATTCCCCCTCAAGTAAGTATGAACTGGCTACTGTTTCTTAAAATGGTCTAAATTGTTACTTGTAAGTTTAAAGTCAACATTTTAGTTTAGTACTATACAACATGGTAGCCACAAGTTACACAGAATTTAAAAAATTAAAAATTTGGGTGCTCCCTGGTGGCGCAGCGGGTTAAACCACAGCACTAAGAAGCTAAAGCCACTTCCGCATGAGTTCAATCCCCGCCTGCCCCTGAGGTAATCCATATGGCGAGGCAGACCTCTCCTGACCCGCCTGCTGCTCCCCTCAGCAGTGTACTTCATCAATCTGCCCATTCTGCTCCCCACCCTGTCTCTGGTGAAGCCTCTCACAGTCCCTGCACCTCTGGCCTGTACCCCAGTTCTGTATGAACAAATAAATAAATCTTTAAAAAAAAATTAAAAATTCGGTTGTTCAATTGCACTAATAATATCTCAAGTGCTCAGTAGTCATATATGACTATTGGCTATTATAGTGGACATTACAAATAAAGAACATTTCTATTACTATAGAAAGTCTATTTAGACAGTGCTATTCTAGTTAAGTAAAAATTCTATTAGCTTCTCGTGTGTAGAAAAATCAATTTAGCCATCAAAAGACAACCATGGGGCAATAGTTATTCACACCCAAATAAGATATATGGCTGAATCAACTTAGAAAAATACAAAATTGACAAAGCCAACTTTGTAAAAGTAAAATGACACATTACATGGTAAGAACAATATTGCATCTAATTGTGACTGAAAAAATAGGAAATCAAAATGTATGCTAAGAAAAAAAATGTGCTAAGCAAATGTGAAGATAATTAAATTGGATGCTTCAGTTGACACAGAATGTAGAAAAAGAACTGGAAAAAGGATTTGCCTTGGTACTGTTCTGGGTAGAGAATAACCCGGGGAAATGGTGGGGGCGACGGTGGGAGGCACCACAGAAAGGAAATGAGGAAAATCACAGGAAAAGAAGAATGTTTAGCAAGAAGCATGCTGTTGGGTATATTAGGTGGTGGAATGAGTGAAGTGTCCTGTAGAGCATGCTAAAACTTTAAATTGATCATTATAGTCAACTTTAGAACATGTAAATAACATATTTTCTATGAAATAAAAAGACTACATTCAAATAAACAGGTTTAGATGATAACAAACCCTTTGATAACACTTTTTCCCAAACTTCTTCACATTTACTTTTTAATGTAGCCTGTAGTACATTAAAAAGCACCTTAAAAAAAAAAAGAACAATTACTTCTTCAATTAAGTTGCAAACCACAAAGAAAGCAAGAGGGCTAACATGTGTATGCCATTGAGAGTTGATAGTTTCTTTCTTTAGTACTTAAAGAGTTCTGAGCATAGGAACAGGAACTTAACTTTTTACCTAACATGTGTTGAGTTTTTAATAGTACTATATATGTCTGTTTCCAATATATATGTCTGTTTCAAATAGTAAAGTTCACATCTAGGTTAATTATGATATGAGTTGAATGCAATATGAAAACTGTTCTTTTTAGTTTTATGAAACTTGAGCATATAAGGTACTGATAAATGACATGTGCAGAGACTCTTTAGATGGAGAAGTAGTATGCTGTAGTCAAATACTAGTCTGATAAGAAAAGACCTAATATTAAGTCCTAGTTATGTCATATACTTGCATTATGACCCTAATTGAATTAATTTACTAGTTAGTTTCTTTATTACAGAAAGATTAGATGGACTCAAAGGTCTTTTCACATTAAACATTTTATGAGTTTATGAACGTGGTATAAAACCAGAAAAAATTAAAACCTTTTTCTTCTCAAAGGATCTTTTTATCTTTTAATCTTTAGACTTTAACTTTGTTCTACAAAGGGAAAAATAGGAAAAAGTTCATTTATGAAATTGTTAATCTACCCAAGCCCAAAATTGACACCCAACTTAATGATATTTACCTGGAAGGCAAAAATCAAACATCTGAGGTAAATATTTCTTAGAGATAGCTAATTTAAACAATTTCTGATTTTTATTTGACTTTCCAAAATTTCTCAATCAAGGAGAAATTACAATGGCCAATTTTAAGTATAGCTCACAGCGCAGTTATAGTCTGGAAAATTAATATCAACAGTTCCTTAACATTTAACCAAGTTTTCAATGATATACTATATATATATATATATATATATGTGTGTGTGTGTGTGTGTGTGTGTGTATATATATATATATATATGTGTATATAGCATCATGTGGTTTTACTAAATTATACTTGAGACACTTCAGAATTGTGATAGTGAAGGAGCATTTGTGCTTAGCATCTATATCTCAAAGTGGCATATTTTCTATTCTAACATAGTAACACATTGGGTCTCCAGGAATATGTTTCTTTGTGAGAAGTATTCACTTAAAAGAAAGAAAACTACCATGTTGTTGATTAAAAAGTAAGTATTAGTAGGAATACATGGTCATTTGAGTTACAGAATTCTTTATAATGATTTAAAATATGGAGTGCCTAAATGACATACAATCAAATGTCATAGAATCAGAAAGGATCTATAAGTAATCCTTTCAATTTCTTCTCATTTATTTATTTATGATGAATAGCCATTACAAACTAAAGTAATACACTAGAATTAGAAGCTTCAGAGAAACAAAGTATCCCTAATAATATAGGGGTTTCTTGTAATTAGTGCTCAGGCTTGGATTAAGTATATATAAATTTATAGTAACTGGTTTTTTGAATAAATGTATGAAACGTGTATATAAATTTAAATAGAATAAATCAGTTAAATCGTTGTTCTTTATTACCACAGGGTCAAAATTTCAGATTTGTAGGCCTGAGAAAGTAAGTCTTAAGGATAGTACTTTTAAATGAAAGTAACTATACTACATATATCTATTTCTCACATAAATGAATATACATTAATGTGGATGTTTAAGTTGCAAGCAGGAAATATTACCTCTTTGGAATGTGACATCAAGTTTGTCAAGGTAAGGTGGAAGTTCCTTCAAAAGATATAATAGAAAAAAGTTAAACTCTCAAAAATTGAAAAGCTTTTAGTGTCTAATATTAAGAGATAAATATTTGCTTCTTAAAAAAATAGAAACACAAATATTATAAAAGTTTACATAAGGTACCTGTTAGCAGAATATCCTTAAATAACTATATAATTATTTTCACAGCCTACAAGAAATTGGTACTATTTAATATGAAGCTCTCCTCAATAATAATTATAATGAGATCTCAGACAAATGTCAAGAATAGAAAATATAAAGAAAATAAATAGAAATCATATAGAAAATTCTCTATGTGAATATAATAATTATGTTCATATTAATAAATCAAAGTCTAAATACAATTCAACCTAACAAGCTAATAAGTTTTGGTAATGCTCAATAATGGTATACAACAAAAATCAGAATTCTACTAAGGGGTTTCCCTGTGGCAGCGGGATTAAGTCTCAGCACTATTATGCTATTGCCACTATGGCCTGAGTTTGATCCCAGCCAGGGTGCTAACTGACATATGGTGCAGCAGACTTCTCCTGTCTGGCCTGCCTCTCCCACTCTGTCTCTGGTGAATCCTCTCATCCCCTGCACCTCTGGTCGATTTCTACACCCCAGTTTTTGTGTGCATAAATAAATACATAAATTTTTAAAAATAGAATTCTACTAATATCAGACTTTTAGAGCTATTTTAAATACTTTTCAAAGCAAGCAGGTAATAAATAGCAACTTTCATATATATTAAGACACTATGATATTCCTAATATTTTACCAATTATTTCCCAGTTGAGAGGTTATTTAGGGAAATAATTTTAAATACAGAGAAAACTTTATAAAAATTCTTTTGAGAAAAATATAAACATTTTTATGTTTTTATAAATATATGTATCTTTTAAGTAACTTTAGGTATCTATAGAGAAAGTTTTATCTCAACAATATCTTTCAGTACAGTAAAAATATGGAACTAGTCAAATGTCCAAGAATAAAGGAAATGTTAAAAATACACATTCACTCGGCCCACCCTGGTGGCGCAGTGGGTTAAAGCACAGCACTAAGAAGCTGAAGCCACTTCCGCATCAGTTCGATTCCTGCCTGCCCGGGAGGTGACCACATGGTGTGGCAGACCTCTCCTGACCCACCCGCTGCTCCCCTCAGCAGTTTACTTGTCAATCTGCCTGTTCTGCTCCCCTCTCTGTCTCTGGTGAAGCCTCTCACCGTCCCTGCACCTCTGGCCTGTACTCCAGTTCTGTATGCACAAATAAATAAATTTTTTAAAAAAAGAAATAGCGATCCTTAAAAAAAAAATACACATTCACTCAATGAAATATTTATGAAAAATAAGCATGGACTCTGGAAAGATTAGATATGTATGATTCCAATTCTATAACATACGGAAAAAGACAAAACTATGGAGACAGTAGAAGGGTCAGTGGTTGTCAATGTTTATAGTGGTTGGAAGGATGATTAGGTGAGGCACAGAAAACTTTTAGGTCCATGAAACTATTCTGTATGATACTGTAATAACTGGATACATGGCAGTCTATGTTAGTCAAAATCACAGAACGTGCTACATGTAGCATGAACCCTAATGTAAACTATGGACTTTGGGTGATGATGATGTGCCATTACAGATTCAATTATAAGAAATTTACCACTGCGATGCAGGATGTTGAAAGTAAGGAAAGTTGTGCCTATGTGGAGTAAGAGGTTATATGAGAATTCTTTGTATTTTCTGTTCAATTTTGCTGTGAGCCTATTAAGTGCTCTAAAAAATTAAAGTCTATTAAAAAAAGCATGGAAAAATGTGTATAATGCCATGTTAGTGTTTAAAAACATGATATACATAATATACTGTGAGATCACAACTATAAACATATAGGTATACATACAGTTAGTATTCTATTGTTTTCTTTAAGTGATTAAAGCAGGCACTGTTTTGCAAACTAGTACTACCACAATAAAAAGAAAAAGCAATGTTAAATAAAAGCCACATTCATGGGCACAGTATTAAACATTTTATATGTTGCAAAAAATAGCTGTAAGCTATTTGGAAATACTAATATAAATAAATAATTGCAATTATATGGTTATAGTATGCAAGTAAATTCAAAGGGAGGCAAAATATCTGATTTTTAGTCATAAATAGTTATTTCACTGATTTGAAATTACTCAGAATTATATACTGTTGAGTATGTTTGTCACAGCATTGACCAATGGGGGATAGGATGGCACCAGAGTATGTGTGTCATCCTAATTCTCAAGTCAACCTTAGTTCTATTGCATCTAGTTGTGTATGAGACATGAAGTTTATATCACAAAATTCTACGACCATGCAGAATTAATACATGTCAACATACTCATATTTTGAAATAAATAAAACATTACAATCTGATAAAAAAATAGGCATTTTTTTCTTCCATTATCAATATTTACTATAACACAATACTGTGTATGCAAACTACTAACATAACATTTTAAGGGTATTTTTCTATACTTGAAGACTAAAGTTAATATATGCATATATTTAATCCAAATAAAATAAATTTTATAGTTTTACATTTGAGGACTTTGGTAATTTTGTTAAAAATGTATCAGAAGGGCCCTCCCAGGTGGCGCAGTGGGTTAAAGCACAGCACTAAGAAGCTTAAGCCACTTCTGCATGAGTTCGAGCCCTGCCTGCCCCGGAGGAGATCTACATGGCAAGGCAGACCTCTCCTGACCTGCCCGCTGCTCCCCTCAGCAGTGTACTTCGATGATCTGCCTGTCCTGCTTCCCTCTCTGTCTCTGGTGAATCCTCTCACCCTCTGCATCTCTGGCCTATACCCCAGCTCTATATGAATAAATAACTAAATCTTTAAAAAAAATGTATCAGAAAAAGTCTCCTAAAATATATCCATCAAAATATATATATATATCCATAGATGTATACAGTGAATACAAATTTTATTGGAAGTCAGGTTAGTTTTATGTTTCCTTTGACATTATTTGATCACTTATATTCATTTTTTATTATTGAAGCACCACATGGCATTCACTTTTTTAAAATATTACAGGTATTACTATCTATTAGATATTAGTTTATTATGTATTTTTACTTACACAGTATTTGAGATCAGAGATATTTACATTGATCCCAGTTGACCTTTTCAAATTCTCATCATGTGACACTACAACTTGTTCATCTTTTGTGATATGGCAGTCCAACTCCAGCATATCAGTTCCAATTGTAACTGCACTAAAGAAATAGAGAAGAGAATAACCTTCTAAACATAAACATTTAGGTTAATGCATCAGATAAAAGAATTTGGAGTTACAAAACAAAATAACAAAAAATTCATAACAATAAAATTTCTCCTTAACACTGTAATCTATTGTGATTTCTTGATGTGAATATATTCAAAGTGAATTTAGAATGAGAGGATCATGTTGCCTATTTTTTATAAACAGCTATCCTTAGCTCTGGCAACTCAGTATGATCTAAAGAACACTGGATCAAACTTGGGTACCAGTTTCTGCCTTCCCTATGATCTTGCTGTGTCACTTTAGGCAAGCAAATGTCTTTCTCTGAGCCTGCAGTTCCACATGTATAAAATGAAAAAACTGAAAAACAAGAAAAGGATGCTGGCTTTTGACACTTTAATTCCATATAGGATTAGAAGTCTAGTCAGAGCAATTAAACAAGCTTTAAAAAAAGGCACCCAAATTGGAAAGACATAAAAATAACTCTACTTACATAGGACATATGATCAACTAACAAACACACACACAAAAATTACTTTGACTACAGTTGATATTTTACAATAGCATTAGAAGAATAAAATACTTAGAGATTAATTTAAACAATGAGGAAAAACATTTGTACAAAGAAAGCTACAAACATTGCCAAAAGAAATTAAGAAGAAATACATAATAGAAAGAAATCTACATGTTTATGGACTGAGACACTTACTAATGGTAAAATGTAAATACTACATTGATGTATACATTTAATGCAATTCCTATCAAAATCCCAATGATTTTTTTTACAGAAATAGAAAAATCCATCCTAAATTCAAAGGGAATCTCAAGAATTTCCAAATAATCAAACCAGTCTTAAAAAAGAACACAATTGGGAAGCTGACATTTCCTGATTTCAGTACTTACTACAAAGCTACAATAATCACAACAATGTGGTAATGGCATAAAGGCAGACATACAGGCCAATGAGGCTGCATAGAGTCTAGAATTCTATAAATCCTCACACGTATGGTCAAATAATTTTTGACAAGGGTGAAGAGACCATTCAATGGGGGAAAAGGCAGTCTTTTCAATAAATGGAGCTCAGACAACAGAACATTAGTATGTAAGAGACTAACTCATTTCAAAAGTAAACTCAAAATGGATCAATGACCAAAACCTAAGATCTAGAACACATAAACTCCTAGAAGAAAGCAGTCAAGAAAAGATTCATGACATTGGACTGGCAACCATTTTTTTTTATATAAGGACAGACCACAAAAGAAAAAAAAATAGACAAGTTAGACCCTATGAACAAAATAAAAGGGAAAAATGGGAGAAAATGTCTGCAACCCATCTATTTAAAATACTTGCACCTAAATTGTATACCATGATATATGAGTTCTTAAAACTCAAAACCAAAAACAAATGTAAAAATGGACAAAGGATCTGAGTAGTGCATTTGACTGCACAAATGAGCAAAGGAGGGGCCTCCTTGGGACACAGGGGTTAAAGTCTGAGCACTGTCAAGCTATAGCCAGCCACTAGGCCAGACAGGAGTTCAATAAGCCCAGGAAGCTGACCCATAGTGCAGCAGACCTCTCCTGCCTCGTCCACTGCTTGCTCTCAGCGGTGTATTTCAGTAGCTCCACCTGTTTTGCTCCTCAGTCTGTCTCTGGTGAATCCTCTTACCCCTGGCACCTCTGGCCTACACCCAGTTCCTGTATGCACAAATAAATAAAATATAACCTTAAAAAAATTAGCAATGGAATTGAACAGCTATTTCTCCAAAGGATATGTTTCAATAAGCAAATGAAAAGATGCTCAACATCACCAAGCTAGAGAAATGAAATCAAAACTACAATGAGATTCCACATTGGGTGATGGTTATAAACAGGAACAGATTTGTTAAAAATGTAGGGCCCTCCCTGGTGGCACAGTGGGTTAAATCACAGCACTAAGAAGTTAAAGCCACTTCAGCACGAGCTCGATTCCCACCCACCCTGGAGGTGATCCACATGGCATGGCAGACCTCTCCTGACCGCCCGCTGCTCCCCTCAGCAGTGTACTTCCTCAGTCAGCCTGTTCTGCACCCCACTGTCTCTGCTGAATCCTCTCGCCACCCCTGCACCTCTGGCCTATATCCCAGTTCTGTATGCACAAATAAATAAATCTTTAAAAAAAAATGTATTGAAGCATCTGGGTGAAGCATGTGGTGGGGAATGGAAATTTATTGGGTAGTATGTTTACGATGTGTGCATTTTACTGAATGTGTATTATACACACTACAAGTACCATATTTCAAAGAATCTTCAAAGAATAAAGTATAAAAATTTAGCTGAATGAAAAGAGTAAGAAGTATGACTTCACTGATGTAAAATAAAGTTACACATAACTTATTTTAAAAGACCAGAAACTTGCCTCCCTGCAACAAGTTAAGCTGCAGCACCATCAAGCTATTCAAAGCCAGTGAAGCATAAGCTTGACCCCTGGCCAGGGAACTGACCCACATGGTGCAGCAGACCTCTTTTGTCTCTCCTGGTGGTCCCCTCAGCAGCATGTTTCAGTAGATCTATCTGTTCTGCTTCCCATTGTCTCTAGTGAATCCTCTCAGTCCCCCCCCACCCCCCGGCCTATACCCTCCACCTCTGTCCTCTCTGTCCTACACCCCCATTCTTTTTTTTTTTTTAAAGATTTTATTTATTTTTACATAGAAGTACTGGAGTAGTTTTTAAGATTTATTTGAAAAATATTTTCTATTTATTGTGCATTTACCTCTTATCACAAAATTATATAATAAATAAAAATTCAGATAGCTTTTCAGCCTTTTGGCTGAGATCAAGTGTAACTAGTAAAAATTTAAGCAATAAGTAAGTATATCTGGGACAATCCGTAAAAAATTATCTTAATGAAATCATTCCAAATTTGATAGACAAATAGAACACAGTGATGAAAGAAAAAAAATTATCATTTTGCCTTCAAATTTTTCCATAAATAGCAATATGCAAAAAAAAAAAAAGCAATATGCACCTATACTACTGAAACACCAAATATTTTATTAAGAATTTCTGACAAGTTAATGACAAATAAAAGAAAAAATTTAGGGACACCAAGGTTTCAACATTTCCAGAAAAAGAAATAAAAACTCTACTTCTAAAAGAAGATGTGAAATAATTTGAAACTCTTTAGAAACAAAGCTTAACAACTTAGACTCTTTGTTAAGGAACTTATTTTAATCTCCTTTATTCCTAACATGAGTATTCCCATTTCATAGACCAGATAATTAGTATTATATTATTTTCCCATTTAATAGATAATTAATATTGTATTAATTAATTATTCCAAAATATGAGAATCAGGTCACTAATTTTGATTCTCTGCCAACTTACACTTCCTGTTATTGCTAATACAATTTGCTTCTCTCTCTTACCATTCATGTTAATACCACAGGGATCAAGTTGTCCTATGGGTATCTACAAAGACAGCCTGGTTTAATAACCTAGTTTTATTAGCTCTTAAGAACCAGATTTTACATACTCAAGGGCTTAGTGACTGTGTAAGTGTATGTGTGTGTGTAATGAAATTCCTTAGTCCTTGCTTCTTTCTTTGGTAAGGTTTGTCTCCTTCACCTTTCTTCTGCTAATAATATTCTTTGTTCTTTTCCATATCTATTTTAGTAAGGAACTAGTGAGAGCTCAGTAGGCCCAGAGCTAGGTCTTAGTGAGTGGGAGATTAATAAGGTAAGATTCTTGCTCCCAAGCTATCACAGAATAATAATATTCATAACCCAAAGTGTTCATTAAAGCATTTTATAAGTATACAAAAGGGCTTATTATAAATTGTGAGATGCGGTTATATGTCAGTTCTAATGACTACTTTAGCTTCACTAGAACAGAATGAATCAATATTCCATATAGTAAGGCCCTTTCAATTTTCTAGACATACCTGGTCAATATATCCCCAAATCTTAATCTCAAACATTTCACATTTTAAAAGTATTTTTCTTCCTGTCTATTAAATGATAGTTCTTCTAGTCTTGGTATCTTCTCCATTTTCTAGTTAATCTTAACCAGGCTTCTTACAACAACTATCTACACTTACTTCAATTTCTTTTAGTTTTTATCTCCAACTCATGATAATATGCATTTTGAAATATACCTAAATATGTACATCATTATATTTACAAAATTATATCATTATATTTCTCTCTCCCTTAATTACTTATCTTATGAAGGATATTCTATACTTAAGTACAGTATCTGTCTTTTGCCAATTACATATAATTTTTTTTTTTTTTAAGATTTATTTGTGCATACAGAACTGGGGTA
Organism: Condylura cristata; assembly: GCF_000260355.1. Lineage (NCBI taxonomy): Eukaryota > Metazoa > Chordata > Mammalia > Eulipotyphla > Talpidae > Condylura > Condylura cristata. Next base: position 13,602,961 of record NW_004567118.1, on the reverse strand, counting down.
CAGGCCAGAGGCTCAGGGGCGGCGAGAGGCTTCACCAGAGACACAGTGGGGAGCAGAACAGGCGGATCGATGAAGTACACTGCTGAGGGGAGCAGCAGGCAGGCCAGGAGAGGTCTGCCTCGCCATGTGGATCCCCTCCGGGGCAGGCGGGAACCGAACTGATGGGGAAGTGGCTTTAGCTTCTCAGTGTTGTGCTTTATTTAACCCGCTGCGCCACCAGGGAGGGCCCACATATAACCTTTTAAATATATGGCATCTTGAAAATGTATGTTTAAATTATTTTCTTGTTGCAGGTGAAGCAGACATGGTTTTTAAAAATCATCAAATTACCCTAGCAGTTAAAAAACAATAGGGCATTTGTAAGTCTTTTGATAGCAAGAACACTGATGCATAAAACAAAACAAAAATTATGAACAATAACAAAAAATTATTTTAAAGATTAAAGGTAAAGACTGAGTTAGGTTTTATATAAATTGCAAAGTAAATTAACAAGCAGCTGTACAAATAAAAACATCTAGCAAACACTAATAATATGGAAGTAATAGAAAGCCTCCAAAAAACTAGTTACAGAAAGTTACCACATAATGTTCCAAGAAGGTTGTGATAACTTTTCAATAACTACTGCTTGAATAAAGCAATATAAATAAACATTAGGAAAAATATAATGTCGTATATAGCAAGGAAAAACCATCTAGACTACACATTTCTTTAATAGCAAAAAAATTGTCAGAGGATCAAAATCTTCAAAGATAAAAAATACTTATGTAACATTCTTCCTTAAAAAGTAATTATTCTGGCCCTCCCTGGTGGCGCAGCGGGTTAAAGCACAGCACTGAGAATCTAAAGCCACTTCCTCATGAGTTCGATTCCCGCCTGCCCCGGAGGTGACCACATGGCCTGGCAGACCTCTCCTGACCCGCCCGCTGCTCCCCTCAGCAGTGTACTTCGTCGATCTGCCTGTTCTGTTCCCCACTCTGTCTCTGGTGAAGCCTCTCACCGCCCCTGATCCTCTGGCCTGTACCCCAGTTCTGTATGCACAAATAAATAAATCTTTAAAAAAAAAAAAAAGTATTTATTCTTAGAAATAGCTTAGCCCACAACCCAATGTTTTAATTTTGTAAATATGGGTCGCTGGTCAAAACTTTAACAAAAACATGGAGGAAAATTTATAAAATAATAATATATATCAAACATAAAGAATGCTAAAATCACTCATATTTATGAGTATTTTCTACTGAAGTCATATATATCATCCCAGAAAACAAATATTTAATAAATGATAGCAGTGTGTCTATGTGGAGATTGTATACATAAAATTTTCACATATGTATATATAGGTATGTTACATATATATGTATATATGTCTGTTGGTATAATGATAGCTAGCTAGTCAGCTTGTTGATCTTAGTGGAGAAGATGACTAATTTTATTTAATTTAAAGTATTCTGTTTCATTTTCTGTGACAGGAGTTAAGATTTGCTTTTGAGATTACAGTCAGAAAGCATTGTATTACAGAAGAGGAAGAGTGAACAATGACACATACAGGATGGGATTTAGATGAAACTAGAATATGGAGAAACAGTATCTTTGAAACTGATTATAGGAAAAATAATCTCTAAGGAGTCCTCGTATGATGAGAAGTAGAACAAAAACTTAAGCCAAATTCTCCTAATTTTTCAGCCCTACTTACTTAATAGATTACTCAAAAATTAGACAAAATGTTATTTCTTACTAAAAATGGGATTTAACTTTTCACATTCTCTGTCTTAGTTTTCAGAGACAAGGAGACATCATTACCACAGACTGATGATAATCATTTAAAACAGAGAACAATATATCAATTAGCTTTCAATCCCATCTCTCCTGCTGCTTCTGAGAGATGTTCTAAAAGTTAGCTATATCAAACATGAATAATTTACAAATAAAAAAACATTTATTTACTTATTTTTTAAAATAAAATAAAAACTTTTAAGGTGTCAAAAAAGAAAGGCCAGATTATAGGTTCAGGTCTGTACAAGAATTACTGGGTAGACACATAATCCTATTCATAAACAACAGCCAATATAACAGTTGTTTCATTTTCTCTTTCTCTCCAAGACTAATTAGCATTACACACAGTGTGTTCCTTGTTACAAATGTCTTCTTTCAGCTTTGGAACTATAGTATCTTTTGATTATCCAAAACTGATCCAGGTTTTCAGCTATGCAGAAGCTGAACATTCTCAGTTAATACTTCAGATTAATTAAATAAAAAGTGATTTTAATAAAATAGAAACACCTATCACAAATGGATGCTGCATGTGTACTACCTTCACTTTGTAAGTCAGCATTACTTTAAAGATTAACTATACGAGAAAATACCTTTTTATGTACTTACTGCTGAAAGGCTGCCATCGTATTCTCCAAATTTTCTCCAGCTCCTGCAAAAACATTAAACTTCATTTACTTAGCAACATTTTATTTTCCAGAAATTCATTTTAATTAGACACATCTAGTGAAAGTTCATACTTATATCTTATTTAGGCATTTCAAGTGTTTTTATTTTTTCAAGATTTATTTATTTATGCATACAGAACTGGGGTACAGGCCAGAGATGCAGGAGCAGTGAGAGGCTTCACCAGAGACAGAGTGGGGAGCAGAACAGCCAGACTGACCAAGTACACTGTTGAGGAGAGCAACGGGTGAGACAGGAAAGGTCTGCTGCACCATGTAGATCACCTCTTTGCAGGGGGATCGAACTCATGCTGAAGTGGCTGCGGCTAGTTTCACAGTGCTGTCCTTTAACCAGTTGTGCCACCAGGGAGGGCCCAATATTTCAAGTGTTTTAAGGAGTGTACTGGTATTTTGAAATACAGTTACACTAAGAAGAATTAAAAGATCAAAACATAGCCACAGGAACTCAGGAGGGTTAGAAGAAGGTAAATGTGACTTAAGTTGTAGTATTTGTTTGTCAGAGGAGGACAGAAAGCAATGTGGTACAAATATACCTCCTCATTGTGGGTGCTTTGGTAAAAGGAGAGCTATGGTCACTATACCTAGAGGGGAGAAGGGATCCTATACTGTCAAAACACCATCATCTAATTTGGTATGACGCAAAAGTTTTGTACAAATAGTTAATTTATATGTACTCCAAACTGAAATTTACTAAAATTACTACTACATGAAAGATATTCATAAGTAAAGTTACCTTTTTAAAAACTGAGTGACAAATAAACACAAGGCCTACTAGTATATTTCCTACCTTTGCTTTTATTTGTGCTAGTGTATTTTTTGTCCACTATTACTTTGCATGCATCAATGCAAATGTGAACAAAGTGAAACAGGTAAATAATGTCTTATGGAAACTGTCTTGACCTTGCAGACAACCAGGAATCCACAGACCACATTCAAAAACCACTGGCTTAAGTAAACAAAGATAATGAAAGTCAGAGGCATGTTTACCTCTAGGGATGGAAGAGGATAGACAGAGAAGGGAATTTTATGGGATTTTATAAAAAGTCTATATTTTGATTTGATTGGTGGTTACTTGGGTGCAAACATACAATTTTTTTTAATTGAGCTGTAGATGTAGTAATACTACTACATGCAAGCTAGCCTTATTATTTTTTATCTTATAATATTTTATCCTAGTATATTCATCTATATCCTAACCAGGCTTTTGAAGGCAAATGTTTAGGGAAACATCTACTTCCCAGGACCTGTTCCCATCTAGTAAAGGAAAATTGCATTCTAGTCCCTAGTAAGGGGAAAGAATGGAAGGAACACTTTAAACCATTCTTCATTCCTTCATCTACTCATTACATAGGAGCAAAAGTGACTTAGGAGAAAGAGTTATCTGTGCATCTGTGACTCAATACTTCACTAGTTTACTCTTAATTTTAAGTGGCCCACTCCCAGAAGAAACAAAATTTCTGCTAATCTGTAAAGTCTGCCAAGCAGGCCCAGCAAGGAAAAAGCCTCCAGTTTTAATATTAAGTTCAACATGGAAAGTTATTATGGAGTCTATAATGTAGTCACTCCATTAGTGACAAAGTTAACTGCATATTTCTAAACTGGTTACAAACTGGGAAAGGAAAAGAAAGCAGTGTTATCAATTAGCCTTTTCAAATTCTAAAAGCAAGAACTTTGTTATATACATCTTTAAGAATAATAATCTACAAAATAGTGTTTAATAAATATTTTTGGACATTTTAATGTAAATTTGTATGTGAATAAATTGTGCTAGAAATAATGATATCTGAAATTCATTTCAAAATAATCTCAGTGAGTATGGGCAGGGATACAGAAGAAACCAGACTGGGTATTAGTTAATAATTGTTTTTGGGTTCAAGGAGTCTTACTGCTTTTGTTTATGTTTGTAATGTCTATATTTGAAAAAATACAAAACACGCTTGTTTCATGTTTGATTTGGAGAAAAGGGAGCTGACCCACATGTGCAGCAGACTTCTCCTGAACACCCACTGCCCTCCTTAGCAGTGTTATTTCGGTACATATACCTGTTCTGCTCTGTCTCTGGTGGATCCTTTCATCCCCCACACATCTGGCCTGTACCCCAGTTCTTGTATGCATAAATAAATCATTAAAAGTAAATAAATTAAATAAAATCTTGACAACCATGATAAACAATACTATTCCCAGAAAAAAAAAAGGATGAAATTAAAATAGCTAACAAGAGAAACAAATTCAAGTATAAGCATATGACTTCAGATCCCACTCTTTTCACTTGTAACTAAGCTGACATTCACGTAACACCTTTATTTCAATTTTACAGGGAAGTTACTCATAATGGTGCTTAATTCCACATTCTGCTATTTGCTTATTACAAAGCTTGATGCTAAATTCCACAGTGATAATACCCACAAATTACTTGTTAGATTCATATGGTGAAAGCCTGGAGAGTAACTAAGGGACTAATTAAGAGGGATGCAAGTCCCTCTCCAAGGAATTATTTGGTACTAGCTCTCCTTTCATGAAAGAGTTTGAATTTCTTTCCTTTCCAATTATCATCACATCATTCATAAAAAAAACACTTGCCGCTAATTTTTCTTTTCCTTTAATAAGCAGCTTATCTACTGTCTGACTTTACTAATAATCACCATACACAGAAATGGAAGTTTAATTTTTAATTAGTTATAAAGTTAATTAATTATGAAACATGGAAGCGAATGAATATCACAGATTTACTGGCTGCCGTAATATGATTTGTTCATAATTCCTCTACCTACGTCCTCCTGCCTATCTCCTTACAAGTTTACATTTTTCACATCTTTGAGAAAACCTTCTTTGAAAATTCCCAATCTACTTTATAGAATCACCATGTATTTTCTAATTTGTCCTTATATATTGTATTTTCCTTTCATATAGTGCTTCATAACTACTTGTTGATAAATCTCTTTTCCCCCAACAATGTTTATTGTTATTGGTAAATTTCTGATAGGACAGGAAATGGAAATATGCCTTTTTTGCTTGTTCAAATCTGTAAATTATGTAAACCAGGGCTCCCCAGGTGGCACAAGGGATTAAGCTCAGCACTATGAAGCTACCACTGCACCACGAGTTTGATCCCTGGCCAAGGAGCTAAACCACATGGTGTAGCAGACCTCTCCTATCTCACCAGCTGCTCCCTTCAGCAGTGTATTTCAGTAGATCTGCCTGTTCTGCTTTCCATTCTGTCTCGGGTGAATCCTCTCAACCCTGTCCTCAACCCCTTGCACCTCTGGCCTACAGTACTCTTTGTGGCTATAAATAAATACAATAAATGTTTTAAAAAATAAATTCTGTAGGGCTCTCCCTAGTGGTGCAATGGGTTAAAGCATCACATTATGAAGCTCTCCAAAGCCACTGCAGCAAGAGTTCAATCCCCTCCCCTGCCAGGGAGCTAACCCACATGGCCCAGCAGACCTCTCATGACCCACCCACCGCCCCCCCCAGCAATGTGCTTCGTCACTCTGCCTGTTCTGCTCCCCACTCTGTCTCTGGTGAATTCTCTCACTGTCCCTGCACCCCTAGCTTGTACCCCAGTTCTGTATGCATAAGTAATTCTTTAAAAAAACTTTTTAGAAACTATTTTTCCCTTTTTTCATTTATGTTTTCCACTATTTCTATGGTCAACAATAATAACTGAATTCAAATCTACATAATATTAATAAAATTCATAATTTCATATAGAAATTTTTAAAATGGCCTTTGAGGGTACTGCTTGCTCTCTAGTACATCTTTGGTACAATAGCTATTTCATCAATACATTGTAATTATAAAATTGTTCTCTGGTCAAATTAATTTAGGAAACACATGGGAAGTATCTAGTATACAGAAAACAATTAAAAAACAACAAATTATAACTTTTTAATGATATATTAGCATCTGTTCTAGAGGCTAGAGTCATAAGCACTAATAAAATCTGAAACCTGCCCTGAGGAACTCTGTCTAGTAAGTGAAGCAGATGTATTAACATATTCTATCATAATGCTTTAAAGAGGTAAGAACAAAGCAAGCCCAGAGCATTTAATTTTTGAAACATTACAGTATTTTCCATTTTTGTGGACAGGGCCTCCCTGATGGTGTAGGGGTTAAAGTGCACTATGAAGCTATCGAAGTCACTGCAACAAGAGTTCGATCCTGGGCGCTGACCTACAAGGCACAGCAGACCTTTCCTGTCTTGCCTGCTTCTCCCCTCAGCAGTATATTTCAATCTATCTGCCTGTTCTTCTCTCCATCCTGTCTGGTGAATCCTCTCACCCCCCCTTCCACTTTTGGCTTTTCCCCCGTTTTTTTTTTCCTTAATTAATTAATTTTTTAAAAAATTATCTCGAGAAAATATCTTTGCAGAATTTCCAATAATAAATGAGAATTGGAGATGTAGCATATCCTGGCTTTAATATCTGTTACATTCATCTAGTGCACTTTCTTTTTTTGTTGTTCTCTTTTGTTTGCTTTCTAAAAAGTCCATAATTTCTTACCTGTACGGAGTATTGGTCCAAATTTCAAATATTAACACGTACTTCTTCTAAAATAAAATTTAGATTATCCGTAACAGTTTAGATAGCTTATTTTAGAGGATCTAGTTTTGTTCATTTACTATATTTTGAAAGTACTTTTCCTCTTTTTTAATCAGTTAACTCAAATGCAACATGTCCTGCCTATCCCCAGGGTAATAATACCATCACTGAAAATTGCCTCCATGGCAACAACTTAAGTACTGAAAATTGGGTTTGGCTTTAATGCCACAGTAATCAAGTGTCATTCTACAGTTCAATTATGTATCTGTTAAAATACAGATGAACTAAGCAAGCATTAATATGGCATTTGGCTGGTGACTCCTTAAAACCTTTGTTGGTTTTCATCAGTGGGAGACTATCAGAGTTACTGAAGTCATTTCTTTAAAACTACATTTAGCTGGTAAAACTATGCAGATTATACAGAAAGATGATAATCTTTTTCTGTGATATTTCAAACCTTATTCCTGACAATTCTTACTAGGATACTAAATCAAGTTTTAGACTGAAAACCAATAATTATCTGAAATTTCAGGTATTAAGACTGCAAATTTCAAGCGAATTTAAACTAGGTTGTCATTCATCTCTGAAGAACCGTTAAAATTGATTGAAATAATACCACTTTATAGAATTCAATGTATCACTTTTGAAATAAAAGACACTAAGAGGCTAAGGTTTGGCCTGCTGTCTGGGAAACAAGAGGGTGAATTATCTAGGCTCCAGCAAGTCATTTTTCCAAAACAGAAATATTTTTCTTGAAACAATACTCTCCTGTCATAAACTAAGTAATTTTTTGTCTTTGGAAATCCACATGTCATAGCTGGGTGCAGGGTGGGGCTAAGAAAACAGGTACACGGTCTGCATCCTTCAAGACGCTCCAGTTTCTGTCCCAATTCAGCCCAAACTCTTACTTGTGACCTTGGGACATGCCCCCGGCGCTGGGGCTCAGTTTCCCTTTCTTCTCAATTATCAGTGCTCAGAGAGCGGGGGCTGAGGGTGGGGGGCGTCCCCAGAGACTGCAGACATGAGGCTGCAGCAAACTCCAGGTTCACGCATTTCGTCAGCCCTGGAAGCTCGCTGCTCGGGGTCTCCCCACAAGCTCAGCCACTGACTCGCTCCGAACAGTCAGCTCCCGGTTCCCGGGTTCTGGACCCCCTGCTGTGCCCGGCCGAGCCCCGTCGTGCCTCGCTGACAAAAACGGAGCTACCACTCATCCTTCCTCCTGTCCAGAAACACCCCCTCTACCCTTCATTTTTACCCGGGTCCTTCCCACTTCAGAGAACCCCTGACACAGCTGCATTCGAGAGAGCCCCACCTTGGCTCCGTCAAAAGACCCCCTGCTCCCCCTGGAGACTCTTCACATCGCCTTAGCCTCCCGGGAAGCTCTCTTTTCACACATCCCCATTCTTCCTCGAACTCTCACGTATATTCTACCCGCCCGCCTTTGCGGAGCTCCAAGGATCCTCAGCTCTAGTCAGGAAAAAATTTTTAAAAAGCCTCCCCCACCTCCGCCATTGGGTTCTGAGGACCCCTTCTCACCTCCACGGTGAGATATGTGTTTACAGAGGAATCGCTGCTTCTTTCTCTGGTGCAACAAGGTCGGGTATTTGAGCAACAAGAACGAAGTCACCAAGTACCCTCCAAGGGTGGAGAGAAGGTAAAGAGCCGCGGTGGACGACATCTCAGTCACCATGTGGGAAATCTCCCACCTCCCGGCCTTCAGAACTCCGCTGTGGCGGTCGCAACGGCTGCGGCGGCGGCGGTTCGAGAGCTACTCGCCCCCAGCCGGCGGCGGCAGCGCAGCGCACTTGTCCGCGCCAGCCCCCCGCGCAGGCGCAGCTGGACCTTAGCGCCAGAGCAACAAAGGGGCTCCGGTACGCAGGCGCGCTTGGGCTGCTGCGGAGGAACCTGCTGTGGTCTGTAGCGAGCCTGTCACCTAGCTTCGTGGTCAGACTTCAGCGCTTCAAAGAGCCTCCGAAAGGAGACGAACGCCTGTCAGCTTGTCTATGCCGCCGCCATCACTGAGGGAGAAGAGGCCGTTCAAGAATAGCCTTCAGAAAGGACTGTCAAAATTAGAAAAGCCACATCGGAAAGAAAAGATTCCGGGGCTTAATTTAGCCCCTGCACTATGAAGGTAGAGAGAACAGTTGCCAATGGAGGAGTTAAAACCTATTGAACAATAAACCCCATCCATTTGTCTGGCCCATAGAGAACTTTTCCTTTAGCCACAACGGAAATGATGGACGGGCTTCTCTTTCTTTTCACTGTGAAAATGCAATTCTCATGCCAGAAATACTCGATTTAGAAGAACATTTAAAATAAGGAAAGGTTGGTAAGGCTACAGTTATTGCTCAAAAGCCTTAGAAACAGTGTTAGAGGAACAACCTGGTTGGGAGAGTAAAATTAATTAGCAGTGCTAAGGAAACTGAGATTTGAACAACATTGCCTTGGTAAGGATTAAGGAAAGTATTTGTTTAGGGCTGTCAAGCTATATTGTATGGATCAGCTGATGTGCAGGGTTTTGTTTCCCTTTTCCCAAATCTCAGCAGATAGCAAGTTTTCTTAAATTTGGCAACTTCTATTTATAATGAGTAAAACCTGTATATGTTAAATAATACTTGGGGAAAGTCTACAGAAGTAAGAATACTTCACTCTCAAATATAGAGGCACCCATGGCTTAGCAGGTGGTAATTTGAATTTAGAACCAGTACAATCTGAATGAATGGGCTTTCTCATTTAGTTTAAGCCTGTTTCCACATCCATAGAATGGGTATAATAAAAAATCTAACCTCATAAAGGTATTTTGAAAATCTAATACAGACATTAGAGTCCCCCAGGTAAGGAAAGCATTATGTCATATTAGTGGAAATGAAGTCTTCTCAATGATATCTTAGAGCTTATTAGATAATCAAAATGAGGATTCAAGCCCAGGAAACAGTCCACAGATTTTACTCTGGTCTCATTTAGTTTATGTAGGTAGGAACACAGAATCACTGACATTAAGAAGGTGATTATTTTTGATAGGAGGGGCTTCTAGTTCTAAAAAGATGTGCTGATGCTAGAGGAAGGCACCGCAGGATTTAGTCACTTCCTTTTTAATCTCTTACTTTTTAAAGAATGCATCACAGATATGAGGTGGGTGCCCATGGTGACTGATGTTATCATAACAAGGTCACCAATGTCAATTTATTTTAAAGAGTTAGGGAAAATGGCACTAAGGAAATTCCCACATAAAAATGTCCTTTGAGGACCAGGGGAGAAAATAATAATAATAATAATGAACAGCTATATACCAGAGACATTTTATGGGGTTGGAATGGGGAATGGGATCAAAAAAGGTGGGGGGAGGGAAGCACACTGGACTATGGTGATGGCACATGGGTGATTTGGTGATGGGAAATCCATGGGGATTACATCTGGGATGGAAAAAGGCACAAAATTATGTAAAAATAAACTATTAGTTTTTAAAAAGTACTATGAAGCTTACCGGGTAGTAGATCTGGGAAGCAGTAATACAAAAAGAACACTGATGTCTAGTCCAATGATTCCTTAACTTCATTTTAAACTCATCTATAATTGCATTACCCAAAATCATTAATGCTCTAGATAACATATACCAATGACTAGGAATACATGTTGTCATTGGACCAGAAGACATTACTAAAGAGTTCTGAAAGATCCCATAGTCAAATGGTGATACTATTCAAAATAAGAAAATTGTATTTAGAATACAATCAGATCTGAGCTATAAATTACAATATTAAAAAGTCTGGAGAGCCATACAACAGTTTAGTTTGTAAAAGACTTCAATTTACATTATTTTTTAAGGATTTGAGCCACGTTATCCTTTGAGGTAGTTATCCCATTTTACAGCTCAATAAGCTGAAGCTTTAGATATGATCTCATGTTAGGACATGCAATAGACTATGTCCTTAAGACACCAACCCAATCTGTTGTGCCAATTTAGGCCAATAAATACCATTAAAAGTATTGAAAATTAAACATAAACTATTGGTTGGCTTTGGAACTTCAAAAACTAAGTGCAGTTCCTATTTGCCCTATCTTAGAACACGTGCAAAGTTGTGGGAGACAGAATTGGAATGGCCATCTCTATTTCCACCTTTTCTTAGCAATTTTTTCACACTTATAATGCCATATTATTGCCTGTGGACCCCATCCTGGACACTACATCCGGGGAATTTAATAATATGAAATTTTGGAGATTGCTTATAAAAAGCATATACAGACAAAAACTAAACTGAGTTTTAAAAGGCCAAAGACACAAAAGCAAAGGTTCAAATCAATTCTATAAAATTGCTATATGTTATGGTGCTTACCACAGCATCTTGCATATACTAATCACTTTTTTCCTGATTATAAAAGGTAAGGACTGGGCCCTCCCTGGGGGTGCAGTGTGTTAAAGCACAGCACTAAGAAGTTTAAGCCACTTCCTCTGAGTTCCATCCACACCTGCCCTGGAAGATATCCACAGGTGCGGCAGACCTCTCCTGACCCACCCACTGCTTCCCTTCAGCAGTGTACTTAGTAGATCTGCCTGTTCTGCTCCCCACTCTGTCTCTGGAGAATCCTCTCACCCTCAGCATCTCTAGCCTATACCCCAGTTCTGTATGAATAAATAAATAAATCTTTAAAAACAAACAAACAAAAAAAAGGTAAGGACTATCTAAAGCTAATCAAGATGTATTCACATCTCCCAAACAATTAAAATTACGGGATACCTGTAAAACATAAATTTTTAAGACAGATACATTATTTCACTTATATGTACAGTCTAAAAAACAAGTAAGCAAAGAAAACAAAACTAATTTCATAGCTAGAGAACAGATTGGTAGTTTCCAGATAGAAGATTGGGAAATGAGCAAAATGGGTGAGTGAGATTAAAAGATAAGACTTCTGGTTATAAAACAAGTAAATCACAGGGTTGTAATGTACAATACTGGGTCCGTAGAAAATTATATACCACTGTAAATTTGAAAAATTACTAAGAATAAGTGAGAAATAGCCTATTATAGTGATCATTTTGTATATACAAATATCAAATCATGTTGTACACATGAAACTAATATCGATTATATATTTTTAAAAGATTTCTTTATTTATGCATACAAGAACTAGGGTACAGGCCAGAGGTGCAGTCAGGTATAGGGAAGGGTGAGAGAATTCACCAGAGACAGAGTGGGAAGCAGAACAGGCAGATTAACTGCTGAGCAGAGCAGTGAGTGAGAAAGGAGAGGTCTGCTGTGCCATGTGGGTCACCTCCCTGGCTGGGGATCGAATTCAGGCTGTTGTGACTGTGGACAGCTTCATAGTGTGTTTTAACACTTGCATCACCAGGGAGACTCCTAATATCAATTATATCTTAATTTAAAAATTAAATTTAATTACTATCAAAAGTTTATGTGTCTATTTATATTCCTTTAATCTTTACAACCACCCTTTGTGGTAAATAGGAATTCTTATTACCATTTAAGAGAAAATATTACTCAAGAATTAAGTAGATTGCCCAGTTTTCTTAAGTCCTGGAGTCAATAGTTTTTTTTTCCCAATCTATAATAATAATAATAATATAATATGAGACAAGAGATGGTCTACAGTAAGATAAAGATTCGACAATTTTAAAGAAAAGATTGATACTCTTAAAAGAAACTAGGGTGTTCTGGAGGTATCTTACCTAGTCTTGATGACATTAAAAACTGACCCATTCACTATTAAGGCCAGAATCAACTAATCTCTTTATCTTTTTTCAATACAGAAAGCCGTTCTCCCTGGTAACCTCTGGAACTGACCTCCCCTCTCCCCACAGTCTCCAAAGTCCTGCCTTAGCTAAGCTTTTTAAGATGACATCTACAGTCACATGGGTTACTCAGTTACGCTGTGTCTCTTCCACGTATATGAAGGTATACATGGTATTATTAAGCTTTTTGGCTTGGCTTTTCTATTAAAAAAAAAGTCAAAGTAATCAGTTAGAGGTACTGACAAGTTTTCATTCTTATTTGTGAAGGAAGCAGAACATATGAAGAGCGCAAGTTCTGAAATCACAGTTCTCAATTTAAATGCTGACTTTGCTATGCCTTAGCTTGTGACCTTGGACAAATTAATGATTTTAGGGTTTAACTTGCTGACTTATAGAATGAGGATATCTATTTTGCAGTCCTTTGAGGACTAGAGACAATGTATGCAAAATGCTTAGTAAGAATGAATAAGATTATACATTAGTTTTCATATAAGTTCACATTCTCCTTTTCCTAATTAAACTGTAATAAAATGGGCATAAACACACACTCATTAAATTACAAGTCTAAGTTGGCTGCCAGTCACATTTCTCCCTACATATATTTGTTTATTTAAATGAAATTTTATTGACTTACCACTGTTTTATAATACAGTATAAACTGACGAGTAGAGTTTCATAGATGTGTATATATACGTCACCGTACCTACCACCAAAGTTCTAATGTCTTTAATACCATCATCATATTGGCCTCCTAGGCCCTTTGCTCCCGCACTCCTCTCCCTTCTGTTCTGGTAACCACCATATTTTTCACTTTCCTACATATTTTAAAGTCAAGACCTAAACAACTGCTTTAAGTGGTAGTAAGATGTGGTAAATACTGTGTTTCATATATATATTGAGACTAAAATCTCCAGTACTATTTGTTCAAAGGTCCAATATCAACATGTCTAGGGAGATATAATCAATTACAATACAATTTTTCTATATTAATTTATTTTGCACTTGTCTAATTGGTGAGATAACTTTTACCATATTGATGCTGGTGAACATTACTATATATTGACAAAATATTTCTATCACATAGCAAATTGTTTCATATTACAGAATTTTAAAGAATAAAGTGTGTAATAAATCCTGAATTTAAAGTTTCAGTTAAAACAACATTTTAGTTCAGATAAAATTCAGATTCAAAATATATTATCCCATCAAGTTCAAGAATAAGAGGGTATTAACATCTTTAGGATGGAATTCAGGTATCAGAACTGTAAACCAAACAACAGGACTTTTTAAACGATCAGTTCTAGATAATCTACTGGATCATCTTGTTTTGAAGCAGCATCTTAAGGAAAATTTTAGCAAAAACAAAGTTTTTACTCAACATGAGTATGTAATACGGTAGAAACATGTTTTATTAGAACAGTGAAACAGAAATAAGAATGTATTTTATGTCCTTTTCTAGAATAACCAGTGCTCAGTAGGAAGTTGTAGCTCAATTTACAGTAAGTATCAATAGTATCAGTAAACAATTATTGTCCAAATACTTAACTCCTGTAACCAAAACACATTTTGGATTCAAGAAAATACAATGTACACATACTAAAAAACACCTATACACACCAAAAACAAAAACAAAACAAAACAAAACAAAAAAACCAGCTCAAGTATGTTACTTGAGCTTACTGTGTTACTGCTTTAAGAACTCCACGGAGCACCTTGTAACTCATTAACTGCACATTTTCCTTTGGAGGGAAACAAGGTCCTCTCTCAGTCACATATGCATAAGGAAATCTCAAAACCCAGAGGCCATCAGGCGGGAGAGTAATTTCTTGTTTTTCTGGGTAGAACACTGGACATGGTGGTGGACCTGGCTGAACCTGGAAAACACAGCCAATGTAATTATTTTTAACATTTTTCACTAAGAACACCTGAAAAATAACTAAACAGTCTGTAAATCAAAGTGCTTATAAAATTAAGTAGGACTGGTCACATTTCTAACTCTAATTTGACTTTTCCTAACTCATATGCAACAGTACATTATGAGTCTCAAATATTATCCTGTTTCTCCAGAGATTTTTAAGTTCAATATCTGCCTCTGAGTCAAATGATGTGAACTAATGATGTAAACTAATACACCCATAATTCCTTTTCCAATAAACAGAATACTAGGTACAAAAGATATGTAAAATTAAGACCTATTTAATAAAAGTTTTATACTGAATTTTTCACAATCAAAACTGAGCATCAGCATTTTTGTTAGTTTGAGGACTGAAAGGATCATATTTCTTACCTGAGGCATTAGAATTATCTGCAAAGGAGCATCAGGAACCACAACAAAGAGCCTCATAAGTTGTGCATAATGTGGTTTTAGCCCTCTGCCCTGAGATGATGACAGAATATATAAGGGCATATCACTATTCAAGGCTTTTAAAGCGGATTCTTTTGGCCCACTTCCCATTACTTTCATTACTTTGTCAGGACCTGAGCACATAAATCTTCGACCTCTAGAGTCTTCATATTCAAAGCCCACAAATGCTCGTGCTAGATCATCTCGCCGTCTTCCTCTTCCCATTACTACAGCACTTCTCTTTCCAGGAATAGCTTTATTTGGAGCAGGCCAAGAATTTGTGTCTAAATCTCCTTCATCTTCAGCTCTAGTCCTGATGACAATGTCCCATGGCATAAGATAATTTGTTCCAGAAATGAAACCCTGTTGATCCAAACCTGTATGAAAGTTGTAAGACTTAGCAGGACCTAGTTTAACCAAAGACCAGCTGGAAAATTTGGGTAGAAGACCCTTAGGGCAATTTGAATGCAGCATGCCTGGGAGATACTCAACTGTGGATGCCTGTCTATCAACTAAATTTGGTCTTTTTTCAGTTTTTGCTTCTCCTTGACCATGAACTTCTGGATTATCTCCTCCTGCTTGAGGATCAGCTGGGTAAGTACCTAAGCTATCTGTGGATTGGCCTAAACTCAAAGCTAAACTCAAGCTTGTGCTCTCTCCTTGGGTTTGAGGCTCTTTTTCTTTAAGTTTATCAGCATCTGCATCTGGAGGGGCAGGAGAAGACTCATTTTTGGCAGGAGCAGGATCTGGAGTACTTGGTTCAAATACTGGGAAGTTGATATGATCCAATTTTCCACAACATTTTTCTTCCAGAAGCTATAGTAAAACAAGAACAACAACTTTAAAAAAAACCCTGAGAAATTTTTCACTTAACAAATTCTTCGTAACTGTTGAATACATTAATATATTACTCATTACAATGAATGAGTACGCAAATAAGTACATGTAAGAACTTTTTCCTATTTATGTATCACATTGTAATCATATTTGCTGTTCTAGATATTATGCTTCTGAAAATACATATGTTACTCAGATTATAATAAAAAAGGAGGCGGCAGAAACAATTTGGAGTTTACCTGATAAAAGTCATAGTTAGCTGCCTTGATATCAAAGGGATCATCTCGAGGTGCTTGTTTTCTCCCACAGTTACAGGTACCAGTGGATCGAGCTCTGCTATTGTGATATAGCACAGGAGGATTTCTATCAGCCTCTGGCTTTTCTCCTGGAATATTTAAGTCACTATTAATTTAACACATACAATGCAGAATCAAACTTATTAACTCAGAAATTTTTCCAAATTGTTGTTTAGAAGTGAGGAGAAAACACATACATCAACACACCCCAAACACAAAAACCTTGACTGAAGACAAAACAGAAGAACAGAAAATACACAAAATAATCTATATTTTTTCTAAGTAAATTTTATCATTACCATGGTGATCTTACATTTCATTACATTAATTTCAATTCAACAACAAAAAAAAGCTCCAAGATAAAAATGTTCATATGAAATTTCTGAAACTTTGTTATTTAATAATTCTCATTTACCAATCACCTCGAGTTCATTTTTTAAATATAAGAAAATAACTAGTAGGCATAGCTGATATTTTCTTTTTACAGCAGGAGAAAAAATGCTATAGCAATTTCTCTAGGGTTCTTTTTTAAAACAGTAATAGTGAACTCTCTTAAAACAAGAACAGTGACACCACCCAAAGTTCTGATTTTGAAATGCTGATAAAATTTTAGTTACCTGATTTAGGTAATGAGTGAAATTTATGTACACAGTGTTGATCAGTTAAACTCCTCTCCTCACAAAGTTGATGACCATTGCTCCAAAACTTGTAGCAGTCCTCGTGTAACTGCATGGCATATTTGTGAAAGGCTGGACCCCTTGCATGTTGACTGTATACTCGCAGAGCCTGGGCAAGCTGATTCTTATGGACAGTCATTGTGTAATTATGAGGCAAATTTGACTGATAGGCACTGTGAGCCATGGGTAAAGCTTTCTGGCACCGGTTCTCTGAAAATTTGGTGTCAATATCCAAAAACCCTTCCAACACTTTAATACTGCTTAAAATCTTAGAGGTTAGCTCCCCAGTAGGAGATCCCAAGTCTTCCTCTTTCCCATCAATAGCTACTTCATACAGTTTTGAAGCTGCAGAGATCCACTTCTGGTAAGTGGGAAGTTCAAAATGGGAAGGTTGTGGATTCCTGCCCACACTGTCATCAAAACCCTTCTTACTTAGGACTAGCTCCACATGCTGCCACAGAAACTCCCGAAGAGTGAAATCCACTAGTTGACCTGAAGAACTGGAACTGCTGCTGTCAATGTGGAAAGAAAGTTGCTGTCGGCTGTGCTGCCTCATCACCTGATAACGCCTGGGCCCAGAAAGGGGTGCAGGCACCAGCAAAGATTCTGGGTCCTTCACAGTACAATGACTTCTGAGTTGGTCCAGCAACATGCCAACTGGGTCCTCCTCTTGGCTTCCAGGAACTATGTACACAAAAGCTTGGTTGGCAGGCACAGTAAAGAGACAGTTGATGCTCTGATTAGTTAAGACACGACTCTTTCGGAAGATTCTATAGATCTGGTCTTCCAAGGCATGCTGCAGTCTCCTTTTGGGAGAATGCTTCTTGGGCTTGTCTGGATGAGCTGGGTCTTGGTTTCGAGGGGGTTCCACCTTTAGGGCTCCGTTGAGTTGAAAAAGGAAAAGGAGTCTAGGTGGGCAGGGTCGGCAGTTTAGTTTCCAGTCTTTGCCAACTGGACAATCCTTAATGGCTGTTTTGAGGAGGGGCAGTACTTTCTGTCTCAGTCCATCCAGGGCTCTGAATACTCGATCATAAGTGATGTCAAAGGAACAAGTGGGATGTACCAGAAGCAGTATGTGACAGACGGAGAAAAGATACAGGAGGCTGAGGCACTGCAGTTTCTCTTGATGCTTCCAGAACTCGTGCGCTTCTGCATGAGGTAAAGAGAGGCCACCTCCAGCTTCCCCACTCTGAAGGGCCCGACAAGCTCGCAGAAGCTGGGAGTTGTCACAGATGGAAGTGAGAAGAAGATATAGAACTTTACTTTCTTGGTTGTAATAGGCCTGCAAAAGGCTGTAGTCCTGGGAGCCTGGTTCGGTTCGATTACCTTCCGCGGCAGCTACACCTCCCCGAACTGGATCCCCGGCCCCAGCCCCAGGGTCTCCGGCTCCACCAGCCTCCCCGACTGCCCCAGACTCGGTGCTGACACGAGGCTCGGGGTCCCCAGGATCTTGGTGGCGAAAGAGAGGAAAGACCTGTCTGTCGCACACGGTATTCACAAGTGAGAATTTCTCGGAATTCAGTCGCAGAGCCGTCTTGCCAAAGATTCCCACCACGCAGATCTCATCCTCTCGCCAAGGAGGCTCCGGCCCACCAGCCGAGCTCCCTCCACCCTCAGTAGGGGATTCCTCGGGACTCTCAGTGCCAGTCCAGGCTGAAGCTCCCATTAGAAGCTCTCGCAAGCTGACAGGACCCGCCATGGTGCAGACACTTGGCTAGAGTCCATCCGGTCCGCTCTGTAAATCTAGCCGGCTTTCGTCCAGTTTTGAAATCCTTCCCCAGTGTCTTCCTGCTTTTCTCTGACTTTAGGTTCCGCCCTGAGCTCCTCTGTTCTAGTTTTTCCATCTCTACACCTTACGATTTAAGATTTTCCTTGTGATATCATAGAAACTGAGATTTGAAAAGACAATTGGAAGCAGCTACTTTACATTTCAAGGAATTAAAAAAACTGCAAAAGGGGAATGTTAGGTGACTTCCAAAAGTAGACAAGTAGGTCAGTTTAAGCTCTGAAACCTTGCTACACTAAATGTATTAATAGTTTTGCAGACCGTAAGAGGAAACTTCTTAGAAATGCAGAATCTCAGATCACAACCTAAAGCTACTAATAAGACATGCATTTCAACTAAGTCTTAGCTTTATACACTTTATTGTAAGAAACACCATTATAGAAACATCTTGTAAAGTGAACAATCTCCCTCCTGTATGAATATATTCACACAGAATATATATTCTTAATTGTTAATGATTGTTAATATATAATTAGTTGTTAATTGAAGGGAAATTGCTCACACACACACACACAAATATATATATGTATCTTCTTCACATGAATGTGAAAAGAAAGCCAGTATTTCGAAAAGCTTATGGAGTACAATAATCGTTCAAATTTTTTTCCAGGTTAAGGAAAATGTATACCAGAATGTTTAAAAGGTACTTACCTTTTATTTCTTTACTCCCCTTTATTAACTTTTTCCTTTAAAAATGAATGGGTTTTGGTTCATAGCAAAATAGAGCTGAAATTCACATATACCCCTGTCCCCACACAGCTTCCAGTACTATCAATACTGGCTCCAGAATGGTGTATTTGTCACAATATCTGAGCCTACTTTGATATTTCATTATCATACCAAAGTCGATTTGCATTATGGTTAATTCTTGATGTACTTTCTATGGATTTGGAAAAATGTATATGATGTATATCTGCCACTATGGTGTCATGTAAAATAGTTTCATTACCCTAAATCTATGCTGTACTCCTTCTATTCATGCCTCTTTTCCTGCTATCTCCTGGAAACTATTGATCTTTTTATTGTTTCCATAGCGTTGCCATTTCCAGAATGTCACACAGTCTTTCCAGACCGGTTTCTTTCACTCAGAAATTTGCTTAAGTTTCCTCAGGTCCCTTCCTTCCCTCTCCTTCCCCTTCTCCCTCCCTTCATTTCTAACAGGTTTTTTTAGGAAAAAGAAAGGAGAAGATGCCTGTAAGACACAAGTAGGCAGGAAGAATGGCTGCTCTTCCCCGTTTTTTCATGATTTGACAGCTCATTTCTTTTTCTTGTTGAACAGTATTCCATTATCTATATGTACCAGTTTATTCATGATCTACTGAAGGACATCTTTGTTGCTACCCAGTTTTGGGAATTATGAATAAATCTGCTACAAAACATGTGCAAGTTTTTTGGGGGTCGACAGTTGCTTTTATTTATTTTTTGTAAAAATTTATTTGTACATACAGAATTGGGGTACAGGCCAGAGGCTCAGGGGTGGCGAGAGGATTCACCAGAGACAGAGTGGGGAGCAGAACAGGCAGATCTACGTAGTACACTGCTGAGGGGAGCAGCGGGCGGGTCAGGAGAGGTCTGCCGCGCCATGTGGTCACCTCTGGGGCAGGTGGGAATCGAACTCATGTGGATGTGGCTTTAGCTTCACAGTGCTGTGCTTTAACCCACTGTGCCACCAGGGAGGGCCCTGCTTTTATTTTTAATAGCTATTTTCTACAATGAATACTTACTTTAATTTTTAGTAATATTTTAAAAAATACCTTCCTTGAAGAAATGTGGGAAAGCCTTAACTCAGTATTTTATTTAGTTGATTGCAAATTTAAACAGTGAGATTTCTTTTTTGAAAAACTCAAAGTAAAGTAGAAATGAACTTAAAATAATTTGTTTAATGAGTTGTTACATGGAATGCCAAATGACAATAAAATGATAAAGCAGATTAATTTGTATATGTCTCTATGTTAAATTCTTGTCAAGAATAATCTTATCTATATATGTTCTCATATACATGTGTACTGTAACACAACCTAACTCATAGAAAAGGACACAATGATGGTTGTCAGAAATGGGGGAAAGGGGTTAATGGGTAAAGGTGATCAACAGGTACAAAATTCCATATAAAAATAAGTCTGGGTATGTAATGCACAGCATGGTGACTACACTTAACAATGCTGTATTGTATATTTGAAAGTAGCTAGGAGAGTAGATCTTAAGGGTCATCATCACAAGAAGTATACTTGTAACTTTATGAGGAGACAGATACTAAATTTATGGAAATTCTTTTGATGTTTTTTAAAAGATTAATCTATCTAAGCTTCCATAAATTGTCAATTGATTATAATTTACTAACAAGAATTATTATAATTTACTATAAATTCTAAGAATTATAATTTACTAACAAGAAAGGTTCAGGGTTTTTAATGGTATTTAAATATTCTTTTATTTGTCTACTTGTTCTTTTTCTTCCTCTAATACTATATATCCATATTTTCTCTTTGAAAATAAATTGAAATAAGAAATGGTATATTTATCCACATAAGTTATACTGTAATTCTCAGCATGTAGATTACTTGCTATGTTCAGTATATGACTTTGCTGATTCTAACACCTTAACTTACAAATCTGCAAAAATGTGTGTTAACCACATACATTGTACAGATTTCCCAGGCAAACAAAATGTGGACAAAACAGATAGAAAAGACTCCAAAGAAAACAATAACAGTAAGAACTCTCCCTGATTGCATAACAAGTTAAAACACAGCACTATAAAGCTATTGCAGCCACTGCAGTATGAGTTCAATCCCCAGCCAGAGAGGTGACCCAAGTGGCATGACAGACCTCTTCTGACCCACCTGTTGCTCCCCTCAGCAGCGTATTTTGTGGATCTGCCTGTTCTGTTCCCCACTCTGCCTCTAGTGAATCCTTTTACCCCTCTGCACCTCTGGCCTGTACTCCAGTTCTGTATGTATAAATAAATAAATCTTTAAAAAAAATAGAACTCTCACACATTGCTGAAGAAACTATGACTTCATAAAACCACTTGTAAAAGCAGTTTGACATTATCTATCTAGAAAATAGAAATGCTTTCTAACTTGCAGTTCCACTCCACAACATTTTTAAAATTGAAATAACATTGCATATGATGTTCTAGGTGTGCATCATTAAAAACCAACATGTATATATGACATTAAATTTACCATTGAAAGTCTAATATATGTACAAGTTCAAGAATGTTCACATTGGCATGTACGGTATTAATAAAAACAATCTACTGTCTGTTAACAATAAAACATATTCTAAGTTCATTGAAGCATGATTTACAATAGCCAAATTAGAAAACAACCCAAATGAATGATAGATGAATGAATAAAAATGTAACATAAATACTCAGCTGTAAAAAAGATAAAACCTTGCCATTTGGGACAAATGCACAGAACTAGCAATTATGCTAAGCAAAGCAAGTCAGAAGGAGCAAAGTCAATACTGATGATTCCATTCATATGAAATATAAAGAAACAAAACAGAGAAACAGACAAAACTAAACCCAACAAATCCTGGGAAACTGAATTCAGAACCGAGGCTACCAGGATGGTAGCAAAGAGCAGAGGGACCCAGTACATTATGGGAGAAAAACCAAAAGTTGTTTATTTTCATTGTTCTTTACTTAAAATAGTCAAATGCACCTTGTTTGTTTTTAGTTTCTAGTTTTCATTCAATCTCAAACACTGGAAGCAAATGATCATAGTTTAATAAAACCAAAGCATGATAGGTTTCTCAAATGGATATAATATAAAACCTGATATAAAAAATAATAAAAGATAGTAGTAGAACACAGGTTAATACTGGTACAATGGCAATAGCAGCTTTAGGTATGTTTATAAGATTTCTATAGCTTCTTTTAAAAGAAACTTCATTGAACAAAAACAATCAAATCATTTAAATTAAATTGCTACAGTACATGGTGGCTTAGTAATATCATAAACATTGAAAGTGTCCCAAAAAATATTCTCTTACAAATACTTAACTGATTTATTCTCAGAACTCATTCCTTTTATTCTTACATAATTAAAAAAAGCTAGCAAGTTCTTTAAAACTTTTACTAGAAGCAGATACGTATCTTAACTTCATTTTCATCTTAATTTATGTTGTAAACATAATCATGGATCTCATGCAAACAAGACATTGTCTCCAGGTCTGCATTCCAGACTGGCAACTTTCCATAACACTATATTTGGCATCTAAAGCAGTATTATCTGTGGAAATGTAGACATTTCTGGGAAAATTCTAAAATGTCTTTTTAAATTTTTGCGCAGAAGAACAGGGGTATAGGCCAGAGGTTGGAGAGAGGTGAAATGATTCACCAGAGACAGATGGGAGCAGAACAGGTAGATCTACTGGAATACACTGCTGAGGGGAGCAGCAGATGAGAAAGGAGGTCTGCTGCACCATGTGGGTCAGTTCCCTGGCTGGGGATCGAACTCAGGCCATAGTGGTGACAGTGCTGACACCTAACCCCTAGGTCACCAGGGAAGCCCTAAAATATCTTTATAGCCTAAGCTAACAGGGATATGTCAAGGCAGAAAGTTCAATTTCTACAAACCCTGTTTCCTAACCATGAAGCACTGCTATCCCTTTTCTTGGAATTGCAGAGGAAGTCATTAACATTTTAGCTAATCCTACACTTTCAGTTACTCCCATCCTAATGAGATTTTCTCTTCCTCTGAGACACCCTGCACATTAGTGATGGGGATCCTAGCTGAATTAATAGTATTCAGTGCTAGGCAGACATGTCTCACAACTTAGTGCTTCCAGAAATACTTGACAATTTTGTAGAGGACTGATTGACAGGATTATAAAATTAAATATAGGATGCCCAGTTAAATTTGAATTTCAAATAAACAATGGACAGTTTTTAAAGTATAAGTATGTCCCAGGCAGTAGTTAGGACATACTAATGCTGAAAGAAAAACAAGAAACTATTCATTGTTCAATGTAAATATGTTTATACTTGCAAATTATTGTTGTTTATCTGCAATGCAAATTTGATTTAGTGTCAAGTATTTATATTTACTAAATCTGGCAATTCTGAACTAGCAGGAAAGAATAAAATCCAGTGATGTGTGTATTATTACAGTTTCTGAATTGAAACAGAAATCGGGTCTCATAGTAAACATATTTATGAACCTTAGAGAATCATTCATAGGACATTGTGGAAAATACAGGGTTTATGTTGAGTTCTTTATGAAATTTGTATTTAGCTTCAAGAATGTGGGCAGCAAACTCCTAAGTTGGGAATATCTCAGACTTCAGTGAACCAGATATATAAGTACCTACTTATAATACTAGAAACGATACATTCTAAGACTTCAGTGAAGCTTTTGTTTCAAATTCATTGGAACATAGTTGGGTTGGATAGGGGAACACTCTTACTTCTTAACTCTCTGTGGTGAACAGAGAACAAATATGGAGGTTCTTGTTTATTGATCAAATTTAAAGCACTTAATGAATACATGTGCTTTATAGACTGAAATACTTTTCTTTTGAATTACCCAAGAGTACCCAAGATGAATGGTAACAACATTATTTTCTTAATGCCATAAGTATACATACAGAGTACAAATTAGAATTATCTATATAAATTTGAACTACCTCTCCAATTCATACTGCGAAATTCCAGGTTAACCATCAATTTGGGGATTGTATTTTTCCATCTCTTCTTTTTAATTCTTCAAATGGAATGATATACAAATATACTTATTTATACATACCACACTAATTTAAAAAAATTGTCAATATTTTATGTGTATATTTTATGGATCATCATATGGAGTCCATCAGAGTTGGCATCAGTCTTATAGGTCAAAGTTGCCTGTGGAGAGTGGCACAGTTTGAGTTGGACTTCTAGGATGAGCCAGCTATTAAAAAAAAAAAAAAGTAATGATTATAATGTGTATTATGTTCCTGTGCCAAACATTCCTTCCTCATTAATAGAACCCAAATTCTGCGCAGGGCAACAGTGTATCCAGAGTCTATACACCACTTTCCCCAGCATCCCTGAAATAATCAGAAGTTCCTGGCTAGAACCTGTTTAGTAAAATGAGAGGTAGTTAGCTAGCACACATTTTCCCCCTTTCCCTTCTCTTTCTCTTGACTAAAGTATAAACATGAGCCTCTATGATGTATAGTCATTCTGGATCATGAAGATAAAAGCCACATATGAAGGATGGAATTGCATGGTGAAGCTGCTACCAGTTGTGGACTGCCTACTTCCCAAGCGGATATGTAAGTCAAAAAAAAAATAACCTCTAGTTGGTTAAACTACTATAGTCAGATTTCTGTAGCCAAGTGGAAAAAAAAACATATCTAATAGTAACTTAAGAATTAAAGAAAAAGTGGAAGCCTAAAGGATAGGTAGGGAAAGTCATTCTATACATAGTAAGTTTTCACTACATATAATCCCAGTAAGTGGTTTTTTCTTTTCTTTTTTTATTCAAGTGGGTATGTCTGAGCACAATATACAGCATAGGTCTTACTGGTGATTTTTATTGTTTTGCTCAAAATGTAGGTTTGTTATTTATTATATTCTCATATGTTAGCAAATTACCAAACCCACAAAAGTAGTTGTGGGGTGGGACAGGGGCACGAAGGAACCTAGAATTCAACAAAAAAAGGAGGTGCTTATACTTCCAAGTATGCCTCTGCCCCCCATAACTTGGGATATCACCAAGGAACATAAGCTACAGTAAGTCATAATGCTTCAAAAGGAGGTAAGAGGAACCTAGTCATATCTCCACATAGTACCTAGGAGGACCAAATTGGCCAAAAGGAAATGAAACTGTCCTGCAAGAGGCACTGATTCTTAATAAGGGAACAAAATGAGAACAGTGTGGGATGGAAGAGTAGTCTGTAATGTGTCTCTGCAGCCAGAGGGAAGTGGAAATGTAAGTTTCATAGCCAAAAAGGCCCAGGGTGTTCTTCTGCCAGTACTCTACTGGGGGTGGCAGAAGAATAGCTGCTCTTCACAGATCCAATGATAGATCTGTGATCTATCATGAAGATGACTGGAACAGTGTTTGGAAGAAATAACACCAGGGTCAATTAATATAATGATGGGATTTGGTAGGGGGGTCATACTTGCAGGTGACAAAGAAAAAAACTGCCAAGACCTTTTCCTAGCAACTCTGCATGAATAGTTCCTATCTGTACTTGTCTTTCGTTGTTACAGGCAGTCTGGCTCATTTTTATTTCCTTAGCTAGGCATATCATTCCCACCATGAGAACGTTGCTTATGCTATTCTTTTTACCTAGAACTCACTCCTCCTTGATATCTCAGGTGGAACCACCCCCACACTCCATAAGTACCCTTCATAATTAATGCCTATTCATTTCAGTTTTCACCTGTATCTTCCTAAGGGAATCCTTCCTAGATTAATCTAGGTTAGGGTAAGTACATCTATGGGTTCCCACAAGAACCTTGTTCTTTTCCTTTACATCATTTATTTTAATATAAAATTACACAAATATATGAGTATTTGATTAATGCCTATTTACTTCACTAGAATGAAAACTCTAAGACAGTGAATTTGTGTCTACTTATTACGATATCCAGCTACTCCAGCACAGTGTTTGGCAAATAGGAAGTGCTTAGTAAATAATTACTAAAGGAGTTAATAAAATCAAACATTCATTTCTAAAGTGGAGATAATAATGCTACCTATTTCAAAGAATTTTATTAAGTCTAAATATGTAAGTGATGTGAAATATAAGGTATCGTTTAAAAATATTATTTAGAAAGTGGCTTTAGATTATAATTCTAAATAAATGATTTTGAAGAAAATAAACCAAAATTTCTTTTTCTAATAGCTTACTTGAAATTTTTTCTTCAAGGCTCGGGTCATTACTGGGGTCAATCCAGTTCCTGTTTCCATATTTTCTTTATTGGTAAGTGGTGTTCCACCTGGGCTTCTGCAAAAGTTTGAAGATATGAGGCATTGTGGATGGTTTCACTTAATTACTTTTGTAAATAAGAAGAACTAGGGTATAGCACAGAGGTGCAAAGGGTGATTCCATTCACCAGAGACAGAACGAGGAGCAAAACAGGCAGATTGAAATATACTGCTGAGGGGAACAGTGGGTGAGATAGGAGAGGTCTGCTGCACCATATGTGGGTCACCTCCCTGGCTGGGATCTAATTCAGACCATAGTGGCAACTGAGACTTAACCCCTAGGCCACCAGGGAGACCAAGAAGCTGTGTTTTATGCCAACTTATCAAATGAATTTTAAAAGTATAAATAAACATAAGTGTGTATTACCTCTCCACATCAACTTTCCTAAGTAGTTTCCGCAGATCTATTTGACTCTTACTAGGAGTACTGATAAAACAAAGATATAAAAGTTAGTTTACCAAGGTTTTCTTATTCCTCAAAGTAAAGCAGTCATTTTCATAGGCAATATCCTAGAAATAAGTTCTATTTGTTACATTAATGAGTAATAGTAGATGTTAACAGGGATGTAAGGTGATTTAATCACCTTAATAGGTAATACTTCTGAAATCAGTAATTACTTATAAAAGAATCCATCTTAGAGAAAACTCAGCTCTGAATATAGATGATGGACAAGTATGCTCATGAAAGAGTTATAGAAACAAAAGATCATTAACAACTTAAATGTCCCAATATGGGATTTTTAATCTATTAAATTTACATAAAAACTATATATCTAGAAAGACTCAAAATAATATTTAAACTAATTTTTAATAAGATGGATGAAAGTTCATCACACATAAGTGAGAAAAGCTAGCTTTCTACAATATGATTTCATGTAGATAGATACACACATATATATCATCCTTGATTCTAAGACATGTCAGTTTTCATATTTTATTAATTCTGAAATCAGGTTGCCTTTAAAATAAAATATAAAATGTTTATAGTAACTACCTATCTGTATTCAAATCAATGGTACATCTTACAATAAGCAATTAAGTATATTTCTAGAAAAATACTAGAATGATAAACAATAGTATGATAACATTGGCTATTTCCAATGTTAGAATTATTGGGATGATTTTATTTTCTTTAAACTTTGTTGTAATTTTCAATGAGCCTATATAGTTCTTGTTACATCACTCCCCGCCCTGCCTGTCCTCCTCTCCAATTGCCCCTTTAAATAGTAGCAGAGAATGACATTATGCAGTTTCTTACATTAAGACATTTGTAACTCGAGTAGATAACATTTTGGAGCTGGGTTTCAGGGTAACCTGTTGCAGGTCGGAGACAGTAACTAGTGGATTCCGTGCCGTTGGTGATGTTACAAGCTTTAATTGTAAAATGAGAAGTTATTAAAAAAGCATATTTAAAACATTCAAAATGTAAATATGTTAAAAACAATGAATATTTGCATGTTGAGTATGTGTAAGCTCTATCCAGTATACTCAGTACTAAATTTTTATTCAAAAATATATCTCTACCTGTTCAGACTAATAATGGCTGATAGATAAAATTGCCTAATGAAATAAATATGGGATATAAATTTAGCTGTGGAGATCCAAAAGTACCCAAATAAAAGAATACTCTGAATGACTTGTATACATAGATGTAATTTTTTTTCCACAAAGACAACCAGGTTAAGAGCGGAAAGCCATGTTTGTAATCAATGAGATCTTACCTTCTTCCTTTCATCAAAATTCTGTGTCTTCTTCAATTTCACAGTAAGTAAATCTTTAACTGTTATCTGCATTGGTGCATCTTTTTTTAATGGTCCAGCCTTAAGATACATGGAGACGTTAGAATTCAGTCTGGAACCATGACGTCTAGTCAAATACAAATCTAATCTTTAAAATTAACTCTTCTTTACCCTAAAAAACTATCTTGTTCTTTCAACTATGCCAAGAATGGTCCATTTTCAGTGCCAGTGCTTGTTAAAACTATGAAAAGGAAGTTATCAAAATGTAAACTTTGATATTAAATGAGATGGACTAGTTACCTATAACTATTTATTTTCCTTATAATATAGGAGTTGAGAGCTTTTCAAATCAAAGTCAAGTTCTGCCTGAACTACCTAAAAAGATGCCTCAGTTCCTATAGTGCAAGAATACATGGTTGAAGAAGTATACCTTTGGCAAAACTAACAACAGACTCTGAATAGAAGTCAAACATTTTAAGTCAAATGGATCCCTAGTGAAAACTCAGCAGATTTTTTTTTTAAAGGGCCATGCCTATTTTAGCAATTCACAAATATTCTGGTCCTCTTGGCAGATAAACTCGTATGAAAACTGGTTTTCCATCCTAATGAAATTCTACTCTTGGATTCACCAACTCTTTTTCTCTGATTTTATTCACTAAGTCATTTTCTGTTCTTAATTTGGTTTCTCAGAGAGGTTTTCCTTTTGGTAAAAGGTAAGCTAAGAAGTTGAAAGGAATCTTCCAGTCTACCGGGTTTCATTTTTTTTGGGGGGGAGGGGCGTCCATTTTTTAATCTTAAAAGACATTCACTTTCATTTCTAAATCTAGCTTTTTAAAGTTACCAAGGGACTGAATTTTTAAAAACACAGTAACTGTCATAATTAAGGTATGGCAATAGAACAGAATAATTGCTTTCCTATCAAAGTCCTGGCCCAGCCTTAAAAAAAACCACATAGCTTTATTTACGTATTACACACTAACCAAAACAAATCTTATTAAATTGTTTCCTACCTGAAGTGCTTTGGTGAGATTGGTTTTTCTGAGCAGCAAAGGAGCTATAGGTGCTGGAGGAGGAGGGAGTGGGGGTGGTGGAGGGGGTGGAGGTGGAGGAGGAGGAAGAAGGCTGGCTGGCTGTGGTAGGGTGGGAGGAAGAACAGTGCAGGATTCTCCAGGGGTGGTTACAGCATTGGCAGGAACATTTATGAATTGACCACTCATGTGACATATTTGACCACAAGTTGAACAGGGAGAATTTTCTGAGATGGTCTGGAAGAAGACATTACATTTGACAAATGAGTAACAGATTAATTTGGTTTTTGCAGTTGAGAGTCATCAAAGTAATACCTACATGTATTGAGTGCTTTGTTGGTTTACTCTATGAATTATGTTATTTTCTTACTTATCACAAACACATTTATTCACTCCTATATTTTCTCTGTGTGTGCCAAATGCCAGGCAGTATGGATCTAATGTTGCCCTGTCTGTTATTACAAGGACTTGACAGTCTGGTGAAGAAGACAGACATTAAATATACACAGGACAAAAGTACTCAATGAAAGTCATGAAGTTCTTTGTAAACATGAATGGTGAGAAGTATTGGGAGCAATAACCATAATCTCAAGGACAAACTGAAACTTCTCAAGGAAAGGAAAAAGAGTTTCCAGTAGTAGGGAAAATACTTAATATAGCCAAGAATGTAGTATATTCAAGGAACTGATAAAAAGACCAAAGGCTAGAACATAACCACTCTGAGCTGAATGTTTTTGAGGGTGATCATTTAGTTCACTACCAGTGGCATTCCCAATTTTATAGATGGGGAAACTCAGGCCTACAGGAGTGAAGTGATTTGCCTTTTTCCCTCTGGCTGGTTCAACTTGAAGCATAAATTCTGGGAGCAGGAGTGAAATGCCAGAAGCTTTTCTTCAAAAGACTAATCAATGAACACATTGTTTATTCCTTGAGCTTTTGACATTGAGAATAGGGGATTTTGGAGAGAGTGGATATTTACAGTTTGATTTTTCTGCCTGTATCAGTGAAGAAAAATAAACCTGGTAGCCCAACACAACCTGGAACCAACTGACAACCAGGAGTTTGGGAAATACAGCCTGCAGGGGTCCACCCCCTTAAACCATGGAGCAGAATCCCCAACGTTCAATGAATAGATCTGAGGGGAGGGGACAGGGCCTAGCAACTGCTTATAGTCATTTTTCTTTCTAATAAAAGTATGCTGGGAATCTTATAAGAGAACAATTCCTTCATTCCGTAAATAATCCCTGGCTTGCCTTATATTCAATAATACCAACCTTCAGTGCTTCCTGGAGTTTGCATAATTCACTTTCCAAAATGCAAAACCGTTGTTTGAGACTGTGAAGTTCTCGGTGGCAGAAACGAGATGGAAAGATAGCATCTTTGAGTACTTCTAAACTCTTCAGTGGAAAAAAAAAAAAGCTTGAATTGATGAGCAATATGATAGGAACAAGAGAAAGGGACAATTAAGTGGCTTGATGTGTATTTTGTAGAATGCAAGCTGACATGACCCCATAATTTCACTTTATCTGAGCTTAGTCTGATAAAATGTGCTGTGCTAGCCTGAGAACACACACACCCACATGAACACATACAGAAAGTGTGCCGGAAAACTATATTACACAGAGCAGGAATGGCAAGTACACACCTGGGCTATACAGTGCTGGCACCAGTTGTACAGAGACCATACTCTATTAACCCAAAGTTTTATTGTATCTTTGATGCTGGGAAATTTGAAGTTCCAGGATGATCTTAGCCAGCTTCTGCTAAGGGGTATATCTACTGAAGAAATAACCACTCTGTAGAAAAAAAAAAAACAAAAAAACAAAGAAATTAAAAACTCCTACTCTTTCTAATCAAACAAACTAGATTTTTGTTTGTTTTTAAAATTCTTGTTCTTCTTCTACCTTACATTACCATCATTCTCCCAAGAAAGTGACAGTGAGAGTATAGGGACAATTGTAGAATGTGTCATGCATTCTGACACTGTGCAAACATTGTGGTAAGTAACTTGCATAAATATTGTCATGGTCAAAGCCTATAATATATTTTATTTCAGGAAACAAACAAACAAGCAAAAAAATCCCAAGACCCAGAAGCTATTAACTTCAATATGAGTCCATGTTTGCTGAGCTGAGCAATGAGTGTGAAAAAGAACCTTTAATCACTACAAAAGAACCCAGTAAGATTGTTCTTCAGTGGATAATTAACACTGTGTTTTTATTTGTGTGAGATGGAGAATAAGTTCATGGAAAACTACCAGATTTCTAATTAAATAAGCTAATTTTATAGTATGGGTCTGGAGAAAGGATATCTAGAGCCAACTTCTTCATTGAGTACTGGGATCAACTTACTCAATAAGTATTTGTTGTTACTTATTAGTAATATAAGATATAAAATAAAACTCTAGCCTAATGGAATTTATAGCCAGGATAAAACAAAGGAATACACAATTCCTTTCTTTGAATTCTTATAGTATAGATTCAAGTTGCTCAGTTAAAGGACAATTTTTAGTGTAACTACATTGCAAATGTTACCTGAGACAATATTACACATTTTTTATTGTTTATTCGAAATTCAAATTTAACTGGGTATTCTGTATTTTTATTTGCTAAATCTGAATCATATCTTTAATATTTTCTCTCTTCCACTTTGTGCCTTACCTTTCAGGTGAAGGTGGTGGAGGTGGGGATATAATTAGCTTGGATTGAATGTGAGAGGTTTCTTTTTTTCTGAATAATCTTTTGGTTCTGGATTTTAGCTTTCTTCTTCGTTGTTTGAACTTGCGCATGATTTCTATAAAAGTTAAAAATAAACATATAGACATAAATATATAGTTCAATACTTATATTTCACAAAGTGAACAGTCTTGTAATGGCCACATTGGTTAGAAAATAGGTCACTATGCTGTATCTTAGAAGTGGAGAAAAAAATGAAACCTAAATTATTTTAGGAGATACTCTGGCTCTAATTTTGTTTTGTATGCCTTGCTTTACTTCATTAAATCAAGTGAATTTTTCTTTCTTAAAACAGAGAAAATGGGATAGTTGAGTTATGGTTAATTATTAAAGAAAAATAAGTTTCTTTACTAGAAGCTTTTAATGTAATAAGTGGACAAAACAAAATTAACCATTTATTGATGCCCATTCATTTTTAGGTACTTTAACATATATTTGCTCATTTAATTACTTCAGTCCTGTAAGGTATCCCCAACAAAGGGGATTCTTATTTCTATTTTATATAAGAATAAACTGAAATTTAGAAAGATTAGGTGATCTGCTCAAAGCAACGACATATGAGGACCAGACCAGTAAGTCTCCAAAGACCATGTTCTTTCTAATGCATTGTGGTATAACGGTAGATTAAATAGTTGATGTACAGGTAGTAACAATTATCCCAACCTTAACATATCGTTGCTTCAAAACCTTCACTTTAAAACATTCTAAAATATGATGTAGTATATTTATATTCTAATCCAGATCTTTTTCTGAAAAAAAAAAAAAAAAATAAGTCAGAGAGAGTTTCCTGTGAAGCTCCTGAAGGCAGTGCTGGTTGTAGTTGTGGCTACCTTAGGAACAAAGATGTCCTTATTTCAAGGAACAAAACTGAAAATGGTCTCAAAGGTTGGGCCTCCTTCCCTTCAACTTTCTTTGAATGGGAACAATCAGCCTTTAAAATACACATTCATTCCACTTGTGTTCACCCAGTAACTTTCGAGTACTTGGTATGCGGCTCTACACTCTCTCAGATTCCACTGATTAACACTGCTCCCCTCCCATCCTCAGTGGGTTGTAAAAAACAGAACCGGCCTAGTTCCAATAGCTCTGACCTTGCAAAGGGAACCCCTAATGACAATAGGTGGCAGCACATATGTCAACAGACCTTCTAGGATTTAAAGTTACTGATGGTATCTTTTGAACTGCTAGGTCTCAAATTAACAGAATGATTTTCTTAACTATTCCTAGAGACTTTGGAGATATGCCAAAAAGCACTTAGCTGACTCACCTTTAGTAGGTCACTTTTCTTCCTACTGAAACAATGAAAGAAGGCCAAACAAGGATTATCAAAAATAAAGGATGTTTAAAGAATTGATTAATTCTTTACAAAAAACTAACACAAAACAAAATTACCCTGAAGGAAGATATTTTAAAGCCTCAGAAGCAGCAACCTTCTACTGAATAAAAGGCTAGACCTCATCAAATACATGCCCATAACCTACTGTGGAGAAATGTCACTGGAACCCTCCATCCAAGATCCAGGGTTCATTGGTCGGGTTCCTCAGAAACTAACATTTCCTTGGTAACTTCTCTTTTTTCCTTCCATCTGTTCTTACATAGCATTCCTCACTTTCTGTTCCCTCTCTCCACTGGAAGTCTTGTCAGAGATCAAGCTGACTCAGAAAACTGACTTCCTTATTCCATTTTTCCTATGCCCACCAATCCCTAGTTTATGAAAATAGACTTTAGAATGGAGCAAGATACAAGGTATAACTCCTCTCCAGGAGTGTGCTGGGAGTGAAAACAACTGTTGCACTTTCAAGACATCTGTGAGTCAGTTGTTGAGCACATCAACCATTATAAATAATCATATAATTTGAAATTAAACAGTTTATACTTTAAAAGGCAATTAATATATAAACTCATCATTTCCTAATAATTTTACTGTTATCTATACTCTTGATATTGATTACCTAGACAGTGAAAATGCTATAGAATGGTGTGTTATTGTTGACTTCTTCCCAGTTCCCACGTTTAGTGACTTCACATTGAAAACCTGAAACTGGCAATGGGAGTAGTTACACCAAAGATATTATAAAACACTACCAAAAAAAGCTTGTACTTATTATTTTGTTGTGTGTAAAGAAAGTGACTTAAAAAAAGAAACCTTAATACAGATTACATTTTAAAAGTGTATTTCGGGGGCCCTCCCTGGTGGCACAACAGATTAAAGCACAGCACTGTGAAGCTAGCTGCAGCTACTGCAGCATGAGTTCAATCCCCACCCAGGGAGGTGACCCACATGGCATAGCAGACCTCTCCTGAACCGCCTGCTGCTCTGATCAGTGTATTTCAGTCAGTCTGCCTATTCTGTTTTTCACTCTGTCTCTGGTGAATCCTCTTACCCCCTATACCTCTGACTTGAATCCCAGTTCTTGTATGCATAAATAAACAAATATTTAAAAATATGTGCATATATACTTATTGCATATTTATCAGAATACTACTGTTGCCCTCCCTTTTATAATAATATGAAAAAAGGCATAAAGGTATGAAATATATATAAACCCATAGGACAAAGATGGGGGCAGGTATTACTGAAGATGATAGACATCAACTAAATTATGGGAAATAGAAAGCAGATAGATGAAAGGTAACTGACTTGACAGAACAGAGGAAAGCTGAGTTTTGAAGTGAAGTGAAATGGGAAATCAAGAACAATCTCCTCAAATGAAAGAGTACCAAAACTCTGGAAAAAGAACCTAAAGCTATGAGATAAGCAAACTGTCTGAAGAAGAATTCAACGATAATGGTTATAAAGATTCTCATTAATCAAGGGAGAACAGATAAACTAGATAAATTAAGGAATATTAACAAACAGTCATAGAGCATAAGAATACAATAACAATAGAGAGCAGCAGACTGTATAAAGCACAGGAATGAATAGGTGAGTTGGAGGAAAAAACAACACAACTCATCCAGACATAGCAGCTAAATGAAAAAAGAACTTAAAAATAAAAATAACTTAAGATACCTTTGGTACAATTTTTTTTTTCAGAATTTCATTGTCAAGAGATTCCTTCCTTTCTCTCTTCCTCCCTCCCTCCCTCCTTCTTCCTAAGATTTATTTATTTTGCATACTGAACTGGGGTATATGCCAGAGCTTCAGGGGGGGTGAGAGGATTCACCAGAGACAGAGTGGGGAGCAGAATAGGCAGATCAACAAAGTACACTGCTGAGGGGAGCAGTGGGTGAGACAGGAGAGGTCTGCAGCACCATGTGGGTCACCTCCAGGGCGGGGATCCGGCTCGCACAGAAGTGGTTAAGGCTCCTTGCAGTGCTGTGTCCTACCTGTCCTACCCTGTTGGCCACCAGGGAGGGTCATCTTTGGTACAATATTAAGAAGAAGAATGGTAGTAAAAATTAACTAATGATACTTAAATTAGTCATGCAATTGTAACATGGAACTAGGTAATAATGATGTAAAATGAGACATTATAAAGATGAATGTGGTAGGGAGAGTAAAAAAATGCACAGTTTTAGATTGTGTTGCAATATAAATAGTTATCAAGTCACTACAAGTCGATATATACATAAGGTCTTCTATGTGGCCCTTACAGTAATCACACAACAAAAAATTATGGTAAAAATACAAAAAAAAAGAAAGAAAGAAAGAAAGGAAAATGAACTTATGCATTACTAAAGAAAAACATCAAAGGAAGAGAGAAAAAGAAAGGAACAGAGAATATCTATAAACCTGACTAGAAATCAACTAGCAAAATATCAATTAATATATACATATCATTTTAAATGTAAATGATTAAACTCTCCAATCAAATAACATAGAATGACTGCATGGATTAAAAAAACATGACCCATCTATACATTAAGCACAGTATCAGACTAAAAACAGGCACACAGATCAATGGAATAGAATTAAGAGCACAGAATTAAAACCACACATATATGGATAATTAATTTATTACAAAGGAGACAAAAGTATATAATGGAGAAAGGAGAATTTCTTCAATAAATAATGTTGGGGAAACTTAGCAGTCACATGCAAAAGGATGAAATATGGTGTACTATCTTACACCATATACAAAAATTAATTCAAAAAGGATGAAAGATTTGAACATAATAACTGAAACCATAAAATACAAAAGAAAACTTTGGTGATAAACTCTGATATCAGCCTTAGTGATGTCTTTGTGGATACATCTCCAACAGCAAGAGAAACAAGAATATAAACAAATGGGAAGGCATCAAATTAAAAAGCTGCTGCACAGCAAAAGAAACCATTGTTAAAATGACTTCTAAAATAGAAGATATTTGAAAACCATGTATCAGACAAGTAGTTAATACCCAAAATATCTAAACTCATACCACTGAACAAAATATACAACCCAAATTAAAAAATTTCAGAAGATCTAACTAGGCATCTCAGAAAGAAGACATACAGATGGCCAACAGACTGAATGGCTATTATCAAAAAAACAAGAAATAATAAGTGTTGGATAGGTATGGGTAAAAAGGAACCCTCATGCACAGTTGGTATGAGTGAAAATTGGCGCAACCACTAAGGAAAAGAGTTTGGAGCCTCCTTAAAAAAACTAAATAGAATTGCCATATGATTCCATAATCTCACTTTTGGGTATTTACTTGAAGAATATGAAAACACTGATTTGAAAACACATATGTACCCTTACATGCATTACAGCATTATTTACAACATTTAAGATGTGCAGTAATCAAAGTTTTTGACAATGGATGGATGGGTAAAGATGTAGTGTATAAAAGTACAATACTATTGAACAACACTCACACACAGAGATAAGCTCTCGCCATTTGTGATAATATGGATGTAGTTTGAGGAATTATATGAAGTGAAATAAGCCATAAAGAGAAAGACAAATGGTCTCACTTACCCAGCATCTTTATATAATTATTAGTCTTTCTTCATATTTATATATTAGAAAAGCTCATGCCAATTGT
The DNA here is from genome assembly GCF_000260355.1 of Condylura cristata. Classification (NCBI taxonomy): domain Eukaryota; kingdom Metazoa; phylum Chordata; class Mammalia; order Eulipotyphla; family Talpidae; genus Condylura; species Condylura cristata. Next base: position 13,565,859 of record NW_004567118.1, on the reverse strand, counting down.
TTTGGAGAATGTTCCTCAGTTTGGGTTTGTCTGAATCTGCTGCCTTCAGTCTTTGCCTACATTGTTACTAGAGTTGGCTTTTTAAAACAAAAACAGAATCCTGAAAAGTAATTGATGTTCCTTGTCTACCCACCAGATTAATCAAACTCCTCAGCATGTGTTCCAGAGTTTTTCACAATTTAAGTCCAATGGTCCTTTGGGCCTTATCACTCATCTGATTAACAGTTTGTACTGCAGGTATAACAAACACCAAAAGCAAATATGTGTTATCAGCCTTGCTTCCTTGTGGGGTCATTTATATAACCTTCAATATTCTGTTCTTTATTTCACAGATAATTATTGAGAACTTCTTATCTACCAGGCACTATAAAGAGTGCTCAAATACAATTCCTATAAGACCAACATAATCTCTGTCTATGGAGTTTATGCTGGTGGAAATCTCTTGGTTTCTATGGGATTTTACACACATTCCTTTTATAATCTTTTATTAAAGATTTATTTAATCATACAAAAACTGGGGCACAGGCCAGAGGTGGGGGTGGTGGTGAGGAGATTCACCAGAGACAAGAGTGGAGAGCAGAACAGGCAGATTGACTGAAATACACTGCTGAGGGGAGCATTGGGCAAGACATGAGAGGTCTGCCACACCAGGTGTCACCTCCCAGGCCAGGGATTAAACTCTTGTTGTAGTGGTTGAAGATAGCTTTATAGTGCTGTACTTTAACCCCTTGCACCACCAGGGAGGCCCTCCTTATTTATAATATTGATTATATTACATTGTAATGTTTGTAATGTATATCCCTGTTTGTATCCCCTGGACTGTAAACTTTTCAAAGGTAGAATAAATTTCATTCAACTTTTGTTATTCCAGACCTAGAGAATATCACCAAGTATTTCATTCAATAAATGAATGAAAAAGTTAATTCCTGCTCATAGTTAACTAGTTAGTGTTAGTTAAGGGCTATGCTTGAATTGCAGAGGAAAATTTGTAATTCTTCAACTCACACTACATCTTTAAGTGGTTAAAAGATGGGTAGAGAACTATTTCTAGTAGGAGATGCAATAAATAATGAGTAAGAATCACAAGCTTCTGCAGGAGTCCGCACCACTGCTTCTATTAAAACCCCACCCTGCAAAATGATAAGCTGTAGCAACAACCTAAATGGCAATTGCATTTCATTACCATCTTTCTAAAAGACATTTTATGGCACTCTCTTACTCTCCCATTAGCAGCTTCAGTTTAAAAGTCAATTTCGATTACCAGTTTAATTGATTACTTTTGAACATCTGAGGGCTATCTCTGGTACTCGTTTATATTTAATTTATATTTTAAGCTGAGCAGCATTTTATTTCTTTAAAGAGATTGCAACTTCCTAAAGCCTTGGGTAGTACAGTATTTAAGCACATTTTAAAAATTGACACTCACAGAATCGGACGATATTAAGTCAAAGAACCTAGTAACACTCCCCGACAAGAAAAATGTATTCACGACTTAATGTGCATTAGAGTTACTTGGAGTGAGGGGAGGACGGAAGTTACGGAATTCTTATTTTAAAAAGTCATACTAAGTTAGTAGGTCTAGGTGGAGTCCGTTACTTCCCATTTTTAAGTGAGACAGACACTGTTGGTGCAAGGACCACAATTTGAGTGGTAAAGATGTAAAGAAATGTGCAAAAGGAAGATAAATGCCTTTCTCCAAGACATATTTTGCAGAGTGTTAATTAAAGAGTTATAGTTAAAGTAGAGCCAGGCGATCACTCTTCCCTAGCTTCAACCCTTTCCTCGCTCCATCTCCCCTCAGAACCACAGCCCTCACGTCCCGTAAACCGTAAGAAAACAAACAATAATAGTACCAGGTACGAAAGAAGCGAGTCTGGGTAATAAAAGGAAATCTCCTTGCACTTACTAGTCTGAGAACCCGGGGATTAAATGGAGTCCCGTTAGCTGTCTCTCTCTCTCTCCATAAAGAAAAATTCAAAATTAAAACTTCATCAGAGAAGGACCAATGGTTGCACCGGCTCCAAATGATTCGCTCGCGGGGTAGCGTAGGAGCACAACCGGCTCTGATTGGTTGATATAGCACCACACTCTGACCAATTACAGCCGAGGCGCTTCCCGTATGAATAAGTGGAAGGCGGGAGCGGAGGGGTGGGGAGGCTTGAAAGAAGGTGTGTCGCTTCCCCAAAGCTGTCTGTGGAAGCGTTTGTGTAATTGGTTAACTCTTTTTCCGTTTTCACCAATCGTAAGCTCGACTCTGCGGAGTCCTAATGATCAAATTGAAAGTAGAGATGCGGATTCAGCCAATGGAAAGAAAGAAATGTACCACAGCCAATCCTCCTGAAGCGTTTTGTGTTTTTGTCCAATACGAAAAGGTGTTTCATAAGGAGGGGCGTTACCCAGTCGCCAGTGGGCGGGAGCTGGAGAAACGGGGGAACCAATGAGTGCGAGACGATGAGTGACAGCTGTCCAATAGGGACCCTCAGTGCTAGTACCGTTTGCAGCTTAAGCGCCGCCGCGGCCTGAGGAATGTCAACTATTCAACATGGAGGCGGAGGTCGATAAGCTGGAACTGATGGTGAGTGTAAAGTGAAGGGGATCTTCTAGATAATTAATATTTCTCCGATGGTCTCCAAGGTAGGATGTAACTTGGAATCGCTGGAAACCCTGGACGGCAAAGGCTAGACCAGACCCGAATTCTCTCCTTCTGTACCAAAGGGAGTCGCCGCCGCCTGGTCTCTTAACCGCCTCGGGGGAAGGGGTTACATCCGGGAAACTCGTGAGGGAAATGGCGGGAGATGCTGAGGGTGCGGGCCTTGGAATTCTTCGTTCCTTGCCCTCACCCTTCCACCCTTTAAGAAACTATGGCTGATGAAGACTGCTTCCTGTGTATTTTCACCAAAAAGACTTGACTGGAACGGGCCCTATACGCCCCGAGAAGGGGAAAGAGGTCGTTTGCATCTCAAGAAAGGAGCATAGAGGGTGGGGTGGGGAATAGATGCGGGGGGCGGAGGGCGCTAAGAGAAATTTATCTAGGGCCGAGCCCTTTCTATTCTCTCGGGAAGACTGAGAAAGTCAGAAAGTCTGCTGTGCTAGACTTGCGTGCACAAGTTACTACGGTCACGCAGCCGCTACCCCAGTTTCTAGTTGCCCGGAGGTTGCAGTGCTTGGGTTGGGCCAGCTGTGAGCCTTGGGGATCTGAACCGCGAGCCTCTTTACTGGAGCGCAGGCGGGATTGGATCGAGGCACGCTGCTCTCCAGTTGCCCAAATTCATTCATTTGTGAAAAGTAGTGGGCGGAGGCGAATGTTTGGAAAGGATACTCGCAGCTGCTCGGCCTGCACTAGGGTGCCAAGCTAGAGTCTGACTGTCCTAGTTTCTTTCTACGGATCCTTCCTTCATTTGTCCTCCTTATTTCCTGCCTCCTGTCCCTACACGACCAGCTTTATTGCCTGCACTTTCTTCTCTTCTTTGCTCCCCGTTTCTGTCCTCTGCGTTTCTTACTCACTATGCATCATCCACTTTGAGAATAGAGATAACCTATTTTAAAACGGGGGGATTTGAAGGAAACACCTGTCTTTGAACTCCTACGGGTTTTTGGTAAAGAAAATTGGGATTAAGGAGAAAAGTCAGAATTTCTGCAATCCACCTCTCCTCCCCCTGTTATTCGGTGACACTACACTTTAGGTATCATTTCTGCCTGTGATGTTTTCCAAAAGCTGAAGCTTGGTTCATTTTAACATCTGCACGTGTAGTGATTTTCGAAGAAACTCCAGTCCTGATCAGCCCCATTCCCAGAAAATGTGAGACCATGACCTATCCTGTCGTTACTTTCTTAGGATATTTAGTTGATTGTAATGCTTCTCATTGACAGATTTAACTTGAAGACCTTCCGTTGTTCAAACATTTTTATTTTTAATTTTCTTTGGGGTGTGTGTGTGTGAGAGAGAGACACACACACAGAGAGAGAAAGAGAGAATGAGAATTGTGTGTGTGTGTGTGTGAGAGAGAGAGAGAGAGAGACAGACAGAGAGAGAGAGAAAGAGAGAATGAGAATTGGGGGAGGGGGCGATGGAACCGAGGACAGAAGAATTTTCTGCAGCCTCCAAATCAGTCATAATGAACTTTACATTCCAGGTTTTGATATTTCTATCTATTTTTTTTTAAATACAAACCAAAAGCATGTTAAGAGTAGTTTGATTCCATCAAAAGGCATAAATGTTAGCACTGTCTTGCCTTTCTCCTCCATTCTGAATTCTGCCTAGATTAATATTTCTGCCTAATTGTAAGATAAAAGCGATACTGATTATGTTTTTAATCCGACTCCCCAAATTAGCGTTTTAATTTTAAGCTACCTACTAAATGTTTCTGGACTTTGCTATTAAGTCATTATTCTCACAGGACTTTTCCAGATCGAACACATTTTATTTCAAGGAGAAAAGCATTAATGTATATATTTTTTAAATATGGGTTTTGAAAAGTTCTGAGATATAAGCCAGGTACTTAAACTTTACTATTTTGTTTTCCTTCAAGTTATTAATGTTTACATAATCATTAGAGATAAAAATGTGTTGCAACTATTTTATTAGGATTGCTGTGTGTTGATTGGTTAGTCTCATGCTCAGATTTGCTATGTGCTTTTTAGAAAAAATGGTGTTTCTATGAACTGGTTTAGCTTCCAAGGTTCTAAAGGTAAATGGTTTTCCGTTCAGTCCTCAGATTTTTGGCTTTAACTACTTGAATAAATGATTCATTTAAGAGCCGATGTTGAATATTTAATAAGTGAAAGCATTCATATGATTTAACCTTGGGGAAAAAAATCAAATTTTGTAGAGATAGTTTGCTTCTCTTTAATTTTTTTGTTTAATATTTTGTTTATATTAACTTCTAATTCAGAAAATCAAACATTTTTCCTTTAAGTACTTATTTTTAAAACTTAGCATTTTTGAAATAATACAATGGCTGAATTATGTGGCCTACAATTAGAAGTGCAACATTCACATTCTAGCTATCCTGAATGTGAGACCATTTCACAGTAGCCTCAATCCAACTAAATAGCAGAACCAGAGCATCTAAAGGAAGGCTAGTGAAAATAATGGAAAATACTTTTTCATCAATCAACATTATTAATGGCATAATAAGCTCATTGTAGGGTAATCTTTGTTCTCTAACTTTTTTTCTTCTCACTGATTGAGTGTTATTTGTCTAGTGTCCTTTCATGTTAGCACTAATTGTGCACAAAGTAGTGTAGTATGAAACTTTTTCTATTTCTGGGTTTACATTTGAGTTTTGAGTAGTTTACCTATGGGGGAAGGGGAAGGTTAAAAGATTTCCTCTTATATTTCTATATTTTATGTATTAGCTGAAATTTTAATATCTCCTTCCATAGAATTCACTGAGAGTTAATTGTGTCCTAGACACATTGATTTCTTGTGGCCTGTAAACTCTTGATACAAACAGACAGAAATTAAAGCTTAAGTGCTTTTTTCATATTTTTAAAGATTTATTTATAGGGTACAGGCCAGAGGTGTGTGTGTGGCGGGGGGGAGGTGAGAGGATTCACCAGAGAGAGAGTGGGGAGTAGAACAGACAGATTAACTGAAATACACTGCTGAGGGGAGCAGCTGATGGAGTAGGAGAGGTCTGCCATGCCATGTGGGTCACCTGCCTGGTGGGGACTCCAACTCCAACTGCAGTAGTTTTGGAGGGCTTCATAGTGCTGCACTTTAACCCATTGAGCCACCAGGGAGGACCAGGGTTAAGTGATTTTTATATTGTCATTTAGATTCTAGAGAGGTAGTTTGAGTATATAGAATTTGAGAGACTTTTTTTTTTTTTTTAAGATTTATTTATTTATTCATACAGAACTGGGGTACAGGCCAGAGGCTCAGGGGCGGTGAGAGGCTACACCAGAGACAGAGTGGGGAACAGAACAGGCAGATGGACGAAGTACACTGCTGAGGGGAGCAGCGGGCGGGCCAGGAGAGGTCTGGCTCGCCATGTGGTCTCCTCCGGGGCAGGCTGCAGGCGGGAATCGAACTCATGCGGAAGTGGCTTCAGATTCTCAGTGCTGCGCTTTAACCTGCTGCGCCACCAGGGAGGGCCTGAGAGACTTTTTATTTTTACTTTTCATTTGTTTTGTTTGAGAGTCATAATCAAAAGACTGGCAGTTAATTAATTACTATGGAGAAGCTAACCACCAAATCTCAGCACAACAAAAATTTTTTTCATGACTTTGTTGTAAGTAGTAATTATAACTGGTTTAGTTAATATCATATCAGTTTTAAAATATTAACAATACCCATTTAATAATATCTAAAGTTTAGAACACATTTTAAAAAATTCCTTCCTATGTCTATGCATGCTTCTATGTGAAGATGAATTATAAGTTAGTAAAGAAAATACAATATTCAAATGATATTTAAGTCCTATTCTTTTTTTCTCTTTTTAACATTGATGTCAATGTTCTTAGGTTTTGGATATCTTCTGTCCAATATGGCAACCCTACTTTAAATTATTTTCGTACAGAAGCTTCAACTGATCTAAGGTGCTTTTGTGATCCTTACCTACCTATTACTGCTAACGAATGCTCTGACTTTATTGCACTACTGTACTTTACAGCTAGCAGTGCAATAGTATTGTCAAAGCATCTGAGAGCAGAATGTACACCAGAATTTTTATTCTTCCCTTACATCTTTCTTCAATTTCTGTGAGTAATTCACCACAAATTTTGTTGCTGAAAACTGTATTATGTTCTAAAAATACTTGTTTTAGAAAATCATAATTTGAAAATAATTTAAAACACTACTGAAATGCATTATGAAACCCAGTGAATAAATATTTGTAGCCTAAAGTTGTTAAAGTTTACATCTAAAGTTGTCTAGATGAATAATATACTTTGTAATTTGTCTCTTTTTATGATTCAGTTTTCTATAGCTAAGATTTAGATAGGTTCTTGGAAATCCCAGGTTTTATTTCTCTTTTAAGATAAATTCGAAAGTGATGAAAACACTCTCTCCTGTATTTCCTATGGTATCTTTCCCCAAATTTTAATTGTGCTTGATTTTGTGTGTGTGTGTGTGTGTGTGTGTGTGTAGGGAATGCTTGAATTTATTACTTAAGAGTGCTTGTTTTAAGGTTCTTTTTTGTGATTGTAAGGTACCATAAGATGTAAATCTCACTTTTTTGGTAACCACTTTTATTAAGATATAGTTTACATACAGTAAAACTCACCAGCTTTAGGTATATGATTTGATAATTTTTGACAGATGTGTCCAGTCATGTAACTATCACCACAACCATTTTATAGAACATTTATTACGTTTAAAAATGCCCTAAGTATCTCTTTGCAGTCTACCTCCCAAACTCCCTGGCAATGACTGATACATACGTTCCTATAGATAAAGCCATCTGTAACATATAATCCTTTGTGTCTTGCCTATAGCACTTAATTACTTTGAGATTCATCCATATTGTTATATATTTCATAATTAGACAGTTTTTACTGCTGAGTAATACTGCATTACACAGACACATTGTTTATCTGTTCACTGGTTCATCAACTTAGGGTTGTTCCAATTTTTTTTTTTTTTTTTTGCCTGTTAGAAAATTGTTATGAACATAGGTGTACTAGTCTTTGTGTGTAGATGCCTTTCTTTTTCTTGCTAAATACAAAAGAGTGAGATTGCAGGATAGTATGATAAATATGCTTGCTCTTCTAAGAAACTGTTAAAAGTCATTTCCAAAGCTAAATACTAGGATTCTACTTTTTCTACATCCTCACTAACACTTGGTATTGTCAGTGTTCTTCATTTTAGCCATTCTAATAAATATTTGGGTATCTCATCATAGTTTTAATTTGCATTTCCTTAATGACTAATGATATTGAAAATAATTTCATGTGCTGATTTGCAGTTGGTACATCTTCTTTAGTGAATTATATACTTAAAATCCTTACCAATTTTCATATTGAATTGTCTTTAATATTACATTGTAAGTCTTTAATTTTTAATTTGTTTTCTCACTTAAACATTTTTGATGTTCAACTTATACATTTTATTCTTTTGTATTTTATGCTTTCTGTGTTCTAATAAATCTTGGCCTAATTCATTGTGGCAAATATTTTATTCTGCAAGATTCATAGTTTAGTTTTCACATGTAGATTTCTGTTCATTCAAGTTAAATTTTGTATATTGTTTAAAGTGAGTGTGGAGGCTTTCGCTCTTGTTTTTTAATATGGCTATCCTCTTGGTCTGATAACTACTTATTAAAACGAGTATTATTTCCTGTTAAATTATCTTGGCTTTTATAATAAACCAATTAAACATTGTATGTGTGGGTCTGTTTACTTTTCAACTTTATTTTGTTTTATTATGTTATGCTTTATTTTGTTCTATTATGTCATAATTACTGTAGCTTTGTAGTTAAGTCTTGAAGTCATCTTGTGGGAAAGTTCAAACTTTGATACTGTTTTAATAAATCAATCTTTGATTCACTGTTTTTACTTTCATTTTATAAATGAGGAAATCTGTTTTTACTAAAGTTTTCACATAGTGAATTAGGAACTGTAAAGTTAGTTTTTTAAAACAATTTTTGTTGAGAAAAGTGTGCATTGTAATAACTTATAAGTTCCTCCTTTCCCCAAATAATTTGCCTAATTGTAGAATGAAAGTATTTATTTTCATCAATGTGTGTTACTAGGTCAGGCTAGTACCAGGAACTTAAGATACTTATAAATAAAGTATACATGCCAGTATGGGACAAGTAAATACCATGCTAATGGGAAATATTGGAAAGAGATATTATATCTAAATTCAAAGACTTTTCAGAGATGAGATATAGACTGACACTTGAATGATGGATCGGGATTAGCCAGTGAAGAAAAAGTGAAATGTTCCAGATGGAGGAGACGATGCACATGAAGTCCAAAGATGAGAGATGTTGCTTAATGGGGAAAAATGCAATTGCTTCAGTACATTGTTGAGCTGGCATGCAGGAGTGTGAAGATGAAAGCAGCAGTATAATCCATATTCTTTTTGTTATATTCCTAAACATTTTGTGTTCTATAGTAATCATGATCCTATATCCCTAAAAGGAATGTTTATCTGAATATTCTTGTGACAGTGCCATTATCTGTAATTGACAGCTGTCACACTGACCTGCTCTTTTTTTTTTCCCCCAAAGAAAATAGAAGTATTTTACTTAAGTGAATGATTTACTGCAATTCTTCACCCTCCTCTGTATCCACATTTTGTCATGAGTTCATGGCAAAGTACATTTCCCCTTCTCTGGATATGTTTTGGCCAGTATGTTTGGCCAATGTGGCAAGAATTGCAGTTACTTAAAAAACCTTTCTTATTTGTGTCTTAAAAGGCCTTTTGTATTTCTGTTTACTTTTGTGCTTCTGCTATCCATGTGAAGAAAATTTCTTGGGTAATCTGGTTCAAGAAGGGTGAGAGAAATCTCAAGTTGAAGTCTAACCAGACACCCCACAATACCAGAGCCACAAATTGAGTCAGTTACAGTACCTGAACCTTGTGAAATTGCAGATCAGAGGTGTGGGGATTCATCAGAGACAGTAGTAAGCAGCACAGGCAGACTGACTGAAATACACTGCTGAGTGGAGTGGTGGGCCAACAGGAGAGGTCTACTGTACTGTCTGTTGCTTCCCTGGCTGAGGATCAAACTCATACTGCAGTGGCTGCAGGTAGTGTCATAGTGCCCTGCTTTAACCAGTTGTGCCACCAGGGAAGACCCTTTAATCTTACTATTTTAGATCTATTATAAAGACTTTTAGAAATCTAGATTAGCTAATGTATATCATAGTACCCAAAGATAATTTTAAGTAAAACAGCTTTTTTTTTTTTTTTTTTTTTTTTTAGCAATTTTAGACAATTGAGTTTATATTCAGGATGACCCAGCACTACTGACTTTATTAGTTTAAGTCTTTTCTAAATATTTCCTGCTAAGACATTTAACATTTATTTTATTCCCTAAGGCCAACTTCCTTTTTTTTTTTTTTTCCATGAATTCAAATGTTCTTTTAAAGGGAAAGGACAGTATCTCCTCTGACTACCCAACAATGTGCTTAGCATTTGGGTTTCAAAAGCAACTTTTTTTCAAAAGTACTTTTTTTTTTAAAGATTTATTTATTTGTGCATACAGAACTGGGGTACAGGCCAGAGGCGGCAAGAGGCTTCACCAGAGACAGAGTGGGGAGCAGAACAGGCAGATCTACGAAGTACACTGCTGAGGGGAGCAGCGGGAGCGTCAGGAGAGGTCTGCCACGCCATGTGGTCACCTCTGGGGCAGGTGGGAATCGAACTCATGCGGAAGTGGCTTTAGCTTCTTAGTGCTGTGCTTTAACCCTCTGCGCCACCAGGGAAGGCCTCAAAAGTATTTAAAAATAATAATAAAATAACATCTCTTGGTATTTAAGAGGTTCAGTTTATTTGGCAGTCAACTTTGTTGCCTTGTCATTGATACTGACTGAATCTCTATTTCTCTTAAAGCAATGATTTTTAACCTCCCCCCACCTTTGGGGGGAGTCTTTATCATTTTTCTTTTTATTTTTTATTTTCTTATATCTTTGGTCACCTTTGTATAGTTATTGTTCCTTTTAGGTGCAGCCCTCCTACCCATATACCCACTGAATCATCAATCTGTTCCTTTGTGTCTCCTGCCCCACTGCTATCACTCCAACTCCTTCCTTGCTGCACACTTTAGGTCAACAGTCAGCCACAGCTTTGTCTTTTTTCTGAACCTTGACCTCTTTCTGGAAGAGGACCTGTGTTCCTGGACTGCAGAACAGGATGCTCAAATCTGCAGGAACAACTGGGAGCAGTTAGCAAGGCAGAGCGGTTCAGGAACCTCTTGTAGAGCAGGTGTGTGGAGTGGTATGCCATACGCCTCTATTTTGGAATTTTCTGTGGAATAGTAGACCTTCCTGTTTTATCCAGATCAGTGTGGCCTCTGGGTTCCATATCTCCTCATTCACACTGATGCTGCTTCTGAGTCATATTGATAATTCTGGCGCTGGAACCTACTTCCCAGGCAGTGTCAATAAGAAAGTTCTCTGGTGGGGACAGACTCCAGCAGGTGGTACGTCCAAAGCAATGGATTTTTAGAGTAGTGTACACAGAAACATAAAATTACTGTTATCAGGGACTTGTATATCTTAACCCTCTTAAGTTCAAGAATATCTGTTCCTTATTAAGAGTATGTGCTATTAGGAGCTTGAAGTAACTTGAATTTAAGTAACTGAATGGCATTAATATTATATACTTTTCAGTATCTGTATAAACACTTGCTGCCAAAGATGTACTCCCTCAAGATTAAGTTTATGTTTCAAATATTCAAACTATTCTAATTGTTAAATTTGGGAATGTACTTTTGTCATATTTGATGCCACATTGTAACTATACTCCAAAGATTGTTTATTATGAGCTTTTGCAATATATAATATTACTCCCTTTTGAGAGTATGCTGTTTGTCAGGCACTATGAACGATTAGTGATATTGGGCCCTCCCTGGTGGCACAACAGGTTAAAGCACAGCACTATGAAGCTATTGCAGTCACTACAACATGAGTTTGATCCCCAGCCAGGGAGGGACCCACATGGTGCAGCAGACCTTTCCTGTCTCACCCACTGCGCTCCTCAACAGTGTACACCTGACCTGCCTGTTGCTCCCCTCAGCAGTGTATTTCAGTACATCTGCCTATTCTGCTCCCTATTATGTCTCTGGTGAATCCTCTTACCACCCTCACTTCTGGCCTGTACCCCAGTTCTGTATATATAAACAAATAAATCTTTAAAAAATAATAAGTAAAGATTAGTGATGTTAAAACAATCTGACTTTTTTGGGACAGTGAAATTTAGTGTGGCTGAGGTGTAAAATGTGAAGGTTCAGCAAAGAGAGAACATTAATGTCATCTTGTGAAGACTTGTACTAGGAGTTGGAGTTTCTGTAGGCTTTAGGAGTGATTTTTGGGTCATGACTTTTGAGTAAAAAATGACTTAGTACAGAATAAACCTACATTTTAAAACAAATTGTTATAGTTATTTTGTAGGTAACATATTCATTGTAATTTAATTAGAGGACAGAAGCAAAAAGAAAAAAATTACAATTGCATG
>NW_004567118.1:13552375-13553506 GCF_000260355.1 Condylura cristata | reverse complement strand
TTTAACCCCTGCACCACCAGGGAGACCCTATTGTAGATTTTTTTGTAAGTATATCTTTAATTTTTTTTTATACAACCAGGCTTATTCAATATATTTCAAAAATCTGTCTCTTCAGTCCATTATGTATCCATAGCATAGTTGATATAAAAAACATAGGATTCTGAACATTTAAAAAGATAGATGACTTCCAAGTGACAAAACCAATCTTCTAGAGGTATAATCTCATGGTTACTAACCTAGCAATTGTTCCCTAAAGGGCTATAGGTTAGGAACTGAGGAAAGCTTCTTCCTGCTTTCTTCTGCTTTGGTATTGCTTTTTGCCTGAAATAATTTGTGTGTAACTTGGTGCTTGTGCAACATTACTACTTATCTATTTTAGACAAGTATAGACATGGCTTTGTTCTATCTGGAAGACAATGGATAATAGAACTCTCTAGTAGAAATATATAGAACAATTGTGGTTGTGTAACCAATTGTGATTGTGTTCCTTTTTTTCTCTATTAGGGATTTAATACAGATCATGCTAGGACTCAGGTTCAATAAATTGGGGTTATCCAGCCTGCTGTTCCCATACTACATGTAGTTTTATTTGTATAGTTTGTGATTCTTTAAATGCTCTAATTTTGGCCTTTGTGGCATATTATCTGCAGTTCTTTGTTTAACAAGGATGTAACAATGTGAGTGTCCCAGAAAATAAATTATTATTAAAATACTAGAATAAAATCTTTAAAAAAATAATAAAATACTAGAAAACAAAAAAGAAAGGGTAGTCATAGTATTGTGTTTATTAATATGTCTTTTGGTTCACAAAATAATGATTTGTGCTAATCTTTAGTTCCAGAAAGCTGACTCTGATCTGGATTACATTCAGTACAGGCTGGAATACGAAATCAAGAGTAATCATCCTGATTCAGCAGGCAAGGTAATAAAATAAATTTTTTAAACAGAATATATTAAGAGATTTTTCTGATACTACTTTAGTAGTAGACTATAACAATTATTAAGTGCTAAATGTATAGTACCTTAAGGTCTTTTTGTGTTAGAAATTTGGTCACAACATATTAAAGAGATGTAGTGATAATAAGGGAAACTTACGACTTTATTTTTGAACTCTCAAATAAGAATTACTGA
>NW_004567118.1:13549777-13551410 GCF_000260355.1 Condylura cristata | reverse complement strand
TGTTTGATATTTTGAGGAGCTGCCAAACTGTTTCACAGAGCATTACAGATTTTTTTTTAACTGTAGTACAATACATATATTACCATTTTAAAAAATGTAGAGTTTAGCGGAATACACTACATTCACTTTGTGGCGGCAATTGCCACCGTCCATATCTGGAATTTTTTTTCTCCAAACTCTGTACTATTAAACTGTAACTCCCAATACCTCCATCTTCCCACCCCTGGTAAACATCATTTTTTCTGTCTCTATGAATTTGAGATACTTTATATAAATGGACTTATGCATTATTTGCCCTTTTGTGATTAGTTTAGTTTTGGCTGTTGTAAACAATGTTGCTTTGTGCATAGTATACATATATATACATATATACATATAGCCCTTGCTTTCAATTCTTTTGTAACTAAAATTGTGGAATTGCTGAATCATATTATAATTACATTAACTTTTGTTTGACTATAACTTTTTAAGCATGTAGTATTTAAATTTGAAAAAAATAGCCTTTCTTCCCTTTATTGTGTTACATTTGGAAAGAAAAGATGATAGAGATGTTTCCCTACATTAGTCCTAATGATTATATGTGTATCAAACAAGGAAAGTAAGAAAGCATTTGCAGTAACTGCTAATACTTGTATATAGTAATACTTGTACATTAATTGAACATTACTGTGCACTAGCCACTATAGTGTTTGTGTGTATGTGGATGTGTATTTTGTTCTGCTGCATTGTTCTCATTGAAGTACCACTGTGATTTATTGATTCTCAGTAATTCTGCATAAAAGTCAAATATTTGAATAAAATTGATTTAGATATAGATATAATAAACCACAAGTTCCTGTTACTGTATTCTTCACCTATTTTTGTTGAAGAAAAATAATCTTGATTTCTGAACATTTCTCTGTAAACTTTTTAAGTTCAGTAGTATTTCTAGTGGCATATTTGTTTTCAAAAGCCTTACTTGATTTGACTTTTCTTCTCCATCCTTAGTACTATAATTTACCAGAGCACTTTTCGTGTATTCTTAAAACTTATCATCCACTTATAATCAAGAAAATACTAAAATAAGTTGACATGTAAAGGTAGAAAATTAAATTAAATGTGTAGCACAGCTTACAAACATTGGTTCACAAGAAACCAGTTACCCAAACAAAATAGACTATGTGCACAGGTTTTTCCCCTGCTGTGATGTGGTATTAAGTCCTAAACACAGTATAGTCATAATCAAACCATATGATATTAATCATGTTACCCTGAGTTATTATCATATAATTGTCATCAGATCTGGTTAGTGTCATAAAAGTATGTAGTATGAATAATTCCTATCCTATTCTGACTCTTAGCTCAATGGCTCTTTATTTCTCATGTTTGATTCACCAACTCCTTTCTTTTTTTTTTAGTTCTTAAGACATAGTTCTTTTACCCCCTGTGGAACAATGCTTGGGAAATTCATTTTTCTCCTGACTACTGTGTGTATAGGTCTCTAGGCACTTCACTACTGAGCTCTGTTTTAATTAACTAAAGGTTCTTTATATTTAAATGCTTGACAGTCACCTCACAATTGTTACCTTTTTCTTCATCTGAATTTTCCTTTCAACTTTATTACATTAATTTTTATGTATCATTTTGTGGATAA
>NW_004567118.1:13499967-13546697 GCF_000260355.1 Condylura cristata | reverse complement strand
TAGATTTTTAAAGAACAAAGACTAAGTAGAACAATACCATTTTTTATTTTAAGATAAAAGAGAAATATTCTATCTTGCAGTAAAGCATATAATTGTTTTTTCATTTTATCCATGTTAACATAGATAAATGTTGATTTGATTAATCAAAGCAGCTGGGCTATCTAGTAGTCATACGTGGTTTTATATAAACATAATACTATTAAGCAATCAAAAAAGATAAACTAATGCTATTCACGGCAACATGGATAGAGATAGAAGAGGTTATGCTCAGTGAAATAAGTCAGAAGGAAAAAGAAAAATATCAGGTGGTTTCACTTAATAGGAGGAATATAGGGAACCAAATAAAGGCCCGGGGGGGGAAATAATAACAATAAAAAACACAACACAACAAAACTAAAATAGACAGCTATATATCAGTAACATTCTGCAGGGGAGGTTGTGGGAGAGGGATCAAAGCAAGGGTGGGAAGAGTACAAGGGACTATGGTTATGGTACACAGTTGATTTGTGGTGGAAATTCTGTGGGGACTACATCTGAGAAAAGAAACCAAACATTGGATCTCTCTGGTGGCACAAGGGGTTAAGCATGGCACTAGGAAGTTATCTGTACTGCAGCATAAGTTCAATCCTTGGCCAGGGAACTGACCCACATGACACAACAGACCTCTCTTATCTCACCCACTGCACCTCTTAGCAGTGTAGTTCATTAATTGCTTGTTCTGCTCCCTTCTCTGTCTCTAGTAAATCATCTCACCCCCTACATCTCTGGCCTGTACCCCAGTTCTTCTATGCATAAATGATTTTTTTTTTCAAAAAAGCAAATACTGTACAAAAATGACCAATGATGTAAAATATATATGTACAGAAATTATTTTTTAAAATAATGAATAAATCAAAATAAAAATTCAGTTATTTGTCACTTGGACAATGCAGTTAGAAAATATTTCCAGAACCACAGAAAATTATATTGGATACTATTGCCCTAGAGATTCTGATTCTGTAGGTATGGGATGTTCTAGTTTTGGTAGTCTCTCTAGAGATGACCTATTTATTGAGGCAGACTTGAACTACTTGAGTGGTTCTTCAGGTTGTACCACCTGTTATTTTCCCATGTAACTTTTGTTTCAGTCAGTCTGTTAGTGCTTTCTGTCCATTTGTTTTACTTTTGCCTACTTTTGCTAGATACTGCTAGTTATTTTCAGTGTCTCCTCTCCTTTCCTGTCTACCAGAGTACTGCATTCTCTAACAGCCTCATGACTGGTAGAAAGTTGGTGCCCCTCAGCTTCATAGGTGAACTTGGTTGACAAAGAAAACAATAGCTCTTTACCTAACCGGTTCAGGAATGATTTTGTAACCAAATAATATGTGAGAAGAGGTAGATTAGAAATAATTAGGAAGAGTTTCTTCACTGTTAAGAGACCCATGGAAAAAGAAAACTTTTCTTCTTTTAAACATTGTGTTTAGATGATGCCTACCACTGCTTGATCATTTACCTGTCTGCTTAACTCCACCATCAAAGATGTCAGGGCCATCTTTGTAACAACTGAGTTCTTACAAGGACAGGTTCCTGGATATTCAGCTCTTCAGTCTACCTTTTTGTTTTCGTTTTTTAAGATTTTCTTTCTGTGTGCATACAAGAATTAAGGGTGTAGCCAGAGGTGCGGAAGGTAAGAGGCTTCACCAGAGACAGAGTGGGATGTAAACAAGCATATTGACTGAAATACACTGCTGAAGGGAGCAGTGAGTGAGGCAGGAGAGGTCTGCTGTGCCATGTTGGTTACCTCCCTGGCCAGGGATGGAACTTAGTGCTATGGTGTAGCAAATAGCTTCATTGTGCTGCACTTTAACCCCTTGTGCCACTAGGAGGCCCTGTTGGCATTTATTTTTGAAAATACTTTTAGAGTATGACATTCAAATGTGACTTTTTGGGTCAAAGAAGTAAGAACATAAAGGCTTTTGAAATTTTTACTTTTGGCCTTCATTTTCTAGCTATTATGACTGATTTAAGTATCTTGTCCTTTGTTTTTTTAGCTGTCACCACTTACCAACGAAGAGATAACTGCTGGAGAACAATTAAAATCTCACATGTCAGATTTATGAAGAGAAATGGAATTGCAGAAGGGCACTATAATGGCAAGAGATAAATTCCAAGATATTCAGGAGGATGTATCAACACTTGAGTCTAGATATAAGAATATGGTGAATGAGATTTGGCTTGGTTGACCAGATAGTGAAGCTTTTCACCAGTGGGGAATATAGGAAAGATACAATGTTATAAACTTTAGTCAAAAGGATTTAAAATATATGTGCACACATACTAAATCTTCTGATTTTTGGTAAAGAAGTCTGTTAACTATGTTTGCATCCATTTTTATAAAATCAGGATAAAATAGGTGTCCTGACCTATCATAATAGAATATTTATACAGTGGCATTATTAGTCAAGAAAAATATGAACATGTTTTGAAAACTAAAGGACAGGAAACACTTGTATTATACATTGTATAGATGTATGTAATTCTATTTTTGAAAAATTTGATTGTAGATCTATTATATTATTAGATAGTGCTAATTTGTAACCTAGAGTTTACCACAAAACCTAACTGTTGTAATTACTAGCTTTTGGTGACAGCTTTTTCATTTTTTTCTATTTTGCCTGCTCATTTTTAGCACTATGAAGTCTATTTCAAATGTTCTTTTCAACCGTCCTTATGATGTTTAAATACCTTTGTACTCCAACTAAAGATCTTGTTCATTCTGTATAAAATCAGTTTTCTTGTGTTTATAGTCTTAAAAAAACTATTGGCAATGTGGTCATTGTCCAATGTAGGCACAAATTTTGATAGCAAGTTTTTAAGCATAGGGTTATTTATAATAGCAGTACAAATACTAATCAGTACAGTCTGATTAATAGCAGGTAAGTAGAAAAGTAATACATGGCATATCTACACAATAAAAGATCAAATTGCCAATAAATTATAGTTCATATTTTGAGAAATGTTAAAATGATGCTAAATGAGGAAGATTTGTAGTTAAGATTTGGTTTTGAAGTCAGACAGATGTTAATTGCAGTTTTTAAATTCTAGCAGTTGTGAGGCTGAGCAAATTACTCAGGGTAGTTTGAAGCACAATGATAAAGTGTTTGAGTTTAGTATTTAGTGGTAATCTTTCAATAAGTGATATTTCCACTTAATGAATAAATGGAATAGTGTAATAAAAATAAAGCATTGAAGAGACTAGTACAAATATATCAAATGTTCTGGAGGTTATAGAATTCTACTTTTATATAATTAAATTTTTTTCTGATATACAGAGTGTTTTTGCCCACTAGCTAACTTGTAATTGCTGACAAATAGTGTTGGGTCTCTACCTTGAGTTAAAAAGAAAATGTCCAGCTTGAATATTTAATGAATCAAAAGCATTCTTTTTCATCTACAGAGAAAAGAGTTATCCCTTCCAACAGTTGTTAATTTTCTTTCATACTAGGCAATTAATATTAAGGAAGTTTCTGTTATGCGATGGCTCTGAGATGTGATGCTGATGGGTGGGATTGAAAAATAATAGTATGATGAAAAGGTCATGATAGGTTCTTGATGGGAACACATTTTTCTTTTCAATTAAGGGATGAAAGTTAGATTGTACTTTTTTTTCCATCTGTTAGTTCTTCTCACCTACTCCCCTTAAAAGTGTTCTCTGTATATTTATACTCATTTGTTTCCCAAGCTTCACTGATTGCCTTTTTGTGGTTGACTCCCACACATAACTTCTACTAGATCTAGAATCATATTTCATAAAATAACCTCTAACTGGATACCCAAACATGATTTTGTTATTTTGTTAGTGGACACAATATTGTTAGCTGCAATTTAAAGTTTGTGCCACTTCCTTCTTTGTCAATAGAAGCTAACTTTGTGTTTGTATTACTCAGTGCTTTTTTTTTATTATTATTCTTACTACTCTAGATTTTATTTCTTATCTGGACTATTACTGTTTTTGTCTACAAGACAATAATGTTTTTAGGTCTTAACTTAAAAATAATACAAATTAATTTAAGTTGTAGTTTTAAAATTTTGTATTGTCGGAGCACTCCCTGGTGGCGCAACCGGTTAAATCACCTCATTATAAAGCTCTATGAAGCCACTGCAGCAGAGTTCAATTCCTGCCAGGTTGCTGACCCACATAGTGCAGCAGACCTCTCCTAACCCGCTCTGCTCCCCTCAGCAGTGTACTTTGTCAATCTGACTGTTCTGCTCCCCACTGTGTCTCTGGTGAATCCTCTCACCCACCACACCTCTGGTCTGTACCCCAGTTCTGTAAGCATAAGTAAATAAATCTTTTTTAAAAATTGTATTCTTTTTTATTGAGGTAATGTTTGTTCACAATAGTTTTGACTCACAAATACTTTACAGGTGTTAAGTTCTTACCTCTTCAGATGTATGTTATCATGCCATATCTACTACCAAAATAGCCAGAATCCTCCACCACAGTCTATGGCCTCCTCCCCCTTAAATTAATGTTACTATTTTTTAAGATGCTTTGGGCTTTAATTTTCACATATTGAACATAAAATACTGACAATGGATAAACAATAGGGGGAAAGATTCTTCAGCAAAGATCTGGAACTCACTGACTTGTTAAACACTATAAAGAGAACAGTCAAGTGAACAAAAAGGAGTTTAACAGTTTTTAACAGTATAACTGAAAATAAAGACCCAACTAAGCAACCAACCAGCTTCTCTTCTACCCACTGAAAGAGAACTTTAAATGAACTTCTAAATTTTTTGAGGCAGCTTAAAAAGAGAGAGGGTAAGAAAGACAGTAACTGTTGCAAGTAGAATACTCAGGATATGCTCCATAATTGTAATTGCGGTATGGGTTACACAAGATAAAATTAACAATTAGCCATATTAAAATGTACAACGAAGGACATTTTATTACAAGTAGTGTGCATCAATCACTTCTATGAGTTCTAAAACCGTAATTCTTGGTGAAAGAATTTGTCAGTGATACATAATCTTAAATTGTATCTTCGTCCATGGTTGAGTAGTAAAAAAATGTTGCCTACTAGTTGTAAAAAGTCCAAATATCGGGATATTTAAGAACTTTTTTCTAGACTGTTGATTTTCTATCTGTGCTCTCTACTTTGGGCCCAGTGTAATGGTTACTCGCAACAAACCAGAAAGGAATAATTAAGTTCAAATGACGAACTTGTAATTTCCTCACACCTTTAATGCTTGCACTCTCCAAACATCTGTACTAGAAAACTGCAGAAAGCCGACGTCATTATATCTTAGTACAGCTGACACGGCTGTAGTTTGTCCCACGGCCGTAGTCGCTTCAAATGTCAAGAAATGCAAGGTCGGGTGGGGTGTGGGTCTACACAGTCCACGATCTCTTCTCCCCCACCGCCAAAATGAGAAACTACACCCCTCTAGATTTCACAATCTGAAAGTCTGAATTTCGGCTTCCTCCCAGAGAACCACTAACCACGAATCGTCCGGATTACGGTTTCTCAGACCAACAGTAGCCAAATCGCCGAGTGTAGTTGAAAACGCGGATTTCCTGCGCTCCACCCTTGAAGCTGAGTCTGAAAACCTGGGGGGGTGGCTGCTGAGTCCGCGTTATCCACAAGCATTCCAGGTGGTTCAAACTTCGGCGCGCAAGTTTGAGAAGCGGCACTGCCCCACCCCAAGGGGCGGGGCGGGGCGGGGCGGGGCGGGGCGTAACGCCCAACTCCGCGCGGATCGCGCTAGCCTGCGGCCGTAGTCACGCAATCCTGCGGCAGCGGCCACTAAGTCTCGTGTGCTCCCCCGCACCGCGCGAACAAGGGACCCGCCTCCGCTCCACGCCCCTCACGCGGCGTCTAGTGCGCATGCGCGTCCGGATGCCGACCCTCGCTGTCGCGCCTCCAGCTGCCGTGGTTACCGTTGGTGTTTGCGAATTCCCTGCAGCACCTTCTTTGCTGGTAAACCAGCGCCGCGGGGCTTCGGCAGCGGTTCCACAGCGCGCGCCTGCATCACGTGGGCTGAGGCTCCCGCGCGGTCGGAGCGGCGGCTGAGCGTGAGGAAGGAGTGCGGCTACCGCTCGCCCTCCCACTGCGCCCCAGGGCGGGCGCCCGGAATAAAAATGGCGAAGTGGGGGTAGTTGGCGCCGAACCCGAAGCGATGGGGCGCGCAGAAACGGCAGTCCTAGCTCCCTGACGTGGGCGCCGAGCTGCTCTCGGCGACGATTTAACCTGGCGACCTCGGGCCGGCGCCTAGTAGGTCAGACCACGGACTCCGCGGGTCGCCGAGGGCCCCGCCGAGAGCCGGAGGCGATGGATGAACAGAGCGTGGAGGTGAGGGGCGTTGGGGCGGGTGGTGGTTAAGTCTCCCCCGGTGCCCCGCTGAGTATTCTGTATTCGGGTCATTCTGTCCTAGTCCTCTCCTGTAGAGCACCTCCACCTCGCAGCTACCGCCGTGAAGAGGGCTGGCCCTGTGCTGGTTTTGCAGCCCGCCGAGTGCCTTGTGTTCTGACCGTTCCGCAGTCAGGTGGTGTGTATCCTGGACATTTCAGGATGTCTTGGCACCGATTCTCAACCCATAAGGTTGCAAACTATACCCTATGCAGAGCAGAAGTGCAAATTCATCAGACTTTCCTTGCTTCTCTACACAAGTTCTTGCTATTTCACGCGTGGACCCAAATGTTTCTCCTAAAGGGTAAACATTTCTTCCCAGCAGTACATTTTACAGACTAATACCCTTTAGTTGAATTAGGATACACTCTACTGTCCTATTTGACTGTTGTTTTCCAGAACACCCTTTTTTTTTACAGGCTCTTCTAAACTAATTTCAAATGGTCAGGATATTTACATAAAGACCAGGAACGTTAAAAAGAAAAAAAAAAGGTTGATTATTGGACATAATTATATAATTGTCAGATTTATAATACTAAATCTTTGCTTGTTAGTAAGGGGCACCTTCTTACTGGACAGTTCTCTTTAAGTTCGTTTCCGAGGGGTCTTAATTGTCACACTCCAGGGTCTTCATTCTGTCCTTGCAGAACCATGATTAGGGTCCTCAGTAAGTTTCTCCTTAGTTACTCTTATGACATATGATAAACTTATTGTAACCTTAACTTGCCTTTAGGAGAATTTAATTTTCTTGAGATGGAGTAAAAACGTAAGTACTTTGAAAAAGTCGTAAGTGTATGTTTCTTTGTATCTGTGTTCTTGTCATTTATTTCCAAAAATGATATATCAGAAGCTTGCACAGGCCAATACTTTTCAATTTATATAGTTGTTTTTTTTTTTTTTCCTTCTCACAGCCTTTTTAGACCTACCGCCAATAAGGACAGAATCTCAGGTTGGAATCTGTAGCTGGTGGTTTTCAGTATTGGGTGGATGCTGATTTCTAGTGATAGAGGATACTGCCACTGGAATATGTAGTCAAAAAAATTTGAGGGGGAAATACATTTTTTTTTACAACTTTTAAAGAACTATAAAAGCAATCTATTCCACCTTGGGAGAATTGTAGAATAACTAAAAAAATTTATATTGCTCATTCACTCATAATTGTTACTAAATAATTAAAGAAATACTTCTAGTGATGCTTTCATAGTCTATGTTAACTACTATACTTTAGTTAATATTTGAACATTTGGGCTACAGCCATATTCTTGCTATTGTAATTAATTAAGGCTTCTGTGAAAATATTTGTGCATAGGCTGTGTTTGCATATCATATCTTTTTTAGAATACCATTGTGAAACTTACCAAAATGGAAACACTTTTTCCAGGAAATGGTCTTAGTTACTAGGTCCTGATAAAGAATATAATGAAACTGAGATGTTATTAACCCATAATGAATATAAATATCAAGTGACTTATTTTAAGCATGCTTTTTATTTTACTCTTGATTCAGTAACCTAACATGTTGTACCTTACATACTTTATTGTTTTCAGAGCATTGCTGAGGTGTTCCGATGTTTCATTTGTATGGAGAAATTGCGGGATGCACGCCTTTGTCCTCATTGCTCCAAGCTTTGTTGTTTCAGCTGTATCAGAGTAAGTTGTATCTCTATTTCTACACCTTTAGTATATGTAAGACATATTGTAAAATTAACCATTTTCTTTGTCCTTTTTTTTTTTCATCATTTTATGTGTTGTACCTGTTGGCATTTTGAAAGTCTTGAATGTATTTTCTTTAATGAGGTGATCATTGATCTACGTTGCTTAGTATAATGGAGGTGAATAAACATCAGAATAACATGAAATGTCTGTGAACCAAAGATTACTGAAATTTTAGTGTATATACTTTCTTGAATCACTGCACATTTAATAATATGCTTGCCTGCATAATGTTTGGGGTTGAGGGATACTGAGATAAATGGCAGAATGCCTGCTCTGAAAGAACTTGGACTTAATTCAGGGAATGAATTGGACTGTTTTATGTTTATATTCAAGCATGTACATAGAGGCATCAGTGTGCTGTGAAACTCAGAGGGACAGTTTATACTTATTTAAGATGGCGAAAAGCTAATAATGGGTTTAAAGGCAAAAAATAAAATTATATATTTTTAAGACATCATAAGGTGAATATAATCCATTGGCTTTAAAACTTGAATGTAGGTGGACATCTGAAAACTGTGAGGAAACTCAATCTAAAACAGAAGGCATTATTTTGGTTATACGTATTGATTCAGTAATACATCTATAGACCACAATTGAAAACTGCCCTTGTCCACATTATTTTTAGTAGATTATTTCCTTTACAGAGAGAATAAAACCCTTCAAACAACTACTCAGCTCCAAATTTCTACCTAAGGAAGAGCAATTATCTGTAATTCTGAAATAATTTACTTCCAGCCAGTCAGGAAATTATGGAGCTGATTTTGAACTCTAGAAATGGTCTTTAGAGTCTGCTTTTTTGGCTAGTATACCATGTGCAGAGGACCTAAGTTTTATACCAGGCTAGTTCTCCCACCTGTACTCTGAGAGACTCGGTCTTTTCTCAGCTTTATATACTCAGCTTTCAAATGTGGATAACAAGATCAGCCTCAAAGGTGTGGTTGTGATGTTAAATGTGATAAGCTTAGAGATAATTAAAAAGCAAAATAGTATCCAGTTATAAAGTGTTATATTCTGTTAAAATAGCATTATAGATACATCATGACATAGATATATCATGATCTGTATTTTATAAATAGTGAAACTGAAATTAGAGAAATTAAGTTATTGGTTTCCATCCTATGGCTTATTAGTAGTGTTCTGATAACTGATTCTAGACTCAGTTTATATGATGAAGATTCCAGTGTGTGTGTCACCACTGGTGGTTATTTATTTTTTTACTTTTTTCTATCATTTAAAGGCATGTATTTCTTAATATTTCTGCTGGCATTCTCTCCTGAGATTTCTGGGAAAACTAATCTGGTTTGGGTAATTGATTTAATGTTTCAGGTTTAGCTATTATTTCTGCTTATGAATGGCCCCTAATTTTATTCCTATACCATTAAACTATAAATGTGTTACCGGATTGTCTTGTCTGCATCTTGAACTTTGTTCCATATCAAATTATTTTCTCAAATTGACTCTTACATTAGTGATTTTTAGTCAGTTATTATCCTTTAGTGTCATTTGTATCTGTCCTACCTTCCCATTACCACTATTACCATTCTAATAGGGAAATAACAGACATTTATTAGAGTCCATTTATTAGTTTAGAGTTATAACTCCCTCTATATTGAGGTTTTTCTTCTCTCAATCCATTTTTTGTCATGTTGCCACATGACATATTCTGGTAATGTCAATTCCCTCTCCCCCCAGAAGTGTCAGACATTTATTGTTTAAAGGATCAAGTCTAAAAATATTAGCCTATATTCAGACCGTCTGGATGATCTGGTTTTAACCTTCCTTTCTAGAGTTAGATTGGTTCCTGAATGCACCGTTTATTTGTTCATCATTTTAAATGCCTGCTTTATTGGAGTCAAACATTGACTTCTTAAGGAGTTGTGAAATTATTGAGATATAGACCAGAAAATAAACAGATAAGTGATAAATACTAATAAATGTGGTGAAGAAAAAAAGAAACCACATTTAGATGGGTATAGAGTGGGGAACTTGAGGAGAGGGGATGGATGTTTAGATAGGGTAAGCTGGAAAAGCTCAGATGACATTTGAACAAAGAATAAAACATGGGAATTATGTGAATGTCTGGAGGAAGAAAATCCTATGCAAAGAAGTGAGAAGTACAGAAACTGAAACAGAAATATGTTTAATGTGTTGAGAAATAGCAAGGAAATCAGCGTAGCTGGATAAAGTATGGAAATTAGGGAAAGGAGATGTGTTTGGACATGGAGCTAGGAGCCTTGGTAAAAATTTGGGATTTTTTACGCGTAATGGTAGCTATTAAATGCTTTTGAGTAACAGGTAATTAACTCTTTATTGAAAAGTAATTTATGTTTTAAAAATATCACCCTTGTTACTGTGTGGAAAGTGGAAAGGAGACAGGTGGAAGAGGGAGTGAGATAAGTTAGGATCTGCTTTATTAGTGAAGATTGACAGAATAGAATAATAATAGTGAAGGTGGTGAGAAATAGGGAAATTACGGAATATAGAGCCAATTAAGTTTGCCTATAAATGGGATGTGTGGAATATTTTTGATGGCATCTGCACGAATGAGTTGTTTTATTTTATTTTATTTTTTTAAGATTTATTTATACATAGAAGAACCGGTGTGTAGGCCAGAGGTGCGAGGGGAGGGGGTAAGGGTAGTGAGAGGATTCACCAGACACAGAGTGAGGAGCAAACAGGCAGATCTACTGAAATAGATCTACTGCTGAGGAGAGCAGCGGGCAAGATAGGAGAGGTCTGCTGTGCCATGTGTGTTAGCTCCCTGGCTGGGGATGGACTTTATGCTGCAGTGGCTGCCCCTTCTATTTAGCTTCATAGTGCTGAGATTTACCTCCTTGCAACCACCAGGGATGTCCCAGTTTTAAATTCTGAGGTAGGGAAATTTGAGCAGGATTGAGTAAGCTATAGATATAAAAGTTGTTTTTTTAAATATGTAGGCTTGAGATACCTATTATACATCTAAATGGAGAAGCTGGCAATTGGAAATATGAATCTCCAGATGGGAAAGAGAACTTTAGAGAAACTGAATCATTATACAGATAGTGTTTAAAGCTACACCACTGAATGAGATCACCAGATTACCTCCTATAGGAAGAGCCCTTAGCTCTGAACTCTGGGGCACTCAACATTTAGACATCTGGAGGAGGAGAGTCATCAGAGAAAAACAAAAAGGAGCCATGAGTGAAATATCACAGAAGTAGAGCAAAAACTTGTTTCAAAGAGGAGTATGCTAGCTTTGTCATATGTCAGTTCTCTGGCTTGAGAATGGACCACGAATTTCAGAATGTGTAGGTTCATTTGGTGATCTTGGTGAGTAATTTTAGAAGAACATCAATTAAATGATGGCAGATTACAGAGAGTAAATGAAACAGCAAGCATTTAAAAAATAAGGTGGTGTTTTAGAGGGGATGTTAAAAGAGTTAAGAGTTTTTGTTTTTCTTTTAGGAAAAAGTTTGTGACTTGCTGGGATTGAACTAGTATAAAAAAATAACAATGCTGGTGAAAGAAGGCATAAAGTCCTTGAAAACACCACACAACCATATTGTTCATTTGAATCCTCCCTTCTCTTCCATCGTATCTCTTTTCACTTTACCAGCATTTAACTATGTGAGTTACATAGTTAAATCTGTGACTGTCCAGATACTTGTATCTCTGAATAAAGCAAAGATTCGACTTACCCACTAGTTGCTGATAGACCAGACTTGGGCTCACTCACATGCCCATGGCTTTCTGGTGCCTTTGCACTGCAGTTTCCACATTCACAGATTCATTGAATCCTTCACTTAATTATATTCAGTATTAAGGTTGTAGCCATTCTCATTTACTACATCTCTTAGGTATTAGTTAACATTTTCTCCTTAAGATCAGGGGATAGGCCCTCCCTGGTGGTGCAGCGGGTTAAAGCACTGCACTAAGAAGCTTAAGACACTTCCACATGAGTTTGATCCCAGCTTGCCCGGGAGGTGACCACATGGCGTGGCATACCTCTCCTAACCTGCCCGCTGCTCCCCTCAGCAGTGTACTTTGTCCATCTGCCTGTTCTGCTCCCCACTCTGTTCCTGGCGAATTCTGTCACCCTCTGTATCTCTGGCCTGTACCCCAGTTCTGTATGAATAAATAAATCTTTAAAAAAAAAAAGATCAGGAAATGTACACTGCTATCAGTACTTCTCTCCATTATACTTTTCCCCAACCCCTAGTAACTTCTTTCTATTTCTATAAATTTGACTAGACTAACTACTTCTTATGAATGGAATCATATAGTTTGTGTTGTTTTGTGTTTATTTCTGGGGTCTCTTTTATTTTGTAGGTCTCTGTTTCTTCCTTTATAAAACAGTATCAAACTGTTGTGTAGATTTGTAGTAAAATTTGAAATCAGGACTTGTGGATTCTCCAAATTTGTTATTTATTTATTTGAGAGTTGACATATAAGATTATTATTTTAGGTGTACGTGGGGGCTTCCCGCCCCTCCAAGTTTCTTTTGGCTATTTGGGATTTGTACTTTAGAGTGTTTTTTCTACTTCTTTAAAAAGCACCACTGAGGGCCCTCCCTGGTGGCGCAAGAGTTAAAGCACAGCACTAAGAAGCTTAAGCCAATTCCTATAAGTTCTACCCCGCCTACCCCAGAGGAGATCCACGTGGCGTGGCAGAACTCTCCTGACCTGCCCGCTGCTCCCCTCAGCAGTGTGCTTCGTCGATCTGCCTGTTCTGCTCCCCACTCTGCTCCTGGTGAATCTTCTCACCCTCCACATCTCTGGCCTATACCCCAGTTCTGTATGAATAAATAAATAAATCTTAAAAAAAAAAAAGCACCACTGAGATTTTGTAAGAATTGCATTGATTTTTCTACATTGCTTTGAGTAGTATTAACATCCTAACACTATTAAATCTTCCAACTCACAAACATAGGAAGTTTTTTCCCTTTGTTTAGTACTTTGGTTTTTGTTTTTTTTTCACCAGTGTTTTGTAGTTTTACATATATAAATTTTTCAACTACTGGATTAAGTTTATTCCTAGGCATTTTACTCTGATGCTATAGCAAATGTATTGTTTATTTTCTCTTGGGATTCTTGGTTGCCACTGTCCATAAATGGAGGTGTTTTTTTGAGTTGATATGATAGCCTGCAAATAAGTAATTTCACTTGTTTTTTAATTTGCATACTTTTCCTCCTTTTTCTTGCTAATTTCTCGGGCTAGAATTTCTGGTATTATGTTGAAGAGAAGTGGTGAAAGTGTACATTCTTTTCTTTTTTTCTGATCTTAAGGAAAATGTTTTCATTCTTTCATCATTAATATGGTGTTTGCGGTGGATATTTTATTTTAGATGTGTCCCTTGTTTTTCTATTTTAGTTCTTTTATCATGAAGAGATAACTGAACTTTGTTACTTATCTTTTCTGAATCAGTTGAAATGATCATGTATTTTTTTGCCCATTCATTTTTTCAATGTAATGTGTTACAGTGGATCATTTTTGTATATTACATTCCAGAACTAAAGCTTAATTGGTCATGCTATTTAACCTTTTCAGTATGTGCTTTAGTTGGGTTTGCTAGTTTTTGGTTGAGGATTTCTTTAGCACAGTTTTGTAGCTTGTATATATATTGATTCTCTTGTTGCATCTGAGGCCAACTTGAACAAACTCACTTCTGCAATATCTTGAAGTTAGTAAAAGCTATAGCTGAGAATCAAATTCAGGGTCTTCACACTCCTTATAATTTGTGATTATTACAACTTAATAAAGGGTTTATAAATTCTGAAATTGAATGTGTGGGGCCATTGCTATACCAATGTACCTTTATTTAGTCCTGTGCATTAATGTACTACTATGGCTTTTTCTGAGCTTTGCTTTTACTTTGGGAGATACACTGTTTTCTCCAAGGCATTAAAGTAGTCATATTTATCTTGGAATGCAGAAGTATTAAAAGAAGAGAAAGATACTAGCTTGGGATAAGTGGGAAAGTTTAGTGGATATAATCAATGTACATTATTACTATGGGACAAGACATGGAGGGAAGGACTGTATCAACAAGTATGATTGTGTGGTAGATAGTACATGAAATAGCTTAATAATAGGAGAACATATCATATTGAAAGAATATGGGCCCTCCCTGGTGGTGCAGTAGGTTGGAGCAAGCACTAAGAAGCTAAAGCCATTTCAGCTTACATTCATTCCCTTCCCAGAAGGTGACCCACATGGTGCAGCAGACCTCTCCTGACCCGCCTGCTACTCCCCTCAGCAGTGTACTTTGTCAATCTGCCTGTCCTGTTCCCCACTCTGTCTCTGGTGAATCCTCTCACCGCCCCTGCACCTCTGGCCTGTTCTGTATGCATAAATAAATATATCTTTTTTAAAAAAAAATGAACTGCTCATTCCCTATCATGGTCCCAAATTTTATAAAATTTATAGGCCAGCAGGACAGAGTAGTATGAAGACCAACAAATAAGTCAACTTATTACTGTGGTTTAAGTACAAAGAAGAGGTAGCTAAGGTTACTGTAGTGGAGCATAGCAGTGGTATCTAAAATAGTCTATACAGAGTAAGGGAAACTTTTTGGAGGAAGTGACATATAAACTAAAATCTAAAGGAAAACCATGAATAGTCCAGTTGATGAGAGCTGTTGAATAATATATCCTAGACAGAGAGAACCACCATATTAAAGGCATGTTAACTTTACAGGCTAACCTAGGGTGACTCAAGTTATAGAGGGCAGCTATGGTTTTATCAGGGCATTATTTTAGGAGAAGAAAACTGACCCACTTGTTTTTGCTGAGGGACCAAAGATACAAAGTTCCAGGTTATTAAGAATGGAGGAAGGGTGGGGGGTGTAGGGAGAGAAAGAAAGAAAAAAGAATGGAGGAATTCTCTCCCTCTATATTCTTTTTCTTTGCTATGAATTACCTTTTTTTCTATATCTTTAAATTTATTGACCTTTAATGTTTTCTTGGGAATTTCATCTGAGTTAACTGTTTGACTGGGTAAAAGCTCATGTTCTTTTATTCAAGTAGAAAGAGATAACAGAAATGACATAGGGGGTTTATTTGGTATAGGGTTGTATGTTTTTAGATGTGAACCTACTTGCCAGATAAAACTTTAAGCAGTTATAGAGCCATTGTTTTTGAAAAGGTATTCATAATGCTTTAATCTCTTTTGTATATAATTGTTACCCAGTAGTAACTATAAAATAAGTTAATAAAATTTGAGTTTATTATTAGTAGTCATTATCTTATAAATGTTTTTACAATTATGAGAAGACCAAGTTATATATATGTTAAAATAACTGAACTATAGAATCCTTTTAAGACATGAAAAATATTTTGCTGTATTGTTTATTGATGTTTTAAGTCTAATTTATATGTTTATAATATATATACTTAAAATCTAGTTTGCTTTTCTAAAAAGGAAAGAAGTAGTACCTTAAACATACTTGGAAATTTTATGGTTGGTTGGTTAGAAGTAAATCATCACAGGTTTATTTTAGGGGAGGAGTGGAGGACAGTATCATTATTATTTTTGTGAACATTATGCATCTTTCCTGTGAGATTCAGATAGATCTAGGACCTCTCTTTTTTTCTTCTCTATGATAGAATAGCTTCTTAACTATTTTGGGATGAGTTATGACCCTGTGAAAGTTTGTCCCTGACACAAAGATAATGAGAGAAAGTAGATTACCTACTACTTCTATAAATATCTATAATTAATGCAGACACCAGAGAGTCAAACTCATTAAAGTTGGTATGTAAGTATTTTATATGTACAAATTAAAGTAATGGTATTAATACAATCAAAATCTAATTTCTTTGGTACTTTAGCGCTGGCTGACAGAGCAGAGAGCTCAATGTCCTCATTGCCGGTAAGTGTCTTGTTAACATTTTTTTTGTGAATTTGGTCACAT
The DNA here is from genome assembly GCF_000260355.1 of Condylura cristata. NCBI lineage: Eukaryota > Metazoa > Chordata > Mammalia > Eulipotyphla > Talpidae > Condylura > Condylura cristata. The sequence goes on along the minus strand of NW_004567118.1, from coordinate 13,530,699 downwards.
AGTGTACTCTATTACTCATAACATTCATTCTACTGCAGTCTGCCCCATTTTTTTGTGAATTCAATAGAAATGCAGATGAATATTGAACTGTATATTGACTCAGAATTATGAATATTGAAATGTATAGTGACTCAGCATTATGTAGACTATTTCATTGTTAGCCTTCTTTAGAAAATCATGTATAATTTAACTTTTTATAATAAAAAAGTTTCTAATTTAAAAACTGATAGTATAGAGAAATACAAAATAAAAAAACTTCTGATTTTGATAATCCCCACCCAATATTTTCATGAAATAATATTTTCAGAAGAAATGGTTGGGTTCATTATCTGTTCTTCCAGACTTTTTGCTGTGTATATACTTATGAACACATGCAAATTTTTTCTTTTAAAACACACAAGTGACACACTGTTTCGTTGGTTGTTTTTTAAACATTAAACTCTAAAAAAGATACATGAATATAATCTGCTTTATGACTTTTCCTTGATTTATTTATGTCTATACTAAAATACATTTAGGTTTTTCCATTTTTGGTTATTTCAATTAATGATGCCAGAATGCATTGAAGGAAAGCTTTTTGCCATTTTGTTTCTAATGATATATAGGAAAGTACATTTTTTAACATTGCTGCCAGCAGTAGGTATTATCAATGTGTATTTTTTGTCATTCTGTTAAGTGAAAGGTAGTATCTTTTTGTTTTTTAAAGGTTTATTTATTTATTTGTGCATACAGAACTGGGGTACAGGCCAGAGGCTCAGGGGCGGTGAGAGGCTTCACCAGAGACAGAGTGGGGAGCAGAACAGGCAGATTGAGGAAGTACACTGCTGAGGGGAGCAGTGGGCGGGTCAGGAGAGGTCTGGCTCGCCATGTGGTCTTCTCCTGGGCAGGAGGCAGGCGGGAATCGAACTCATGCTCATGCGGAAGTGGCTTCAGATTCTCAGTCCTGTGCTTTAACCCGCTGCGCCACCAGGGAGGGTCAGTAGTAGTATCTTGTTTTTAAGATACATAAAGAAAAACATTGAAACTGATCATCTTTTGAAACATTTTAAGCTATTTATATTTCCTTTAAAACTTTTTGCATGTCTTTTGTACTTTTTCATTTTGCTCACTTTTTTTTAATTTGTAAGGAGACCAATACTTTCACATAAAAGTTAAGGTAATGATAGAAATTTTCTATATAACATATCTATAGCCAGGGGCCTCCCTGGTGGTGCAAGGGGTTACATCTTAGCATTCTCAAGCTGTTGGGAAAAACTGAAGCATGAGTTTGATCCCTGGCCAGGGAGCTGACCCACAAGGCACAGCAGACCTCTGTTGTCTCACCGGCTCCTTCCATCAACAGTGTATTTCAGTAGTTATGTCTGATCTACTTCCCACTCTGTTTCTGGTGAATCTTCTCAACACACCCCCCCACCCTCTGGCCTATACCCCAGCTCTTATATGCATAAATAAATAAATCTTTAAAAAAAAACAAACATACCTATAGCCACTATCTGTGTGTGTCAGTTAAATACTTGAAATATGTCTGGTGTGACTGTGCAGTGTTTTATTGATTTGAATTTTGGTTTAGCCACATGGCTAGTAGCTATCATTTTGGACAGTAGTTTTATACTAAGGAGTTGCTAATTAAATCTGTACTGTGAGTCATCACTTTTTTTTTAAAGATTTATTTATTTGTACATACAGAACTGGGGTACAGGCCAGAGACTCAGGGGCAGTGAGAGACTTCACCAGAGACAGAGTGGGGAGCAGAACAGGCAGATCGAGGAAGCACACTGCTGAGGGGAGCAGCGGGCGGGCCAGGAGAGGTCTGCCACGCCATGTGGTCTCCTCCGGGGCAGGCGGGAATCGAACCCATGCGGAAGTGGCCCTAGCTTCTCAGTGCAGTGCCCCAACCCGCTGCGCCACCAGGGAGGGCCCGAGTCATCACTTTTTTTTATAACTGATATATTAATAAAAAACAAGCTAGAGAACATTTTTTCTTTTTTTTTTTTTTAAAGGTGAACAGCATAGTGATTTGACTTACATATATTGTATAATGATTATCTCACTAAGTTAGTATCCACCACCTCATATAGATACTGAGTTTTTTTCCCTTGTTTTTAGAACTCAGGATCTGGTCCTTTCATAACTCTTCCCATGTACCATGTAGTGCTATTAATAATAGCTGTCATGTCGTACATTATATCCTTAGTACTTACTTTGAACCTTTTGACCACCTTCATCTCTACCCCTACCTTTGGTTATTACAAATCTGATCGCTTTCTCTGTTTAAAAAAAATTCAAAAAAGTCTTTTTTTTAGATTCACAGGTAACTGAGCTCATACAGTGTGTTTGTTTTTCTCTTTCCGACTTATTGTACTTAGCATATGCATCCATATTGTTTCAGTAACATTTCTTTTTTATGCCTGAATATTCCTTTTATCTATTCCTTATCCATTTATCTGTTGATGGATAGATACTTAGGTTGTTTCCATGTTGGCTATTATGAATAATGCTGCTATTGGCATGGGGGTGCAGGTATCTCAATATAGTTTTTATTTCCTTTTGAATATATTCACAGAAGTGGAATTGCTGTATTTGTTGATATTTTATGCTGTCAATATAATTGTGATCTCTGTTTTGAGGAATGTGTACTTTTTTTTTTTTATTGGCAACTTATCATCCCCACCCCAATGTTTGAAATGTAAATGACAGTTACAGTTATAGAGTACCTAAAATATTTGATATACATTGAGAAAGGATTCCCCCCAACAGAATGACTAATATATTCATTACCTTACCTCTTTGCCTTTGGAATGTGTTTATTTTAGAAAATAACCTCAAATTCCAGAATCACAATGTGTGTATTATTTTCTCCCTAGTGCTCCACTTCAGTTACGAGAACTAGTAAACTGTCGTTGGGCAGAAGAAGTAACACAGCAGCTTGATACTCTTCAACTCTGCAGTCTCACCAAACATGAAGAAAATGAAAAGGACAAGTATGTTCCCAGTTTCTTTGTTCAATTATTCATAAAATGTTTAAAGTTTTATTAAATGAACTTCCAAATAGTAACTAACAGGCTGTGTCTTAATAATTACCTTATTTGATACAAGATTACTAATGAATGAGAAATAAAAAATGTACATCTACTTATATGTTTTCTTAGCTCAGTATTTCATCAATGCAAAACTTTTATGAAAATACACCCTTACTTTAAAGGTAAGGAAAAACTTTAAAAACATTTTTTAAATTGCGTTAAAATATAAATACCATAAATTTTACTACCTCAACAACTTTAAAACTGTATAGTTCAGTAGTGCTAAGTATATTCTTATTGTTGTAATCCCATTCTCCACAACTTTTTCTTGCAAATCGGAAGCCCTTTAACCTATTAAATAGTGACTCCCATTTTTTCTCCCACCAGCTTTTGATGACTGCCATTTTTCCTTCTATGAGTTTAACTACTCTACATATTTATATAAGTGTAGTCATAAAGTATTTTGACTTTTCATGATTGTCATTTTTCCTTGCATAATGTCTTCAAAGCTTATCTCTGTGTTAGCAAGTATGAGAATGTCCTTTTGTCATATGTCCATATTATAATGTGTTTATCAGTGATAAACATTTGGGTTTACTTCCACTTTTTGGTTTTTATGCATAGTGCTATGAACTTGTGTTCATTTCTTCTAGACTTTATTTTCTAATTTTTTAAAAATATATACCAAGAAATTGATTGTATGGTAATTCTTTTTTAATATTTTGTGGAATTGCCCATACTGTTACCATAGCAATTGTATCATTTTTATAGTCCTACCAATAGTGTTCTAGGGCCCTAGTTTCTCATTACTCTTGCCAACACTTGTTTTCTGTTGTTTGATGATATTCATTCTAATGGCTATAAGATGATAATGCATGGTTTTAATTTGCTTTTTCCTAATAATTAGGATGATGGATATCTTTTCACATATATATACTTTTTGGGCATTTATATATCTTGAAGAAATGTCTGTTCAAAACCTTTGCCCATTTTGATCGTGTTTTATTTTGGTCAAGCTATAGGAATTCTTTATATATTCTGGATATTAACTCCTTATCAGATATATGATTTGCAAATATTTTCTTTCATTACATAGATTGCCAGTTTGCACTCTTTATTCTGTCTTTTGATACATGCATAAAACTCTTTTAACTTGGATATAGCCTATTTTACTTTCACTCTTGTAGCCTATGCTTTTAATGTTATATCCAAGAAATCATTGCCAAATCCAGTATTAGGAAGCTTTCCCCTGTTTTTCTTTTTTTCTAAAGGTTTTATAGTTTTAAGTATTATATTAGGTCTTTAATCCATTTTCAGTTAATTTTTATATATAATGCAACTTAAAGGCATTTGTTTGCAAGGGCTGCTATAAGAGAATACCACATAAATAATAGAAGTTTGGGGGCTGGAAGTCCAAGGTTAAAGTGTTATCAGGGTGCTTTCTAATGTGGCCTCTCTCCTTGATTTGGGTACAGTGCCTTCTTACTGTGTCTTCACATGGCCTTTTCTCTATGTGCACACTTTGGTGTCCCTTCTTAGAAGAACACCAGTCTTATTAGGTTAAGATTCCATCCTTATGATTTTATTTAACCTTTGTTGTTTCCGTTTAAGTTCTGTATACAAATACAGTTACATTTGGACTTCAATATATGAATGGGTGGTATGGGGCTCCTCACAATTCAACTCATAGCCACTTCATTCTTTTGCATCTGGGTATCCACTTTGAGGAAAACCTTTTAAAAATTGAGTTATTGTTTCTCTTGAGGATCTGGTACTACATTGTGCATTTAGTCACTTGGCTACTTTTAACAAAAGTGTGCATGCATATGTGTTTATCTAAGGTAGGACAGGCCATTTAATTTCCCCAGATGTACTAGTAGGTTAGTTTATAATCAATAGTGATACTAGGAATTTTTTACTTGTGCTTTATTTAGAAGCTAGTCTGCATTTTATGTTATTATAAAAACCTTATAGAGTAAGGAAAACTACTTTAAGAAATTTTTGTCTGTGTACAATTCTTAGATTTAATTCACAGAAGCTGAGAAATATATTTTATATTGTTTCCTGAGATAAGTAATTTAAATTGGCTTACCAGCTCAAACTTGGGAATTTGTTGAGGTAATTAGTTCCATTATTATTATTTTTTTTAATTTATAAATATTTTCTTTTGCAATGTCAGATGTGAAAATCACCATGAAAAACTTAGTGTATTTTGCTGGACTTGTAAGAAGTGTATCTGCCATCAGTGTGCACTTTGGGGAGGAATGGTGAGCTAAACAAATTCAACATTTTTTAGATACTACAACATATTGAAATGCTTGTTTGATTTAGATAGAAAATGTTTTACCCTTCATAGAATGGCAATTAAATATAACAGCTTTATGCATAAGGTGTCATACCTTTCATTATTTTAAAAGAACTTTTTAAAGAGGTTCTCATGTGTGATGTATAACCATTTCACAAATATTTTAATTAAAAACCTGTAACATGTATATTCATTTGCAAATGTTTTGTTGTAAGATCAGTTTTTTCTTTAATTAAAGATCAGTTGATCTGATATTCTAGCCATGATTTCCAGTTTTCATTTCTTTATAGTAAAGTAATAGATACTTAAGAAAAATATGAATGCAAGTTATCTAGCTCTTATTGTATTTTTTTATTTTTATTTTTCCAAGCTAATTCAGAAGTACTTTTTAAAGAGTAACCTACCTTTATCAACTCTAATGCATTCAAGTTAGTTTTCCTAGAAAGAGTTTTCTGGAAATGGTCATATTCTAGTGCTTACTTAATACTAAATTATATACTTACACTCATAAGTACAATCAGCATAGATAGGTTTGAGACAAAACATAGTAGACTCTGGGTGAATAAGATAAGTTAGTGGGAGCAGATAAATTGTTTTAATAGAGTTCAATTTAGTGAGCTTTCTCTTAGAATTTTAATATTAATGTGCTTAGTTGAAAAATTTAGATTACTGCAACGTAGTAGCTAAACAGGTTTTGTAAGAAGTAATAGAAACTCCCTACCTATTCCATATTTGAAAATTTCACATTCTTCTTTTATCAGAGATTATGATTGGGAGCTTTGGTTGGACAATGAGATTCTAATAAGAGCTTATCTATTCTAGAAATTTTTTTTGTAATACAAATTTTAGCTCTGGTTACCAATCAAGAGAGTTACAGTTGCTAATACTAAAATTGGATCGAAATTTGGTTTAGGTTGTTAATGCCAAAAAACTGTCGTTTGAGTGTAACTGAATCTGAAAGACTAATTTCTGTGGGTCTTTTACCATCACAGTTAGTTTTTGTGGCATGAGAAATGCTCTCATGATTTTGCTAATAGAATACCATAGACCTTTCCCTCAGTTGTCTTTCTGTGTTGGGGATTGGGGTTAGGTAATGATGAGTTAATTTTATATTAATCGGCTTTAGGATTAAGTATACAGTGCTAATAAGAATGCTAACTACTGAACCTAACCCTGTAAGCTAAGCCAACGGAATAATAAGCATTAGAAAGTTGAAGAAGTATTTTTGAATAAGGCATTTCTTTTGCAAAGACCTTGAGGGAAGAAGTTTGTGCTGATCAAGAGAAGAGAGTGGCAAATAAGTTTGTGTTACATGGTTTGAGCCTTGCTTAAGGAGTTAGAATTGTTTTCTAATAAGTCAAAGTAAATATAAACTAAAGTAATTTTATCTGCAATCTTGAAGGACTTCCCTTCCAAATGTTGTTAAACAAGCTTGGGCCTGCTTTAACAAAATAAAGGCAACCAAAAAAAAAATTCAGTGGGAGTACTTACCAGTTTATTAGTGTTAACAAAGGAATATACATACAAGTAACATATATGAAAATGTTTTAAAACTATTCTTATTACTATAAATAGCATGGTGGACATACCTTTAAACCTTTGGCAGAAATTTATGAACAGCATGTTACTAAAGTGAATGAAGAAGTAGCCAAACTACGTCGACGTCTCATGGAACTGATCAGCTTAGTTCAAGAAGTGGTAAGACTACTACTGAAAAATCATTATCCCTTTTTTTTCCTGTAATATGTATGTTTAATATAAATTAGTCAGATGTTGAAATCAAAATTTAAAATTTTAAGTAGATTTATTAATAGTCAGTTTCAGCAACTTCCAGCTATTTCCATCCCAAACCCTTGGGTTTTAGGAAAGTAGTTACAGCCAGAGATTGGCTCTTCCGCAGAATCAGAGAATCAATAAATTAAAATACGCTACTTGTTACATAGTAATTGACTAGGAGAGTCCATATTGACTTTCAAAGTCATTTAAAGTTAATTATTCATTCTTTAGGTTCCCAGCTTTTGGTAGTTTCTGCTACCAGCTCAGTGAATTTAGAGCTCAACAAAATTTATCTAGTAACATTGAAAACTATTCATCAGCTACTGTATGGGTCAAGCAGCTCTGTGAGTTATTTACCATTTGTAGAATTTGTATGGGAAAATGAGTAAACTTCAGACCATTTAATATATTTTGGAATTTATTTTGTTTGAAGTTGCGGAATAATAGATGTTAGAAGTTTGTGGCTTGTTCTTAATATAAGAACAGTTGTCTTTATTGTAACGTTTTAGGCATCAAGATCCAAACCATATTTTATAACATTTTTATACAGGAAGTTGCTTTTGTATGCTACTACAATCATTTTGGAATATAAGCAAGCTTGGTGGCTTCGTTTGGCCTTTATCTAGTCACTTTTTCCTCCTTTTTCTTATAATTTGATCATTAGCGGAGATTATCCTAGGTTAAGATTCTCATTGCTTATATGTATGTATATGTGTATTTGGAAGACTACTGCATTATTAATTTTGCCAAGACACATTATGATTTGAAATTTCAAAGCATTATTATGGAAAGGTATCATAAAGGTCAGATAGAATATTGTTATATTTTTAGTTTTCAGAATATTGAATATCAGTCACTATTAAACAAAAAATTGTTAAGTACCTACACAAGGCATTTCACTAAATTATAGTGAAACCAAAATGGAAAAAATATATTACTACCCATCAGCAAGTCTTTACTTAGCAGAAAGTTATTCATGTAAACAAAAATTATGTGACAGATGCAGTATATTAGTTTGTATTACTATATAACATTGCCACAAATATGACATAAATGTTAAGCAAGCTTAGGCATGCAAGATAAAAGCTTGCATTTTTCTAATAGTTTCTGTAGGTCACTGCATATATTCATAAAAATGTTAAGTATAGAAAGATTGCTCTTTAATTTTGTTTATATGCCATTGCAAGATCTATATGTACATTGCAATTTGTTTTATTAAAGATTTGTTTATTTATGCATACAAGAACTTAGTATACTTCTTTGGTTTTCAGCTCTTGGCGGGGGAGTGAGAGGATTAATCAGAAACAGAGTGGGGAGCAGAACAGAAAGATTAACTGACATCCAAGGCTGAGGGAAGCAGTGAGCAAGACCAGAGAGATCTGCTATGCTATGTGGGTTATGTCACTTGGAGGCAGAGATCAAACTCTTGCTTCAGTGACTTGCGGATAGGAGACTTAACCTTTGCACCACCAGGGAGGCCCTATATTGCAATTTTTGAAGAAGTTATAAAATATCAAAACTTTATGAACAAGATACATAGTGTTTTAAAATTTCTTTGTAATAAGGTTTTGAGATAAGTAAACTGGCTTTAACATACTTCTTTGGTTTTGAATAATGATTTCCTATCAGATGTAATTGGAGCTTTAAGTAAGTGTTTTCTAAACTACTTTCTGTAATTAATATGTCTGTTTAATGTTTTAAATAGCATATCTTTTTCTATGCTTTTTTATCTTTTAAGATTTTTCCTGATTTATTTCAGTGTACAATTTTTCAGATCAGTTTACCAAAAATATGTGAAAAGTTAAAAAGTATTACTGGCTTACTGTTTCTAAAGTTCTTCAATTAAATTTTTTTAACCTGTTTTTGTTCTAGGAAAGAAATGTAGAAGCTGTAAGAAATGCAAAAGATGAACGTGTTCGGGAAATTAGGAATGCTGTAGAGATGATGATTGCACGGTTAGATACACAACTAAAGAATAAGCTTATAACACTGATGGGTCAGTATTTGTCTTATGCTGTGGGGGTACTGGTGCTTTAAGGCTCCTGAGGTTATTGTTTGAAGAGTGAAGGATGAGGAATTGTTACAGGCTAAGAAGAAATCTTGAAATTTTAAACAACTCTGTTTTTAAATAATCTGGAGAGATGTCTGACTTGTATTTAGAAATGATTAGAGTGTTTCATAGCCATTAGGGCAAGTTACTTAATGACCAAGGGATTTCATTTGTTATGTAGCTTTTTTCCCCATTTCTACTCAGAGTTCCTACAGCCTGTTTCTTTTCAGTTCTCCTTCAGTAAAGACAAAGAATAGGATTTGTAAATACGATGTTTTCCCTACTTTTTCTTAATGATTTAAGGTCTTTTTTTTTTTCCTTCTAAAGTTCTGGTAGCTTTCATTTCAAATCTCTTAATTTCATTTTTGTTGTATACCTTTTAGTTTCTTTAAAAATTCCTCATTCAATTTTGATAGTACAGTAATACTAAGCATAAAATATGGGCCAGCACTAAAAGCTTGATACTAACCTGTTTATTTGGTGATCTTTGAGTTTAACTTAAACTTTTAGTACATTTAGTATTTGCTGAATCAGAACTAACTTTGCAGCTTTCATCATAGTCCAGTATGAAATGCATATTGTTTTAATACAATGTGAATTTTCTGCTTTCTTTCTTGATTATCTTAAGTCATTCAAAATACTATTTTATTCATCTTACATCTAGTTTCTTTATAAGATGCAAAATATGGCACTCCCTGGGGGCACAGTGTGTTAAGAGCACAGCACTGTAAGCTAGCTGCGGCTGCTTCAGTGCAAGTTCAATCCCCAGCCCCAGAGGTGATCCACATGGCGCGGCAGACCTCTCCTGTCCTGCCTGCTGCTCCCCTTAGCAGTATACTTTGTTGATCTGCCTGTTTTGCTTCCCAGTCTATCTCTGGTGAATCCTCTCACTATCCCTGCACTTCTGACCTGTACCCCAGTTCTGTATGCATAAATAAAATGCATCTTTGAAAAAAAAAAAAAGATGCAATTATTCTCGTATTATTACACTAAATACATTTTTTTATTCTATAAACTTATTCTATATAGACTTTAGTTATTGTTCATAGACTTAGCAACAAAATGGCCTTAAAGCATTATCCTTTTAGGTTGACTATGCAATTCATCCACACAGTGGAGCAATTAAAAGATATCTGTAGGCATTGATTATGCTAGTCATAATCAAAGCCATGTACATAAAGATTTCATGTAAGTGAAAATCTTAATTTTCTTTAGGGCCTCAATTATTGTTAGTCATACCTGTAGATGGTCTCAATTTCTCAGGACTAATGATATTTGAGATTCCCTTAAGTTCATTAAGCCATATAGGTCACTGGAATGTTGGTGAGGTCTAGGACTTTTTAAAGTTGAGGGCTTCCTCAACATTGTTGTCTTAAATGATAAAAAGATGGGTGACCTTCTTCTCCTTGGGTGAATTTGCCTAATTGCTTTGTTTATATTTTCATATTTAACTAGATCAACTTAAAGCCAAATAAGTATAGCTCTTTATTTTACTAACTTGTTAAAGATATAATTACACTTTTGTAACTTAAGTCTCGATTAGGTGATTTCCAAATTATATTGCATTCTGTAAAGTTATGTAATTCTTTAATTTCATAATTAAATAGTATGATTTCAGGATTAAGGTATCTCTAGCATAGGCTCTCTAGGTGTACTTGGTATATGGTTTTTGGACTTTTATTCAAAATTTCTATAATTTCTACCACTTATTTTCAAGTTGTATAATGGCAGTCTCTTTCACTAGAGTTGTGGAATATGGTAATAGCATAAATTATCTTTATCTTTTTTTTTTGTTAGATTGTAGATAATAATTTATTTTGATTCCCATGTTTCTTTTAGAATCAAGACATTCTGTTTTGGGTTTTAAAAAATAATTTCACTTATTAAATATCCCTTTTTTATTTTTTATTTATTTTTTTTTATTACAAAGTTTATTTTTACATCATTTTGCACATTTTTTTTCCATCTCGATTGTAATCCCCTTAAATATCCCTTTATTAAGAAACATTACTCCAAATTGATATCACTTCTGGTAACTTCGTATCATATGCTTCAATTCTTTAGACTTTGTGATATCCAAAGATAATAGTCTCATCTGAAAAGATGTCTTTGTGGCACCTTAAAAAAAAAAAAAAAAAAAACAGGGCTCTCCAGAAAGAAAAAGAAAAATACCGGATGGTTTCACTCATAGCAGGAGCATAAAGGACCAGGGGAGAAAAATAATAATAATGAACATTATATACTACAGACATTTTACGGGGGTGGAGTAGGGAATGGGATCAAAAATGGGGGGAGAGGCCCTCCCTGGTGGCGCAGTGGGTTAAAGCACAGCACTGAGAATCTAAAGCCGCTTCCGCATGAGTTCGATTCCGCCTGCCCCGGAGGCAACCACATGGTGTGGCAGACCTCTCCTGACCCACCCGCTGCTCCCCTCAGCAGTGTACTTCGTAGATCTGCCTGTTCTGCTCCCCACTCTGTCTCTGGTGAATCCTCTCACCCTCCACATCTCTGGCCTGTACCCCAGTTCTGTATGAATAAATAAATAAATCTTTAAAAAAAAAAAAATGGGGGGAGAGGGGAGGTGCACGGGACTATGGTGATGGCACACAGGTGATTTGGTGATGAGAAGCCCAAAGGGGTTACAACTGAGATGGAAAAAGGCACAAAATGATGTGAAAATAAACTATAATAATAATAATTTAAACAGGGCTCTCCTTGGTGGTGCACTGGGTTAAAGTGTAGCACTATAAAGCATTCAGCAGCCACTGCAGCACGAGTTAGATCTCTGGCCAGGGAGATGACCCACATGGCAAGGCAGACCTCTCCTGTCTTGCCCACGGCTCCCCTCAGCAGTGTATTTCATTGAATCTGTCTATTCTGCTCCCCACTCTGTCTCTGGTCAATCTTCTCACCCCCTGCATCTCTGGCCTGTACCCCAATTCTTGTTTGCATAAACAAATCTTAAAAAAAAAAGAAATACCTTGTTATTAAGCAGTTTTTTCCTTAACTTTATCTTAATTTTTTTTAAAGATTTATTTATTTATACATAAAAGAACTGGGGTATAGGTCAGAGGTGCAGGGGATGAGAGGCTTCACAGAGACAGAATGGGGAGCATAACGGATCTACTGAAATACACGCTGAGGGGAGCAGGAGAAACAGGAGAGAAGTCTGCTGTGCCATATGTGAATTAGCTCCCTGACTGGGGATTGAACTCAGGCCATAGCAGTGATAGTATGATAGTGCTGAGACTTAATCCCTGTGCCACTAGGGGGGGCCCCAAGTAATTTCTTTGATTCTTTGTGAATTTCCAGCTTCTTGAGACCTGGCCCACTTACTACATTCCTCTTTTTATGCCACAGTTATTTTAGAACAATTGAGTGGGAAAATTACCTTTCTAGATCTTGTATTCCTTTTGGAAAAATCATTAACAATTTTCATTACAACATATAATGTCATTATACATTTCTTAAATAATTTAACAGACCTAAATTGCATTTTGTCTGAAACTTGATAGCGTTGAGATAGTTTTGTCAGAGCTATCACTATCAGATGAAACCTCTTACTGCTCTTAGTTTTATGGGGGTCGTAGGTGTAATGATGTACTTGTTTACTTAACATTGATTACTTTTTATTGAATATGTTTGGTGAAGATTAATTTCATTCTTAAATAAATAGCTCATTTTTGGTAGTTTGCTTTTTTAAATAGGTCAGAAGACCTCTCTTACACAAGAAACAGAGCTGTTGGAATCCTTACTTCAGGAGGTGGAGCACCAGGTGATGAAATATTAAATGTAATGAAATAAAGATTCATCTTTGTCCACATGCTTTAAAAAAGTCTTGTTCTTGTTTGACAGACTGTCTATGTGATATCAAAAGATATGGAAATCTGCATTCTATGCAGGGATTTTTTTTACAGTAATTATTGACTAAAGCTTCACAAGTTTTCTTCTAGGGTAGGAACTACATAGAAATGGGTGAAATTTGTTTTGTAGGAATAGGATCGTTTTTACTGGGATAAGATAGCCCATAGGAATCTGTAATCCATAAAGAATTATACTCCTGTAACACTGTGATTTAGACCTGGCTTTGAAGTTAGAATATAATTATTGCTAATTCTTATATGTAGTGATTCTCATTCTAGAATTTATTATTTTCATTTGTTGAGGAAATTTTTATTAAGTACTGAATGGATAGTAGGCATTGTATTCAATGTTTGGAACACAAAAAGTCTGTTTTCATAGATTTTTTTTAGATTGTAGGTGATTGTGGATGCAATTATATTAAACAAGTATAGTATCACATAAATATTTGATAAATATCTGTCTTGAATTTGATTTTTGGAATTCTTGAATTCCTCTCCATGTCTATTATACAGCTATATCTTGAGATTGTTCGCTTAATATGCTGGAGATAACCTTCACTTTGTTTTTCAATTGAAGCCCATGTTTCCCGATTCTTGTGATTTCAGCTCTTAGTTTACTTGCTAAAACGTACATCATACACCTGTACATCATCATGGTCATCATAGCAACCATATCCATTACCCTCCAGATTTCTTGTGTCTGTCTGTAAACTCCTTTTGCTTTTTTTGACACCTCCCTCTCCAGGTGTTATTCTGGCTTATTAACAGAGAAGTTTGCTATTGGTTTTTTTATTTTTAAGATTTATTTATTTATGCATACTAAAGTGGAGTATAGGCCAGAGGTATAGAGGCGATGAGAGGATTCACCAGAGACAGAGTAGGGAGCAGAATAATCAGATTGACAAGATTGCTGAGGGGAGCAGCGGGCGAGACAGGAGAGGTCTGCTGCACCATGTGGGTCACCTCCCTGGTGGGGATCGAACTCATGCTGAAGCTGCTGTGGCTCATTTCATAGTGCTGCACTTTTACTGAGAGTTGGGATACAGCATACCTTTTATCCTCTGCACAGTTTGTTTCCCAAATTTATGTAGGTTAATACTTTGTGGTATGTGTTACTTTTTGACATTTCTCTGTTCCCTGGAATGGAATGCAGTTGGTTTATTAGTAGGTATACTGTACCAATCTGAAATATATTTGTTGTTTTTAAATCTGGATTTCTCTTAATATTATAATGAGAGAAAATTCATTAAAATAAAATACACTTTAAATATACACTAAGTGGTCCTTCCTGGTGGTGCAGCAAGTTAAAGCACAGTGCTGTGAAGCTAACCACAGCCACTTCAACACAAGTTCAATCTCCAGCCAGGGAGGTGATCCACATGGCATGGCAGACCTCTCCTGTCTCACCTGCTGCTTCCCTCTGCAGTGTATTTCAGTCATTCTGCCTGTTCTGCTTCCCACTCTGTCTCTGGTGAATCCTCTCATCTCCACTCCTTACCCCCGGACCTCTAGCTTGTACCCCAGTCTGTATGCATAAATAAATAAATCTTTTAAAAAATAAATTAGCAAAAATCATTGTAGATTTCTTAATTTTTAAAACCTATTTTCAGTCATTTTTTAATGTCATTTTTAGGCAAAATAATTTGTTTTCCTTTTTCATTAAGATTTTCAGGTGCCAGTGATTAATAACTTTGCTAATTCATGTAATTTTTTTTCAATACAGTTACGGTCTTGTAGTAAGAGTGAATTGATATCTAAGAGTTCAGAGATTCTTATGATGTTTCAGCAAGTTCATCGAAAACCCATGGCATCCTTTGTTACCACTCCAGTTCCACCAGACTTTACCAGGTATGACAGTCTTTTAAACTTCATTGTCATTTGAAGTTTACATGCAAGTGCATGGTTTTTTAAGGTGTTTGTAGTGGTATCATCTGTTAGTTTGCTTATGTTATATATAAATCTGGTTAAATAGTTATGGTGACTTATATTTTTGACTCTGTAGAGAAGAGGATAGTGACAAAGGAACTAGTGTTTTCCTGAACTGAACTTTAGAACAAATATCTGAGAATGTAGTAAAATGGCTTGCAGCTCATATTTTTCGTGAATTTATGCTTTTTTGTATACTTTTTTTGTTATACTCTTATGTATAAATGTTTTACTGACTTCAGGTGTTTTGATGCATAGATTGTTATGTGATCTAAAGTGTTTAGCATCAAAATGGACATCCCTTACATAACCTATCTCTTGTAGTTCAGTTCATTATGGAGAAATATAGAACTATTATGCGCTTGTCCATCCCAGTTATCCCCCAGTTGAATATATATTTCTGTCCTTTAAGAGTATAGGTTTATTTGCAAATAAATAGTTTCAGACTATTTAAATTCTGTCAGAGTGAAAGGTTTTGTTATGAAGTGAAAAGTTTGGGATTTGTTTTGATGTCTTTTGCTTTTGTATTCTTTTTTTTTCTTTGAAGATTTATTTTTATTCATTTATGCATAGAAGAGCTGGGGTATATGCCAGAGGTCCTGGGTGGTAATAGGATTTACCAGAGACAGAGTAGGGAGCAGAACAGCGGATCTACTGAATTACACTGCTGAGGGGACCAGTGCACAAGACAAGAAAGATCTGCTGTGCCCTATGGGTCAGCAACCTGACCCAGGATTGAATTCATTCCCAGCTGGCCATTGCTTGATAGCACTAAGACTTTAACCCCTGTGCCACCAAGGAGGCCCTCCTTTAGCACTTTTAATTCTCTCTGTATTTATTTTAGTAACCACATAGCACCTTTTTAAAATATTTGTTGAATGTTTAAGTGTAAATTTTTGATGTCAGCTTTTGATAGTTTTATAAATTTGTTTTTAATGTTATGTTTAATAAGGTTTTAAACATACTTCTTAGGTATTTTACATTTCCTGGTTTTACTGAGGGACTTACTTTGTTTTCTAGCTAAATGGAATTTTAAACTTACATCAGCTAAATAATGTTTTTGCATTTTGCTTCTTTTTAGTGAATTAGTACCATCTTATGATTCAGCTACTTTTGTTTTAGAGAATTTCAGGTAAGAATTTTTAACAAGTCTGTTTTTTTTGTATATAGATATATAGATAAAAGTCAGGAAGGTGTGATTCTTGGATAGGATGGAAACCTAATGAACTCTCATTCAATATGTAGTCTTTTTTTTTCTTGTAAAGATTTATTTATTTATGCATAAGAACTGGGGTGTGGGCCAGAGGTGCAGGGGCAGTGAGAGGATTCACCAGAGACAAGAGTGGGGGAGTAGAACAGGTAGATCAACAAAAGTACAATGCTGAGGGGAGCAGCAGGCGAGACAGGAGAAGTCTGCTGTTCATGTAAGTCACCTCCCTGGAAGGGGATTGAACTTGTGCTAAGGCAGCTGTGGCCAGCTTCGTAATTCTGTGCTTTAGCCCTTTGTGCCACCAGGGAGGGCCCTCAATATGTAGTCTTAAAAGACATATTTCTTATTAGAAGAATAGAGGACATTTGTCTGGATTGTACTATATTTTCAAGACATACAGCTGGTTAACTCTGAAATGGAACATTTTTTTTTTACTAGGGTGATTTACTTAGCCTTTGTTAAATTGGGAAAGATGGGATGATAAAAAAGAGTGGTATGAAGTTTGGGTTCTGTTTCAGCTCAGAGTCAGGATTATTGGTGGGAGGCCATTTTTATAAGAAAATTGTAAGCTTTGTAACTTGGATGTTAACTTTGTCACTTTACTATTTTCTCTAAGATTTGAAGCAAAGAACTTAAAACACAGAATTCCTCTAAGGAATTTGTTAAAAAGAAGCATGGAAATGGGGAACTGAGAATGTAATATCGTGCTTGGGAAGTGATAACTATCAAAATGAGGACAAACTGAGAGAACATATATCACCTCCCACTTAATGCTTTTACTATGGGGAGGGGGTTGTTTGTTTTCTGAGGGTTTTCCCACATATTGTAAGGGTTAATATGTCTTTTGTTTTTGCATGTTAAAAAAAAAAGTTACACTTTAGGATGTAAGGAAGAGACATATTCTGATGTTGGTTTTTTTTTTTTTGTTTTTTTTTTAAGATTTGTATTTACTTATGCATACAAGAACTGGGTATAGGACAGAGGTACAGGGAAGTTAGAGGACCCACCTCCCTGTTCCCTGGGGAGCAGAATAGGCAGATCCACTGAAACAAATTGCTGAGGATAAGACAGGAGAGGTCTGCTGTGCCATCTGGGTCACCTCCCTGGCCGGGGATCAAATTCAGGCTGTAGTAGCTGGCCACAGCTGATAGCTTAATGCCTTATGCCACTAGGGAGGCCCCATTCTGGTTTTTTAATGATGACTTACAAAAATGTAAATATAAATTCAGAACATTAAGTTATATTTCCTTTTTACCTTAATGTAACAATTTTAAGGATTTTTTCCATTTTCTTACCTGAAACTTAGTTTAATATAACTGAATATTTCATTGTTGTTTTCTTCAGTTCCACCTTTTTAAGATAGCTGAATATTTTAGTGTTGTTAGATTTTCTTTTATAAATATATTTACATTTATTCAGTGGAATCCTGTTGATTCACCTTCATTTTCTTGTCCAGAACTTCAAATAAGTAGCATAAGTAACATGGCTGCTTTTGGTTTTGTCTGTTGCTTTTTCACAATAATTTTGATCTTGGGATTTTGTTGGTTTTCTTCTATTTTAGCACTTTGCGTCAGAGAGCAGATCCTGTTTACAGTCCACCTCTTCAAATTTCAGGACTTTGTTGGAGGTTAAAAGTTTACCCAGTAAGTTTTTTATATTGTTTGTTTAAAGATTTAAAGATTTTAAAGATTTGTTTATTTATGCATACAGAACTGGGGTACAGGCCAGAGGTTCAGGAATGGTAAGAGGATTCACCAGAGACAGAGTGGGGAGCAGAACAGGCAGATCGATAAAGTATACTGCTAAGGGGAGCAGCAGGTGGGTCAGGAGAGATCTGCCGCGCCATGCGGATCACCTCCAGGGCTGGGGCTGCGGCTTGCTTAGCAGTGCTGTGTCCTAACCCGTTGTGCCACCAAGGAGGGCCAGTTTTTTGTATTTCTAATAATATATTTTGGAACCATGATCTTTCTTTCAGGGTACTGGCTCACTGTTTCAGTGGAGTAAGGAATGAGTGTAATAACAATTTCCATAATTAAATGCTAAATAATTATTAAGTGTATGAAAAGCTTAAAATGGAAAAGGTAGGAATCCTAACACATTATTGAATCTTATTTCTTGTCTGTAGGAAGATATTAATCTGTTTAAAATTAAATTACTTTAAAAGGAACAGTAAGTAGTGTGTTCTTTGTCCTGTGGTGATTAGTTACATCTTTTTGCAATTTTAGCAACAATTGATGCTTTCTCCATTACCTATTAAAGTATTGGGGAGTGTAAAATAGTAATAGTCTCATTTTCTTGTTTTTTTATTTATTAATTATAATAAATTTTTAAAGATTTATTTTATTTATCTGTGCATACAAGAGCTGGAATGTAGGCCACAGGTGTAGGGGGTATGAGAAGATTCACCAGAAACAAAGTGGGGAACAGAATAGCCAGATCTAATGAAATACACTGCTGAGGGGAGCAGCAGGTGAGACAGGAGAGGTTTACTGTGCCATGTGGGTCAGCTCCCTGGCCGGGAATAGAACTCATGCTGCAGTGGCTGCTAATAACTTCATACTGCTATGATTTTAACCTTTTGTGCCACCAAGGAGGGCCCTGTTGATTGATTTTTTAAAATAATATTTGTGATGTATCAATAATTTAAAGCCAATAAAATTAATTGGCAAGTTTTGAGAAATACATACAGTACAATAGTGATTGTCACAATATTAATTTTTATTCCTGCCCCAAATAATCTATTCCCCTTTGTAGCTAATCCCTATTTTCTCTTATGCTGGCCACAACCTCTAGTCTGCTTTTGTCACCATGCTTTTACTTTTTAGAATTTCATGTAATGACATCATACAGTAGATTATCTTTCATATCAAAGTTTTTTCACTGAACTGATAATTCACTTACTCACTGGTATTTATTTATTGTTCACTATGTCAGACCCTTGAGATCTCCCTCAGCACTTTTTGGAGGAAGATAGCTGGAGGGTTTATATCTGCACCCCTCTATAGTAATATACCATTAACAGTCCATCAGTAGGGGGATGCTTGCATTGCAACCTTTATGGTTTGGTTGGGGAAACAAATCATTATGGATGTGGCTGTAACAAATGTAAACCTTTTGAAAATGTACATATGAGCAAAATATTTAAGAAGTACAGAGGAAAGTAAAAATCTCTATGTGAAAACTTGCTGTAATAGAAATTTAATTGCCCATTGTCCAGACAGAATCTTATGTGGAGTGCTAGCATTTAAACATGTAGAAAATATATAAATTTTCCATTGAATGGTGAAACCTCAATTTGTTTTATTAATTTCAGGTCTTAAATACTATCTTATTTTTGTCTTATTCACTAGTAAAGTTGACATTTGTTTGCTGTCTTTCCTTGAGGTTTTTCTTGAAAACAGATATGTAAGAGTTCTATATATGTTAAAATTCTTACTCTTTATAGTTAGTATTTTTCTAAGTTTATGTATCTTAGTATTTTCATGTACAAAGCTTTTAAATTGTTAACTATCAAGTTTCTGTAGTTCTCTCATTGCATTTCAACTTAGAAGTGATTCCCAGTCCAAATATGAGATACTTCATTGTGGTTTGTTTTTTTACATTGAAATTGATTTGCAGTTTTTATTTGTACAACATTTGTGTTGGGTTTTTTTTTTTTTTTTTGTGTACATTGAAATTGATTTGCAGTTTTTATTTGTACAACATTTGTGTTGGGTTTTTTTTTTTTTTTTTAAGGATGGAAATGGAGTTGTTCGTGGTTATTACTTATCTGTGTTTCTGGAACTCTCAGCTGGGTTGCCTGAAACTTCCAAGTAAGTCATTCAATTAAATAACAAACTTTAGTGTATATTTGCATTTATTCCTGTTAGCAGTTTTTATTTGTAACTACTTTTGTAAGTTTCTTTATTGCTATGTTTCAGATGCAGACTAGTTTGGCATCCTTGCATGGTATTATTATATAAACTGGCAGTATGAAGGACCCTTTGTAATCTTAAAATTTATTGAGAGGCCCTGGTGCAGGGCCTCTGGTGCAGCGGGGTTAAAGCACTGCACAAAGAAGCTAAAGACACTTGCGCATGAGTTCGATTCCCGCCTGCCCGGGAGGTGACCACATGGCGTGGCAGACCTCTCCTAACCCACCTGCTGCTCGCCTCAGCAGTGTACTTCGTCGATCTGCCTGTTCTGCTCCCCACGCTGTCTCTGGTGAAGCCTCTCACCGCCCCTGAACCTCTGGCCTGTACCCCAGTTCTGTATGCACAAATAAATAAATCTTTAAAAAAAAAAATTATTGAGAAACCCAGAGAGTTTTTTGTTTTTTGCTATGTTGGCGCTCTTCTTTGATCTTATGTATTGGAAATCAGAGAAGATTTTTTTTTTAATTTTAATTTTTAATTTACTTTAAAATATAACATATACATAGTAAAATAATGTTATGTAATAACATAATTTTAATGGAACTAAAACTTTTATTTTTTTTTTTAATTTATTCATATAGAACTGGGGTACAGGTCAGAGATGTGGAGGGTGAGAGGATTCACCAGAGACAGAGCGGGAAGCAGAACAGGCAGATCGACAAAGTACACTGCTGAGGGGAGCAGCGGGCGGGTCAGGAGAGGTCTGCCGTGCCATGTGGTCACCTCTGGGGAAGTGGGAATCGAACTCATGCGGAAGTGGCTTAAGCTTCTTAGTGCTGTGCTTTTAACCTGCTGCGCCACCAGGGAGGGCCCTGGAACTAAAACTTTTAAGTTAACAGGTTTTAAATTTGTTTAGACTTTTCCATTTGATATGAGGAATTTAAGTTAGAGTATTCAAATTTAAGGTTTTAGTTTTACCTAAGACTAAGATTGAGAGGTGTTGAAAAGAATTAAGCTTGGATTAGTTGCTATATTTAGAAATGCAGACAGTTGTCAATGATTTTAAAAAACCAGTGCAGGTGAAAGGATTTTCACTTTTTTTCTTAAACGTGCTTTTTTATAGAAATGAATTGACTTTTTTAAAGAAGATTTATTTATATATACAGAACTGGGGTACAGCCCAGAGATGCCTGGGGGAAGAGGATTCACCAGAGATAGAGTGGGGGGTAGTACAGGTGGATCTAAATAAACTTCTGAGAAGAGTAGCAGGCTGGTCAGGAGAGGTCTGCCATGCCATGTGGGTCACCCCCTTGGCTAGGGATCGAACTGTGCTATAGTGGCTGCGATAGCTTCATAGTGCTGTGCTTTAAACCTGTTGTGCTAACAGGGAGGGCCCTGATTTTACTTTAAAAAGTCTTATGTATTGATTTTAAACTTTTACCTGTCTTGATCCTAAATGTATTTCATCATCAACATTAATGTTTTTCTCCCCAGATTTTCAGTATTCTTAATTTTCTGAGTTTTGAGTTTGTAATCACTCATTTTTTAAATTTTAAGTTAATCTTTTTGAGGTGAAAATCACATAATTAACCATTTTAAATGTATAGTCAGTGGAATTTTGTGCTTTTATAATGTTATGTAATGTCCTCATCACCCTAAAATACCTCATAGCCATTAAGTGAACACCGTTCCTTTCTTTTCCATGCCTAGATAGCTACTACTATGTCTTTTATGTGTATTTGCCTGTTCTGGGTATCTCATGTAAAAACGCCATACAATATTATGTGGGGTCTTTTTTTTGTTCATTTAGCATTTTCACAGTTCACTCATGTTGAAGTATCTATCAGAACACTTCAACATTGCTGAATAGTATCTTATTACATGTTTTTTCTCAACATGTTTATGCACTCATCTGTTGGACATTTAGGTAATATCCACTTTTGGGCTATTGTGAGCAATCCTCATGTAAATATTCATGTACAGATTTCTATGTAAACATGTTTTCATTTCTTTTGGATATATATAGTTAGCTATAGAATCACTGATTACATATATTTTTGTATTTGATAATTTGAGGAGCTGCCAAACTTTTCCAGGGTGTCTACACCAATTTGTATTTCTTCCAGCTATGTCCTGAAAGTTCCTTTTTTTTTGGTATTCTTGCCAATACTTCCATGTTTAAATTATATTTCGTAATCATCCTAATCAGTATGAAAATTGTTATCTTGTTCTGGTCTTGATTTTCATTTCTTTAATAACTAGAGGAGCTGAACATCTTCTTTATGTGCTTCTTGGTTGTTTGAGTATCTTTGAAGAGATATCTTTCCATTCCATTGCCTATTTTTAAATTGGGTTCCTTGTCTTATGATTGTTGCATTATAAGAATTCTTTGCATATATTTGGATATTAACCTATTTTCAAATACTTGATTTGCTTAGTTTCTTCCATTCTGTAGTTTGTCTTTTTCTTGATAATGTCCTTTGAAACACAAGAGTTACAGATTTTATGAAGTCCAACTTACCTATTTTTTTAAAGATTTATTTATTTATGCATACAGAACTGGGGTACAGGCCAGAGGTGCAGGGGTGGTGAGAGGCTTCATCAGAGACAGAGTGGGGAGCAGAACAGACAAATCAACAAAGTACACTGCTGAAGGGAGCAGCGGGGGAGACAGGAGAGGTCTGCTGCACTATGTTGGTCACCTCTGAGGCCTAGGATCAAAATCCCACTAAAGCAGCTTTGGCTAGCTTGCAGTGCTGTGTGCTAACCCATTGCGCCACAGGGAGGGCCCTCCAACTTACCTATTTTTTAATTGTTAATAATTTTGGTGTTACAGCCAAGAGCCCATTGCCAAATGAGAATTCATGAAGATTTGCAATCTTTTTTTTTTTTTTCTTCTGGTAAATTTATAGACGGATATTGTTCTGGTTTAATTTTTGTCAGTGGAATTAGGTACTGATTCAAATTCTTTTGCATGTCTTGGTACCAATTATTTAACACCCTATTTTTCCCTTTTGAATGATCACTGTATGCTTGTTGAAAATCAGTTGCACATATATGTTTGGATTATTTTTAGACATTTAATGTGGCACTCTTTGGACTGTAAAAATGACATCATGACTTCGATACAGATATCTCAGTGACTAAGACTGTAAAATATTTATATTAACTAGATCTTTGTGCCATCAATCTAGATAATGTACTGTGAGATACATTAATGTAGAAATCATTTGACAATACTTACAGGATTTTGTAACACCTGGTATTTGTAGGTAAAGTGCCATTTTTTCTTTTGCCTCTACTAACATAAATTAGCAGACCTAGCTTTTGTGTTTTTCTTCTAAAAATTTATCTCCACGAATAAAGAGAATATTTACAATTCTTGTAGTGTGTTTTTTCTTATGATCCTTACTTGTTTCTTTATATTTTTGGTAATAAGATTCTTAGTAAAAATAGGTTTGCAGACTAGAAAATTGTATATAATAAAATAGGTGGTTGAATATATTGACCTTCCTAATATATACTTACTTTCTGTTAGAAAAAATTACAGGTTTTAATTTCTGAATACAGTTAAATTATTATCACTTGAATTGAAAAAAAATCCTGTAGAATATTTCAGACTTGCCTGTTTATTTTAAAATTCATGGCATTATATTCCAGAGGAAATGGCAGAACAAATGTACATGAGAAAATACAACTAATGAATATATGAAGAAACATTGTCTTGGTAAAGTAAACAAAAGCAACTGTGAACATACTATCTTATACAAATTTATTTTTTAGGTGTTTTATACCTGCAATAGTAGTAAGTGTTTTAAAAGGAGAAAAAGCCTAGTGTTAGTCATGCTGTAGTGTAGACTATACTGTGTCACTGTAAATGATAGTCTTTTCTGAAAGAAATGTAGATATCAATTATTCTCATGTAATTTCTTATGACCTTATTTTTTTTTTCAATTTTAGATATGAATATCGTGTAGAGATGGTTCATCAATCCTGCAATGATCCTACCAAAAATATCATTCGAGAATTTGCATCTGACTTTGAAGTAGGAGAATGCTGGGGTTATAATAGATTTTTTCGTTTGGACTTACTTGCAAATGAAGGATATTTGAATCGACAGAATGATACAGTGATTTTAAGGTAATAGAAAATACTTGATATTGTGTCTTATCTTGGGAGTATAATGGACTTCATTTTGAATTCCATTCATTTAACAAATTTGAAATTAATAATAAAAGTAAGTATACATTTTCTTTACAATTTTTTTTCAGGAGTCCTGAGTCATCAATAATAGATAAAAGTCAGAAATGTATTTGACACACTTAGCTCCTTATTCTAAAAATCAAAAAAGTGATTCCTATAGATATAGTAATATCCATTTTGTTTATTGAATTATAGCAACCTCACTATTTGGTAATCAAAGAGGAGTGAGAGATCAAGGGCTTATTTTTTTTCCTCTTACATTATTTGTGTATTATATTTGGGTTTTAAAACCTATATATAAGCTTTAAAAACATAAGTTTGCATTTTCATTGTAGAAAATAGGGATTAAAACTGGGGACTAGAGATGAAAATTGATAGAAACAAGCTGATAGTAGTTGGTATATTTTTTGAAGAAAGGACAAGAACTAAAGAACTGTGGTTTCATGACTAAAACCTCAACAGCCTCAATAAATATTGGATTTATCTCATTTTACAAGTCAGAAGTTTTGGGGCCATCATTACATACTCTTTAAAATTGATGACCAGAATGAAAATTTGAGTATTTATTAACTTTAATATTTAAAAAAATAGTTTTAATCATGTTTTGAACTGATGTTTTTGTGTTTAAGTAATGTGTGCTATATGGTGCTTGTGTGTTTTGAGTGTAGACTTAGAATGGTGGTTGAATGAATCATTTTTTTCCTGCCGATGCATGAATGTCACTGACTCAAGATAGGTGTCTGTTCTAGATAATTATTAGGCAATCATTTGATTCCTGTACTAGCTTTAAAATCTTAGAAAAAAAATGGAATGGTGTTTAATATGGGTGGTTAGACTTGAAGAAGGATTTGTTGGCTTCCAGAGTAGTGTTACTTCTTGTGATCTTTCCTATCTTAGAAATACCGAAATATTACTATAATTTTTCATGTAAATTAAGTCATGTTCAGCTATAAGGCAAAGGTAGGGATTAATTTATTTTAATATTAGCTTTTTAAAAACAGCTGCATAGATTATGGCCTGTAATCTATTCATTATTATGTTCTAATACAAATGTTTATTTCCCTAATCCTAGCTGATGTGCCATATTATGACATATGGTAAGTTTTTATTTTAAGCTCCTGTCTGGAGATGTTAGGAATATCAGTTATTTAGAGCATAATCCTTTGGGGAAATGTAAAGCAGTCCAGAGTAGTTGATCCAGTAAGTGATTTTTTTTTCACTGTGGAGAAGGCAATACAGAAATGTGAGATGGAAGAGGAAAGTAAAAAGAACAATACATACAGCTACTTTTATGTAGTTGCTTACTTTGTTTGCAGCTGACTTAGGCAAGAAAATGGGAAAGAAAGCATTTTCTTCCTGCAAAATATAGTTAGTGGTCTTTTTTACAACTCACCATCAGCAGTGCATTTTTGAAATAGGTTATTGTAAAAAAATATGTTTTAGGTTAGTTGGGGAGTTTAACCACAATGCGTAGTCTTTTATTTAGAAAAGTATAGTTTGAGTTTAGACAGTTGATTTGTAGGTGTCTTTTCAGAACTTTGCCATAATTTATAGACAACATGTGTAAGTAGTACACCATGAGCTCTGAGTTCATTTGATTTTTGCCATTATCAAAAATTATAAAACTTACAATTATAAATTCAAGGTTTGGATAATAATATTTCACTGTTTGGATTATATTTCATGTGCAGCTATTCTTTTAAGGTTTCAGGTACGTTCACCAACTTTTTTTCAAAAATGCCGGGACCAGCATTGGTATATTACTCAGTTGGAGGCTGCACAGACTAGTTATATTCAACAAATAAATAACCTTAAAGAGGTAGGCAAATAGCATATATTTGGGTTTAATGTTTCCTGTTGTCTTTTTTACCTGTATTTAATTTGATCTTGGGTATTTCTTGTTTATAATTTTGTGGAATAAGCCCATTATTTTTGTTTCCTGTCCTTGCCTCTTTTGGGTTTCTAATTCTGTATTGTCCAAATTCAGTAGCCCCTAGCCATCTGTGTCTAAGTTTAATGAAATTAAAATTCAATTCCTTAGTTGATGCTACCCACATTTAAAGTACTGAATATCGAACATTTAATATATAGAACATTTCCATCATCACATAAAGTTGTCTCTCATAGTACAATCCTAATTAGTGAAGTTGATCTTTCTTGGTGACTTGGGTATTTATCTTTCTCAGAGCTGACTTGAATTTAAGGATTCTAAACTACAGAATAATAGAAAATTTCTCCATCTTGACTTCTCACTGTTGTTGAACTGAACACTGGGAAGACTCATTTAATCAAATTATAGTTTATAAATTTTAGCTAATTTATGTAGTGAGATTTTGTTTAACCCCTCAGTGGAAATTGGGATGGAGTGAAAGGTTTGAACTACTGAGGGTAGTTGATGAAAGGTAAAAATACTATTAAATATTTACTTTCAGTGATTTTTATGTTGGATATTTAAAATTACCTGTATTTACGTGTGTATTGCCTAATTGTATGTGTAGCCTGGGCTAGATTTGAGAAGCAGGAGAAGAGTAAATTTGGCTGTTTTTCATTTATGGAAAATTCCATAAATGAAAAGCAAGAGAGAGTAAAAGAGAGGGTTCAAGAAGTTATTTTAGGAATATTTGAATACAGTTTTTTCCTTGAAACATTTTTTTACTATATCAAGCACCACTTGTAACTCCCTTTTGTTTGTGCTGTTCTCATTTTAAGAGACTTACTATTGAGTTGTCTCGAACTCAGAAATCAAGAGATTTATCGCCACCAGATAACCACCTCAGCCCCCAGAATGATGAGACACCTGAAACTCGAACTAAGAAGTCTGGGTCATGTACTGACATGTTTCTTCAGGATAGTCCTGCAACAACTTCTGTAAGAGAAGCCAAAGAGGATGAAGAAGATGAGGAGAAAATTCAGAGCGATGATTATCACGTAATAATTAGGCTTATTTTAGATTCATTTTATATTTGATAAAAGAAGTGATACGGACATAATTTGCAACACATTTCAGGGGATCAAGTTTGGGGGAATCAGTGTGCTGAAAGTGTTTTTCATTTATTTTTCTAATTAGAGTATAGTCTTCTGCAAATATTAATGTTTAAAAGTCAGTTGTTTCAAACAAAGGAATTCCTCCCCCCCCACTCCCTCAGTGGTTATTTTTAAGCTGGGAGACTTCAGTTATATATTAAAATGCAGGGGTCAGTGAGGAGAGAAATTAAAGATAGGGTAAGAGCATAAGCAAAACAATTTAAGAAGAAAATAGAAGTTGGAATGGAGCATTCAGGTAAAGCAGTTAACCTTTAATAGGATGAGTTAAAGGATGGATGTATTTGTAGTTAGGACAAGTGAGAATTGAGATTTTTGCTTAATAGCTAGATGTCCTTTGTAAATAGGCGACAGATGAAATTTGAATAGGATTTGAGTTACGCTGTGAGCAATCTTATTGGAAGTTGACATGAAATGTATCAACTATTTGCAGTCACTTTGCAGGCCAGCTAAAACCGATAGTAATAAATTTGTAGTGGTACCTAAGAATGTGGTTGTGTAATTTTCTTTACAAGTTAGCAGCCTAGGAACAGGAGCAAAGAATTTTCATGATTGTTTTGGTTCTTGGACCATGGGCTAAGTGGAATGATGAAAAGAAAAGAAACATCTGTAGTAGAAATCTGTTTCTTTGCTTTGATCTAGCATGAACTTTCAGATGGAGATCTGGATTTAGATCTTGTTGGTGAAGATGAAGTAAATCATCTTGATGGGAGCAGTTCCTCTGCCAGTTCCACAGCAACAAGTAACACAGAAGAGAATGACATTGATGAAGAAACTATGTGAGTGTCTCATAGTAACTACAACTGTAAAGTCTCTAACTGATTTTGTGATCTCATTATTCTTCCTGCATTTATAAATTGAAATTCTAATTTAAGGGGGAGATTTTTCTTCTGCCCCCATTAATTTATTAACTAATTTCAGTAGCATGGATTTACTATTATTAAATGATTTGCTCTATTTACTGTCATTATTAATTTTATTGCTTAAATTCTGCTAAATTTGTCCAGTAGAAATTTGTTAAAATATATCCTCGTGTCCTTTTGAGAAATCTTTGTTATTTTGTAAGTACTTTCTTACTTTATGGCACTACAAGACATTCGATTTGATCTCACTTCCATTCTCACAAGTAAGCACCTCAAAACAGACCATTTTCATTTAATAGTCCCCCTTCTTTATGGCAAGCTATAAAAAATGGGCTAACATGTGAAGCCTACATGCCTTGGAGTTCACAAAGTAAAAATCATTACAGTGATATTTTTAGATGCAGGCATATCTCATTTTATTGTACTTCATATTATTGTGCTCTGTAAATATTGTGTTTTTTACAAATTGAAGGTTTCTGTCATCCCTGCATTGAATAAATCTATCAGTACCATTTTCCAGCAGCATGTCTGTATCATAAACGGGCTTCATGTCACATATCAGTGGCTCTTGAAATATTTCAGAAATTTTCATTATTCTCTTATGGTGATCTGTAGCAGTGACCTTTGATGTTGCCATTATTGTTTTGAGGAGCCATGAACTACACCCTGTATGTAACACGGTAATCTTAATTCATCCATATGTATGTTCAGACTACTGTATCCAACTGGCCATTCCCCTGTCTGGTCTTTCTCTCACTCTCCTTGGGCCTCCTTCTTCCCAGAAACAACAATATTAAAATTAATCCAGGTAGTAACTCTACATGCCCTGTAACTATTCAAATGAAAAGTCTTAAGCTCTAACTTTAAGTAAAAAGCTAGAAATTATTAAACTGAGGAAGCCATATCAAAAGCTGATACAGTACAAAAACTAGCCTTTTTGTATCTCAAGGAAATTAAAAGTACCACTCCATGAACATACAGGGGAATGAAACAGCCTTATTGTTGACATATAAAGTTTTAGTGGCATCGATAGAAGATCAACCAGTCACTGCCATCCAATCCACAAAAGCTTATTTCAGAACAGAATCCTAACTGAAGACTGAGAGAGGAAAAGAAGCTGCAGAAGAAAAACCTGAAAAGTAGTAGAGATTTGTTCATTAAATTTTAAGGAAAGAAGCCAGCTCCCTAATAGAAAAGTGCAAAGTGAAGAACAAGTACTTCGTAAAAACTGTAGCAAGTTATTCAGAAATTCTGGCTAAGATCATTATTGAAGGTGTCTTAAACAGATTTCCAGTATAAACGGAACATCCTACTGTTGGAAGAAATGGCTTCTAGGACTTTCATAGGCAGAGAAGAAAAGTCAGTGTCTGCTTTCAAAGCTTTAAAAGGAAAACTGAATCTCTTGTTAGGGACAATGCAGTTTTAACCCAAAGTTGTCATAAACCAATGCTGTTTTACCATTCTAAAAATCCAGGGACCTTAAAAATGATGTTAAATGTACTGTTTGCTCTGTAAATGGTGCAGCAGAGCCTATTATTTCACAGTTTACTGAGTATATTAAGCCCATTGTTCAGACCTGTTTGCTCAAGAAAAAATGCTTCAGTTCCCTTCAAAATATTAGTGCTATAATGTACAAGTAGATGAATGTTATTTTTATGCCTCCCAGCACAGTCTCCATTTTATATCCCATGGATCAAGGAGTAATTTTGATTTTCAAGTCTAACTATTTAAGAAATACATTTTATTAAACTATAGTCATTGTGTGGATTCCTCTGACAAAGTAAATTGAAAGTCATCTGAGAAGCAGTCACCATTCTATGTATTCCAGTAATAACATTGGTGATTCTTGGGAGGTCAAAATAACATTAACAGGAGTTTTGAAAGAAGTTGATTTTAGTGTTCATGGTGACTTTGAAAGGCTCAATACTGCAGTGGAGGAAATAGCTGTAGATGTGGTAGAAGCAACAAGAGAATTAGAAGTGGACCCTCATGATCAGACTCTAGTGAATGAATTGTGTCTTATGGACAAGGAAAGAAAAGGGCCTTTTAAAATGGAATCTACTCCTGGTGATGATGCTGTAATCATTGCTGAAATGACAAGTATGTAAAATATCAAATAAACATAATTGTTAAAGCAGTGTCAGGATTTCAGAGGATTGACCAATTTTGAAAGAAGTAAAATACTATCAAATGGCATCACATGAAATATCTTTTTTTTTTCATCTCAATTGTAATCCCCACAGATTGAGATATCTTTTTTTGAAAGAGTCAAATTGGCAAACTCCATTGTCTTTTTTTGTTTTTTTTTAAATGCCTCTGCCACCTCAATCTCCTGCAACTACAACCTTGATCAATCAGAAGTCACCAAATTCAAGGCAAGACCTTCCAACAATAAAAAGTGACTCACTTAGATGGTAGTTAGCCTTTTTCAGCTAGGAAGAATTTTTTTTTTTAAAGATTTATTTATTTATTCATACAGAACTGGGGTACAGGTCAGAGTTGCGGAGGGTGAGAGGATTCACCAGAGACGGAGTAGGGAGATGAACAGGCAGATCGACAAAGTACACTGCTGAGGGGAGCAGTGGGCGGGTCAGGAGAGGTCTGCCGCGCCATGTGGTCT
>NW_004567118.1:13494103-13499737 GCF_000260355.1 Condylura cristata | reverse complement strand
CACCTCCAGGGCAGGCAGGGATTGAACTCATGCGGAAGTGGCTTAAGCTTCTTAGTGCAGTGCTTTAACCCGCTGTGCCACCAGGGAGGGCCACATTTGTGTAGTTTTTTATATGAACCTAAATTAAGTCTTTTCTCTGGGCTACTGTAATTAATAGTAATTTTTGAAAAATACTATTTTGTATCATTATGAGCATATATAAGTAATCTAGTTTCTCTGAATCCTCACCAACATTGAGTGTTATCACTGCTTTTATTTTAAGCATTCTGATAGACATGTAGTAGTATCTCAATATCGTTTTAATTTGTATTGACTGAAATAATTGCTGCTTTGATGCAAACTTTGTTTACTGAAGGGGAAATTTATTAAAGAAGTTACTCAGAGCCAAATAGAGGAATCTAGGTCTGGAGACTTCCTGAGTGCCTAGAGCCAGCCCTAGAAGTTTTTGGCTTCAGTTATTCAGATAAGTTACATGCCCAGGAAGAATACTTAATTTTTTTTTCTTAATGAAAGAAAGACAACATAGTTAATTTTTTAATTTTTTATTATTAATTTTTAATATTTTCAGTTTGACTAAAGGAATTTTTGTTTCTAGCATTCCCAGTTAATTAACAAAAGAAAAGTGTTTTTTTATAACTTCAAAGCAATACCCTATCTTGCAGAGTTAATTTAGTGAGAGGTATCCGCATTATTTGAAAATCTTATTTTTAAAAATACCAATAAATAGGAGGCCTTTATGTATTTTCTCTTCCATATGATTTTTTAAACATTTTTTTCCTCTAGCTTACTTTATTATTCTGATAAAATAGTGTAGAAACATCTAACATACAAAATAATGTATAATTCAACTGCTTATGTTATTGGTAATGTTTCCAGTAAGAAGTAGACATTAGTAGTTAAGATTTCAGAGAGTTAATAATTATATCTGTGGATGTATGGAGGGCACCCCAGCCCACAAATTGTTCAAAGATGAACTGTAGTTTGAACATTAACACTATTCATATGTGTTACAGACAAAATTCTTTTTCCTTACTTTTGTATTTAGAAAGATTCTTCATAAGAGAAACTGTGTGCTATTATAAAATTCCTTAAAGTGTGACAAATAATGTTAATTGTAATTACTATATACAAATGATGAATTTTTTTATATTCTTAGGTCTGGAGAAAATGACGTAGAATACAACAACATGGAACTAGAAGAGGGAGAACTCATGGAAGATGTAGCTGCTGCAGGACCTCCAGGTACAGAAATGAAACATACAAACCATTCTGATTTCTATTTGCTCATCTGACTGAATCGTTTTAATATATGGCAACCCATGGTATCAGAAGCAATTTATTTTACATATGAATTTTAGAATGTACGGCTAATGATATTAAATCAGTAATTAATAGCTAACATTTGACAAATGTTCTTCTGTACCAGGCACTGTGTACAAGTACTTTATATGTACTGTGTCTCACAGAATTCTTTGAGATAGGGTTTAGTATTATTTACTTTTTATAACTGTAGAAATTAATGTAAAGAGAATGAAGCCACTTACTGTATTTTTACACATTAGTAAATAGAGGAAATAGAGTTCTGCATTTGAATGTAAATATCATGGTCTTCTATTGTATACTGTCTTCGTGTAATATTTGTCTGGTTTGTATATTTAAACTCAGAATAATATCAACAGAGTCATTGAATCTTTAACTTAACAAAGGACCTCTTGAGAGCTCATATTATACGTGGGAAAAAACACTGAGATTTAGTTGCCTAGATTGCATCAGTAATTGGTCAAGCCAGATTGCAACCCCACACCATCTTCTTGTTCCACCCAATTTTTTGTCAGACCTCTGCCTGTAAGGTAGACTTAGTGGTGTTTCTTATGTGTTCTTATATCTGTTAAGTATGAAGAATTTGGCTAGAACAATTATAAAGTAGCTTTATAGTGCTTCTGTTACACTGGTGGTAGTGCCCTTTGTATATACACTGGTATATTCTGTTGTGTGCTTGGACAGCTAAATAGCTCTCATATACTTGTCCTTAGCATTTCAACTTCATTCTACGTCTTGTGGTCTCCCTACTCTTTACTTTATTACTGACTGATCTCACTCACTTGCGTGTGCTATGTGCTGATTACTCTCCAAGATTTCTCTTTTCTCATAACTTCCAGACCTATGTAGCCATCTTAATCTTAAGCAATTTCTATACTGAAGCTACTAGCTAATCATCTTTAGCTTGTCTGTCAGTAATAACCACCATTTACTTTTTCCTTTTCTTCAAATTCTAATGTTACCAAAACCTCTTGATTCTACCACCTGAATAGTGCATAAATTAATTTATTACAGTATGCTTTTGTTGTTTCTAATCTAGCTCACTATTTTTTTTAAGTCTCTCTTGGTTTCCTAAGCATCCATTATTGCTTCTGTCCATTCTGTTTTCCATAGCATGAGTTCAGAATGAGAATTTTTTTCCCCCTTCTAGTTAAACATCTGATCATGTCACTTCTCTACTAAAACACCTTATTAGATTTCACTTACTTATAGGAGACAGTCCAAAGTCATTTATATGTCAACACAAAACCTTTCATGTCATTTTCTTTAACCTTATTCATATCCCTGTGTCAGTTTTTAGCCAAAGGAAATCTTTTATCATCTCAAATGAATGGTATTTCTCATGTCTTTTTCTTTCCAATATATTGTTCCTTTTACATCTTAGGCATAGTTAGCTCCTACTCCATCTTTATTTTAGCTTGTATTTGACTTCTTCCTGGAAGACTTCATGACTTTTTACTGTATCTTTTCCTGCTCTCTCAAATTCATCAAAAAGATCATATGTAAAACATGTGGTGATTATTTACTTTTAAAGATTTTATTTATTTTTGCATAGGAGAACTGGAGTGTAGGCCAGTGAGGGGGTGAGAGGATTCACCAGAGACAGAGTGGGGAGCAAAACTGGCAGTTCTACCAAAACACATTGCTGAGGAGAGCTGTAGGCGAGACAGGAGAGGTCTGTTGTGCCATATATGGATCAGCTCACTGGCCAGGGATTAAACTCAGGCTGTCACAGTGATAACTCTGAGACCTAACCCCTAGGCCACTAGAAAGGACCCCTGGAGATTGTTTTTTTAGCTGCCCATTTTCCTTTTCATCTCTGAGCACTAAGAGGCCAAGAAAATCTGTCTCACTTATTTTTGTATAACTAGCACATTTAATACAAGAAGTGATTATTTAATATTTTTCAGATAAATATTAAGCAGATATACATTATTAGTAATTGTTGGATGTAATCTTCAAGGTTTCAAGTAATAAAAATATTCAGAGACTATCTTGGTGTGAAATGAAGATGAATGTTTTTCAGTCTCGGTTTTTAGGTATATCATCTCTTTTACTGTATTGTAAGAAATTCTCATAAATAGAATTTTAGCACACTGAGTAAATAAGAGATTGTATTTTTAAAATTGTTTCACCAAGTATTTATTGAGCACTTAAATACAACTGAGTATGGTCTTATTATCTGGACATACAGTATTGAATAGAAAGATCCCCATCTCATGAGCTTATGTTCTGTAATTCTGTATTTATAATTTATAAGACAAATTTTCATATACCTATTATAATTCAGACAATGAAGTCTAGGTATTGAGGATTGTAGTGAACGAAACAGTTTTTATTATGTGCAGCAAGGAATTTTATATATTTGGCAGGCATTTGTTGAAAGCCTTTTCCATTTCTGGAAAATATAATGGAAAAGACTTAAGTAATTTATATAATCTACTTAAGGAGATTAAGTAATTTATAATCTGTATGCACAATTTGCTAAATGTAAGACATACAAAATAATCCCTAATGGCTTCTTTAGGTAGCTCCTCCCCATTAAGAGTTTAAGCATAACTCCCTAATCTTAAACTTGTGGGCTTATGCTAATAATGACTTGCTTGTAAATAGTACGGTACAAGTGAAATAATTTGTCATGTTGATAGCATGTATCTTTGATATGAGATTAGCTCTGTAGTGGTGGCCTCCCAAAAGTCTGTAAACATAATTTGACTCTGATATAAGTACCACATCACTCAAATTAAGGAAAATAGCTGACCAGTGCTACTCAAAATTCAAGTACATCAGAAACAAGAAAAGTTGGAGAAAGTGTCATAGACAAGATGCATTAAAAAGAAATGGTCAGAAAAAAAAATCCACCTAAAAAAGAAAAAGAAAAAAATGATCAGGGGCCCTCCCTGGTGGTATAGCAGGTTAAAGCACAGTACTAAGAAGTTAAAGCCACTTCAGCATGAATTCGATTCCCACACTGGAGGTGACCCACCTGGAGCAGCAGACCTCTCCTGACATGCCCGCTACTCCCCTCAGCAGTGTACTTCATCAGTCTGCCTGTTCTGCTTCCCCCTCTGTCTTCGGTGAACCCTCTCACTGCCCCTGTATGTCTGGCCTGTACCCCAGTTCTATATGTATAAATGAATGAATGAATGAATAAAATAAATATCAAATAGATGTAATTTTACATTCTGGATATGGGGCACTGGAACACTGGAAGTCCATTAGGGGAAATTTAATGAAGCCTGGTTAAGAAAGTAGAATTTAGTTAATAACTTATTAATACTGGTTCATTAATTGTGATAAATGCATCACTATATACAAGAATTTGCTGTGGTGTCTTTACACCTTTTCAAAAAAGTAAAATGCTGTTTATGGGAGTATTGAATATGGAGGTAACTTGAAGCAAGAAATAGTGGTTTAAGTGTCCTTATTACCCTAAGAATTACTTTTAGTTTTTACAGTTATCTTCACTTAGTTGACAAGAGAACTTTCTTTTAAAAATATGAACTGAAAAGGTTATAGGTATCATTATAACCTAGACTATTAACTAGTTAAATGTGATTAAGTAGGGCCTCCCTGGTGGTATAGGGGTTAAAGTCTCAGTGTTATCAAGCTGTTGCTATCTACTGCAGCGTGAATTCAATCTTTAGCCAATGAATGAACCCACATGGTGCAGCAGACCTCTCCTGCCTTCCTCACTGCTTCCCTCAGCAGTGTATTTCAGTAAATCTGTTTTGCTCTCCACTCTGTCTCTGGGAAGCCCTCTTATACCCTGTACCTCTGGCCTACACCCCAGTTCTTATATGCATAAATTAATAAAAATAATTTTTTTAATGAGCAAAGTAGCTCATGAGCTGGCCTTTTATGATTTATAAAACATTATAATAATATTTATTATTTGAAGTTTGAAAGTATAATAACAGTTCTAAAACTGAAACTGTTTTATAACAAACATTTCTAAAACTGAAACATTTAGTTATTTCAGGTTAAACATGTTTAAGATTATTTCACAGATGTTTTCTTTAATCCCACTACTTATCAGCATTGTGTTGTTCATTAGGATTATAAAATGAATGATTTTCTGCTGTTTAATAGGAGTTGTAGTGGGCAGAAGCTGGAGAGAAAGTGACCAATAGGATGATAGTCCTTGGAATAGGGAGAGGGAAAAGTAGAAGTGAAGAAGACGTGACTATAGATGAAAAACATACAAATAAATATGCCTCTGAATAATTGAATTTTTCTTTTTTTAAAGGTTTATTTATTTATGCATACAGAACTGGGGTACAGGCAAGAGGTGCAGGAGTGGTGAGAGGATTC
>NW_004567118.1:13492092-13494003 GCF_000260355.1 Condylura cristata | reverse complement strand
TGTGGGTCAGCTCCCTGGCTGCTGATCGGACTTATGCTATAGCAGCTGCAATTAGTGTCCTAGTGCTATGCTTTAACCCGTTGTGCCACCAGGGAAGGTCCAATCAAATTTTTCTAGTAAGTTATTTTCTGTTAGGTTTCTGTGAAATAGTTATGTATAGTCAACACTTGATTATTTTATGTTACTGTAGACAATTTTTTGTTTCTGGGGCTCAGGATTGGGTAATGGTTGTTTCTGAATTCTGAATGGTAATGATGCCAGTACTTAGTTATACTGTGTTATGTGTACTTCTCTGGCAGTTTGGTTTCTTTTTTCCTTATCATCATGAACATCAACTCATAGAAGTTAGGTTTAGATAAGTATTCAAGCAGCATTATTAGTTTGCTCCCTTTAATATACTTAACTTTGTACAAATATAAGGTATGCGTCTGTGTCTGTTTCTTTTACAGGTGGTAACCCTGGCTATGTAGGTGCCAGTAGCAGAATGTCAAGAAGAACACATCTATGTTCTGCTGCAACTAGTAGTTTATTAGACATTGATCCTTTAATTTTAATACACTTATTGGACCTTAAGGACCGGAGTAGTATGGAAAATTTGTGGGATTTACAGCCTCGCCCACCTGCTTCACTTTTGCAGACCACAGGTAAAATATTTTAATGATAATTTTTCTGTTTTCTTTCCAGAAGAACTCTTGAGGTTTTTGTTTTTAAAAGATTTATTTGTATGCAGAACTGGAGTACAGGTCAGAGGTTCAGGGGCAGTGAGAGGATTCATCAGATACAGAGTAGGGAGCAGAACAGGCACATTGATGACGAGGGGAGCAGCGGGCAGGTCAGAAGAGGTCTGCCATGCCATGTGGTCACCTCCGGGGCAGGCAGGGATCAAACTCATGCCGAAGTGGCTTTAGCTTCTAGTGCTGTGCTTTAACCCGCTGCGCCATCAGGGAGGGCCCAGAACTCTAGAGTTTTCATTCAAGTATTTATTACAAAATGATATGTTTCTGTAGCAAATTGACATATCAATCAAATTAACTTGTATTTTAAGTATTTTGTACAAGGACTAAGTCAAATTGCCTATAAGATGAATTTTATTTGATTTGCCATTTAGCTGTGTCTAATTCACAGTTGATCCCAATGAAGTACAGTTGTCTTGCAGACCTCCTTAATACCCTAACTTCCAAATGGAATTGTGTCTATATTGAACATTTGACATGCCTAAAAAACATGTCAATTAGTATTTTATGTACTAAAGTAATTTGTTCAAGAGAAGTTGTTTTTTGTTACTATAATAAATATATACATACATACGTTAGATATATAGTTAAACCAGGCATTTTAATATTATCAGGTATCATCATTTTGAACAGCTAACTAAGGAGTTACCTTGACACATTTTTTTTAAAGATTTATTTATTTGTGCTCACAGAATTGGGGTACAGGCCAGAGGTGTGGTGGGTGAGAGGATTCACCAGAGACAGAGTGGGGAGCAGAACAGCCAGATTGACAAAGTACACTGCTGAGGGGAGCAGTGGGCAGGTCAGAAGAGGTCTGTCATTCCATGTGGGTTCAATCCCGGCCCGGGATTGAACTCGTGCTGCAGTGGCTTCGGAGAACTTTATTATGTGGTGCTTTAACCCATTGCCACCAGTAAGAGCCCACCTTGGCACATTTAAAACGCTTTCTAAAGTATGCTAAACACCTTCCTACATTTATTAATAATAATATTACATAATCAATGATTTAGGGCAATGAATTTGATGCTTTTATAAAGTGGTAGAACTCATTTTTCAAAGTCTTCTGGCAGCACCTCATTAAAAACAAAAATAGGGGGGCCCTCCCTGGTGGCGCAGCGGGTTAAAGCACTGCACTGAGAATCTAAAGCCGCTTCCGCATGAGTTCGATTCCCGCCTG
>NW_004567118.1:13482980-13491164 GCF_000260355.1 Condylura cristata | reverse complement strand
GCCCCTGAGCCTCTGACCTGTACCCCAGTTCTGTATGCACAAATAAATAAATCTTTAAAAAAAAAAAAAATATCCCTATCCTTAATCCTTTAACAGACTTAGGAATATACCCCAAAGAGAGAACAGAGTTGTTTGAAAATACCTAGCACTGCAATTATGACTGAAAAACTTAACATTTTAACCTTGTAGTAGCATATTTTATAAGCAAGTAAAATCATGTTTCTAAAAATATGTATATTTTCAGAAAAAAAGAATGCAAACTGTGTAACCAGTAAGATCTCTGTTGTCCAAAAACTTAGTTTCCCATGTAAAGTTAATACTAGGGAGATGGTCTGAGTTTCAAATTCAGACAACTAAAAATGCTGCTGCAAGAAGGATGGGGAAAGAGCAGAGAGGGAAAAACAAGCCTTGGATTTAAGACTCTTTGACATACTGGTAGGTTAAGCAACGTGTAGTGGTTCTCAGAAGACAAATAAAAATTAAGAATTGGAATATAGTTATTTGCCTAGAGGTGATACTGGGTAGTTAAAACCAAGGAAGATTGCAAAAGAGAGTATATAAAGAAAATTTCAAAGGGCCAGTGTCGGAGACCAGCTCCAACTTTTGAGGTGTCTGGAGGCAACACAGGCAGGACCCTAAGATGGGAAGGCATTGGCGTGCAGAGATTCCAAGAGGGGGAGAGGAGTGGGTGCGAGGAAGACGCAGGAGTCGGAGTTGGGTGCAAATCTTCCTGCTCTGCCATCAGCAGAGGTTTATTTTATACATTTCAAGTAGGCAGGGGGATGGCATTAGCATACGAAAGGGATTGAGATCACAATCACCTTTTTTCTAAGAATGGTCTGGGGTCGTTTGACCTTTACTTGAGATTATAACATTCTAAAATCAAGGTTAAAGAACAGATACATAGGTGCTCAAAGTTTAAGACTAATATTACTATAGTGAAGATATATAAGAATAAAGTCCTTTAAACCTTATCTATTATTTGATGGTTTTTTCTACCTGAGACATCTTGGGAGGCAGGAAGAGGAAATTTCTCGCTAATCAAGTTTCGGAAAAGTTCTTTGAAGAAACTTGCTAAAAGGTTTTAAGTGAGTTTCCTTGAGGTCCAGACAGTAGAAAGTGTAATTTGCTCTAAATAGGAGACATGGGTAGATTTCCTTATCTAAAGACTAGATAGTAGAATCCTGAAAGACTAGCCAGAAAGACTTTTGTGGATTGCTTTGAAGTGTAGCAGGTAAAAAACTTGACTAGCTCTAAAACAGGCAACCTGGATGAATTTCCATATCTAAAGCCAGACAGTAGGAAGTTTGAGTAATTCTGTAGAAGCTGAATAGGAGGCTAGGTGAGATAGTAGAATAAGATTTGGGTTTTCCTCAGTCGGGCAGTGAGAGACTTTGCAGAAACAGCCCTTTTGTTTTTATTGATCAGCCAGTTGTTAAGTCACTTTTGACTTCAGAGGAATTTCTCACCCTGGTGCAGTGCTTGCTTGTCAGGGCAGGCAGGCCTTATGCAGCTGAGGCAATCCAATTGTAGACTGAAAGTTGCTCAGAATATTTTGATATTACGATTATACAAAAAAGGGAGGTCATAACATAAGTTAGCATGGAAAGTCTGATCTTCAGAGATTTTCCCGAGCTACCCGGAATCTGTCAGACGATAGCCGTCGCTTAGCTTTGTGTCAGGCTATACTTCAAATTGTGGTAAACATCTGCTCTTACCAAGTATGTGGAAAATGAGCCAGGTGAAGAGAAAGAAGAAAACAGTCATGGAAGCCAAGTGAAAATAACCTCTCTGAGAGAATGTTAAGCTAATGTTACAGAAAATTCCGCCCTTCTTTTTATTAAAATACTGGTTTGGGTTTGGATGTTTATTTCGGTTCTTCATGTATTTTTTCCCTTCCCATGTCTTCTTTTTCTTTTCATGTCTTGTTACATTAGCTATCATATTCCAGGTGACATTGAAAAGGACTAGTGAAAGGGGACATTCCATTACAACTGATGTTAGTGGAAAATCTTCAACTTTCTCACCATTAAGTATGTTAACTTTAGGTTTTCTCTAGATGTTCTTTTCAAGTTGAAGAAGTTCCCATTTATTACTTTACTAAGGTTGTTTTATCATAAATGGTTGTTAGATTTTAAATAGCAAACATCTCTTACATACCTAGGATAAACCCCATTTGATTGTTTTGTATAATCATTTTATATACTGTAAAATTTGATCTGTTGTTAATTTTTTTGTTTCTAATTTCATAAGAGATAGTGACCTGTGATTTTCTTGTAATCCTTTTAGTTGGTCTCATAAGATGAGTTAGGAAGTATTCCCTCTGTTTTTATCCTCTGAAAGAGAATGAAATGTCATAGTTTCTACATTAAATATTTGGTAGAATTCATCAGTGAGCCCTTGTGGACCTTGTGCTTTCTGTTTTGTAATATTAATTAATTATTAATTCACTTTCTTTGAATCCTATTCAGAACGTCTCTTCATGTATAAGTTCTGACAGGTGGTTTTTTATAGAATTGGTTCATTACCTCTAGGTCATCAAATATATAGGTATAGAATTGTTTATAATATTCCTATATTATCCTTTCAGTAGAGAACAGTCAACGCTTATATGTCAGACTTACTTCAAGTTCATACTCTTAAAACCTTTGCTGCAAAAGCATCAGAGTATGAATGACAGGTAATGTAATTGAATCACATTTTCAGGTAGTGGTCAATTAGAATAGGAAAGTAAAGTCAAGTCTGTTATGTATAATGCCTTACATTCTAGCCTAAGAATATTTTTTTAAGATTTAATTAAGTAAGTAATTTAAAATTTTTATTTATGCATACAAGAGCTGGGGTGTAGGCCAGAGGTGTGGTAAACCAGAACATTCACCACAGTGGGGAGCAATCAGTATATGCAGATTGACTGAAATACACTACTGAGGGGAGCATGCAGTAGGTAAGCTGCGCCGCTGTGTGGGTTAGTTCTCTGGCTGGGATTAAACTGCTTTGAGTTAGTGATAGCTTGAAAGTGCTGAAACTTAACCAACTCCTTGCACCACCAGGGAGAACACTAGTCTGAGGAATTAATCATAGGTAACAGTGGGGGGAGCCGGTAAGGTTTTATTCAAACTGCATTTTAGAAAGCTGATGGTCATAGCTGTTGTGAATGCTTTCACCTGTAAGTAAAAAAATGCTAACAGTGGGGCCCTCCCTGGTGGCGTAGCCAGTGAAAGCACAGCACTAAGAAGCTAAAGCACTTTAGCATGAGTTCAATTCCCGCCCACCCCTGAGGTGACCACATGGCACCAGGGCAGACCTCTCCTGACCCAGCTGCTGCTCCCTCAGCAGTGGGCTTCATAGATCTGCCTGTTCTGCTCCCCACTCTGTCTCTGGTGAATCCTCTCACTGCCCCTATACCTCTGGCCTGTACCCCAGTTCTGTATGCATGAATAAATAAATCTTTTAAAAAAAAAAAAAGCTAACAATGGTTTAATTATTAAAGGTAATTATTATGCTTAAAGAAATCTGGAGGTGATACCATGTTGATGTGGTATTTAAAGTAGGGCACTAAGATTGTCATTCTGTGATTCTTTTGCCTCTTTTTCTCATGATAATACGATGTAGATGCTATAGCTCTCAGTATCTTGTATTCATAGGAATTTGTCCTTAGCAGGAAGTAAAAGACTGGGTAGAAGACACCCTGGAGAGAAGTTATTAAGATTACTAACCTTGGAGGCAGGCTTTTATTTTTGTTAACTGCCTTACCTTAAGTATGTTATGTGACCTTTCTGTGTTTTACGTTTCTTATCTATAAATTGTCAGTGATGATAATAATAATTAACTGAGAGGATTGCTAAATTAATAAGTTTAAAATATCTGACAGTTGGTAAACTCTTTAAAGATATTTGTTAAATAACATGTCTCCCTATCAGGATAGAAAATCATTTACAAAGGACCCCCTAGGAAAACTTTTGTCTAGCACCTGAGTCCTGTACCCACCTTAAACATTGTCTTGAGTGG
The DNA here is from genome assembly GCF_000260355.1 of Condylura cristata. Taxonomy (NCBI): domain Eukaryota; kingdom Metazoa; phylum Chordata; class Mammalia; order Eulipotyphla; family Talpidae; genus Condylura; species Condylura cristata. The sequence continues at coordinate 13,487,156 of NW_004567118.1, read as the reverse complement.
AATGAACTGAGGCAGGTTTGGACCATATTCCCCTGGGACCTAAGGAAGAACCTCACATCCTTGTTTTTGTCATTATGCACACAAGAACTGGGGTACAAGCAAGAGATGTGGTGGGGGGGTGAAGATTCATCAGAGACAGAGCGGGGAGAAGAACAGGCGGAGCTACTGAAATACATTGCTGGTGGGGAGCAGTGAACAAGACCAGAGAGGTCTACTGCACCATGTGGATCACCTCCCTGTTCGGGGATCGAATTCGTGCTGCAGTGGCTATGGATTGCTTCATCTTAATATGCTTTAACCTGTTGCACCACCAGGGAGGGTCCCTCTATAATAATATTTGCATCTACATTGTGTAATAATTCATTAAATCAAGTTTTTAAACTTAGTTAGAACATGTGTTTTAATATATCATGTATAGTAGTTTTTAAAATTTTTTTTCAATTATGATCATAATGAAAACTCAGTGTAGACTATTTGAGAAAAACAGAAAAGTATAAAGAAGAAAGTACCAGAGGTAATGCCCCTTTAAAAATCTTTTAAAATTAAATATGAAATTTATATTTTAATGATTGCAATGTGACAGATTCTAACTTTAAAAATATGAATACAGTTATGAGTGTTTATTTTCACTGATGGAATTTCATGCATGCTTTTATTACTGATACCCTGTATACCACCTTAGTTTATTTACATACCAATTTTTCATATAGTCATTGTACAGAGTGATTTCATGAATGTTCAAGTCTTTATTAACATAACTTGTCACTTTCTCTTTGAAGCATCATATTCTCGAAAGGATAAAGACCAAAGAAAGCAGCAGGCAATGTGGCGAGTTCCCTCTGATTTAAAGATGCTGAAAAGACTCAAAACTCAAATGGCTGAAGTTCGATGTATGAAAACTGATATAAAGAATACTCTTTCAGAAATAAAGAGCAGCAATGCTGCTTCTGGTGACATGCAGGCTAACCTTTTTTCTGCTGACCAGGCAGCTCTGGCTGCATGTGGAACTGAAAACTCTGGCCGATTACAGGACTTGGGAATGGAACTCCTGGCAAAGTCATCAGTTACCAGCTGTTACATACGAAACTGTAAGTGAAAACATTGTTGGTGTCATTTTTCCTCATATCATTTGGGAAACTAGAGGATAGGTGTCTTTCAGAATAATATTTAAACATTTTTATTAAGATTATAGGTACATAAGAGCCTTTTCTGTCATCCAAAACTGCCTTTGTATATGTTCTTCTGTATAACAGCTGACATTTCTTGATTGTTAGTAAGCGCTGATCTCATTTTCTTTTCTTTTGAACTTTTTGTCTAAATGGAATCATACAATATGCTTTTGGTTCTGGCTTCTTCCACTTAGCATATTCCTTTCAGTGTCTATTTTGTAAAATAAGATGTATTTCATTCCTCTTTATAACTGATACTTAATTGTTTGTACCATGTTTGATTATCTTATTATCAGTTGATAGGCATTTGAATTGTACTTTTTGACTGTTACATTTTTTGTGTGGCAGATGTTTTTAGTTATTTTGAATATGATACATGATTCTACTCCTAAACCTAAACCTATATTAGTAGTGATTCTGCTTATATTAGCCTACTATATTACAAGTGGTTCTCCTAGTATAGGCTTAGGAGTAGAATCACTGACTTGATGGAAACTATGTTTAACTTTTGAAGCACTACCATACTGTTCAAAGCAGCTGCACCAACCAACCAACCATTTTACATTCATATTAGCAACACATGAAGTAATTAATTTCTCTATATCTTTGTCACCACTTGTTAATGTCCATTTTTCCCACCACTGAATTGTCTTCATATCCTTGTCAGAAATTAATTTGCCACAAATCGTGAGGGCTTATTTCTAGATTCTCATTTCTGTTCCATTGATAGAGATTTCTATTTTTGTGCTGAAACCATGTGACCTTGACTACTCTATTATGGTTTTATAACAACCTTTAAAATCAGAAGTGTGATTCCTCCATTCAGTTGTTTGGGTAGTCTGGATTTTTGTTTTTTCACATGAATTTTAGGATTGACTTGTTAATTTCTGCATTTAAAAAAAAAGAGAGCTAAAAATGTTACAGGGATTATTTATGTTGAATCTGTGGTCAAGTTTGGAGTAGTGCCATGTTAACTACATTAAGTCTTCCAACTAGTGAAAACAAGATTATTATTCGTCTTAATTTTCTTTCAATAATGTATGGTAGTCTTCAGTGTACAAATCTTGTTTATTCTCTAATATTTCCTAAATATTTTACTAAACCTCATCTTGTTGTGAATGCTATTCCCAGATTGTTCTTTGCTTTTGTACAAAGACAATTAATTACTGGTCTTGTATCCTGATACCTTTCTGAACGTTTTATTAATAAGCACTGCATCTCTTCTGCTCTTTTTTCAATTAATTTTTTAGCTTTTTGCGTGTATGCATGTTGGGCTATTTAATTTTAGCGTTTCCTACTTTATTTAAAGAGACATGTTTTCTTCTAATTACTGTTTTAACCAAGATGTTTTGATTTGAAGTAATTATAATTCATTTATAATTCACCATTGATTTGTTTTCAGTCCAACAATATTTTATAATTTCTAAGTTTTGAAGGTTTTGTTTTTGTTCTTAATACTTATGTTGAGATTGAAATCTGAAGATACATTCTTAGAAGATATTCTCCTGGTTCTGTAGGTTAAGACTGTTCTGAGAGCAGAAAAATAGGAATAATGTTGGCACAAACCCCCAAAAAAGGCAATTGGAACCAGAGTTACCTCTTTTTTTTGCATAGCTGATAAAACACCTTTCATGGATAGATTAAACCTTTTTCTAATGTATTTGTATTTGTATTAAGAAATTTTTTTTAATATCTTTGCAGCCACAAATAAGAAGAGTAATTCACCGAAGCCAGCTCGGTCCAGTATAGCTGGAAGTCTGTCACTTCGAAGAGCAGTAGATTCTGGGGAAAATAGCCGTTCAAAGGGAGACTGTCAGACTCTGTCTGAAGGTAAATTTGGAGTGATCAGAATATAACTTTGGTGGGTCGATGCCTTTAATTCAAAACTGATCTTAGGAAGTAGCCTTAGACTTTCAAAGCCATCAAGCGTGCTGAAAGTTGGTTAAAAAAAAGTTCCTTGATCTCATAGTACAACAAACATGTTAGTAAGAAAATGTAGCCATTATGTTGCATATTCTGGGCTTCCTAATTTAAAAAATAGCTGGCATGAAAAAGGCTGTGATATCTTCTTTAATTATGTTAGATTTATTTAAAAAACTTATATGTGGTGAAATTTTAGGACTTTTGTTTGCCTTCTTTCTGAATATTCCCTTTTCTCCAGGCTCCCCAGGAAGCTCTCAGTCTGGGAGCAGGCATAATACTCCCCGAGCCTTGACACATGGCAGTATCAGTGATATTCTGCCAAAATCTGAAGACCATCAGTGCCAAGCTTTGGACTCAGATGCTGTTGTGGTTGCAGTTTTTAATGGCTTACCTACTGTTGAGAAAAGGAGGAAAATGATCACTTTGGGGTAAATTCTCTCTTTGATATATAAAGGAGTAATAGCCATTGGCTTTGTTTGACACTGTCTCTATCAAAATGAACAAAATTCCGCTTTGTTAATTTTTTCACAGCAAGTTTACTTGTATTCAAATGTACCTTGTAAAGTAACAGAGACCTTACTCTTTTATCAACAGAATGACATAGTATCTGAAGCTGTTTAAATAGGGTAGAGGTCATTTCACTATGGTTAGGATAATAGTAATGGGTGACCTTGTGAGATATTTGTGTATGTCAGCTTTTATTTTCCCATTTGTCCCACACTTTTGTAAGCACTGGCTGCATGTGGAACTGAAAACTCTGGCCGATTACAGGACTTGGGAATGGAACTCCTGGCAAAGTCATCAGTTACCAGCTGTTACATACGAAACTGTAAGTGAAAACATTGTTGGTGTCATTTTTCCTCATATCATTTGGGAAACTAGAGGATAGGTGTCTTTCAGAATAATATTTAAACATTTTTATTAAGATTATAGGTACATAAGAGCCTTTTCTGTCATCCAAAACTGCCTTTGTATATGTTCTTCTGTATAACAGCTGACATTTCTTGATTGTTAGTAAGCGCTGATCTCATTTTCTTTTCTTTTGAACTTTTTGTCTAAATGGAATCATACAATATGCTTTTGG
>NW_004567118.1:13476881-13482880 GCF_000260355.1 Condylura cristata | reverse complement strand
CGGGGCAGGCGGCAGGCGGGAATCGAACTCATGCGGAAGTGGCTTCAGATTCTCACTGCTGTGCTTTAACCCGCTGCGCCACCAGGGAGGGCCTCTAGCAGTTTTTAACACTGCTTTTATCTCACCTTTTTTCTCTTCTCTTAGGAAACTATCTTCCAAATTTGTAGTGGAAATTTCCCAAAAACTATATATATGGTGGTCAGCACCTTTATCTCTTTCCCCAGAAACATAGACTCAAATCCTGACCGTGTCAATTTGAAGAAATTGACATCTATTTGAAGAAATAGAGTGATATGGAATATATTCTCTATTATATGCTAGATGAGCCATTATCCATCTGTTCATCTGTTTTGTAGGTATTAAATATGTTTCCAAATTTAAACAGTGGAACAATTCTACCTTGGAAATTTGGGGGAAAAAACCTGTGAATTAAATTTAGAGAAGGATTAATATCGTTTAAGGTCAGGATAATTACCAAATCTAAAAGGACAGCTGGTGGTTTCGTTTTCTACTTCAGCTCAGTTTAAGAAGTAGAAGGGTGTTACAATCGTTGCCGAATGTCTTTACCTCCTCCTCATATAGCATGATTTTATATGTGTTCCTATCAAGTAGAAGCTGCAACTAGCCTTTACATACTATTCATTATGAAGCTATTTATATCAGCCTTTAAAGATTCAGTCTATGTGGACATAGGTATTTTTTTCTATGTTAAAATCCTTTGTCAATGTCTGTAGCAGCTGTTAGTAATAACACTTATTGTACAGTTAAGTGTATTGCCTGCCTGGCTGGTGTGTTTTCTAACTTAAGGGTTTTTGGTTGTTTTACAATTCATTTATTTATTTTTGTGTAGAAGAACTGGAGTGTAGGCCGAGGTGCAGGGCGAGGTGAAAGGATTCACCAGAGTCAGAATGGGAAGCAGAACAAGCAGATCTATTGAAATACACTACTGAGGGGAGCAGCAGGCAAGATTGGAGAGTTCTGCTGTGCCATATGGGTCAGTTCCCTGGCCAGGATCCAACTCTTAGTGGTGATTTTGCTGAGACGTTTTAACGCCTAGACCACCAGGGAGATCCTTTATGCCCCCCCCCCCTTAGCCTGATAAAGTAATGTAAACAAAACTTTAATAATAAATGGTCCAATAGTTGGAAATATAGGAAAGAGTATTAAATGAAAGTTTTCTCATCTTTGTCTCCCATCTGCTTGTTTTCCAATCCTCTGTGCACCCATTCCTGTTATTAATTTTTTTTAATTTATTTATTTATGCATACATATCTGGGGTATAGGCCAGAGGTGCAGGAGTGGTGAAAGGATTCACCAGAGACAAAAGTGGGGAGAAGAACAGGCAGAGTGATGAAGTATACTGCTGAGGGAAGCAGTGGGCAAGACAGGAGAAGTCTGCTGCGCCATATGGGTCACCTCTCTGACCAGGTATCAAACTGGTGCTGAGCTTTAATCAGCTACACCACCAGGGTGGGGCCCTGTTACTAATATGTATATGTCTTCTGAGTTTTAATTCATATTAAGTAGCTGTGACTATATAACTTTATAATACAAGTGATATCCCTTTTTTTTTTTTTTAAGATTTATTTTCATTTATTTATGTATATAAGAACTGGAGTATAGGCTGAGGTGCAGGGTGGGGAAAGAGGATTCGCCAGAGACAGAGTAGGGAGTAGAACAGGCAGGTCCACTTAAATACACTGCTGAGGGAACAGCAGTGAGGCAGAAGAGGTCTGCTGTGCCATGTAAGGATCAAACTCAGATTGCAGTGGCTGGTGATACCTCAATAGTGCTGAGATTTTAACCTCGGCGCCACTGGAAAGAGGCCTCTTTTTCTTACTATATCTCAAAAATATTTCCAGATTAGCTTCTGTATTGAGATTCACATGTAATTACAAGAAATAATAAAGGTCAAGTGAACCTTAACTAAGAATCCCCATGAGGATGACGTTTTTCCTGTCTGTAATACAGTATCACAAGCAGGTCATTGACATTGATGCAGTCCTCCGTCTCATAATCTTTCATTGTGAATCTTCCAGTGAATTTTTTAAAAATAGAATTTGAATATTAGTATTAAATGCCAGTGCCATATACCCTACTTAGATTGATGCTCAATTTCAAAAAAAAAAAAAGGAGAAAATAAAGGTTATTGTATCACTGACTAGTTACACAAAAATATCAGGTTGTTTTTTTCCTTTTTGAGGGCTAATCCTAAAGGAGGTCAGCTGGAAGGAATGCAGATAACTGATTTGGAAAATAATTCTGAAACTGGGGAATTACAGCCTATACTACCTGAAGGAGCTTCAGCTGCCCCTGAGGAAGGTAAGGAATTGATTAAGTCATAATTAGGCAGAAGGCGGGTATACCATTCTATTTTTTATATTAGTAGTGAATAATGGTTGGTTTAATAAAAATTACTGCGATGTTATCTACTATCTGACATGCTTGGTCTGAACACAGCATTCATTGTTCTCTGAATTTGATTTACTTTTAAGCACTGAGGAAGCCAAAGTGGATAATTACCTTATAAAAGGACAAGTCCTACTAAATGTAGTATTTACAAGTATTGGGAAGCAGGGAATTCACCTGCTCTTTTAATTAAATAATGAAGTCACTTATATGCCAGGCCACATGAATTTTTGCTAAATATGCAAAGATGAATTAGATATGTTCGGAGTCTTATGGGGGAAGATGTGCCCTAAAACAGCTAATTAGGATATTAAGTACTTTGTAGTCAGTCTTGATTAATGTTGATAGATCGCTTTGCTATTTTAAAACACTCCAAGCTTTAACCACTTAAAATTCCATTATGGTAATTGATTTCAGCTCTGCCACATCACTGTCAGTCACATTTCTAGTATTGCTTCTACATATTCTTCCAGTTCCATTATTTAAAAATACATGCTACTCGAGCCCTCCCTGGTGGCTCAGCGGGTTAAAGCACAGCACTAAGAAGCTAAAGCCACTACCGCATGAGTTCAAATCCCACCTGCCCCGGAGGTGACCACATGGCGCAGGCAGACCTCTCCTGACCCACCCACTGCTCCCTTTAGCAGTGTACTTTGTTAATTTGTCTGTTCTGCTTCCCACTCTGTCTTTGGTGAATCCTCTCACCCACCACATCTCTGGCCTGTACCCCAGTTCCATATGAATAAATAAATAAATCTTTAAAAAAAAATACATGCTATTCTATAATTTTGAGTAACAGAAGATACCTTGAAAAAAGATGTTTGCCCTTTCTATGTTTCCTTATTTTCCCTCTTAGTTGCTTTATTTCAGTAGGAGAGATTAATTGGAAAGGGTTTTTAAAGTGACTCATTGATTGTTAAAACACTAAAAAAGAAATGTCGTGGTTGAGGATCTTTATAGAAAGGCTCTGTAGGGATTAGTTCACATGTATTTACATATACTACTGACAAGTTGTTACAAAGAATAGAAAGTTTTATGAATGAAATAAGTCCTTAAGTTGGCATTTTCAATATAAAGATTCTATGGAGTGCTAACCACCTTGCAAGACATCTAAATATTAACATTTGAAAACTACCCAAAAATGTCCACAACATTTTTCAGCTTTTGATTATTTAACTATAGGCTACATTACTTATAAAGAATAGAAATTAATTTTTAAAAAGACACATGGATAGCTTAAAAATATCAGAATTTAAAGAATATTTTATTATATTTTGAATTTTAGAGAATTCCAATTCCTTGTGAATCCTAAAGCTTAATCTCAGTCAAGAATTCATAGATTAGTAACAAACGGTGCAATTTGTGCCTAGGCTTTTCAAGAACTTAGATGGGGTTTTGTTTTCAGTAACAGTTCCACAAAGAGCCACAAGGTGGAGATGGCGCTTCCCCAGAGTTGTTGGGCTTAGTGAATAATGGTTCCCTTTTCAATTTTTAGAGCTGGAAAAGTTTTTTTCTTTGCTGAAGATGATGATTTCAGAAATGTCCATGTATCCAGCTTATGTGTCCTAAATATTTAAAAGGGCAATTTATACTGTACAAACTCTTGCTATAACAGAAGGAATTCCAATTCACAATTTAAACCACCTGGTGCTACAGTTTGTCAGAAGTTTAAATACAAACTCTTTCTTAAAGAGTTAAGATATCTATTCAGATTAATTTTATCTGAATGGGTTTTGGTAAATTTCTGTCTGTCAAAGAAATTTTCCATATCTCTATTCATCAACATAAAGTTGCTTATGTTATTTACTTATTATTACCCTTTTAAGGTAATAATAGAATCTGCTGTAATGTCCCCTCTTCCGTTCCTGATGTTGGTGTATATTTTTTTTTTCTTAATTGTCCTAGCATATTCTAATTTTATCATTTTCAGAGAACTTCCTTTTTGTTTTGTTTTTTTTTTGTTTCCCTGTCAATTTTGTTTTATTTGTCTTTTATTATTTCCTCTTCTTTGTTTATTTGCTCTCTATATGTTTAAGAAAATATTCTTTTCTCATTTTAGCATCAAGTACTTTAAATTTCCCTGTAACTACTGTAGTAATCATAACCCAAACCTTTTGATAATTTCACGCTTTTATTTTTATTCCATTCAGAATGTTTTCCATTTATTCTCAAAAGTTCGTAGCTGTTTTCTCTTAATATATTATCTCTTCTTTGTTAGTTTTACTGTCTCTGTGGCAGTGGTATATGACACAAGTTGAATCATTCTCTGTTATCTCCTTGTTTTTTCTTTATGGTTCAGATTATATTTTTTAAAAGTCCTTTTTTATTTATTAGCTTTTCAGTGACTTTAAATCTTTGAGGAGTGCAAACATCACATGGATTCTGTGTCCTTTGGCATTAGCAGGAATACTGCTCTCGAATTTGCCACTCACCATGGCATTCTCCATGAGTACATATTCTTCCCCAAATTACCTGATCTTACTTTGCCACCAGGATTCACTTTGGCATTCTTTGCTTTGTACAAACAAAGACATCTTTTTCCTAGATAGAATTGCTTCATCTCAAGCACAAACATCTCCAAATTTAAGAAAAGCTATGTGGTCCCTCTGGTTCTAGAGACTGTGCTTTTAGCCAGCAAAAGTAGCCTTGGCCCACAGCCGGCCGTCCAGCCATATTTTAGAAGTCCTATTCCCATTGGGCCTCCATAGACTACTGAATGGTGAAAAAGAGATGTAATTTAATCTTTGTTTACAGGATACTGCAAGATATGAAATTCCATGTGGAAATCTAATGAGGAAAAACTTCACACAAGTGTGTAGAGTTTGGAACTGTTTGAGCATAGCTTTGCTATAAAAAGTACTAATGTTAACAGTCCACATTTAAGCAGAGTTCTTAGTAGAAAAACAGTAAGACAAACTTAGACCACACATTATACTCAACAGCTTTATAGCTCAGCTGTATAGTCTAGAAGTTAAAGGCCCTAAGAGTGTCATCTTGAATTTGGGATGTATACAAAACATTTTCCCAATGGCTTGAGTAACTTGGAGCAGGCTTTGACAGTGTCATCAACAGGCCTTTTTATTGTACCCTGGTTGTTTGGTTCCTGCAGTAAAGAAGTAGCATCATCAGGAAGTAAGCATACATTTCTCCTTTTCAGCATCCAGTTGTCTTCATTTGCTTTCCTTAGCTCCACACTTAACTTCTGTTCAGTGGAGTTCTTTCTAGTTCACGTCTATATTGACTTTACCCTTGTGCTTGAATCCCTGGAGGCAGATAGTTGATCAGTTAGTATTCTCATTGGTAGACATGGTAGTGAGACAAAAGGAGAGAGCTGTAAAGCTGATTTGGGCTTCCACAGCAGGCAGTGCAGGGTCACAGGCTGTGGTTCCAGTCCCTTCAAAATGTCCACCTCAGTTCAGGCCCCAGATGGTGTGATTCATCTGTCCCCTTGTTGCTTAAGCTTTTTCTAAAATTTCAACTCAGTTTCCATAGTTCTGCCTTTATGCTAGCCACAGGCCCTCCCTGGTGGCGCAACATGTTAGGACGCAGCACTGCACACTAGCTGCAGCTGCTGCAGTGCGAGTTCAATC
>NW_004567118.1:13404069-13476781 GCF_000260355.1 Condylura cristata | reverse complement strand
CCACTCTGTCTCTGGTGAGTCCTCTCACCAGCCCTGCACCTCTGGCCTATACCCCATTTCTCTATACATAAATAAATAAATCTTAAAAAAAAAGAAAAAACTCCTATAATAAAAATAAAAGCTTGCTAGCCACTTTTTAAATCTTGTTTAAGCTCATCTATTAATATTTAACTTTAATGGCTTTCATTTCTAGGAAGTATTTAATTCTATTAAAATCTTTCCTTTTCCAATTAAGTATTATATGGTCTGATACTGATTGACATTTCATTATATGAAAAACTCGTATCTGCTTAACTCTTCCTTCAGGAGACCTGCCTGTTTGTTTTGTAAATATTGCTTTAGAACACACCCTTTTTGAAACTGCCCCTGTGTGAGAATTCTGTCCATTTTCTGTTTCTATAAGAATCTAGATTGTGGTAGCTTCCCTCCAGAGGTTTTAAATATATGTTTCAGGAGTTTTTAGCATTGTGTAACTGCTTTAAAGGTTTTGTTAGCTACTTTTCAACATCTCTGTCATCTCAGCATTGATTTGTTTGTTTTTTGTCTTTTCCTGGCTCCCCATGTGCTGAAGTAATTTTGAATTGTATGCTGGATATTTACAATATGGTTTTTTTTTTAAATACCGAATATTGGGTGGGTTTTCTTTTTTCTTTTTCTTTTTTTTTGCTTTTTTAAAGATTTAAATTTATGCAAAACTGAAGTACAGGGCAGAAGTGCAGGGGCAGTGAGAGGATTCACCAGAGACAAAGTGGGGAGCAGAACAGGCAGATGGATGAAGTACACTGCTGAGGGGAGCAGTAGGTGGGTCAGGAGAGGTCTGCCAAGATTGAACTTGTGCTGAAGCAGCTGCGGCTAGCTTCAGAGTGCTACGCTTTAACTGGTTGAGCCACCAGGGAGGACCCTAGAATGTGTTTACTCCATCTTAACTAGAACCTTCCTCCCAGGATTTTACATTGGCTTTAAAAATACTAACACCTACCAGTTTTAATGTTAATTTTCTGAGATTTGAACCTCAGCTTTAAATCTTAAATCTAAATTCCACATGTAAGCCTTAGTTTAAATTGAGGTAAGCCAAGCTAAGCAAAAAGAGACAAAATTCCTTGCTTTATTCCTATGCCAGTAAACTGACTTTTTTCTAGTCTCTCTTTTTTATTCGAACTTCAGTTTTTTGCAGAGAGTAGAGTTTAGTCTCTCTATCTCGACTTCTTTTCCAAGATGGGTCCAAAACTTTGTGCTTATCCCCAAAGGGGTGTTAAATACCTTAACATCAAACTCTCCAAGGGAATAGCAGCATCCGACCCCCTAGTTTTCCTTATACGTTTTTGTCTTGGCCCTTCTGTTAAATGTGGCTGCTCATTTAAAAAAAAATTACTAGGTCTATATTTTATTTAGCTATTTATAAGGGTCTGTAGCAGAAAGATGTTCAGATTTTCTTGAGCACTATCTTGTTGAAACAAATTCTGTAGAAAACGTCCTATAAAAATCAGCTGAGGCCTTCCCTTGTGGTGCAGCGGGTTAAAGCACGATACTAGGAAGCTAAAGCCACTTCAGCACGAGGTGAATCCACATGGCGAGGCAGACCTCTCCTGACCCACCTACTACTCCCTTCGCAGTGTGCTTCATAGATCTGCCAGTTCTGCTCCCCACTCTTCTCTGGTGAATCCTCTCACCACCCCTGCACCTCTGGCCTGTATCCCAGTTCTGTATGCATAAACAAATAAACCTTTTTAAAAAAATCAGCTGATACATACAAAAACAAAATTAGAGGCCTAAATGTAATAGAAACTCATTCACCGCTAGAGTTACAGGATTTTTTTTAATATGCACATATAAGTGTACTTGTATATGTATATACGTAACACTCAACAATGTTATATGTTGTAAGTTAGAAATTATTATGTCTACATTTAATCAAAATTTAAGAAATTATTAACTCTGACTTTCCAGAAAAGAAAAGGTATGTTTTCATTGGAAAACAATCTCAGCATAATGAAATTAGTACTTATTTGAAATTAAACTTTCAGGTGCTAGGAAAGAGTAGTTTAATCTTTGTGAATAAATATAAAACCACTGCTTTAAAGCTGAGGTTTGTGTGATTACTTTTGTTTCATGGCTTATATTATTTTGGCATTCCATGTAAAAATTCAATAGGAATCTCTGTTTAATAGGTAAGATTTACTATCTCTTTTTAGTTGCAGTGGTTTCTTATCAGAAAAATATTCTCCCCTTCTTTCCTGCCAGGAATGAGTAGTGATAGTGATATAGAATGTGACACTGAGAATGAAGAGCAGGAAGAACATACCAGCATGGGCGGATTTAACAAGTCTTTCATGGCGCAGCCCCCAGACGAAGGTGCAACACATGATGTTATTTCACGTATTAATAAAACCATCTCTTTTGCTGCTGCTGCTTCCTTTGCTTCTGTTTCTGCTTCTCTGCCTCTACTCTACTGTTTCTTCTTTTTTAATTACTGTCATTTGTGATACAGCATTCTATGGGTTAAATTACAGGGTGAGTACTAAAAAAATTGTAGGTAATGTTTGGCTAGTCAGACACCTGATAGGTACCCTTATTGGGTAGAACAGGAGAGCAACCTGCTTTTGTGCAGCCTGTGACCTGAGAATAAGTCTTTATATTGTAAAGAGTTTTAATAGGTCTTTACATTGTAAAGAGTGTTAAGAAACAAGAATTTTCAGCTACAACCATATATGGCCAGCGCTGCCTAAATACTATTATTTCTCTTTATAGGAAATGTTTGCTAACCCCTGGGGAGCTTTCAGGTGTTTGATTTATTATTCTGTCCAGAGATATTTTAGCCTAGCTCTAAAGTAACTAGTTAAAGTAAAAGTTAAAGATAACTTTTTCTGACTTCTTAGAAATGTGTGCAGGCTATAGAATCATCAATTTTTATTCCCTTGCTCCCAAAAAAAGCCTTAATGGGGGAGCAGTCAAAAGAAACACACTGTTTGTATTTGTTTTGTGTTATTGAGATGTCAGCATTTACTGACTTGATATCTCTATGTATTGTGAAATGATGCCACAGTAAGCTTAGTTGACTTCTGTTACCCACTGTGACTATCCAGAGATTTTCATGATCAAGCTGAGCATTCCTCTGCATATATTGTAGGTTTGTGCTAATTTTCAACTTTTTACTTTGTATATTTTACTGATATCCTAGTGTCTTTTTCAATATATAGCCAAGCATTTGATAACTTTTAAGTATTAACATATTTAGAGTAATTTTCTTTACTTGTAAAAGAAACAGCCAAATTTTAGGCAAGTTATTTTGAGTGCAAATGGTTTTTTGTGATTACGTTTGCATGTGCAATTGATTTGGCTTTGAGAAACTTTTGTTTGCAAAATCATCCTTTAGAGTGTACAATATTGTGGATTTCTCTTCCTTCAACTGCTCCCACATTGTCCCTGGGAGGACAAAGCAAGGCAGTGCCTATCATCTGTTAATTGTGGATATATATTACTTACTTCTTTATTTTCCCGTTGTGTCCCTGATTTAAATCACACATTCTCTGAAGATAATGACTTGCTCACAACTCATCACTTAAATAACAACTTGTTACGATCACTAAAGACATGAGAAAGGAAATACTTCTCTTTTAAAAATGTTAATCTGCTTTTAATTTTTATCTTAGATACCCATTCCAGTTTTCCTGATGGTGAACAAATAGGCCCTGAAGATCTCAGCTTCAATACTGATGAAAACAGTGGAAGGTAATTTTCAAATCAAGAGAACTGACTTGCTGGCTACTTTGCCCCTGAAATTTGCTGTATGTTTGTCATCAGTCACATAATCAAATTTGACCTTTTTTTTTTTTTCATCTCTAAAGTAGTACTTGTAAAACTGTTAGAAAATAGTACGATTCTTACATAGGACATTAGTACACAGAAAAAAATTAATGGGGAGAATTCTGTATAATGTAATGAAGTAAGTGTAGTCTTAAACTAATTGAATAAAATAGTTTGTTCACAAAAGGCAGTTTGTCTACTAAAACAAAAGGGTGAATCCTGCTAGAGAAAGTACCCAGAGGTGGTGCATGCATTCAGTAAACTGTTGAGTATCAGTCCTTGGTTAGAATACTCAGTTGTATTTAAAGGACCACATTTATATTTGGTTTTAATCAATTCATATTTTCATTAGTGTCTATAGATAAGTCAACAGAAAAATTACTTATGAGTAGTCTCTGCTCCGTAAATCCTTTATGTGAATAACTGAAGTTTAATACTAGGCTGATTATCTTTAGTGCATGTAGACTGACTAAAGTTAATTTATTTGTCATTTCCTGTTTGGTAAGTGCAGGCACATTGTTTAGTGGCACACAATCTTTTTACTGAGTGTCTTACAAATGTCATTTAAGTGATATATGTTAATGTAGATTATGTTCCTGGTTATGTGAACACAAAAAAATCATTTCTTTTTTTTTTTCTGCCTTTTACTAAACAACTGTAATGCAGCAAATACTTTATACCCTCTTTCTCCTTTACTTTCATTACTTGCATGTGGATTTCAGTGTTTATACTGAAGCACATTGGCTTCTGTGAAACTGTGGTAAAAGGTTTACTTTCATATTCTCTCAAGTAGTCCAAAATAATTGCCAAACTTTGTCATTGTGTTCCTGCATTTGTGTTTGAGCTGCTATACTATTCAAAAACCACATTGAAAGTCGATTAAGAAACTATTGAAAAAGCATGAATATATGTATAGACATGTGAGAGACACCTCATCTGCTTATATTTTTACTTAATGAATATTACTCACTTTTCCACGTCTTACTGAATGCTGTGATTCATGGTTGCTTTTGTTCAAAACAGTTTGCACTTTTTGTTAATAAAATGAACTTAAGAAAATATTATGCCTCTGCAATTTATTAAAAGTGGGACAGGAAGCTTCTTTTTTTTTCTACTGGTATTGCTTGTATATAATAGAGGCTTTTTAGATATGTAAACTATTAGTAAATATATGAGTAATTTAGAAGACTTGTAATTTCCAAAATATACAAAATATTCCAAAATATTTCTCCTTAATAATTGGAAATACTTACGTACTATATGAGATGTGAAAATTTAACATTTGTTCATTAACATGATGGCATAAGTATATTGTATACAGTTATTGCACAATGCTCTAAAACATTAATAATTTCATGTCTAGTTACATGTTGTTCATTACATTTTGATGCAATCAATTGTATTTTTAATCTACTTTTTTCTTACCTCTACAATAAGGTGTAATGGTTAAAACTGTAGTGTAAGAATTTTGTATCTTTAGTGTTGAAAGCAAATCGATGTGTAGATTTAAAAAGAGACTCATCAAAATCCATAAACATGAGTGTGATTTACTCCACTTGCAGTCTCTCACTATTGCCTACCTGTTTTTTTTTTTAGTTGTATTTGATGTAGAACTGTACTACTACACTTCTTTTTATTTCAAAATAGAGAAAACTAGATGTAGTTAAAAACTAAGAAAAGTCTGAGAGTATGGAATACTTATTTGGGGAGATTTATTTGCAGAAGCTTTAAGCATGTATTTAATCATGAGATTCTCATGGATCATTCTTGATGATTGCATTTTGAGTTTTCCTTCTGTCTTCTATTGGGGGAAAGGATATCTTTTTCTTTTAAATAATAAATGTTCTTTGCTTGTATTTTTCGTGACCTTGAAATATTTTTTTGGTTAATAGGTTATCCCAAAGTAGTCCACTAATACATTGGATTATAGCGTATTTGGTGTTTTGGGGTTTGTTTTGTTTTTAATTTTTAATTGAGGTCATATTTTGATACCCTCCTCAGATAATTGCCACCATAGTGCACCCACCAGGATTATGGTATATTTGAATCTTGAATATTTTTTTGGCTTTTCTTATGCTCTCAGGTTACATATACAGACAACTAGGCATTGCTTCCCTTACTTTAGATTTAGAATTATAAGTGTGAATTGAGAATTTGGTTGAGACCCTTTTAAATTGGTGGTACTTGAGTTTACCATGTCAGCAAGACTATTTTTGATTGTTAAAGTGTAGGAAAATGTGAAAGCATTTACTGCTTTAGGCTTATACAAAGTTTTGTAGGGACAAGTTATTAAAACTTAACCAAACATATTCTCATATTTTAGGAATCCAGCCTATTTGTACCTATTCTCATGTTGTAATAGAAAACTCTTATCTCTTGAAAAGCAAAGAAAAAGAAAGTAAGCTTCTAAAGAAATGACAACTGTTCTATTAGGATAAAATTCTTTTTGTAATTAAAGTTAACAACAAATTTCACACACACACACAACAACTAAAAACTTGTAGGTAAAGGACTGAAACCTCAAAAGTGTTTCATCAAAACCTCAAAACACTTCTGTTTTGTTGGGCCCTAACTCACCTAAAGTAGTATTTTTGAATTATAAAATAATAAGGAATGGGCAGCATATTCAAAGTCACACAGTCTGTTGAAGAAGACCTCTAGGATTCAATTAACAAGCATCTATCTAGCATTCGCTTTAGGGGTATGCAAACTATCCTTGGGCCAAATCCCTACACATCTATTTTTAGAAGTTTTAATGGACACAGCTATATTCATTCAATTTACTGATTAACAATGACTGCTATTGTACTATAGTGGCTGAGCTGAGTAGATTGCTAAAGAAACTAGATAGCCTTCAGAACTGTGATTACTTACTCTCTCACCCTTTATAGATAAAACTGACTTGTGCCTATCATTAATATTTTTGGAAATGTCTTTTCTGTTTAGAAGTTTAGGTTTGAGAAAACATGGCTTTTAAATTAAAAGAATATTTGATTTTGTTTTAGTTTTGTGGTATGGAGTGATCAGCAGCTTCAGTCCATTCATTCTAAAATCATAAGACCAAAAGATTTCTTCAAAGATGAAGGATATGTTAGCTGTTAGTAGTGGAATATTTAGAAACTGTAATTCCTCCCCCATATCCTTTCTGTGTTACATACTGAATCTATAGGCAGACTTAGTGGAGTCAAAAACCTTTACTTACTCGCTTCTTTACTGTAGTATGCCTGCCTTGGATATACCAGCTGTTTGGTAGCAGTGAGGCAAGAAAGAGGCATAAAAGGAGAAATTGCTTTTCCTCTCCCTTTGGTTGTTCATGATCTCTCTGCAAGAGACCTGGTGTGAAAGAGATCCTCCTTTCTTCCACCTATAGTTGTCATCACCCACATACTATATAAGTCATGAATAGTGAACCCAGATTGCCAGTTAGTTGCTCTGCATTTTACATACACTAACAGTGCCTCCTTTCAAATTTCTTTTTAACTTTTCCCCTTTTGTTGAAAAGCATGGTTTTCTCTTAATTTTGGCTCCCATTTTACTTGGCCTAAAGTTCGTATTTTTATCTCAAGTTTATTGCAGAAAATTTCTCCTCTGTAGTATTTTCTCTTAATCATAAAGATATAATAATAATGCTTGTATTATGCACAAGCCCATTATTTCTGGACAGTTTTGGAAACTATCATTAAATCCTTACACAAACCTTGAGGAAATGAGTTACATGTTGTGCCCATTTGGCAGAGACAGCAGAGTACAGTGAAGTTAAGGGAAGTTGTATGATTCTCTGAAGGCTCAAAAACAGGCAGGGATAAAATGAACTGCTAGTCTGGTGCTTCTTCTGATACATCACACGAACCAAGCCTAGCATTCCCATACCTAATAATTAAAAACCTACAGATTGTCCTATTATTTAACTTTTTGTTGTGAGATAATTTTAGATTTACAAAAGAGATTCAGAAATCTTGAGAGTTCTTGTATACCGGTTACCCAGCTTCTCCTTTTGTTAACATCTTATATAACTGGAGAGCAATGATCAAAACTAAGAAATTAATCCTGTTTATAATACTGTTCTAACTAAATTTGTTCAGATTTCACTGGTTGTTTCACTAATGTCCTTTGTTCCAAGATCCAGAGGAGGAGCGGACACTGTATTTAATCATCATGTTTCCTTAATGTCATCCAGTTCATGACAGTTCCTCAGTCCTTTCCTGTCTTTCATGACCTTGGCCTTTTTAATTTGTGTTTTTTATCCACTGTTGAATTCCAGAGACCTTGACATTTTTGTAAAAGACCAATCATTTCATAGAATGCCTGGTGTCTTCTCATAGACAGCTAAGAGTAGACTGAATTGGAAAGGCTGCTACTCACATAGGGCATACTACAGAGGCCACCAAGAGGTAGATATTTAAAATTAGGATGTTCACTTTGATTACTTTGGTCACTGTGTTTTCATCAGGATTCTGATTACTTACCATTTCTCCCTTTTTTCATCACTAAATATTTGGGGCAGATACTTTTGAGACTCCTTAAATATTCTCTTTTTGCTTATCACACTAATTTTAGCACTTATTATTGGACCTTGCCTGTGGCAATTTATTACTGCAGAATATTATTTTCCTAACTTCAACATTTACTGTTAGAATTCTATGAGAAAAAGTCATTCCTACCTTTTTCAAAAAATTCAGCTACTTATTAAATATAAGTATGGACTCAGATACTTATTTCATTCTTAAAAGTTATGATTCAGTACTGTTCAACTTGTCCCGTTTTGGGCCTTTGAAAGCTCTGTCAGTTTGGTACCCTGTATACTTCTGATGTATTTTAGCATTTTCCCTCTCTTTCTTTAAAAGTATTTATATACTTCTGACACCGTAAGATGCTCAGGCTCTTGTGGTATTTTTCCTGTCTTTGCCCTGTAGCAGCCACTTCTCTCAAGAACCCTACTTCCTTTTTTAGGCATTGTATTTAGAAACAAGACTTGGGTGTCAATGTGTTAAGTCTTAGTAGAGTGTCACTATCATCTAGTTCCTCTCAGTGAATAGAATAGGAAATGGACATATAAATATATATATATATATATATATATATATATATACTGACCTCTTTGTATATTTGTAAATACATGTTTTAAGACATGAGTCTGTATTGATACCCACCACACCAGTCCAGCTTCCACAGTGCTCCTTCTAATTGTAGTCTCTCACTGCTCATCTTCCTCTCCTAGTCTGACTCTCATTAGCTATCATATATTCACTTGTTTATTCAGCAATAATATACATGCCAAGTAGTTACAGAACTGTTGACCCTGTGTAAAGCAACTTTACTGCTTTTATTTTTAGAATCATTATCATGTCAAAACATTTTTCTATAGTTATTTAGTTCCTAAGATTCAAAGTTACCTTAGTTTCTTTCTTCCCTACTCATTTCACTGTGATTATGTGATTCATTTGTAATACAGTTAGAGTCATCTGTTACAGTCTACATTCTGTCCTCCCCCATACATCCTGGTTGATTTTAAAATTTGCATATATTAAAATTCAGTCTTTTTGGTATACAGATCTGTGGGTTTTGACATAAAGTTGTGTATCTGCCACCATTTACTGCTAAATAATTACCATCAAAATTCCCTGATTTAAAAAAAAATTCCCTGATGCTGGCCCTTTATAGGAAAATCTTCCTCCCAATCACAGACCTTCTCTGTTCTTTTTCCCTTTTCCAGAGTTATAGGATGACACAATGTTTAGCCTTTTATTTAGTAAAATGCAGTTAAGTTTCATCTGTCGTCTGAATCAATACTTCATCCTGTTACAAGGCAAGCCAACGTGAATTGGGTTGCCTGTCTGTGGGTCCTCACCCTTGCACTTAAGATTCAACTGCACTGCAGACATGCTCAGAAAAATCAATAATGGGTTTATTTACAAGGGGGAAAAAGGAAAGAAAGAACCTTGGAAAAGAGAAAGAGAGAAATACAAGTTAACTAATGTGTCCTACCAGTTCCACGCCCTGGAACCCCAGTAGCACACCGAAAGCTGATCAAGAGCCAAGTGACCAGCCACCAGCCATGAGGTTGGGAGGGAGGGAGTGAGAAAGGGAGAGAAAAAACCTGTATCAGTGGAGTTCTACCAGGACATCCGTTCCCCCTAACAATCCCTTTTTACTGTTGAATATTTCACTTTACATGTACCAGTTTATTCATTTACCCATAAAAAGACATTTGGATTATTTCCAGTTTAGGCTGATTATGAACCTTAACATCTGTATATAGATTTTTATGTGAACATAAATTTTCTTTCTCTAAGATAATACAATAATCATCATCCCTGGGGTGGGATTGCTTGGTATCTATTGAAGAATTTGCCTGACCTTTGTGTTCACAGTTTCTGGGATGTAATGTAGCCTCTAAGTCTTGGAATTTTCTGAGTGATAGTGTCTTTGTTATTTATAGAGGGCCCTGCTAGCTTTATATTACTGAGATGACTCACTATGGGAGCTCTCTACCTTGGAAAGACTAACCATATGATTTAAAGGGTTAGGGCTTTGAGTCACATACCAGCTTGAACAACTCGGCCTCATTGCCAGTGAATCAGTCATGCTTACTTAATGAAACCCAATAGAAAATCTGGACATTAAAGCTTCTCTAGTTGGCAGTACTCTCCACTATGCGCTGCTGTGTCACAGGGTGATAGCCCCTGATTCCAAGGTTTGGACCATCCTAGATCTTCCCTTACGTGTTTCTCCCTTTATGGTTCTGGTTTGTATCTTTTTGCTATAATAAAATGGATCGTGTTTTACTGATTTCTGTGCATTGTTCAAGTGAATTATTGAATCTGAGATGATGTAGTGGGGACCACAAATTTATAGCCAGCTGATCAGAAATAAGGGTGTTCTGCAAGCCCCTGAACTTGTTATTGGTGTCTAAAGGTAAGGGCAGTCTTATAGAAGACTTTGTCCTTAACCTGTGAAGTTAGCTTAACTCCAGGTAATTTGGGTAAGAATTCATTGCACTAAGTTATGTGTGTGTACATGCTTACATTTTTATAAGAAACTGCCACACTTTTTCAGAAATGGTACTGCCACTATGCACTCCCAGCAGCAATATATGAGAGTCCCAGTGCATCTCACACACACTTGGAACTGTCAGTATTTTAAATTTTGGCCATTCTAATAAGTATATAGTGATTGGTAATGGTTTCACTATTTTTTCCCTCTTAAATTTACTTTCTTACATCTTTGTTCATTTTTTAACAGTAATTGGTATCTTCCCTCATGTGTATTCCCCATTTTCCTCCCACCACCACATCACCTGTAACCATCACCATAGTCTCTGGTGATTTCACTAATATTTTGATAAGGTTTTTGGCATCCATACTCATGATGTTGGTATATGATTATGTTCTGTCTTCACCTGATTTGGTATCAAAATAGTATTAAACATAGAAAATGTATTTTTCTATATGAGTATTTACAGAATTAATGCTACTTTAAATGCTTGGTAGAATTTACCAGGGAAATTTGTCTGAAAGGATTCTATGTCATAGGTATATGTGTTTTTGATATTGGTCATGCTTGATGTTCTCTAATGTTATTGGCTACTTGGCTTGGTGTCTATCAATAATTTTGGGAACACTCTTTGCCATTATTTCTTGAAATGTTTTCCTCCCCCTTCTCCTTCTAGGATTCCAATAATGTTTATGCTACATTGACATTATACAACACTTTTATATCTTGTATGCTGTTTGTTTTTCCTTCACCCTTCATTTTTCCTGTTGTGTTCTAGTAATAATGTTTATTGACCTTATTGATTCTCTCTCCTCAACATTGTAGCATCTACTGATTAGCAATCCCAAGGCCATATCTCTGTTGCAATATTTTTCTTCTAGCATCTATATAATTCTAGTTTCTGTCTCTTTGCTGAACTCACCATTATCTATCATTTTTATATCATATTATTTTAAATTATGCTGTTCAAAATCATTGTCATATCTTAGTCTAGGTTCCAGTTCTGATGATCGCTTCACTCTTTAAATTTTTTTTTTGGCTTTTCACATGCCTTGGCCTATTTTGTTGAAAGCAGCATTTTATGTAGGACAGTAGATAATTTGATGAGTAGTTTTTAATGCCTGAAAATGTAGTCTTTCCTGCTATTTAGCCCTACACCATTATTTAAAATTTGAATTAATCTAATTAGGAATTGTGTTTGGTTTGAGTATCATCATTGCTGTGCTTAACACTAGTGTCTTCAAGTTCTTCTAGCATTTATTTATTGGGATTGGATTGTCAAAGCATTGTTTCTTTGAACTGAGTTTAGAGCTTTCTGTGTGCTGAACCTCAGCGTTTGCCTCTTTTTGTGCTTTTATTGCCTTTCTGACGTTCTCCCAGAATTATGCCATTACTTGAAACCTAGTTGGAGGCAAGAGGAGCTGGTATTCTTGGATTAAACTTTAGTTTTAGACTCTATCTCAGTTGACTTGTCACAGTGAATATTCCTGCATCTTCCCCAGACTTTAGGGATTTCTTCTCTATTCTCTTCCCTCTGCTATATTGCCTTGTAACCACTACTTTAAAGATGGCACTATTGGGCCCTTCCACCTCACCCCTGGTCCCAAGTATAATGCTGCTGAGTGTACACCACAACTGACACTGCTTAGGACTCTTTTTCGCTTTCCCATGAGCACGTGGTGGTTTATAAAGAAAAAGCCTACAAAACAAATGCAGACGCCCTTAATTTTTGCATCCCCCTGGACTCTTCTCTACCTTGCCAGCTTATTTTGTGCCTTCATCAGTTTATCACTCAGGCTAAAAAAAAAAATTGTTCAGTATCTGCTTACTACCATCTTATATAAACTTGTCTCCTGCTAATGGCTTGTCTCCTGCCCCCTTGTTAGATCTTGGGCCAGTGTTTGCTCTACATACAACCTTAACTGATTGATTTGGAAAAGTCATAATTTGATATTTATCTGGCTCTTTCTCTTGAAGGGTAGAAGTAGTATCCCTTTTAGCTCTATATCCTCAGAGTGAAAACTGGAAGTACTATGATTTAAAAATATAATGAACACATTTTGTTGAATTACAAGCATAAATGTTATTTCAAAATCACAATTCAGAAGGTAATGAACCCATTTACTTCAGGTTTTCTGTCCAAATAAACTTTTTTCGATTAAATAAATAAGATTACATGGGACGTTTGAAAAACAGGAAATCCTAAGAGCTGTTTTCTTTTTTCTTTTTAATTTTTCATGATGATATTTTTAGATTTCTTTTCTACCTCTGATTCCCACATCATACTATACTTGATTTCATAGTCTAGATTTCTTTAAGTTTTAAAACTCTGTCTCGGAAGGCTTATGAGCAGATGGTAACATCTTAGTTACTCTTAGTTTGGGACAAAAATCAGATGGGCTGCTCTGTTTCTAAAAATCCTCTTCTCTGGCTGGCACACTTACGGGTTTTCTTCCTGTTACAGGAGTCTTCCTTTCCATTCCTGCTGCACAGAGCCTCTGCCCAGCTAGTCTTTCAGGCAATAAAGTGGCTCCTTATGTGCATTTGGAAAAGCCTGCACCTAGCCTTCCTACCATTCTGTTTCATTTGACTTGGTGATCCCAGATATCATTCCTGACAGGTTTTTGTTTTTTGGATATTTTGGTATAGTTTTAAATACTTATTTTATCTATACATGCAAGAACTGGAACTGAGACTTTAACCCCTGCATCATTCCTGATAGTTACATTTGTTTCCCCGCCTACAAGCAGGATCAAAAGAATCAGGTAGAGCCTGTGAGCGAAGGGTCCCCCACTTGCACCAAGTATCTCATCTGGATGTTTTATCTGGGTCTTTAGATAACAGCCTGTAGTTCAGCATAAGAATGCTAAACTCAGCTGCCTAGAACATGAGTTATTTATTACTGATGAACACAGTTTAGTGAAAGAACTGTTCAAAATATAAACAAGAAAAGGTCTTCTATGAGATTATGCCAAGACCAAGCACAAAAAGGTTCTCTAAAAGCATGTTCTTAGTAACAGAAATGTGTTCTTTACTAATTGTTAAGGTAACAAAGGTAAAACTTGTAATCAAAAAAGAAAATGAACAATTAAACGTATCAATGCAGGCAATCACATCTGATAGTTTGGTAATATGGATACATTCATACATAAATTCAGATAATTTCATTGTACTTAAGTGGTTCTTACATATCTTGCTTCAGAAAGGGGGGTCCTTTGAACTTAGGTAATACTATATTTTTCAAGTATAAATAATTATCAAAATACTCATTTTTTGCTTCAAATACGTTTTTTTTTCAAATACGTTTTTTTCTAACCTTTATAAAAATTCTTGAGTTCTAAATAAAATCATCTTACGTGCTGAATGAGTGTAAGAAATTAGAGTAAGACTTTCCCCTTTTTTAATCCAGTGTGATACCTTTTATTAAAAGGGGAAAAACTGAGTGAAAGGGAAAAACCACTGGTTGTATGCAGCATTTGAAAATAAAGGAGCTGAGAGATTTGAGGGTCAGCCCTTGGCTGTTCCTATTACTTATTTAATTCAGGACACTAATACACATGCGCAGATACATAGCACCCACTAAGCTGATGAACAGAACATGTATTGCTGGGTTTTCAGGGGAGATGAGTAGCAGTTACAGCCATAAATTTTCTTTTGGAAGTTTCCCTACTTTAAAGTTTAAGAAAACGGTCATCTGAATTTTATTTTTATTTCTAGGGAATCTGCCTAAATTTCAGCACTACACAACTTACCTTTACTTTAAATAAAAAGACAAATGACTAGTGATTTTTAATTGCTGGGTTTTATTAAGATATTGGCAAAATTTCAACATACTTTTTACCTGAATGAACAGTTTTAATAAATATGAAGGATCACTCATGATTACAACTGAACTCAAAAGTGAGCTGTAGAGCAGGTTTGTAAATTGATAAATTTACTTGGTAAGAAATGATTCACTTCATTTGCTTCATTTCATAGAGAATTCTTTGCAGGGAAATGTCATGAACAAGAGAACAAAGCCTGTCTCTCACCAAAGAGCACCTAGAGTACAATGATGTATCTATGGATTATCTCATACATCAAAGTTATTAGAGTATTTCCTTGTCCAGAACAACTGCTGTGTCAGTCTGGAATACCCTAACTTGTTTCATATGCTGTAGTGAGTAGATAAAGTCTTCAAAATAGAAGATACAGTGCTGCTAGAGGAAATAACAATTACTTTTCAACACAGTGCCATTTGTCTGGAAAATAGTTATAATACTCATGGTATGGTGTTTTGCAAAAAAACATTTAAGATAGTCACAGGTCAGAACAGCATAAGTGGGTATTTGTCCTTTAACATCACTTGATTTTTAAAAGGTGAAAAAGGTATGTTTTCTCTTTTGTTAATTTACTACCCAACAAAAAATTATCCCAAAATATGGTATAACCAAAACAATAGAAAATCCCCTTTTATAGTCTTGCGTCAGTGAGAATGCTTATTGGGTAAACACATTATGTTCAAACACTAAAATTAAGAGCACTTTCTCACAAAGCCTCTGGAATCCTCTGGGTGGGGAAGGAAGTACTTGAACCACAGCAGTTTTATCTGTAAACACTGAACTTCTTTATGTATCATTTTTATCTGCCCGTTAGATATTGCACTTTTTACTGGCACAGTGTTCTGACAATGGAGTGTGGTTGTCATGAAGATGCAGTATTGACACTATACCACTATAAATGTGGTCAGAATCAGACTCAGTGTTGATGCTGACATTGTTGACATTGTCCTTAGAAAAGGTGTTGCTTTCAAGGATCCTCCTAGTTAAATTAATGCAACAGTAACTTTAATCTTATTAATTCAAGGACAATGGATGGCACTTCTAGGTAAAGAAAAGGTATATACATGTGTGTTTCCACCGTTCTCTTTATTACGGACCTAAATGAGATTAATAGCCCCAGTATTTGGTGCTGTAATGTTGCTTAACCTCAGATACCCTTCAAAAGTACACATCCAGAAAGTGAACAAAGGAAACCTTAAATGAGGGACTGACTCCCTTTGAAAAACTCACAGTGAACGTACAAGGAGTTTATAATGACTTCAGCTGGTAACTTGAAGTCTGTTTCCCTAACCAACACTAAACTTTCTTTTTATATTTTTACTACTTCCTAGTCTAACAGAAACAAAACTTGGTTAGCAAGCAAACTGATGCATATCATGTTAAGTTGAAAAAGGGATATTGCCACTCTTAAGGATTGAGTGTAGAACTTTCACCACCACTAAATTACACAATGAATATTTAAATACAAAACACATAATTCACAGACTATACCTCAGCATTAACATTTTATATATTATATACTTTTATATCTGCCTAATATTTTTACAATCACCAGGTACACCATCATTAAATACAAGTTACAGAAATGTGTAGATACCATTAGTTAGAAGGGTATTTATTGCTTACATCAGCAAGCAGCAAATAAGGGCACAGGATTTGAACTGAAGGGAACTACTTTCTATCACCAGTGGCATTAAGATATAACACTGCATTTCACAAAGCACTGCTTTTTATCTAGTGTATAGAACCAAGAGCAGCATATATCAGACCAATAACCACTACTTGAATAAGTATTATAGATTTTAAAGGACTTACCTTACAAATGGTATCTAACTACTCTATAAATGTGCATGTTGTGAACAAATGAATAGTTGCTATTTTTTACAATATTGGTTTATAACTTGACCATACTAGAACTACTTTGTTTTATCTTCTAGAGGGCTACTGGTATGAAAAATGGAGTTACTACTGCTTATGTAGTCAGACCTACAAAATCTAGACCTTTAAATCTAGGTCTGTGTTTCATCCCAGTTCCATCCAGTCTTTTTTCCCCACTGAAAAAAACCTATTGCTGTACCTTCTTTTACCTTCTTTCTTCTGATCAAAAACATTACCAATAGACAACTAAAGGAAAAATTTTTTTTAATTTAGCATAAGCGTTTTAGACTATAATGTATAATTATAGTCTGCTATAATTTTGCTGCCTCTGTTTTCTTGTTTCCTTAGATAATTTGATTTGAAACTGACACTGCACCTGATGGGTTGTTAACAAGATCTAGGCTTCAGAAAATGACAGATAGGAGAGAGGTCTGTCTATGGTGTAAAGCATCAGGATGATGAAAAGATTGTTACTGTAGTTGGAGCCATGTTTTACTCCCTCCTTTTCAACCACAAGTCACAAGACTTCAGAAGAAATGACTTCAAAATCAAGAGGAAACAAATACTGAAAATCTTTTCATCCAGATTTTTAAAAATAAAATCTGTAGATTAATAATATGGCCACTGCTAAAGCAAAGCTGTTTTTATATATTTATTTGATATAGCTGTATGGCAATCAAGATAGGTTACAATCCTCTTTTAAAAATCCAGAATTTTAGTCCTACCTAGCATGTAGATAAGGTCTGGGGAACAAAGTAATTATATAAACACATAATTAGACAGTGGACATTTCTCAGCAAAAGGATGTCGTGCTTACTAATGACATTAACTGATCACCAGGGCAGGCAGCTCCCATAGGCATGGCTGGTTCCTGGGGAACTGTTGGGGCAGGGGGAGGGAGGGTAACATGTCAACATTGATACATCCATGATTCTTAGGGAATCAGGCTGCTTCACTGAAGGAATCTGATTGCTAGTTTATTTGCTGTCTTTATTTGAAGATAAACTTGTGGCTTCAAACTGCAGAAATGGCAAAAAGAAGACAATTTTAAAATTTGAAATAAGAGATACATGTCCCAGCTCTGCAGTCTGAAGGTGCATATAGCAGGACTCTGGCACATTCTGTTTAAAACTAGTCAGACCTCAGTCTCAGTAATCTGCATTCTCTTTTGCAGTTGGCTTCCGGGCTCACTTAAGGCGGTGCTGTCAGCCTCTTTCATACCAATTTTGTCATTCCCTCGGGGGAAAGAATTTTAGAGAAGTTAAAACTAGTATTTTTTCATTCATTCAACTACTTTTTATTTTATAGTACTATATGCCTTTGCTGTCTGAACTTTTTTTAAAGGCAAAGAAAATAGAAATACTATTTTAAGTGACGACTTGATTCTAGTACGTATGTACCTGACGTCATCTCCATAAAACCAGTTTTATTCCTGAGATGAAGGTACAGTGAAAAACATTATGTAATAGAGATTAAAACCAGTTGACAGCAGTCTTCAAAATGACATAATAAAAATTCCACCAAAAGCACCATAACAGTTATGAAACACTCAAATAGCTACAGCCCTAGGAAATATTTTTTTAATTCAAAAAATTTTCAGTTATTCTTTTATGTTACAGAAAAAAATCAGTAAATCTTTTTGACTGTACCACCTTACAAAGTCTGTGAATGACATTTTCATATTAGTTTTCAACTTTAATTGCTACCAATTAAAACCCATATGGCTTTTATAGTCTACATACTGAAAAAAAGGGGGTAGGGATTTCCTTCATAGTACCATCTTTTGAGGAACAGCTAAAACTAATTCTTCATTAAGTTTTCCTTAACTATATTAGGCACATCAGACCAGATTCCAACTGTGTTGAGATTTCAACACTGTCCTAACTGAAATAACTCACAAGCTTCCACTAGTGATGTGAGAGGGTAGAAGGGTAGGGGTTGTATGTAGGTGTAGACACATATCACAGGGACCAGTTGTATAATTTTGCTAGTGAAACTGCCAATACTTTCTTTTTTTTTTAGATTGAAAACACTGTATTTTGAGTTTCCTAGAGATCTATTTACATTTAAGAATTGAGCCATCCATGGTTTCATAATGAAGCACATATATTTCAAAAATGTCTACCTTGATTCTACTCTGATAGTGGTGTTTTGAGGAGAGCTAGCTAGCCTACTTTTAAGAGAAAATACTATATTTTATAGCTCCAGGGAAGATCTGGGTATGGAATATCATTATTCTTTCTGAACTTCCTCATCATGTTTTGACTGTACACTTTCCAACTATATTGTGTCCATGGCAGAGAACCTCTTAACACCCTATTTCTCTTCCCACTTCGAATAAGTGAGGACAGGCTAGTGCCCAATTTGTGGGAAGGTTCTCGAGTGGAGAGAAATGAATGAAACTTTGGACCAAACCTGAACCCATACCACCTCTTCGAATAGTGGTAGCGTAAATGAAACAATCTAGAAACTCTCTTTCCTGGGAATATGAACTGTTGATTTTCCAACCTAGAACAGACAGGAAATAAACTCTCCATTCTGTATATCTGCTGCCCTGTTGAACCCAAATTACAAGAGGGGAGCTCTCCAGCACCCCTCCATTCTGGCAATGATGACTGAACTGACTTTTTCTCCATCATTAGCTTATTAATAAGATTTGCTTTCTTTGGTGCATCAGGACCAAACATCTCAACTGGTGGCAAAAACTGACCACTGTCAGCTCTGCTTGCTTCTATTTGTGTGAGATCTAGGTAGCCTGGGTCTTCCAGCACGTTGATTTGGGACCCTGGGCTCAGGCTAGTTCTATCAGTGAATGAATCCACACGCCCATCATAGCCTAGATCGGCTGGTGCTGAGCACTGGTGCTGAGGCCAAGGGCGTTTGCATTCTCCATGATTTTCCTTATCATCCCCACCATCTTCTTGCCCTCCTTGAAAAGAGTTCTCTGTCCAATCTGATTCCTCACTAACATTTACAGCTTTGTTCATGTCCCTCAGGAATACCACAATAACAGTGATGTTATCACTTGACCCAGCATCACGAGCTGATGCCACTAATTTGTGGGCAACCATGCTGCTGTCTCCATTATTTTCTTTCAAGTGGTCCGATACAACTTTCACTGCCTCATCAGGGTTCACGGTGTCGTAGAAGCCATCACAGGCCAGAATGAGGTAGTCTTCAGTGCCATCCAGAACAGTAGAGGCAGAATCTGCATCTCCACAGATATATGGCTTATGTTCAGCATCTCCTGTGGGAATTAGGAAGTAGGTCAGATACTAGTTTATTATGTAAGAATGTTGATGGCCATTCTCATTAATCACAATTTACTGAACTGTGGTCTGATTTTTGGAGAAAATACTTGTATTCTCTGTTAAAGTGATGCTGTTCATTCTTTATTCCCAATTAAATAATTGCCACTCATTGGGCTGAATTTCTTATCTAGCTCAGACTTTGAATTTTGTGTCTCTAGTTATGATTTAGACTAGCTAAGCATTGCAACAAGTGTCCAATCTAAAATCTGTATGAAAAAATTCAGTCCTACAAAGGAAAACTTTGTTCACTTAGTAGATCTGTTCTTTTTTTAATTGTCTGTTTTCTTTCTTTCTTTTTTTTTTTTTTTAATCTTAACAGAGATCTGTTCTTTTAATGGCGTTCTTTGTAATGGTGGTTAGGGTTGGTTTGATTGAGATTGAGAACAAGTCCATATTAATAAAACAAAGTTTTAGCTGTATTCTTCATTAGACAAATTTTTGTTCTATCCTTGTTTAGGAATCAATAGCTTCATGCTGTGAGCAGAGGAAAAATGGGAGTTACAAGAGTTTTTTAAAAATCAAGTCCAGCTATTCAAGCCAGGAAAAGTCATCTAAAGTGAAAACAAGGGAAGTAGAATGCAAATCTCTTGATTCTCAGTCCCCCCCCCCTTTTTTTTTACCTGCAACTTACACATAATAGTCAGAAAATGACCATTTTCTCACATTCTTCAGGGACAATTTTCTTACTTTCTTCACATCTGCCTCCTCCTCTGTCTTTTATTGTTCTTTCCCCACTTAGGAACAACTGTGAGAACTCCCAAAGTCATCCTACTGAGCCTTTTCACTTGCTCAGCTCATCCACTTAAAGGAGTGACATTTGAGCTGGGCCTTGAGGGACAGTTGTCACCAAGTACAGGAGGGACTTTGGTTGAGGAACTAGCAAAAACACAGTACTAACATTAGCCTATTAAGGAGTAATGTGTAGTAGAATATATGGTACTTTAAGTGGAAAGGGGCTGGCGAGGTCTGGCCCATACTAAGCTAGATTTTAATCACCAGACTACTGAAATAATTTTTCATCTATAATGTGTTTTGTACCTTTCAGATTCATTGTTGACATTTGCTATTTTTCTCTATATAACTGGAGAGAGCTTAGCCTATTGAGTAGCTTATTACTACAAAGCTATTAATTATGCCATCTTCACACAAAAAATAGTGTGAAATAATACTTGGTATTATTGGACTATTGTAATTCATTGGTAAACAGTAGTATAAAAATTTTACCAAGTGCTTTATCATTTGTTAGGTAGTAGCATAGAGATTAATTATCACAGGTAACCAGCAATGGAGTCAAACTGCTTAAGTTCAAATCTTAGCACTTGTTACTTACAAACCCTTATTAATTATGATCCTTTCTGTTGTACTGAAACTGAACTTTGTTACCAAGAGAAGATAAAAATACTAAAGTGATCTGGCTATAACACCACTATGTCTGATACATGTTCTAGACTCTCATAAACATGTCAGGTTGTCTCTAACAATGTCATATCCCTTTAGAATTCTCAGATAAGCCCAGAAAATTAACAGGAACTCTACGAGTAACGTGGAGCATGTTTTAATTGGCTACCAGAACAAAGATAGTTACTTAATAGAATTAGCTGGATTAGTTTATCTATGAGGTAAGAACCTAGTCTTTTTTTCACAGTAGCCAGAACCATCTTCCTCAAGTATGGTTTTGTTTTCATCAATTCCGCTTCTTTACTCTAATGCCTCCCAACAGCCTACAAAGCTAGGTAAAACTTCAATCATGGGATTCAGTGTCCTCTACCCATCAATTTTCCTAAATTTCCCTACCCCTTCACCTCACCCGACTGTATTATTATCATCATTATTATTTTCTGAATTCCAGCTCTAAAAATAAATGTGATCTGAGTCATACTGTTCCCAAAAGTCTTGTTTTAGTGCTTCAATTAAAAGGCTACTGCAACTGTTAGTTTGGAACAGAACATACAAAGATTTGCACAGAGAAAATGCTGCCAAAATTCTGGCTTTTCACCTGCTCTACTGTTGGATGTCAAATGCATGACATTTCGCCCCCAAATTTGGTAGGAGGGCATGATTATCCATTTTATGGTAGAAGTGGCAGCATCCTTTTGTCTGCAGCCTCCTCTCTCCATATGCTCGGAAACATACCATGCTTCTGTCAGCTTTGGATCAGAAATCTGAAGAGCTCATGGGGAGAAACTGTTGAAAAGCTTTTCATTTTTAAAGCTTTTTTAAGTGTCATTTATTTTCTAAGTAGACCTGAACTCTGCTCAGGAGTCCTTTTTCTTGTCTCTGTTTCACCTCCTATTTTATTCCATGAGCTTTCCAAATCTTTCTTACATTCTTCAACTCCTTCCAGTTAAGCTACTGGGATTTTAGTAAATGGTCTAATTCCTACTTCAAAGAAAATTAAGCTATCAGGCCTGAATTCCCCCAAAATATAACCACCCCCAGTTTTCATCTTTTCTTAATCTGTAGAGATTTACCTATCTCTGCTACCATTTTCTCAGAATACCATCTCTAGGACTTTGATTTCTCTCATCTTCAATTTCTCTTCTACTTGCTCTATTCTTTTATCCTATAAATGCTCTGATCTAAAATTTCCTCATCTTAAAAAATAATAAAAGCAAATCTTTACCAAATTAAGCTTTTCCCTCAAGCCACCACATTATTTTCCGTCACAACCAAATTACTGATGAAACTGAATCTACACCGGCTTCTTTATGTTATTGCTCATTTTCCCTTAGCTGATTCTTTTTTTTGCCCTATTAATAATGCAAAATATTTTTCTAAAATGTTAGCATTGACTTCCTCTTTCCACAATTCCATGTCTTTTCTTAATCTACATCTTGCACAACCTCTGCATCACTTGACCCCTACACACTTTACTCTTAGAAACCTTCCCCTAACATCTGTGATACCCCACTTAACGTATCTCTGATCCCTTCATTTTCATCATGTAGATTTTCTTCAGTGGCTCCTTTACTTAATAATAGCACTAATTATCATGTGCTAAGACTGCCAGGCAAGATTTAAGTATGGTACTTATATTTTACCATTAAAACAAAAACCCATGACTTAGGTATTTTTACTAGTCCCACTTTACAAGGAGCAAGTAAACACAGAGAAATTCAATTCACCAAGGCCCATAGCTTGTGAAATGGAAAAGCCAAGATACAGACCAAGAAAGCATGGCTTCATGATATTAGCCTACCTTCCAGGAGTTTCATCCTTGGTGTCTTATTTTTCCTAATCAGTGTCATTCGTGCCTACAGTTTTGATTTTCCATATCTCTGTCTGTCTGTCTAACTTCTGCTAATATTCTCAAAATGGATGGATCCCAATCTGTTTCCAACATAGAGCCCTAATAAGCTCCAAAGCTGTGTTTCATCTGCATATAAATTATCTCTTCTTAACATCCCACAGGTATCTTGGATATAAAATATGTCCAATATGAATTCATTATCTGCTCTCTTCCTCATCCCCAAATTGCTGCTGCTTTTTTACAAGTGCTTTATCATATTATTAGCCATACAAGTCAGAAACCTGGAAGTTGGTTTTCCTTTTCCCCCACAAACTTGTCATTTGTCTCAGTTTATATCCTCCTCTGTATCCCTACTTAGTAGTCCTCATCTCTGTCAGTCCTATCTGTTGCTACAGTCTCCTGAATGAGCTCCCATATAGGCTTTTTGTTCTAGTCCATCTTCCACCGCATCATTACAAATATAAATACAGGCATAATCATGAGGCCCCTCTGCTTATTCACCTGACGAAATCCAGGCTGCCTCCCCTGGCACATAAAACACATAAGCTGCTTCTCATTCTGAGCCAGCATGTATTTTGCCACTCTTACTCTCTATCCCAAACTTGTGCTCACTACAATGCCTAAAACACAAAACTCCCTTTCAACAGATACCCTTGTGTTTGAGATGTCTTTCTGCAATTTCTTCCCTAAACAGTAGCCTGTACTCAAAAGTCATGACCTCCTGGAAGTCTAGCTGATTTCTTCATAGATGGTCACTTCTTCAAAGACACTGTTCCTCTGCAGTTTTATGTCTAGAAGCAGGAAAAGGAAAGATACCCTTCTGTAAAGTTGGTCCTTTAACCTGCATTAATACTGCCTCTCAATACTCTGACAGAGACAGTAAGATTAAGAGGAGAAGTCTTTGATTGAAGTCGTCAAAAAATAATTCTATATAACAATGTGTTTTAGAAATGAAAAATTTCCTCTTGGCCTTATTCCAGAATTCTTAATAATGACCACAGTCCAATGTAAACCTGACACAGTTATTTAGGAGGTATTTGAGAATCTTTTAGTCACTCACTCTCAGCTTTTTGCTACTCACATTTGGGTCACTTCTCAGCTTGCTAGCACCTTCCCAAAAAAGTAGGAGGGGTTTTCATCATCACTGGAATAATCAATCTTTTGAAGTGTTCAGTTTTGGTAAACTTGGGTATTATATGGTGAATGGCACTTATCCTTATTTCCCTATGTCAAACTACATTTTTTTTTAAAGGAGGCAATGATTAAGTACTGCAATATATATACGTATCAGCCACATGGACACATCAGTTTATTCTTAAAAAAAAAGAAGCAAGATAAGAAGCCTAAAATTACAAACCCAAATGCCAAAGATATACCATACTATAAATCAGCTCTTTAAACTTAGGCACTTGCATTCCACTTAGCTATTAACCTTGTAAATTTTAGAGTTTCATCGACTTTCCCCCTTTTTTGAATGATTTAGGTCCCAGGGAGACAGGTTCTTAAATATCCCAGGATTATCTGGCAAAGTACTACAGTCTACATATAGAAAATAGTTTTCATCTAAAAAGCAATTTTTTCCTGTGAATTTATTCTCTGATTTTTGTCATTTTTAGAATTCATTGAAAATAATTTGATGACAAAAGCAAGGTAAAATATGGGGCCAGAGGAGTGGGGTATTATCTTCCAAGCTTTGAAGAATACTAGTATAAGGTAAACCGAGGATGAAATGAGGATCACAGTGATTTTAAATAGAACTTGTGTACCAAAGATTAAAGGCTTCTATTTTTTTTAAAGGAAGTTAAGTATTTAAATGAGTAGGTTGACTGAATAATTAAGAGGTATTATCCAGTTGTTATTTTAAACAAAAATGAATTGGTTTTTCCTACCAATTGCTCTGGAAACCGACAGACTTCCATTCACCCTCCAGGCACCAAACCAGACTACGCAACCTCCAAGGGCCTCAATTCGCTGCTTTTCGTCCTAAACAGCAATACAACAGAAAGAAACGAATAACTGGATTCAGGATTAATTCATCTACTTTAACAGTAAATAACAGATACACTATTAATCAGCTTCCTGGCAAGGTTCTCTGTTTCTCCTTTAGAAGGTGGACATGACTTCTGAGAGAATGGTGATAATTACAGAGGAATCTATTAATATTTAGACAACTCCTTTCTGGCAGGTGCCCTAATAGAAAAAAAACATACCTCTCTGTCCGGTTTGTGGGGCTTCATTAGTTCAACAGCTTGACCTTTTCTCACAAGCATAACCTGGGAATCACCCACCCAGGCCACATGTAGCATGTTGCCTCTGATAAAAGTCACCACTCCTGTGGTCCCACATCGTAAGCTCTGAAAATAATTTAAATAAAACTAGAGTCAATAAAAATAAGCAGATACCAAATTCTTATTGGAAAACAAATTTATAGTTAATACAAACTTTTCAAATGGGAGAGAGACTATAGTAATGATTTAACAATAGCAGTTCCTATTTTTCAATATACTTTTATGGGCATGTATGTATTTTTATATATAAACACGTTGATCCATCTGATTTGTGATATGCAAGGCATGGATGATTATTAATTCCATTTTACATATACATAAGGAAACTAAGTTATGTGAATTACCCAAGTACAGGAAAATAATTAGTGCATAAAATAGAACAGAAATTCTTTCCTCTTCCTCGTCTGGTCCTAAATCCATCATATCAATCCTCAGAGTTAAGCTTTCTATATTTTGGTCTCTCGGGGGAAGGACTCCTAACTTCACAAGATGACATAGAAAGCATCTGATTGGTATACAACAAATGTTTCCATACTGTGAATATTAAATAGAGCCAAGAGATAACATATTCCCTAGAGTGCTAAGATACTTACATTTTTTTTTAATTTTTTTAAAAAATTGTATTCTCTATAGCAGTTTTTAAAAATAATGTAATAGTTTATTTTTACATCATTTTGTGCCCTTTTTCCATCTCAGTCTATAACAATTTTAAGGGCCTTTGCCTTTAGAACATTATATAACAGAACTATCAGCCTAGAATTCCACTGTAATGCCTCAGTACCACTGTACTTAAAGCTCTTGATACTACTGTACTAAAATGACATTCCCATTTGACATGAGTCACACCAAATGAGCGTGACTTTCTGTTACTAAGGACTTGTCCTAAATTAGAACATATGCGTCAAGGGTGGTAAAAGGTCCCTTGTATCCAATGAGAAAAACAACTTCACATTTTCCCTATATAGGGAAAGTTTGTTGAAAATCCTCACCCACCAATAAAATGTCTTCCCACACAGACTGTTCAAAAATTCAGCCCCCCTGGAACACATGATAAAGACACTTCAGTGCTTATGCCCTGGAGAGCACAGGAGGCAGGACTGCTTCACAACAGGAATAGCAACTTTCTTCCCAGCAGTTAGCACATGGAAGCACAAGGAGAACAGTAACTGCTGACACAGATCTAAATTATTCAAAAGAACTATTGGCAGGACTGACAGACACTAGGATCATTGGCAAAGCAAGTGAAGTGAACATGGCTTAAAAAAAAAAAATACCGGTAGTTTTGAGGACAGGAAAAGAGAGAGAACACAGGATGAAGAGGACCAAGTGATTTCCCTAGTTTCACAGTGGTGATCACAGTGTCAGTGCTAGGTCTCATCCGCAGTGATGACACCCAGCAGGTCCAAGGCAGGCCAAGCAGTTTTCACCTTCAAGATGCCCTGGGAAGGGCGAAGGTCAAGGATTGTATTTAGATCTCCAGCCCCACCTCTGGATCTAGACCTTAGGGGATTTGCGTACTGGTTTGAACCTTGGGAGGGTGGGAGAGATGTGGAATATTTCCCTTGCTTAATACCAAATAGTTCTAACTTTTTGCTTCATCACAAGCCGCCATTATTGCTATGTAGCATATTATGAAATAAAAGAAATGGACTTAAAAAAAATGGATTAAATTATTATCCTGTTCTTTTCAAGTCCATTTTTAAAAGAGTTAATGCTTAAGTCATAGGGCAAGTTTTATTTTTCTATGTATATAATTCTATAATTACTTTAAAAGCTCAAAAATTATTCTCTTTTGGCCCCCATTTAGACATGAACATCAAGTACTGTAGTTAATTACCAATGCCCAGAATGATAATTAAAATTTTTACTCTGAGATCTTAATATAGAGATCCTGTCATTCAGAGAAAAAACTGTAGGTTTGATTAACCTTAGCAAAATAGGACATGAGCTTTGACTTTTCTTCCTGTAAGAGAAAATTAGTTTAAGGATCATCTAAGGATTCACTCTCTCCAAGCAAATTTTCCCTCAAGAGAAACACAGCAAACTACTGCCAACCCATTTAGAACCAAATATATGGAAGTAATCCCAGCTTCAGTTTCTTTTTTAGATCATTGTTTTAATCACCATATACAGAGCTTGTTAGCCAAAGTCTGCTTAGAGAGATGGTCCTGGTGTGAACCTGACAGGCAATGATAAGTAAGATAAATAAAATTCACCTGCCACATTTAGCTATGGATTGGCTTTCTAGAAAATTATAATGTGCAAGTTTCTATACAGTATATCATAGCATCCTCATTAAAACTATTCTTAAAAAGGGAATAAGAACCATGATGGAATCTAATACTGTGGGACCAATAATGCAGTTTGGAAGGTAACTTTAATACTAGTCCCTTGGGCCTCCCTAAAGCAATCCTCACGGCAGCACGAGTTCAATCCCTGGCCAGGGAGCTGACCCACATGGCACAGCAGACCTCTCCTGCTGCTCCCTCAGCAGTGTATTTCACTGCCTACACTGCTCCCCCCACTGTTTCTGGTGAATCCTCTCCCCATACGCACACACATCTAGCCTGTACCCCAGTTCTCGTGCCCATAAATAATCCTTTTTAGAATAGATAAATAATACCAGCCCCCAACAAAATTCAAAATAACCCTTTAACCACAGACCAAGTTAAGCTCAGCTAGTGCATCGCAGATTGGAATTTTTGAGGAAATGGCATACCTCCCTGGCAGCTTTCTGCACAAACCGCTCATCAGTGACCCGGAAAGCACGGCACAGGGCCTCAGCAGGATCATGGGGGAACATCTCCTGGCGCACTAAGTTAACATGCAGGTGAACGGAGGCATAAATGGCAGCGTCCACTCCCCCATGGCCATCAAACACTGCAAAGTAAGCTTGTTCTTCCTGATCCTGTCATTAGAAACACAGAAACGTTTAAGGGAGTTAGTTAGGTGTTGAATGATTCAACTAGGTGCTGAATGATTCAAATGAGTTAATCCCAGGCACTTTTGTCCATCTTTCACTATATTTGTTACCCAGATAAAACTGACATGCCTAAAAATTGCTAAAATACCTGCAATATTAGGGCATCTGTGTTTACACACCAGAACACTGGAATACATCATGCCCAATTAGCTCAGACTTAAATGCCCTCTATGTGAAGTTGTCTTGTACCATGGAAACCACCCACATACATTTGCTTCAAAATTGTTAAAAGTTGGGGGAGGGGGCGGGAAAGAAGGTATAAGGAAGAAATGAGTAAAAGTTGTTCTGGATTGAGAGTGGTTGTTGGCGTTTCCCCACCACCACCACCCCAAATGAAAGTATTTAATCCTAAAATTAGCAACTGAGAACAATAGGAAATAACTGGCCTTTTCCAGAAGCACATGGCCAATTGTGTTAGGTTATTTAAAATATATTAAGATAAAAAAGCATGCATATACTTCCAAACTGTAAAATCTCCTTTATAAATTGTTCATGGTCATACTAAATCCTCACCATAAATAAAGATTTCTAGTTAGTGAAACTCAAACCAAATTAGAAGATCAGATGTTCAAATGCCCAGTGACCACTTTGCCTTGTCCCATGATCCAAGATTTAATTCACATTTTCTTGCCTTGCTTGAAGCTCTAAAGCAACAGTCAGAAGAGGATCTCCCAAACCTGTTCTTTGTCTTGACAAAGGAAGCCTAATCACAAGATAACTTAAACCATTAAGTAATTCCTTTCTTTATATTAGACTCCTTTAGGAGTCTAATTCAACAAACTTGCACTGGGTCCTTGGCCCTCTTTAGTAAACAGTTTGTAACAGTCTTATCTCAAGTCTCTGGGCTTTAGGAGCTGAGGCCTGGACCTATCACTGATTCTTAAGGAAATAGTCTGTTTCTTGTGCTGTTTACTCATCTGTAAGGTGGGCATGAGTTTCTGCTTGGAATTTGAAACCAATGATAAGTTAACACAAAAGAAGTCCTGACATATACTTTCTACTTGTACTAAAGCAGTATTCATTTTTAAACAACTCACTGGGCAGAATAAAGATATAATGAAAACGAAACAGTATATGCACACAGTTTTTAAATAAGTAAGCTGATGTGGGGTCATCACAAAGAGGGAAAGAGCAATAATACCTTTGGGGGCCATAAGATTATGATTTTAAACAGTGTGAGATTAGTGGGAAGATTCTTTTTTTTTTTTTGGTGGGAAGATTCTTAACTATAGCATCAGAAGAAACGGGAGCCAAGTAATCTTTTTTAAAATGTATGGTTGTTAGCTTTGTAATAAATAAATAAATAATTAAAAATAAATAAAAAATAAAAAAATTTTAAAAAGTGTATGGTTGTTGCAAGAGGGGAGGAATAGAGTGGAAAGAATGGATAGGGACAATTTGACAGTTGTGAATGACCTAGGACTATGGGATAGGTGTAGTGTGGTATATACGGTGAGGTTGTATTCCAGAAACTTACTTAGTATTGGAAACCAATGATAAGTTAATTGAAAAATAGTACAGCTTCTTTAAAAAATACTGATTTTTTCCATGTTGTGAAGATAACGTATGCTTATTTGGATGAGTAAAGAAGCATAGAGGAAAAAAGAAAAATCCTCTATAATTACACCATCCACATAAACCACTCTTATCTATACACATATACTTTTTAATAAAATTAGGGTATTATATATAACATGGTATACCCTGATTTTGGTCAATTACCATATCATTAGCATTTCTCTTCTGTGTCATTAAATATTATTCAAAGACATTAATTGATATAATCTATATCTTAAGAGCATATCATAATTACCATTTCCTATACTGTAGTGATTTAGATCGCTTGCATATTTTTATTATTGATAATACATAAAAACATTTAAATCAAATAAAATGTGTTAAGACTTATGAATTTTTGTTTCCTTATAAAATTAAAAGTACAATGATCACATAAAAGGATGTGAAATTTTATAATGTTCTAAATATGTGTCGCCAAATTACCCTCAAAGCCTGTTTCACTATAGCAAGATGCTCCTTCCCATGTCAGACCTTTGGGTTGAAATTGAGGCAAAGTAAAAATGAACCTGGTCAACAAGCAGCAATAATGTTCTCAAATCTGTATAAAATCTTCAAGTAATGATCCAAGGGTTGTTTTTATACAACAGGCCTTTGAATTACATGAGTATGGCCATGGGAACAACTAGAAACAAAGGTAGGAGCTAATCTGTCTTTATAACCTAAGCACAAATTACCAACCCACCATCTCTGCTGATCAGACCTTGACAGTGAGTTAAATTTAAATTTAGCTGCTAACTGAATTAGAAACTATTGTACTCTGTCTGTTACTACATTGTGATTTTTAAGTTATGAACTTGAGTGAAGAGGCAAGTGACAAGCAAAGGAAACAAACCTACTTCTGCTTATAGTAATATAATATATTTAATAGAAAAAGAAGAGGAAGATAACAAGAAAATGGTTATTAACTTGACAAGATTTGTATGATCCAATTTGTCAGTCACAGAGATTCATGAAATGTAATTCCGGCTACTTTCCTGTGTCAAAAACCAAGATTTAAAAAAGAAAATCACATGAAATCAGAAAACTGCTTAGTCTTAAGTGTGTATTTTGTGCGTAGTATGGAAACTTAATAAACACCATGCGATTATACTATAGAAATAATTTCCCTTAAAAAATTGCTTCAGATAGATTGGTTTTCTTTTGTGTGTATGATTACAGAATAGTTCTAGAAGGTCACACAAGAAACTGGCAACTTCCCTTGCCCTTAGCGAGGGTAAGTGGATGAGGTAAGAGTTGAGAGATTTTTGTTTTCCCGTTTTGAGCCACATGAGCATGTTACCTAATTCAAAATAACATGAAAGAGTTTTTCTGTTGTCTAATGCAAGCAAATTTGTGCCAGTTTGCCTTGAGTCCTGCTCCAACCTATCTTGCTCTAACCTAGAAACTTAGAAGTTCTCCTTTTCTAACAGGACCATGAAGGTGATGGTTTTGTTCTTTAAATCTCAATTGACTCTTCGGAAGTGCCCTTTACCTCTAAGTTGAAGAGCATATTAAAGTCAGGAATGCAGACATGTTTGTCCTCCATTTTCCTGCGCATGTTTTTGATGGCATGGATTGATGTCTCATAATAAAGCTGGGGTCTCCTGCGGAGAGGGAAGTCTTTCACCCAGCTGCAGCAAATCTCATGTAGTTTGCTGAAGACAGAACGGGCCAATTTCACTGTCTCAATCTCTGTGAAAGAAACACAGAAACCTCCAATGAAGAGCCTTGTAAAAGTGCTTTTCACTTGCCTGCTTGGTAAAGACAGAAGTAGGTCACCTTAGTCAAGTTCCTCCTTAATAGAAGAAATTCTTCTCAAGAGAAATGAAATGTTGCTTCTGAAGAGAGAAAATGACAACCTATCTAGTATAAATTCATCCACCAGCAACTGCCACTAAGATATCCTTATGTCACAAACAGAAAACCTCTGGCCAGAGCTGGATCTATTCCTAGGCTGGATTTCTTCCAACCTGTGAAATGCGATCTAGTTCAGAGCACTGGCTCCCTTTTGCCTGTCACGGTTATCACTAGAAGGACCAAGCCCACTATGCTTAGGAGAAAGACTGAAATAGGAACAGTAGTTAACCAGCTCATTGGAATATGAGAGCCCTATGAAAACATTTACAAACTCAAGAACAGAAATTTACCTTGATAACCATTTGTTTTTGTCCCTTTTCTCCTGACCTCTGTATCTCCTTCCAGTTCCCTAACTTTTCTGCTGTAACTGTAATTCAGAACCAAATGAGTTGTTTTTTGTTGACAGATTTTTTTTTTTTAAGATTTATTTACTTATTCATACAGAACTGGGGTACAGGCCAGAGATGCAGAGGGTGAGAAGATTCACCACAGACAGAGCGGGAAGCAGAACAGGCAGATCGACGAAGTACACTGCTGAGGGGAGCAGCGGGCGGGTCAGGAGAGGTCTGTCACGCCATGTGGATCTCCTCTGGGGCAGGCGGGAATCGAACTCATGAGGAAGTGGCTTTAGCTTCTTAGTGCTGTGCTTTAACCCGCTGCGCCACCAGGGAGGGCCTGTTGACAGTTTTTTAATTAAAGACTTAGATAATGGGGGCCTCCCTGGTGGCACAAGGGGTTAAAGTGCAGCACTATGAAGTTATCTGCAGCCACTGCAGCACAAGTTCAATCCCTGGTCAGGGAGGAGACACACCACGTCGAGCAGCAGACCTCTCCTGTTTCACCCGTTGCTCCCCTCAGTGTGTTTCAATCAATCCGCCTATTCTATTCCCTACTCTGTCTTTGGTGAATCCTCTCACCGCCCCCCCCAAACCTCTGGCCTGTACCCCAGTCCTTGTATGCATAAGTAATAAAAACTTTAAAAAGATTAAAAAAAAAAAAAGACTTAGACAATGGTTTAGCCAATAAACTAACAAATGAGTTACAAGTTTTCTTTTTCTCAAAGAACAAACATTTCATTCTATGTGTGTGACCCTGGACAGAAAAAAAAATGAGGTAGCAGTCAGAGAGTTCATTCCTTAGACTACTTGACCTAATAAGTGGAGTAGTCCAGCTAACTTCTGAGCCTTATTTGCCTCCCTTGATGGGTGAACAAATGTGTTAAGTCTTTCACGCATCACTGGCACTGAGGATATTGTTATCTCACAGTATTTAACTTTCCACTCAAGTTGTCCTCTCCTGAAGTTACAGTTAGTGAAATAGCCAAGGGGCAATTAAATTTTCTCAAGCCAGTATTCTAGAGTTCCTTCTAGATCCCAGGTTAGGAAAAAAATGCAAGGCTATTCAGAAATTTTTTTACTCTAGTAAATCAGATAGAGTTCGACAGTTGGGAGTATGTGTGCCCCAGAGGGCAGTGGCTGTGCATGCCTCCTCAGATCTAGAACATGAGTCCTAGAGAACAGCAACTGTATGTTCTAGAACAACCTGAAACTTGATTTTTTTTTAATTCCTAACCCTGCCTTTACCTGTGACTATATTTACTATATGTTTTCTTATTAAAAATTCTTTTTAAAAGGCCAAGTTTGGAAAGCTGACTCATGTTTTTTGTTGTTGTTGTTGTTTTTTCCCATTAGCACCAGGTGGTAAGCTACTTTTTGTGAATTTGTTCCCTTAACATTTTTATATCACTTAAAATCAAGAGTACATTTGAAAGAGAAAAATTCAAAAGCAAATACAACCTCATGAGAGGGAAACCAAGGCTAACAGAAAATTCAACAACTTGTTTGCAGTAACTCCTATCTTATTTTTTCAGTTGCCAGTCTGTTACTTTTAGCCAGCAGTTACCTACTTATATTATTACAACTCATCTACTCTCTGCAGCAGTATAGTTTCCAAATACAGTTCCTACATTTAGGTGGCTGTGTAACTTAATCACAACAGCAACTTGCAAAACAAGTGAATCCAGAAATCTTGAGGAAGAATGGGGTAAGGTAGAACAGAGAAATGGTATTTTCAAGGTAGTTCTCAGATTACCGTATAACACGAACCATTATGTCATTCTTACATAGGTCTGCACATTGTCCATGAAGGTAACTTACTAGCTACATGTGGCTTTTAAGTTTTAATTATTTTGTTAGTTGTTTTGACCACATTAGTTTTATTTCAATTGCTTAAGAACTACATGTGGCTAGTGGCTACAACTGTGGACATGTAGAGACAGTTCCATCATTGCTTTATCAGACAGCACTGGTCTGGATATATTAACTTGATTACGGGAAGAAATGTCAGCTTCCTCTAATGTACAGTGAACTTCTAGGTCTTGCCATGACCCTTCCCAGTTGTTCCTGCCATTACACTTTATTCACACCATCTATTACAGTTTTTGATTTTTTTAACAATAGGTAATATTTATTGGATATTTACTACATTTTCTATATCTCAAACATTTCACAAGCAGGCAAAACTATTATAAGTCTCTCAGGTCTATCTGACTAAAATCATGCTCTTCACTTCTCAACTTTGCAAATACCAGGAGCTTATTATATGTTTACTAAATAAATATGCAAACTGTTATATAAATTAACCACTAAAAT
The DNA here is from genome assembly GCF_000260355.1 of Condylura cristata. NCBI lineage: Eukaryota > Metazoa > Chordata > Mammalia > Eulipotyphla > Talpidae > Condylura > Condylura cristata. The sequence continues at coordinate 13,442,388 of NW_004567118.1, read as the reverse complement.
ATTAAAATATTTGTATGATTCTTGATCATCTATTCTGCTTCACTGGTTGCTCCATTTCTGCAATGGTGCTATTCTTTCAAAGCTACTGTAACTTTACATTTTAAACACAAGGTAACTAGCTATCCTAGCTATGATTTGTAATTTTTAAGGATGTCACTTTGGTAATTTCACACGTTTTTCATTTCAGGTTAATTTTCCAATTCTTTTGCCAGATTTGGAGGGGGAGGAATGATCTACAGCCATTGTGTCTGGGATTACATTGAATTTATTGATTAATTTAGAAAAAAATTACTTTTCCTATTGAGTCTTATCCAGGAACAAATTTCATTGATTTAAATCCTTTTATTTTAACATACATCCTTCATTTTTCTACATTTATCTTATTTGCTACTTTGAGTCAGAACTTTGCTTTAACATGTTACTTGCCAGCTAGCAAACATTCCTCTTTCTACCAAGAATATTTCCTTCTCTGTTCTCAACCATGTGCATTGAGGGGTAAAACACGTGATTCCCATCTAAGCAGTTAGAAAATCAAATTTCTTGGTCATGGTGATTGGCTCAGGAATGGGAAATAAGTTGGGCTATTTAGCTTGAATCCTGTAACTCAGCAAGTAAGTCAAGTTACTTGTATTTTCCTGTTTGATCTGAACTTGGGCAGTGAAGACTGGTACTCCAGCAATCATCGCCACCACATGGAGCCCGAAGATAAAAATCAAAATGGAAGAGTACAGATGAGAGTTGGAGAAATGCCAGATTCTGATGCAGTATGTGACGAAGCCTTAAATCTAGCTGTATAACCCTTACCTTGAAGGTGACCTAGCCAGTAAATTCAGTTTTACTGAAAGCAATTTGAGTTATGTCAGTAGTCACTTGTAACCAAAAGCTTCCTGAGTATGTATACTTTATGCATAAAGACAAGATGTATCAACTTAGTTCTACTTTATTAAGTAGATCTTTAAAAATTAGGAAATGAATATTGAATCTTACCAAATCTTTTTTGGGTGACTTTAGAGATGATTCCTTTTTGTTTCTTTTGATCTATTAAGTAGACCTTGAGCATTTTGTTTTGTTTACTGCTATTTCCCAACAGAGTGTAATACATATGGCAGATCCTTGATAAAATTCTCATTGACTGAGTTAACTGTTAATTAACTCAAATACAAATATTTAAGTTTTTTATTGATTAATAATAGGACCTCTCATTTGTTCTTTAGTCTTGTTTTAGGTAGGATTTGGTATCGCTGTTATGCTATAAAGGCTCTCATCTTTCACTATACAATTGCATAATTCATTTAAACAAACATCGGAATTAATCTATTTTTGATCATTTGTTCACCTATAGAATTAACTATTCCTTATCCTTTTGGGAATACTGTCCCTTGAGAATTTTCTTTTCTCTTTCTTAGGTAAAGTTTGTTAAATTGTATTCTTCTAGAATATACCCAAGTTTTCAAATTTATTTACTTAAAGTTTCATAATTTTTACTTTTTTCTGCACTGGTGATCTTTATTTCCCCCTTCTTGCTTTCATTTTTGCAGTGGGATACTTTAAGTTGATTTTAAGTTTTCTGGACAGGCTTTACATTTAACAAACTAAATTTGTACCAGCATATACAAGGTCATTTAGCGAACATGTTAGGGATGACATAAGCATAAAAAGAACTTTAAGTTAAGAATTTTTAAGTCTGTTTTTGGAATCAAGGAGAGAAAAAAGGTACTTTAGGCCAGTAGTAGTAAGTCTTACTCAATATGCCCATTTCCCATTCTAATGTATGGATAAACATAAAATATAACCTCATTACATATTTTGAGTCAAGATGCAGTACAAACTGAGTGATTTAAATTAAATAGATTAAGGACTTGCAAATAATTTAAAATTATAATAATTCTGAATCACAGCAATGGCATGGAGAGACATCATTAAGTGTACTCTTGGAAAAACAAAAAAAAAATCAAAATTACCAATAATATCCACCAAATGAAAAATCTTTCATTTCACTCTTGCTATCTTATGGGGGTTCATAAGATCTTCCAAAGTAGGCACATTGGGGAACACTTCAATCTTGCTACATTAAGTATTTTCCTTCTGCAGGGAATAGTATAGAACATCAGTATATAAATAATTGCTGCTTGAAATGGAAAAATAAAATAAAAAAGGGTGCGAAAAAGAGAAAATTGTCCAAAGTAGCATTCCACCCCCTCACAGCTGTAAATTACTCATCAGTCGTTAATGTCATTGTACTGAGCTGGAGCTGAGTCAGCCACCACCCTGGCTGCAGTGAAGCAGAATTTAATATCCCTCATCTTTTCATTACAAGGCTTTTACTTCATGCAGCAGTACCAGAGGAAAGACCAATGTTTTGTAGCAGGAATTCCATCCAACTTGACTCTGGAACAATTTGGTCCAAGTGATTCAATTACTCTCAGTAAAAACAAGCAGAGGAATCCCTTCCTTGCCAATTTTCTGTCAAAAATGATCTAGAGAAATAATGGAAGAATAGGAATGTTTACTTTTATATCTGCCTCACATTCTCTGGAACTTAGCTACTCTGATTCATTAATACATGCTTTGCCCCTAAATTCAGCACCATGTTTAAAGACAAGTGCTTAAAATAGAACAAATGGAATGAAATATTAAAATGTCTTAACAATTTTGAGTAGTAATCCCCCCCTGAATTTTACAAAATCCGTATTTCTTTAGAACCTGACAAATACATTGACTACATTGTGAAGGCTTCTTAATTTTGCCTAGAAAAAAGTACAGTAAGCCATGCAATTAAATCATATTATATAATGCCATAAAGAGCTCTTGTTATTTAGTGGTAGAGAAGTAAGTAGTAAGAAGGTTTTATTGCAAATGGTTTCTTGAATTTTACTTCTAATTTTTTCCTTGGATTCTTAAAACTAAGCTAACATTTTTAAATAGGTTTTGCTAAAATTTCTTCCACTCTTCTTTTCTATTGTGTCTTCACATTTCTCACTTTAGTTTTTACATTTATCTAGATATTATTTATGCTAATGCCGTTATGATAGTCTCCTCTCTCACTACCTTCACATATTTCAATTTTTACATTTATGTTTCTTACTTCTTTTACTGATTAGTTTTTAAAAAAATGTGTTGCATTGTTCTTCCTTGCTACCACTATAGAATCAAACAATGGATAAATGCATGTTGCAAACACTTTGTAAAGATCACTACACGACATACGCTTTTAATATTTTTAAAGAAATAGTGGAGAAAGGCGACTCACCCACAGTCCCCTCTGTGCCGTCCATTTCCTTTGGGATATAATGTGCAGATAGATCACTCTGCAGGACTTCATCGGATGTGGCTCTGGCTAAAGCAGCAGCCAAAAAGGAAGGGCAATTACTGAAAGAGAAAAAAAAAAGGCTGTTTTTAGCCAGAGTTAGGAAACATTACATTTAGCATAATTAATAATAAAATAATAATTTATAATTATTAACATTTTCTCAAAATAGTATTATACCTTTAAACAGCACAGATTTATTAAGTGCATGTTCTATGCTAGGTACTCTACATGTATTGGTGAAAAACACAGACATGGCCCTGACTTAGGAGGTTTGCAATCTTGTTAGGGAGGCAGATGATAAATATAACAGAGGGTATCAACTTAAAATTGGGTTAAAGTTTTTAAAGGAAACGAGCAGAATACGGCTATAGAGAATAACATAGGAGTCTACTTGTAAAGATCAGGAATGCCATTCCTTGAAGGATGAGAAAGATTCAGTTTTGTGGGGGTGAGGTACTTGGAAGAAATTATTTCGAGCAGAGAAAATAGTATGTGTACAGATCCTCTTGAAGAGCTTGGCATGTCTGGGGAACTTCCAAAGCAGAGGAAGTATAGTGGGTGAGGGAAACGTGGCAGGAAATAAAGTCAGATGGACTGGCAAAGACTGGTTATTTGGACCTTTTTGACTATGGTAAGGAATCCAGCTTTACTCTGAAGTGTAGTAGGAAGTCATTAAAGATTGTCAAGAAAAAAGCGCTATAAACAAAGACACTAATTCAAATGCCACTTTGCTGTGTCAAAGGAAACTGAAACAGGCAAGAATAAAGAAGCGTGACCAATAAGGAAGATTGTTGAAATCCAGGTAAGATGAAAAAAGAGTGTATTTGTAGAAAGAAAATACAGATTTTTCTGATAAGAACTAAGGCTATGCTCTGGATTTTGGTCTGAGCAACTAGGTGAATGGGACCACCTAGAATGAGAAATCAGGCAAAGGATAGGTTTGTGGAGGAAAGGGGGTAAAGTAGAAAACAAAAGTTGATACTCAAAAGAGTATTTTTGAGTATGTTAGCAAAGATATCAAATGGTTTATCAAACATTCTAGTGTGGAGCTCAAAGGGGTAGAAAATTTGAAAGGCAAGAATATATGGGTGGTTATTTGAAATAAGGAAATGGAATACACCTATACACATAACATGAAAAAAGAATAGCTATTGGGGTCTCCCAATTGGTGGCTCAAGGACTTAAGTCTGAGCACTATGGAAGCTGTCTGCAGCTACTACAGCATTTGAGTTTGATCCCCAGTCGGGGAGGTGACCCACATGACATAGCAGACCTCTCCCCTCAGCAGTGTATTTCAGTCCATCCTCCTGTTCTGCTCCCCACTCTGTCTCTGGTGTATCCTGTCTCACACACACCCCACCCCCACATCTCTGGCCTACACCCCAGCTCTTATATGCATAAATAAATAAATCTTTTTTTTTTTAAGAGAGAATAGCTATGGAGAAGTGACTTATATTTCCTCCCTTTTGAAATAGCAAGGTTATCTTGTGTCTTGCTATTATATATATGTTGGTTAATTGCTATTATATATATATATATATATATATATAGGTTAATTGACTCTTTCTTGATGAGTCTAAAGTTTCCTTCATATATACATATGTTGGGTTGTGGTGAGAAGTGGATAATCCATTTCTTTAGTATTCAAGTTTTCAAATCAAGTGGGACTATAATCAAGGCACTGGCATTAAGAAACGATAAGTAACTACATGATCCTTCAGGGGACACCAGTCCTCAGCTTTAGTCTTCCAGTTGAGGGCCCAGACTAATGGTGGTAATTTTTTTTTTTTTTTGGAATGATGAAAATATTCTATTCTAAATCTTAGATTGCAGTGATGGTTAAATCTGAATATACTAAAACCACTGAATTCTATACTTTAAGTGGGTAACTTTTATGGAATGTAAATGATCTCAATAAAGGTATTTTTTAAATCATGAGCTTTGTAAAGAATCATTAAATAGTAAAGAAAGTATTAGTAAGTGGAAGACAATAAGGTTGGCCAGGGATCAAATTCATGCTGCAGTGGCTGTCTATAGCTTCACAGGGCTGCACTTTAACCCCTTGCACCACAAGGGAGGCCCCTGAACTCTTTCTTGATGAGTTAATTGACTCTTTCTTGATGAGTCTAAAGTTTCCTCCATAGACCTAAATTTTGTCAACATTGCTTGTGTAACCTTTTACCTAAGTAGATATTTAGTATATAGTTTTAATACTTACTTGATCCTCTTGTTTCTAAATTTATATTTTAAAAATCACCTGAAAACCTTTATTGTAAACTTGTGCCCCAGTTTGTTTGTTTTTTTAAGATATCTTTTGTGTAATTTATCGAATTATCTGAATCTAGGTTCACCAAGGGTAGAGAAATAAGGCAAAAATCCTTAGTCTCATTAATTTGTCATCGGTAATACATTTTTAGTCACAGTTAATGTAATTTTTTACTTTTTGTCAGACAGAATGAAAATATTTTCAGTGAAGTAGGGAGGAAGATTAGCTGACTAATAGCTAGATATAAAACATCAAGCGAGACATTTCACCCACATCAGCTATTTCTACATGTCAGAAAGCTGTAACACTTAGCATGAATAAGTGCTTATGATTTTGACTCTGAAGTAAAAGTGATTATTTCTGAAAAATCAGAATTGCAAATATATTTTAAAATACAGTCACATGAGAAATACTTGATACAGCTCAAGTAAAAGCTTATCATTAAAATTTGTCATTTTAAAGAAAATTACCAAGAGTAATAATAATAACAAAGCAAATTAATTTCTTTTCCTAATTCCTCATACAATGCTCAGAAGATCCCTATTCAGAAGGTTTTAAATTTTGGCAAATATCTGAGGAGGGTCAATGCTCATGGCAGTTCAGAGAACTGGGGTTTTAAATGAGAACTAGGGATATATGTGGAGAACATTACTGGAGTAAAGCATGATTAGAAATTTTTAAACCTTTTGTTATATGTGTCTTTGGGGGAAAATTAACACTTTTATAGCTAAGTTAATCCTGTTAGGTTCCTCAAATACAGCCCAAGAACAATTCTTTGCTATCTACAGAAACAGATATGTCTGAAGTGCTTCCCATTACTAACTCAAGCAATTCAGTCCAGAGGACAAAAGGAAATGTGTTTTCACACATACCAAAGTAAAGTTTACATATTCATAGGTAAAAAAAATCCTGTCTAGTTTATAAGTTATATGTATTACATATATATATTTATCTTAATGAATACATGAATGAACATTTGGATTTCTGTGAATACTGACTTTCTCAATGTTATATATTAGAAAGCAGAAATGCAGGTGCTACTAAACTTTGTAAACAACATTATAAACAAAGCACAGGATCTTGCTTTTAACTGACAATAGGTATTCTTCAGACACACAAAAATTATGAAAAATTCAGGTTGATGAATGAATTCTCCCCTGCTTGTTTTCAGGGAAGTTCACATTGGCTAGTGTCATCTCTATCCTCAAAATATTTATCTGGGGGTCAATTTGACTCTTCAAGATTAATCACAGCCCAAAACATGCTTGTGGAAGATTTTGAATTGTAAAAATAAAACTGCACTTTAATGACCTTCAATAGTTTAGGACTTATCAACATTTATACAAATTATTTTAAATCAGTCTTTCCCAAGTTAGACATTTAAAAGACTGTACGATAGTATCTGGGAGCATTATTTAAAGATGATGCAGAAATTAAATTCCATTACAAGTTGAATGTTTTTGTACCCCTCAAATCCATGTTGGAATTTTAACCGCCTATGTGATGATATCTGGAGATGGTCCTTTTGGAGGTCACTAGGTGGGTCATTGGGGGTCATCCTGAGGTGAATCCTTTATGAATAGAATTAGTGATTTTGAAAAGGAGACCTGAGACATCTCTCTTGCCCCTTATACCATGTGGGGACACAAAGACAGTCAGAAAGCAGGTCCTCACTGTATACCAAGTCTGCAAGTGCTTTGATTTTGGATTTCCCAACCTCTACAATTCTGAAGAATAAATTTCTGTTGTTTATAAGCTGTCTAAAGTAATATTTGTTATTTGTTAAAGCAGCCTGAATAGAGTAAATCAATTATTATAGGAACTACCCAAATTATCATCATAGTTAGTGAGTCAGCATAGAAAAGCAAAATTTTAATACTAGTTATGTTCATTTCTTGTGCCCTAGAAGAACACTAATTTCTTTAGATCATAATGAGACCAAGTTATGGGAGAATCCTTAACATTGCTTTCACTTATAATGCTTGCAGGAATTATGAGACTGTTATTTAGATAACAAGTACTATTATACACACACACACACACACACACACACACACAGAGCTATCTCAGGCATTCAGTAATCACTGTAGCTTGAAATGTAAACATTTAAACATTTCTCTGTTACTGCAAGAATTTTTTTTTTTAAGATTTATTTATTTGTGCATACAGAACTGGGGTATAGGACAGAGGTGCAGGGTTGGTGAGAGGCTTCACCAGAGACAGAGTGGGGAGCGGAACAAGCAGACTGACAAGTACACTGCTGAAGGGAGCAGCGGGTGGGTCAGGAGAGGTATGGCACCATGTGGATCACCTCCGGGGCAGGGGGGGGGGTAATCGAACTCATGCAGAGGTTGCTTTAGCTTCTTAGTGCTGTACTTTAACCCGCTGTGCCACCAGGGAGGGCCCCGCAAGAATTTTTTAAATGAAAACACTTAAGATTACTCACCTTGTAACCTAGACAAATATAATTGCACACTGAGAGAAACCTAAAGTTTATTGCCAACTTATCATTTAATTGCTATTCAACTAACTTGTTTGAGACAACAGATTCTAGCAAAAATATTAGGTGTTAGAAAGCTGGGTCCTAAAGGGTTACGAAAAAAGACAAAACTACATATAGTAGGGGAGAGGGGAGAAAGAGGACTCTAAAACAGGAGGGGGAAGAGCACAAGGAACTATAGTGATGGGTGACAGGAGCTATGATGGTAGGAGAAGTACTGGGAGAAATCAAATACTGTCCAACAGTTAACAATGACATAAAAAAATTAATTTAGAAAAATCTAAATAATTTTTTAAAAAGAAAGCTGGGTTCTAATTTTAGCTGGGTAACCTTAGAAAAGATGCTTAAATCCCTCCGGATTTCAGTTTCCTTGAAAAAAAAAATTGAAGAAATTCTGAAAAACTGACATCTCTTTTACACCTAAAATTCAAATTCAGTAACTCCATTTCAAATAAGGTCTTAAATGTCAAATATGGTACAAACTTCATTTAAAGGTATAAACTGACACATCTAAGATCCAAACAAATTATCTCTAGATAGCCCAGCAGAATGGAAATAATGCTATACTTTCTTTTTGTAAGAAATATGAGGATACCCTGCTTTACACACCAGGTATATTCTAAAGTTGAACATTTCTTTATTTGATAAATCTGTCCTTGCAGTGAATTCCACCAGTTAGGAATGAATTCTTCAGATTTTGTATAGCTTATTTTCTTAAAGAGACATACCTATACCATAACTTCATCTGAAATAGTATTTTATCAAATGGCTATGAAGTTTTATATTCCCAACAAGGGAGTACTAGTCATACCTCTTTCAAAGTATTTATTTACAAGAGCTTATTATTCTGCCTGCACTCTATAGGCTGACATCAGTCCAACCCACATTTTCCATTAGAGAAAAGGAACAGAGTCATATTGGAATTTATATAAAAATGTTGGCTCTCTTTCAGCACAATATATTGCCACCTTGGTATACAGAGAAACCACAATAGATAGATAATTCTTTAGTGCTTTAAAACATTTAATTCACAACTATTTTCAGGTATCATAGGAAGATAAATCCTGGTAAATGGACAGAAAGTATTTTAGCTGATCTTTCTCTGAAGTTGATTTAATATCTTCCACATGCATATGAAGACAATCTACATTTTAAGACTGCAAACTAAATTTTTGTTATAAGCCAAGCCAAGGAGCATTTTCATCATACTGTCAAACCTACACAAATTGCTAAAGACATTATTAGATAAATTAGGGGTTTAAAAGTACATCCTTCCTGACACTGGCAATGTGGGCGTCGGCACAGCACCCGCAGCTGTGTTTCCGCAGTGTTAGTATAGCGTTGGTAAGGTAATAAAAATTCTTGAAGGTGGGCTGTTTCCATTAATTAACTTTGAGATAGACTTGTCCAGGGCAGCCTCATCTCAACCCACATATCATGATGATGCTATCTACTCCATATGCCTTTGCCAAAGTGACAGCCCTTAAATGTTGAAATTTCTGATTATTTCCCTCCTCACCCCCAAGTTAATCATATGTATTCTAAATCTAGAATAACACATTAAACTAAAAATAAAGAGAGTAAATTCTCCACCTGACTTGGTATTTTTCTTAGTGAAATAAATGGAGTTAAACTCAGGACTGATTTTTTTTTTTCCCCTTTAAGCTAGCTTCTTTTTTCTATAGCAACCTCTAGGAATGCCACCTGGAGTCAAGTGATTGTAATACCCACACATCACAGAACCTCTTAGTTAGCTTTTCTGAATCTAAATAATGTTACCTACCTAATGACTAGTTCCTACAGTTCTGGGTTTGGTGTTCTCACAACAGAAACCTCATTGCCTGTTATAGGTGTAATCTTAACCACTTATTCACACTGACTAGGCTGATATTCAAGTAAAACCAACAGTACCAAGTTATCTATAAATGGCCATCTACATATTACATTCTTACCCACAAGATCACAAGAAGAAGAGAACTTGGTGGATACCATCCATGACCAAAAGGAAGAATTAAGTCTCACAAGTTAACAGCTATTGTTAACATCACTAATATGAGCTGTTTATTGGTAAACCCTATAGTTTGTCTCACTGATGAATATTTCACTGCTGATCAGATCCTCTACCTTGATCAACCTCTCAAGAATTCCAGAACTCACTCTGCTGTTATTCACATAGTTCTGTCTTAGTCTCCTTTGATGGTTCTTCCTCTTCTTCCTGTAATTGAAATTCCTCTCACTTTGTCTTCATTTTTTTCCCTTTTGCAGGGCATTTTATTAATTTCTAGTATACTGTATGCATCACTTATTATTAAGCTCATTGTTTTTGTTGTCATTACTCCTCCCACTAGAAGCTTTTGTCTGCTTTTGGTCATGATGTCTAGTGCTCAATTGAGTGCGTGGCACATAGCGATCAATAAATATTTGCTGAATAAATAAACGTCTGTTTGATTTACATATAGTCAATTACCTAATTCCCTTAAGAGTAGAAAATCATATGTTTACAAAAGAATATTCCACATAATGTTGAGTTCTCACATATAAGCTATGAAACTTGGGCTGTTAGCAGTATATAGTAAATCACTGGCAAACATGAATTATGGTCATACATTTTTGTCACCAATTCAAATAACTGGTTTATACTGAGATCTCATTAATTCAAAAGCATGTATAGCTTTTCAACAGAAACTCTACTCCTACCAATATTTTGAAAACATTGACAAGTCATAAGAAAATGGACCTTACTAAAATGATGCACAGTTATTCTTCAAAGCACCCTATCTTGAAAAAGAACCCTACCTAATGATTCTTGTTATCCATATTACTATTTCTGATTAATTTAGGCCATAAGCTATTGTATATGGATTCTGAATACAAAATTATATCATATCTTGTTTTCAGGAAAAATAGGAGCAGCCACAATTTTTTGAGTTCCTATTACATGCCTTCTAGTATAGTAAATTCTTCACATCTTTAATCTCTTTTACTATTCACAATAACACTGAAATAGACTATAGTAAATGAAATTACTTTCTGAAGAATGTGGCAATAAGACATTTATAGTGGAGTCACATTTAAAAAATCAGGTTTATAAGTCTTGGAAGCTAAATCATAAAACCTCTAAGAGTGTAACTGTTTATCTCAAGAACATATGTAGTAGTAATCATTTTTTACTGACTGAGAAAACAGATACAAGATAATCTGCTGTTATTCACCTGGATTCTGAGCCCTTGCTGCAATTGTTCCATGAACATAGCTTACATGTTTATTTGTTTATTTTTTAAAAAGATTTATTTATTTATGCATACAAAACTTGGGTAACAAGCCAGAGGTGCAGGGGTTCAGTGAAAGGATTCACCAAAGACAAGTGGGGAACAGAACAAGCAGACTAACTGAAATACACTGCAGAGGTGAGTAGCATAGCCAGACAGGAGAGGTCTGCTGTGCCATGTGGGTCAGCTCCCTGGCTGGGAATCGAACTTGTGCTGCCATTTGGCTGCAGCTAATTTCATGGTGCTTGCTGGGCTTTAACCCCTTGCACCACCAAGAAGGGCCCTTATTTGTGTAATAAAAAGTAATGCATGGCATGTTCTTGTTGAAAAAAAAAATCAAATACAGATTTACCTAAAATAAAAAGTAAAGGTGAAAGTTACCAGTTTGACATATCCTTCCAGACCTTTATTTCTATTCATTTTAGACAAACAGAGCAATTTAATGCGGCTTTGTATTTATTACAGTATAAATGAAATGACATGTGTATTATAAAATGTCCTTCCCTTAGCAATATATTTGAGGGAGCTTTCCATGTAAATGAACATATATAAGTACATACAAAACTTGTTATTTTAAGCTACATCATTTATAGTGGACATGTAAGTCACTATAATTTTTAATTATAATAATAAACATAAAGAATGCTTCAGTGAGCATTTTCAAGTACCTTCATATGCACATTGCACAAAGTTATTTAATCCATTTATTTTATTTTATTTTATTTATTTATTTTTCAAAATACAACTGAAGCTTAAGCAGCCTGCTGATGAGGTCTGATGATGGCCTCTAGAGTTAGTACAGCATGGCAGCATGGAGCTGTTGTTGAGATCACACAGTAAACTTCCTCTTTTGACTAAATTTTTTTTTGATCTATCTCTGCTTTGAGTTGTAGTCTTAGTAAAGCATTTGCAAGATCAATTAAAATTATTAGTCAAGACAATATCATTATAACTCATCAGCTCTGCTTTTCATTACTCAGCAGTTTTTCAACTGCCATTTATATTTTTGTTCAATTTTTTTTATCATAACATCTTTATACAAATTCCTTCCTAGCTTCATTATAACAATTAGTCACCCATAAATTAGGTGAGTTCTTCCCGGACAAGTTTAGTAAAAGTTTCCTGTGAGAAAGTGGCAAGGTCCTATCCAGGCTAACATGAATTCTCCCTATTTCACAGTGAAGTTCCTGAAAACACAATTGTGTCACCTTATTTCATTCTTATTGTCTCCCCAGTCAGCAGGTATTGGCAAATATAAAACTACTAATAACACAGGGTCTCTTCCTCATATTGCTTTTTTTTAAAGTGATATATTTTCAATTCTTCATTCAATTTTTTCTCCTCTCCTTTTTGGCGCCAAACTAGTATTGAGAAGTTCCTGCTGTTAGTCACTGAAAGATCTCAAAATTGTTTACTTTTGCCCCTCAGGTCATTCCACCGTCTTTGGCGCTTATACTTTATTGGCTTTTATTGAGACCTGTAGATTCAGGCATCCTGTGCCATAATTTTCTCAAACTAATTTGGCCTCTGTTGCATTTGGCAGCCCTTACTCAATTTGGTGATTTGGTATTACAGATATTCCCTACTCTTAATAAAGTCGGAGACTGCTAATTATGTTAACCAATATTATTACCTCAATAAAAATAAAGTAAGTATGGATAGAGTTTGCAATTTCCTTTCTTGTTCATCCTTCTTTTATTTTCTGCTTCTGAAAGAAGCAGACACTGTAAGTGTTATTTTACTATTTAAAAACCTGTAATGAGCCCTTACTTTTTTTTTAACCAGGCATCTGTTTTTCAGAAAATGATATTACTCTCATAATACAGAGACACATGAAGTATCTTCATTTTGGAGTATAGAAACAAATAAGATAAAACATATACTTTCTTGAATAAGTTCATATGTAAGGAGTTGAACTATTAAGTATAATTAAGTAAAGAAGTTATTCCAGGAGAAAAATTTATATATGGGGAATAAGTGGTCCTAAATTCTGATTCTATGCTATTTAATTTATGCCATGATATCTCATTTTAGGCATTTTGCCCTCAGATTCTTCTCTGTAAACCTGAAACCTTTTATTATTTGCTACATGTAGTTTGTGATCCTGTCGAACTGTGAATTTGTAACAATGGAATAATACTGAAGCTATCAAATCAACCTAAATTTATGAAGTGCTTATAATTATCTTCCATTTTCCTTTCCTCTTAATTATCCCAATAAGCCTAAGGAAAACTGAAGTGAGGCAAAATCTGGAGCAGGTTGTAGTTTCTTTTTTCTAGTCTGTACAACTAACATATGTGCAAAACCAACTGTATTCACCAGAATTTAAATAAATCACTGACGAAGAAAGCTGTGATTTATTTTCTCTATTTTAATCACACAATTATATAGACATCCAACAAATGTTCTTGCTTTTTATCAAAGAATCTGAAGTAAATTCTCATGACAGAAATAGGAAGAAATTTTTCTGATATTGAAAATGATAATTTATCCCATTTTTAAGACCTTCCAACTGGCCAGAATTTGAAATAATGTGTTGAGAATAAACAAGCTAAGTTTTCAATGAAATATATAAATAAAATATCATGACAACAAAAGAAAGCCATAGCATTTCACATTGGTTCTTTGAAAACTTATAGCAAGTCAGAAACATAATAATTTCAGAAGTTTTGCATATTTTTCTTCACTCTGTGGAGTAAAGAAGTAAGCAATTGCATCTCTGAAATATAAAATTTTCAAATGTACAGAAATTGAAATAATTTTACATATACCCACTATTTAATTTCTTCCATTAATATTTTGTTACAATATATCCATTGATTGATCCATCTTATTTTTACATACAGCTATCAGTCCACTTTCCCTTAAATACTTCAACGTTCATATTATTAACGAGAATTCAGTAATAGTTCACAGGTTTTAGTAAAAGTTTTTAATATACAAAGCATATATGTACTTTTACTGAATTTTGATAAAAGATAAAGCTGTATAACTCAAGTCTCTGTCAAGATAAAAGACACGGCTCAAGAAAACTCCTATATGCTCTTTTCCAATCAACCCACACACAAAGGCCCCTCTGTTCTCACTTGCTTCCACCAGATCAGTTGTGTTCCTCTTTGACCTCATACATATGGTTTCATAACATGTGCTCTTTTATACAAGGCTTCTTTCATTCAGCAAATTGTTTTAGAAATTCGCCCATATTATTAATATCATCACTATTTCCTCGTATTGCTTAGTAGTTTTCCATTGTGTTAATACACTACAGTTAATTTATTCTTCTGTAAGTGGACAAGTGGACTGTATCCAGTTTTTGGTTATGAGGAATAAAGCTGCTATAAACATTCATGCATGAGTCATTTCGTCTCCTTTTGATTCTTGTGTGAATCTTACAAATACATGTTTTCATTTCACTTCGGTAAAACCTAAGGAGAACTACTGGGTGATAGGGTAGTTTTATAAGAATCTGTACACCTTTTACCAAAGTGATTTTTACATGCCCACTAACAATGTATACAGTTCTTATTGTTCCACATCTTCACCAGCATTTGGTGGTGTCAGTTTTTTACTTTTAGCAGTTCTGGTGAGCATGTAGTAATATATTATTATTTTTTTTAAAGATGTATTTACTCATGCATATAAGAACTAGGGTACAAGCCATAGGTACCGGGGTGAAAGGTAACAGGATTCTCACCAGAGAAGAGTGGGAAACAGAACAGGCAGTCTACTGAAATACACTGCTGAGGGGAGCAGCAGGGGAGACGGAGAGGTCTGTGTGCCATGTGGCCACCTCTCTGACCTGGGGTGGAACTTGTGCTGCAGTGGCTGAGGACAGCTTCATGGTGCTGCACTTTTTAACTCCTCGTGCCACCAGGGAGGCCCCTGAACTCGTAGGTTAATTGCCATTAGTGGATTATAGAATGATAGAGAACAAAATAGAGGATATGATTAGAAAACAAATTGCTTCAGGTGGTGACATTAGGAAAATATTGACCTAAAATAGGAAAATGTTTGATCATATATCAGCAAAAAACAAGGTATAAAAAAGATGTACTACTTTTATCATTATGGTCTTACAAAAATAGCATGCTTTATATGATTTTCCATAAAAGATGCCCTTTCATTCTGTTTTTAAACAAACATGGATTATTTTTATATACAGAAAAAAAAATAGACAAATACTACATACCATCTATTTCAGTAACATCTTTAAAGACACATACCCCAAAGCAAAGAAAGGGAAGGAAAAGATAAACAGCTACACACTACATCAAAGGAAAAGTCTTCTATTCAGCAACTGAGAAACTAATCAAAACAAAGAGACACTCTACTGATTGGGAGAAAATTTTGCACACAATACAACTGGTAAGGTACTGATCTACAAAGATCTACAAAGAGCTCACTCTCAACCAAAACAAAGAAAACAATCCAGTCAAAAAATGGGCAGAAGGCCCTCCCCGGTGGTGCAGCGGGTTAAAGCACAGCACTAAGAAGCTAAAGCCACTTTCGCTTGAGTTTGATCCCCACCTGCCCTGTAGGTGATCCACATGGCTGGCAGGCCTCTCCTGGCCGGCTCTCCTGGCTCCCCTCAGCAGTGTACTTCCTTGATCTGCCTGTTCTGCCTCCCCACTCTGTCTCTGGTGAATCATCTCACCACCCCTGCACCTCTGGCCTGTACCCAGTTCTGTATGCACAAATAAATAAATCTTAAAAAAAAAAAAAAAAAAGGCAGAGCTAAAAAGATACCTCTCCAAAGAGGAATTGCAAATGGCCAACAGGTATATGAAAAAATGTTCAACATCACTTATAATGCAGAGAAATGCAAATCAAAACCACTATGAGATACCACCTTATCCCAGGAAGAAGGGCACATATTAAAAAAACAGGCAACAACAAATGTTGGTGAGGATGTGGAGAAAAAGGAACTCTCCTACACTGCTGGTAACTATGGAAGGCTGTGTGGAGGTGTAACAGGGTGGTCCATAGGAAAAGGGGAAGTTCCAGGTTCCCTGCCCCACCCAGGAGGGTGGAGCTGAGCAGAGAAAAAGGAGAGAAGAGAAAGAATGAGAGAAGGAAGCTGGATGGAGGAGGAGGAGGAGGAGACCTGAGGAAGCCACATGGAGCAGCAAGCATGTGATGAAGAAACCGTGCTTGTTTCCTGACTCTGGACTGGTTAAGGCAGATGTGGGTGAGAGACCTGTAGGGAGGTGACTATGGCAGTGTTTATATTGGTTTTGATTTTGCTCTTTTGCTCCCTGACTTGTCTGGCCATTTCTGACCCTTTTCCATGGGTCCTGGCCAGAAAGTGCTTTAGTCTAGTGGCAGCTTTCAGGCCTTGCTTTGGGCCAATCCCTTTTGGGTTGACTTTTGCCCACAAGGGGATGGGTAACTTCAGATGTTTGATTTAGAAGTTATATTCTTTGTATTCTGTATTGTATATTTACTGTATTAAAGTCCCTTTTCATTAAAGTTTTATATGTTTTGTCTTGTTGTGGCGGATGGCAGAACCCACTTAGAAAAGGCAGGTTTGGGGCTTTAGGGGTGCCCCTCTCTCCCTGTCCTGTAACAGATGTTGTCCTGGAACAGATTTGGGGTCCCCTATAACAGAGGTTCCTCAAACTACTAAAAATGACCCAGAAATTGCACTCCTAAGAATCTACCCAAAGGATACAAAAACATTAATTCAAAAGGATACCTGCACCCCTATGTTTATTGCAGCATATTTATAATAGATAAGGTATGGAAATGACCTAAATGCCCATAAATATAAATAGATGACTGGATCAAGATGATGTGATAGGGCCTCCATGGTGGTGCAAGGGGTTAAGTCTCAGCACTATGAAACTTCAGCAGCCACTGACTGCAGCATTGAGTTCAATCCCCCACCCACATGGTACATGGCCTCTCCAGTCTCACCCGCTGCTCCTTTATGTATTTCAGTAGATCAGCCTATTCTGCTCCCTACTCTGTCTCTAATGAATCCTTTCATCTCTTACACCTCTGGTCTACACCCCCGCTCTTGTATGCATAAATGAATAAATCTTTAAAAAAAAGATTATTAGGCAGTCATGAATCAGAGATAGTCTCCAAGGGGTGGAGAGGAAAAGGGACCAAAACAGGGGAGTGAGGAGCACCAGGAACTATGGTGAAGGCTCATGGGTAATTGGTGGTGGGAACTTTACAGGAAATACACCTAAAAGGAGAAAGAATGCAAGCATATATTGTACAAAAGTGAACAATGATGTAACATACTTATATATATATGTATAAATTTTAAAATTAAAAATAAACAGCTTACTTTTAAAGATGCTTTCTACAAAGTTATATTCATGGTAGACCAACACAAGTGGCCACAATACATAGTTAAGAATTTTCACTTATAGTTCCCTTAGCAAAGTACTACATATCTTCAAAGGGAAAAAAAAAGGAAAAGTTGAACCCCAAAATTTAATCTAGCTGAAGAACTAGTATCAGAATCAGTAGATGTTATGAGCTAAATTTTGTTTTACCTAAATTCATATGTTGAACTCCGATACTTATAATGTGACTCTATCTGGAGATAGGATCTTTGAAAAAGCCATTAAGTTAAAATGAGGTCATTTAAAGTTGACTTCATCCAATATAATTTGTGTCCTTATGAGAGTAGGAAATTTAGACATATAAAGAGAGAAAATGCTACGGAAAAAGACAGCCCCATCTATAAGTCAAGAAAAAAGAACACATTGAAGCCAATCATGTGACACCTTGAATTAAACTACTGGCTTCCAGATCTATGAGAAAATAACTTTCTGTTGATAAAGCCAAATTAGTGTTACTTTACTATTGTAACTAATACAGTATAACTAACTGTGTAATGTACTATCATATGAAAATCTGGTGTTTGTCAGATTTTTTTTAATGGTGTTCCTTTAGTTTCTTTTAGACTTAAGACCCTGGACTTTGCTATTTTTAATGGCAGCTCTGGCAGAAAAGCAAACATGAAAGTAAGAACTACTTAGAATAGAAAGAGTACTGACCTAGGACTGGAAATAAGTTATTTATTTATGTATTGATGCATACAGAACTGTGGTACGTGGGGTGAGAGGATTCAGCAGAGACAGAGAGGGGAGCAGAACAGGCAGATCTACTGAAAGCACTGCTGAGAGGAGCAAAGGGCGGGTCAGGAGAGGTCTGCTGGGCCATGCTGTATAACTAGTTTAAAAGTCAACAAAAAACACCTCTCTATAGGATAAAATGAAGGTATTTGAAAGTGAAAGTATTAATGACAAGTCCAAATAGTCTGACATCTAAATCAAGTTAAAGACAAGAATTTAAAAAGAAAGCAAAGTCTCTGATTCAAAGTTAAACAAGTTTATTTTTGTATTATATTTTAAATAACTTGTTTTAAGCATCTATGTTATACACTTGTTTTGATAACTTATTCAATATAAAGTTAATTCTGTTAGAAAATGAGATTGTTTTAATTAACACAAACATTTTAAATCTAAAGTTATACTGTTGCATTTTATATCAGCCTTGACATTTAGCTTCTTTTCTCTATTTTGTTTTTCTTATGGTGTACTGCAGACAATCCAAATTCCACAAATGCCATGTAAATGGTAAGTTTTTTTTTAAATCAACTTCTGAAATTTCAAGCTACTCTTCAATTAAATAGAAATGGTAACGTTTATTGGGAGATGAACATGATGGAGGAAAGAATAGAAAACCTAGAGGAGGCATCACAAGATTAAAACCTGACTCACACAGGAGGAGGGGTAGAGAGGATACACATGACTTTAGCCCAGCCATAGAAATCAAGATCCTTAGGCTCCAGTGCCTTATCACAGGCATGAGGCCCAAGTAGGTGTCAGCGTGCTGTAAGCAGTGTCTGGAGCACAAACCTGAAGGTAAACTAGCGATTGGGCCCACTGCGGATTCCCCAGTCACCATTCCACAGTTATCCAAAATCAGCAGCAAACAGGCCACTCCACAAAGGATTGATCCCCTCCCCAAGGAGAAAAGGACTGTGAGGCAGTCGCTGCACTGGCAGGAGCAGCATCCTCTGTCCGCCAGAGACTATGCAGGTGCTTCTTTCCACCCACTGTCTCCCTCCGCAGGGAAGAAACCTGCCTGCCTGCCTGTGACCTGAGCCAAGGGCTTCCCTCCTCTGACCTTCCTCAGCAGAGACAGCTCTTCAGGGCTGCCGCCTCGGCAACCATCAGGCCTCTCTCAGCAAACCTGTCCGTTTAGCGGCAGCTCTTTCTGCCCGTTTGTGTCTATGCAAGTGTCCATGCAAGTGTCCTTCTGTAACACTTCTTTTTGTGTCCCCTTTCCTAATACATGTGCTCTTTAAATATAACGTCTCTGCCTTATGAGAAACTTGCTCGGGAAACTCACCACACACCGCTGAAAGGGGAGCTCAGATGAAACCTCTCCTAGAGTCAACCCAACGACCCAGCACTCTAAATTCATCTCTAAAAACTACATCAAACACACAAATATTCTAGCAGCTCAATTAATTGGTTGTGTTCTCTAAGGGCATTAGATTAATATTTGTTTATACTAACTCTTGGATTATACATGTAAAAATAAAATATATTGCAACAACATGGAAGGAATTTGAAGGCATGCTAAAATGAAATAAATCAGGTAGAGGGGCCTTTTAGTAACTTTTCTGTATGTACCTGCCCATGGACTAGTTTTGAGTCATTTTAAGCATGTGAGTGAAGACTTACACCCAGGCCACCCCACTTCCCTCTATTATAACTAACACTGGAGTTGCCCTCTACTATAACTAACACTGCTATATGATATGTAGAAAAGTTGTTGAAAGAAAATTCTAACAATATCATCACAAGATGAATTTTTTTCCTTTTTAACTTTTTCTTTTTTTCTTATATCTATATGAGAAGATGGATGTTGGTTGAACCTATTGTGATCATTTCACAATAGGTATAAATAAAATCATCATATGCTGTACTCATTAAACTTATAAAATGATGTGTCAATTATTTCTCAATAAAAGTATAAGAAAAAAAGAACATAAAACTGGATGACAAAAGTATAAAATATATATAAATTAAAAATATAGCAGGACTTACAATATATTATATAAGGACTTATTTAAAAAGCAACAGTACTCTTCCTTCTGCCAATAAATCAATTAAAATATTTTGAATTTAGATTAACACATTCCACTTAAATAACATTACTATATAATATCCAGTTGAGGAAGGAAGAAGAGTATAAAGAAATTTGCATACAATATTTTTTGTATTCCATTTATTACTGATGAGAACATGAAATTGATGAAAATATTTTGAAGAACAATTTGAGTATATCTAACACTTTTTAAAAAGGACACGTATCTTTCAACTGAGACTTAGACATGTATCCTATTGATAATAGCCGTAAAAGTACTCTAAACATATATTTAAAGATATTCACTGCAGCAAAAAGCTAGAAATAATCCAAATGTCTTATTAATAGGATGCTGGTTAAATACAATGGGATATGATACAGCCATTAAAAACAATAAGGTAAATGGATACATTCTGCTGCAGAAGTGTTCAAACTATATTATTAAAAGAAAGTAGCAAGTAAGGCAACAGCAGTTGTATTTTGAAAGAGGATTTAGATGTTGAATGTACATGTAAACTTAGAGGTAGTAGGAAAGAAAAGTTAGAGAACTTTATATTATCTATTTTCTGTGCCATTTCAATCTCTAACCATTTCTTTTAAGATTTATTTTAATTTATTTATGCACACAAGAACTGGGGTGTAGCCCAGCAGTGGGGGGTGGGGGGTGGCGGTGAGAGGATTCACCAGAGACAGAGTGGAAAACAGGACAGATTGATGAAGTACACAGCTGAGGGGAGCAGCGGGTGAAGGTCTGGCCAGGGTGAACTCATGCCACAGTGGTTGGCCACAGCTTGATAGCTGAGACTTAAACCTTGTGCCACCAGGAAGGCTCTATCATAATATTTTAAAATTTATTTTTCAAATTGTTCACTGTTCATGTATGGAAATTCATTGATTTTTATGTACTGACTTTGTTACCATGCTACTCGATGGCATTCACTTTATAGTTCTTACTTTTGTGGAATCTTTAGGATTCTCTTCTATATAAGCTCATGTTATCTGTAAACAGATAATATACAGCATCACCTGCAATGTGGGTGCTTTCTACTTTTGTTCTTGATTGTCTACTATATGTTGAATAAAGTGGTGAAAGCTCTGCTCTTATTAATAATTCAGATGGAATGTTTGGCTCACAAGATATAAAATCAACCTCTTGGGGCCAACCCTGGTGGCACAAGGGTTTAAAACACAGCACTACGAAGCTATCTGCAGCCATTGCAGCAAGAGTTTGATCCTCCAACAGGGAGGTGACCCCTCACATGGCATGGCAGAACTCTCCTGTCTCACCTGCTGCTCCCCTCAGCAGTGTATTTCAGTCAATCTGCCTATTCTGCTCCCGACTCTGTCTCTGATGAATACTCTCACCACCACCCCCTCCCCACACCTCTAGCCTATACCCCAGGGATCTTGTATACATAAATAAACAAATCTTTAAAAAAAAATAAATAAAATCAACATCCTATCTTAATATTTAAATAAAAATTTTAAACCTCCTAACTGCAGCTCATAAAAGCAATTGTTTTCTGTATTTTATCTATCTATATTTAGATTTTTGGTTTCAAGAAACAAAGATGTTATCTGAATCTGACTATTTAAAAGTATGTAAATAAATGCCCCAGGTTTTTAGAAGCCCACATTTAAAAAGTATGCAGTTTGTAAAAAGCTATTTTAGGGAATTATGGTAAGTAAAACCACCACTCTAAAAACCTGAAATTGAACATAAATCAAAATGAGCTATACAGCATTAAATCTAACCTCTTATGAAAGAGGATTTTCTTCTACTTGACACAAATTCCATTCATCTGCGTAGTCTCTACCTGATAAAGGGATATGCATACCCTTAGGAGTTCTACTGGTTAAATAGTTCAGCTCCTGAAGGTACTATTTTTAAATAAGCTTTAAATATGCACCAACCTCCCCCACCCCCAATACAGTTGGCAGCTTCAGAAAAGCTTAATTACCCTCTTATACTTTTAACTATC
This sequence comes from Condylura cristata, assembly GCF_000260355.1. Taxonomy (NCBI): domain Eukaryota; kingdom Metazoa; phylum Chordata; class Mammalia; order Eulipotyphla; family Talpidae; genus Condylura; species Condylura cristata. The sequence continues at coordinate 13,419,941 of NW_004567118.1, read as the reverse complement.
CAAAGAAACCAATCCAGTGACTACCATAGTGCTTAATACCTGCTGTGAGCACAGTCAAATGGATTCCCCACTGTTATATTCAGAAAATAAACTAAGGAAGAAGGGGAAAAAAGAAATAGGAATGTTGACGGGTAAGTAACAAAATACAGCAGCCAGGGACAAAAAAATGAGAATCTCAGCCTGGCTTTTGATACTGAGAAAAATCTGAGAGACTATTTTCAGGAATTATATGAAAAGTATCTAGGAAATGTCTTTGTTCATTACGGTAAAATAAAATTCAGACTAAGGACAGTAATTTGCAATAATTTTCTTTACATGCCACTCCTTAGGGAGCCAGCAGATCAAGTAACAATTTGATTTGAAATATCTGGTAGGCTCAGTAAGTAAAAACTAAATTTAAAAAATGGGTCATAAAATATTCATTGCAGAAAAGCCATTAACATTAAAAAATATGTATTATTCTCATAATTAGAAGAAGAAATAATTTTTAGTAGACATTCTGGAATAGTTCAAAATAATTTTTCTTTCTAGCTATAGTTTCTCTTCCGAAGTCACCATAAAATTGGATCTTTGATGCTTAAGTTAATCCCAGAGTAGTAGCATCAAGCTGAGTAAATCTGATAGCAGAGACCTATTTTTGTCTGTTTTAAAATGGTTTTTGGAAAGATGTCTCTTTAATGCTAAATTATCATCTTAAGCATAGTAACACCTTTAGGCATTACCTTAGGAAAAATTGTCATAGATAGAAATGGTCTGAAGAAATAGGAGAATGTATACTATATTAAAAATTACTATGATCCTCTAGCCAGCAAAACAAAATTAAATATACAATAACTACACTAATAATGAACTTTAGTTTGGGAAGGGAGAAAAGGGAGGGGAAATTCTCAATATATCCATTATATATTTTAATTTCCAGTGAATACAGACCATTCTTATAGTTACTGAAGGAATCTCTGAAACTAGTTTGTAGTATATAACATCACATTTGTATGGTATTTCACATTTACAAAGATTTTCTACATATATTATCTTGGTTATCTTTTATCAAATCCTATGAGATAAGTAGAATGGGTACTAAAACATAAAATCATGGAACAGGAAGGAACCATAGAAGTCACTTTGCCAATCTGTAATTTGCAAGTATAAATTCTTTCATATTAATATACCTAACATCTGATTATTTAGCTTCTGTTACTTCATTAGTGACAGAGAATTATTGTAACAGGGTGGTCCGTAGGGAAAAGGGAAGTTCCAGGTTCCCTGCCCATCCAGAAGGAGGGTAGAGGGGAGCAGAGAAAAAGGAGAGAGAAGAAAAGAAGGAAGCAGGATGGAGAAGGAAGAGACCTGAGGAAGCCACATGGAGCAGCAAGCATGTGATGAAGAAACCGTGCTTGTTTCCTGACCCTGGACTGGTTAAGGCAGATGTGGGTGAGAGACCTGTAGGGAGGTGACTATGGCAGAGTTTATATTGATTTTGATTTTGCTCTTTTCCTCCCAGATTTGTCTGGCCATTTCTGACCCTTCCCCATGGGTCCCGGCCAGAAGGTGCTTTAGTCCTGTGGCAGCTTTCAGGCCTTGCTTTGGGCCAATCCCTTTTGGTTTGACTTTTGCCCACAAGAGGATGGGTAACTTCAGGTGTTTGATTTAGAAGTTATATTCTTTGTATTCTGTATTGTATATTTACTTTATTAAAGTCCCTTTCATTAACGTTTTATATGTTTTGTCTTGTTGCAGCGGATGGCAGAACCCACTTAGAGCAGGCAGGTTTTGGGGCTTCAAGGGTGTCCCTCTCCCCCTGTCCTGGAACAGATTTGCTGCCCTGTAACATAATAACTAACATCTAATGAGAATTATATAAAGCTTGGTTTCCTCATTACATATATACACCACAAAATAACAATAATCTTTTGTTGCTAAGTAGTGAATAATTGTGGAAGATAGGAATACATAAAATATAGACTTAAATGAACTTTGCCACCAATTATATATACTTTTTAGTGAGTTCAGTTTATGAAAAAATCATAAAGTAGAAGTTTTCTGAAAACTCAGGCATTGTTTACATGTTGTCTTTGTATCAAATTTTGGTTCACATATATCAAAATGACTTGTCACTGGTGATATTAACCTTGATGACTTGGTTAAAGCAGTGTTTGTGGCTAACTATTTTCTGGAAAAGCCACATCTGTGTATTCTTAGCAAAATCTTTTTTCCCTACTTATCATTTATATACTGATATAAATGATAAGTATATACTGAGTGTTTTATATACTGTAAGTATATAAAACACTCAGACTCCCTTAAGATTGTCAAGGTCACAGGAATCCCTGAGAGACCATGCAACTGTCACAGCTCAGAAGAGACTAAAGAGACATGATGATTAAATGCAATATGATATCCTGGTTGGATTCTGGAAGAAGAAAAGGACAATAGTAGAAAAACTGATTAAATTCAAATTAAACCAGATGTTTATTTAACAGTAGAGTAACAATCTGGTCCCCGAGGAAAAGGGGAGATTCCAGGCTCCTTGCCCCACCCAAAAGGATGGTGGAGCTAGGAGAGAAAAGAGGAATCTGGCCCTGCCCTATAACAGTAGGGTACCAATGCTAGTTTTAGTTTTGTCAATGGTACCATGGTAATATAAGATGTTAACATTAAGGGAAAGGTAGGAGGGAGATGGGAATATTAGCAGCTAAAGCTTTCAAAACAAAAAAAAATTTAAGAAAATCTGCTCACATACTAGAGTAAATCATTGACTATCTTGCTGACTATCTTCTACAATTCTACTAACTCTTTAGTCAACTTTAGTTTTCTTGCCCTCCTTGTTATTCCTCAGACCAATCAGCCATTCACTTCAAGTCTTTTATATTTTGCACCATTTTCTCTGCCTGGCATGATTTATTTTCACCTATCCTTATGGCTCACACACCTTTATTTCCTTCAAGTATTTGTCAAATTAAATAGAATTTTCTTACCTATTCTATTTAAAAAAAAAAAAAATCCAACCGGGCTCCTTGCCATCTTTCTTTAAAAAAAAAAAAATGTCCATGGGGATTACAGCTGAGATGGAAAAAGGCACCAAATGACGTAAAAAATAAACTATTATATTAAATTTTATTTTATTTTATTTATTACGCATACGAGAACTGGGGTACAGGGCAGAGGTGGGGAACAGAACAGGCAGACTGACTGAAATACACTGCTGAGGGGAGCAGCAGGCGAGACAGGAGAGGCCTGCCACACCATGTGGGTCAGCTCCCTGGCAGGGGATTGAATTCCTGCTGCAGTAGCTGTAGACAGCTTCACAGTGCTGCGCTTTAACCCCTTGCGCCATTTTGGAAGCCCCCTTACCATCTTTCTTGTTATTTATGTGTGAATATAAATATTCTCTCTCCTATCTTCTAAGGAGTGCAGCAATTTTTGTTCACTGTTTTATTCCAGTACCTAGAACAACACTAGTATACAGTAGGCACTCAGTAAGTATTTTTTAATGAAAGGATGACTTCATATTTTAAAAAAAGATTTTAAAAATTCTTCTTCAGGGATATCTGCATCTTATCAAGAATAAAACCTTAAACTAAAAGAATAAACCAGTGGTGTTTTAATGTTGGATATTACTAACCAGTAGAAGTATTTAAAAATACAACACAACAGTCTTCAACCATCACTTGAAATCATCTGTGGGTCACTGCTTATTTCATCTGTTTAGTAAGGCCCACACTATTCTTCAGAAGATAGTTACAGATTATCTCCTATTCCTGCATTACAATGAAAACATAAGAAGAAATATAGAGAAAAGTATTTTAGTTGATATTATCAGGAAATTAAAGCCCCCTTTTTGAATATGTATATTATGGAGAAGAGAACCTCAAATAAACTTTGGAATAGTGATATTATAAAATATAAGCTAGTTTATCTAGGTAGAGCAAAATGCTATTCAACCCATAATGGTACACAATTATAATATAGTCTTTAATTTCAGATATTAACTTGGGAAAGCAAAGCCTAAAAGCTAGCTTTAATTCTGATGGTCATATAAAAACTACCTATTTCTAACAGATATTTTACAGCATCTGGCATGGCATCTCAACTGTGCCTACAGCTCAGCATCACAAACTCAAAATGTTCTTGCGTCAGCAAAGCCAACTGTATCACATTCCCATTCTTTGCCAAACTGTTTACGCATTAAAGCAAGGTTGCTAAAAATGAACTAAAATGGCTCTCGGAAGCAAAAAGTGTTTTCTGGTTTTTTGTTTTTTGTTTTTTTGCTTCTGATTATAATCTACATCCAAGGTACAGTACAGCTCAGGTGAACTCAAAGGTTTCAAGATAACTGGAATTACTAACAAAGCTGTGCCACTACATGTTCCTGCTACATGCTGTTATAGTGGGTGAAAAGTCTGCTGAATCATTCATTTGTTCAACTAATTTTTATTATGTAAATATTATGTAAATGGACACCACAAGGATGACCCCTTTTCATGCTGTAGGGCATGAAAAGATACCCAGGACCACCCTCTAGTAGTTTATAGTCCAGTAAGGGAATTAAAACATCATTCCATTATGTCTTTCTTAGATATTTCACTTGATCAAGCTTGGCAGGTATGATCATCTCTACTTGCTAAATGAAAAAATTTGAACTGAAAGAGGTTAAGTATTTTGTCAAGTGGTAGAACAGCATAGTCACAATATATAGGAGTCAGAGGAAGGAGAAATTATTTCTAGTCAGAGTAGTATTTTTCATCCTACGGGATATTTTTTAACCCTGTGGTCTGATTTACAGGCTTAATCTTCAACAGACTTAATTTTGCTCACATTCAAAAGGTCTTTCTCATAGGCATACCACTACCTTTCTCCCAAATTAACTGCTTAGCTAATGGAATTTATGGCTCTTTTTTTTTTTTACTTTTATTGTTTTATTATTTTATTTTTATTCATACAGAACTGGGGTACAAGCCAGAGGTGCAGGGGCGGTGAGAGTCTTCACCAGAGACAGAGTGGGGAGCAGGACAGGCAGATTGACAAAGTACACTGCTGAGGGGAGTAGCAGGCAGGTCAGGAGAGGTCTGCTGCAACATGTGAATCACCTCTGTGGCGAGGGATTGAACTCACACTGAGGTGGCTGCAGCCAGCTTGCAGCGCTATGTCCTAACCCATTGTGCCACCAGAAAGGGCCTTATTTTTATTTTTTTAAAAACATTTCTTCATTCATGCAGAGCTGGGATATAGGCCAGAGGTGCAAAGGCAGCGAGAGGATTCACCAGAGACAGAGTGGAGGGCAGAACAGGTAGATCTACTGAAATACACGCTGAAGAGAGCAGCAGGTAAGACAGAGAGGTCTGCTGCACCATGTGGGTCAGCTCCCTGGCCAGGGATTGAACTCATGCTGTGGTGGTTGGTGATAGCTTGATAGTGCTGAGACTTTAACCCCTGCACCACCAGGGAGGCCTTATACTTAATGTCTTTATTTACTTTCTTTCCATTTTCTTCCAAACCAGCTCTGCACTTACATTGTTTTTGTTAAGTTTGCTAATGATTTAACAATCCAATGATAGTTTCTCAAATATCACTTTATTTGACTCATTTGACACTAAGTGATCTCTCTTTTTCTTAATATGTTTTCTGGCTAATCATCCTTTCTTGGTATCTATTTAATACTGTTGCCCTTCTCATTCTCCTTTGCTGGGTCTTCTGGATTTAAACACCAGAGGGCTCCAGGGTTCCTATGAACCTCTATTATTGCCTGCCAACACCTATTTTCTGTATGATCTTATTTCATCTCCTGGCTTTAACCATCACTTGTATCCTTATGACTCTAATATTTTACTTCTAGCCCAAATATCTCAACCAAACCCCAGGCCTCTATGTTATTTTGCTTACTCAATAACTCAACCTGAAAGTCTAAATGTTTCCTTATTTTCACTGTCAAACCTGATCCATTCACCATCTTCCCAATTTTAGCAAACAGCAACTACATTATCGACAAAAGCCTTCAGATAATCTTGGACTCCTTTTTATTCCCCTATCAGCAGATACGGGTGATTTTTCTTTAAAATATATCCAGTTATAACCATTTATCTCTGTTTTCTATTTTTGCTTAGAACAACTGAGGTATAGGCCAGAGGTGCAGAGAGAGAAGATTCACCAGAGACAGAGTAGAGAGCAGAACAGGTAGATTTAATGAAATACACTGTGGAGAGGTGCAGTGGATGAGACAGGAGGGATCTACTGTGGCATATATGGGTTAGCTCCTTGGTGGGGGCGTCAAACTCAGACCATAGTGGTGATCGCACTGAAATATTAGCCCTGTGCCACCACTTCTCACCAAAACCACAGCTTATCCATCTCTCATGTGATAGTATAACTGAAATCTGCCTCTACCATAAGCTTAGTCTTTTTTACAGTGTAACCTAGTAGATTTCTTCAAAATATTAGTTAAACTCCATTGAAATGATAACTTCTGGGGAGAATCATTAATGGATTTCTATATCAGTTAGTAAAATTGTGGTTTTCTGGTTATGTAAGAGAATATGATTCAACAAAAATAGAATAACAGATGGACAGAAAACAAATAAGGCAAAATGTTATTAACAATTGTTGAAGCCAAGGGGGTGAGCAACTTTTTTAGTGTTTGGAAATTTTCATAATAAAAAGTTGGGGAGGAAAATATAAGTCAAATATGTCTCAATCTGCTTTTCAGAACCCAGTGACTTCCCACCACATACAAAATAAAAGCCGAGGTTCTCAAAATGGTCTACAAGGCCTGTAAATAATCTGGTTCTGTCCCTCCATCCCAAATCTTAGTCCTAACTCTTCCCCATTACTTATTTCTTTATAGATAGCTGTTTCTCAAACATACCAAGTATTCAAAACTATGCATTTATTGCTGTTTTACAGGAAATACTATTCCCTCCTCTGTCTGAAGGAAGTATATTCTCACTTCAATCTGAGACACAACTCTTCTATATCCCTGTATTTTAAAAATAACTAGATATTTTCCTTATAAATCATTATTTTCAACCTCTGCTTTTCATATACTATCATCCTTATACTTTTCATCTGTTAGCAATTTTCATGGTGAAAAAATAAAATTAAAACTCAAAGTTCACACACTGAAATTCATATTAAGCTAATTGATAGTTCATATATAAAATATTTTATACCAAAAAAAACCCTACAACTCTGAAAATTACAAGGATAATTGATGATAATAAATATAAAATTCTAAATATAACAAACTAATTGGGTAATTTTAGTGAGAAATAATCAACATTGAATTATAGAATAAGTATATTTAATTACCTTACTGCAACAATGACTTTCTATGGGAATTGAAATAGAGGCTAAATATCAGAGGTGAGAGGAAAAACAGATTTTATGGTGTACCCATTTGTGCTTTTCTGAGTTTTACGTCATGTGCAATATTAAAAATAAACTGGCATAAGACTGAATACTTAGTTAGACTTACTTTTCCACTGAAAATAACTAAAATGCCATTCAAAAATCTTCTTTAACATATCCATTCATTAGCAAAAGTTACAAATACCCATTCCAAAAATCTAAGTGAAGCTAGAGAGAACCTAGAGTGGTGAGGTGAACACTGAAGTTGGTTTTTGCCTTGAAAACATTTGCTGACAAATATCCTAAACTTTGGTTATCAGTTGTTTTTTTTTTTTAAAGATTTATTTATTTATCCATACAGAACTGGGGTACAAGCAAATATGCGGAGGGTGAGAGGCTTCACCAGAGACAGAGTGGGGAGCAGAACAGGCAGATCCACGAAGTACACTGCTGAGGGGAGCAGCGGGTGGGTCAGGAGAGGTCTGCCACGCCACGTGGTCACCTCCGGGGAAGGTAGGGATCGAACTCATGCAGAAGTGGCTTAAGCTTCTTTGTGCAGTGCTTTAACCCGCTGCCCTGCGCCACCAGGGAGGGCCAGTTATCAGTGTTTAAAACCAAATATTGATTTTTTGGGGGGGACAAGAGAGAAAGCCCAAAGTATGTCCAGTGGGTAGTCAAATACCCCCATAAAGAGGGATTCCCTAAACCACTGTCTTCATAATGTAGGAAACTAGAACTACCTAACTCTGAATGCTAGAAAATTCATGTAATGGAAAACCCATTGTAGCATATAATGGCCCAAGCCAGCTTTTTGCTTTCAAGATATACCTCTCATGCTTTGGTCAGACTGAACTACTTATGAAGTAGGGACATTAATTTATAAGCGGTCTTGTGTTAACATAAACTCACAAATTCTATTTCCTCAGCTTGAACAATCCTTCTTTGTCTATTCAACGGTCCTTAATGGACACAAAAAACTCATTTAAATATTATTTTCTTTGGTAAGGCTCTTTTTACTCTTCTCATTCCACTTGTATACTTGCATAGCATTTTTATAATTACTGACTTAATATTTTATACTAGTCTGCAAGATCCTTGAGAGTAAAGGATAGACCATAATCGACTTTATAGTTGAGCTCAGCTCTCAGAATAGTGTAGATCTTAATAACAATTACTGAGTGCTCTTAAAATTATTTCAAATTCAAGTGAAAGTCATTAAAATACTATCAGATCTGATTTTTATGACTTATTATAGATCTGCAGTACTGGTTACTCCTTAATGTCTCCTGAAAATACATAATAACAACATATTTGGACAGGTATTAGATTACCTTTTAGATTATAAGGGAAAAAACACCTATGTAATAGAAAGCTTTACTCTGATATTTAGAGTGAGTAAAATGTAAGTATCCAAGTTGTTCATTTTATTAGTCATGTTTCAATTACTTATAGATGTAAATTCATATGTAACAATATAGGGCTTATTTCCTACTAATGTTCAATAAAAACTGGGCAATTCAGAAGTTAGCACTACACAGAAAGATGGATGGCATATGATGTCGATGGGTGTTCATATAAGTGTCACAGGATAACTTCAGATATCAATTTGTATTCTGTTCTCCATGTATTTTTTTTTGTTTCCTTTTCTCAACTCTAAAGAAATAATAAGGTCTGGGTGCTCCACTGTTTATGGAATAGCTGAGTTACTGAATGGAAAACGAAATTACTTGTGGCTAATTTGCCTTTTAGTATTTATTTTGAGGAGCTTGAGTTAAAGATAAACCTTTGAGGACCATCAGGGAGAGTAGGGAAAAAGCTTCCTAAATCCAACTTTGTCATATGGAAAAGTTCAGCAATATCAGCATAGCATAGAGCTGAATCCTATTCCTGACTATCTCCACAAAGGAGATAGGCTACATGGTGGACCTTAGGAGATTTTTTTTTTTTAAGATTTATTTATTTATTCATACAGAACTGGGGTACAGGACAGAGGTTCAGGGGCTGAGGGCATCACCAGAGACAGAGTTGGAAGCAGAGTAGGAAGATCCACAAAGAACACTGCTGAGGGGAGCAGTGGGCGAAACAGAAGTCTGCTGGGCCATGTGGGTCACCTCCGGGGCAGGGATGGAACTCACAATGAAGCAGCTGTGGCTAGCTTGCAGTGCTGCTTCCTAACCCATTGCGCCACCAAGGAGTCCACTTAAGATTATATTCCAGGTACTGCGCCCTCAAAATCAGCAGAGACTATCATGCACACATGTGAACAAAAAAAAAAAAACAAAAAAAAAACAACGTAATGTAATCTTACTGTAAGGAATACATTGGCTTATTTAATAAGGATATCACTAATAAGTTATGACCAAAATAAACTATGACAAGTGGATACATTCCAATTTGTTTTCTTGTGGAAGATTTGTATATTCTTGGGTTGAGGAAGAGAAAGGAAGGGAAGAAAGGAATCTCATACATCTTTCTTCCTATGTTCCCATAACAACTGATATGAATCCCTATTTTACCAAGTTGGGCAATTCAAAGTTAAATTTAATTTAATGTATAGGAAATAAAAGAATTTTGTTTCTTATCAATGTGAATGGTAGTATATTATCCAACTAAACATGATAATATAGATCCATGTGTTTCTAATATATTTTAATATATATTTTTCATTGTTCATTATTTATATTACTTGTGCTTCAGAATGTCAATAGCAGAATTATTGAAATAGCTGCCCTTTTAAAGTCTAAAAAACTTATTCTTTGCAAGAGAAACAAGAATGACATTTGGGTACAATTAATTATGGCCTTTAATAAGAAGTTCAAATCATAAGGAATACAACACTGCAAGATAAATTCATAATTTTGATGATAAATAAGATATCTCATTACATGTTCCCTACAAATGTCTATATATAGACAGAAACTGATAACTTTTTTTTTAAAGATTTATTTATTTATTCGCACAGAACTGGAATACAGGCCAGAGATGCGGAGGATGAGAGGATTCACCAGAGACAGAGTGGGGTGCAGAACAGGCAGATCGACGAAGTACACTGCTGAGAGGAGCAGAGGGCGGGTCAGGAGAGGTCTGCCATGCCATGTGGATCTCCTCGGGGCAGGCGGGGATCGAACTCATGCGGAAGTGGCTTAAGCTTCTTTGTGCTGTGCTTTAACCGGCTGCACCACCAGGGAGGGCCTAACTTTTTTTTTAAAGATTTATTTATTTATGCATACAGAGCTGGGTATAGGCCAGAGGTGCAGGGGCGGTGAGAGGATTCACCAGAGAAAGAGTGGGGAGCAGAACAGGCCAACTGATGAGGTACACTGCTGAGGGGAGCAGCAGGTGGGTCAGGAGAGAGGTCTGCTGCGCCATGTGGGTCACCTCCTGAGCAGGGATTGAACTCATGATGAAGTGGTGTGCTTTAGCTTCTCAGTGCTGTGCTTTAACCTGCTGCACCACCAGAGAGGGCCCCGAAACTGATAACTTTTTAAAAGAGTTTCATATCCCCAACACTAGACTTAATAAATGTTATTTTATTAAAAAAACAAACACAAAACCACTGACAGGCCCTAAATCCACCCTAACAGGCTTAACTGGGAAAAAGAGCTAGAACAAGTGAAGGGGGCAGACACAGAAATAAGGAAGGGTATAATAGTTTGCACTTGAATCTATAAAGTTTAGTTTAAAAAATTGTTAAACAATTATCTGTGACAAACAGGGTGGTGAGTATATAAGTTGTTTCCTTTCTATAAGTTATATTTTCTATAAGTTATATTTTTTGAATATTTTAAAATTAAAATTAACATAGCATGTATCTAATTTTCCCTGCGTAAATTTAAAATCAGGATATTTTGCTACAAAGCCTAGTGCATTAAGTCTTTGTTTGCATAGTACGGCTTAAAGCGTAATGGAAAAACTGATTATCTGGTTCATTATTCATTCCTTTCCAAATAAAGCAGCTTCATCCAAGTAAAAAATGAACCAACAAAAATAGAGATAAGAGTTATTCACTGGTATAAATTTCATATAAACTACAATTTTGCATTAAGATGACTCATTAAAATAATATATACATATATATCCATTTGCAGAGAGGTTTACTTGATTCATTCATTTAAAATGTATTTAATTTCAACATGTGACAGACCTTGTATTAAGTACTAAGGAATTATGAAAAAGAATTAGCATAAAATGTGATAAATGTTATAAAAAGGAATGTACAAATGATATGAGATCTTACTGAGTAATGGAGAGAATGCTAATTCTATCTGGGAAAGTTTTCAGAGATAAGGTAACATTTGAACTAGGACTTGAATAATGATTAAATGTCAACAGACAGAAAAGAGGAAAATGTGTTTCAGGTAGGTATAAAAAATATGTATGTATATAGTTGGTTCTTATTATTTATTGTGTGTATTTCCAAATCTACTTATTCACTAAAATTTATCTGTAATCTTAAAAGAATTTATATTTAGAAATCCACTTACTAAAATTTATTTGTAAATGTTCATTATACTCTAAGCTATTCATGGACAAAACAGATTGACAAATAATTTAAATAGTCTAACAGACATGTTCCCAGCTGAGGTCAAACAATTCAACTTCTTGTTTTAAATTTTATAATGAAAACAAGCATTCTTTTCACCATGTATTTGATGCTATTGTTCTTTTTCTGCATTTTTGTACTTCTTGTGATTTTGGTCAGTCCCAAGCAGAGTGCTGATGTACTTGTCTTGCTCCTAAGCACAAAAAGGTTGTTATAACTTTAAAGAGATAAAAGCATATATTCAACAATCTTCATTCAGGTGGGAGTTTTGATGCTGTTGGCTTTGAATTTATTGTTAATGAATAAGAATTTATTAATATTAAATAGGGTAACTTTAAGCAAGAAGACAGTGTCTTACAGATTGACAAAAATGTTATGAACAGGTAATTCTTTTATTTCCCCTATGAAAAACGTCTCAGTATTCACTAATTATTTGCACTGACTTTATAGAATATTACTACTGTAAATAATAAGAATCATCTGTGTGCATATTCACTAGTTAACAAAATGTTTCTTTGAACAAAAATTATTTATAAAAACCACTGAGTATTCGGACTGCGTGTGTGTGTATCTATATGTATATATATAGTATATAGAGCATAGTCTGTAGTGATGAATAAGTAATGAATAATCAACTATAATGAAGATAACTGGAATTTATTATAAATACAGTTTTTAAAGACAGTCTTTAAAAATCATCACTTTGGGCCCTCCCTAGTGGCGCAGCGGGTTAAAAGCACAGCACAAAGAAGCTTAAGCCACTTCCTCATGAGTTTGATCCCCGCCTGCCCCGAAAGAGATCCACATGGCAAGGCAGACCTCTCCTGACTAGCCCGCTGCTCCCCTCAGCAGTGTACTTCGTCGATCTGCCTGTTCTGCTCCCCACTCTGTCTCTGATGAATCCTCTCACCCTCCACATCTCTGGCCTGTACCCCAGTTCTGTACGAATAAATAAATAAATCTTAAAAAAAAATCACTTTTTAAAAAAGATTTATTTATTTACGCATATAAGAACTGGGGTGTAGGTCAGAGGTGTGGGGGTGCGAGGATTCACCAGAGAGTGGGGAGCAGAACAGGCAGACCTACTGAAATACCCTGACGAGGGGAGCAGCGGGAGATAGGAGAGGTCCGCGTGCCATGTGGGTCACCTCCCTGGCTGGCTGGGGATTGAACTCCTGCTGCAGTGGCTGGCAATAGCTTGATAGCGCTGTGTCTTTAATCCCTGTGCCACCAGGGAGCCCCCTAAAGTCATCACTTTAAATAAAAATAGTATTATGAGATATTTTGAGGTGTTAGTAGGTACAAAAGCCTAGATTAAATATAGCTAAAAATCTTTGCAACCACTGGAAAGATGGAATAGAAATTCACAGAAATAGACATGGTATTAATTTTTACTGATTTAGTTATTTCTACAAGTTATTTTTTGTGGATTAACGGCAAAAGCAGTATGGTAAAAACTGCAGCAATTCTAAGATGACTTTAAGATTTCAGTTAATAGAATTGAACTGTCATTTTTTTCAAAGTGATTCTAATGAGAAAAAAATTAAGTAAATCCCACATATAGATTAGTCCACTATAATAGGGGAAAAAGCAAATAGCATTCTTAAACAATCATGTTGCAATAAAATTAATCTTTATAGAAAAGTAACACAAGTGGATAGCACTATTCAATGTTTTATGAAGACCTTTTAACATTAACATTCCTATAATAATGGTTCTAATAACTGTGAAGTACATAAATCAAAAATTCACATTTCCTTGCATTCTAACAGAAAAATATCAAATTAAAATGAACCTAAAAGAACACAGACACTAAGAACTGAATGATGCCATAGTCCATATTTGTCTAAAGTGTTACATTTTAAGTTCATAAAACTACTTTTTCACCTTGCTGAGTGGCCTACACCTATTAAATTATAATCAATAGCTTAAAATTAAGAATTTCATGTTTCATGTTTTATCCAGTTGTAGTTTGAAAACACAGTTTTCAGAAGTTGATGAAATTGAGAGTGCTAAAATATGTCTTCTGATACCTCATATTCTATTTCAAAAGATAGGAAAGCAATGAGGATAAAAATATTTTTTAGGGGCTTTCCAGGTGACACAAGGGATTAAGCTGCAGCACTATGAAGCAACACTATAAAGCAGCCACTGCAGCACAAGTTTGATCCCCAGCCAGGGAGCTGACCTACAGGGCGCAACTGACCTCTCCTGTTTCGCCCACTGCTCCCCTCAGCAGTGTACATCAGTAGATCTGCCTGTTCTGCTCCTCACTCTGTCTCGGGGGAATCCTCTGACTCACACCCCAGTTCTTGTATGCATGAATAAATAAATCTTCATTTAAATAAATAAATATTTTAACTTCAGAAAAGAACAAGAGATCAGTATTTCATACTGCAGAAAAAGACAGTTGTCATTTTATGTGTAGATAGTGATTGATGGTAAAGCCAGTTCCATGGATATCATTTACTTATACATAATGCTTACATTTGTATATCTACTTAAACCTTCTCTCTATACCTCACACCCAGTCACACATACTCAGTATTTCAATAGAAAAAAAATTCTATAGTGGCTAGGTGCCACTATCTTAATATAGCCAAATACATCTCTTGATTTTTCCTCTAAACTTGCTCTTTACCAAGCATCTTCATTTTACTAAATGGCAATTCCATTCTTTCAATTGCTCAAGCCAATAGTCTTAGATTTATTCTTAACACTCATTTTCCACTTATTATGTAAACAAATCCAATTTTTTCCTCTGAAACATATTCAGAAACTGACCACCACTCACTAGCTTCAAAATGACCTCTGGTCTAAGCTATCATCTTTTCCCAACTTGTACAACTATATTAACGTATTAACTGCTCTCCCTTTTACTACCTTTTCCCTTAATATTCTTATCTAGTCTGCACACAGTACCCAGAATAAACTGTTAAAAATATAATTCAGATCATGTGTATCCTCTGCTAAAAATATTCTATTACTTTCACATTTCATTCAGGGAAAAATTCAAAATCCTAACAATGGCTTAAAAGGATCTACTTGATTTAATTCAGGGCCATCTCTCTGACCTTGTCTTCTTATATATTTCTTTCACTTCACATCACACAAATTTCTCTGCTGTTCCTGAAACATGTTAAACATTCTCATACCTCACTGTCTCTGCACTTTTTTCTCGGCCCAGAAAGCTTTTCACCCTAAAGTCTACATGAGTCACCCCTTCAATTATTTCAATTTGTACTTAATCTAAAGGACATGTTTCCAGCTGAGGCCAAATAAGGCAACTTCGTACAGCATAGAGACCTTCCCTGATGACCTTATAAAAGCTAGCAAACACCCTACGCACCCTTACCTCATCAATCTCTAGTCCCATATCCTGCTCTTTTTCTTTTTAATTGCGCTATTAAAATCACCTGACTGAATAATTTAGTGTTTATTCTCTGATTTTCAGATGAAATTAAGAATGAATTTAATTTCCTTAAAAAGGGGGTACCCTTGGGTCTCCTTGGTGGCACAAGGGATTATGCACAGCACTGTGAAGATACAGCCACTACAAGTGAGCTGCAGCTGCTTCAGTGCGAGTTCGATCCCCGCCCTGGAGGTGACCCACATGGCACAGCAGACCTCTCCTGTCTCGCCCACTGCTCCCCTCAGCAGTGTGTTTAGTACATCTGCCTGTGCTGCTCCCCACTCTGTCTCTGGTGAATCCTCTTACTCCCTGCACCTCTGGCCTGCACCCTAGCTCTTGTATGCACAAATAAGTAAAGAAAGAAAGAAAAAAGGCAATCTTTGCTTTAGTTTATTGCTGTATTTTTAGGACCTAGAATTAACATCTGACAAATAAAAGATACTCAATAAACATTTGGTGAGTTAGTGAAATGAATCTAAAAAGTTACTTTTTTTAAGTCTCACTTATAAAACAAATAAGTCTAATTCCCTATACGTTCATCTAAAAATAATAAATACTATAGTAATTTTTTTAAAA
>NW_004567118.1:13363347-13403929 GCF_000260355.1 Condylura cristata | reverse complement strand
CAGGAGAGGTCTGCCACACCATGTGGTCACCTCCGGGGCAGGCGGGAATCGAACTCATGCAGAAGTGGCTTTAGCTTCTCAGTGCTTTAACCCGCTGCGCCACCAGGGAGGGCCAATACTATAGTAATTTTTAATGGCTGTTCTGCTCTCCATGCTGTTTCTGGTGAGTCCTTTTGTTAAGGCGGAGGATGTACTAAAGGAACTCTGCAGAGTCTTATGGACTCCACCCCCTACTCCAGCTTTCTGGACCTTACACACCACTCCAGTGATTGGAAACTACAACTCCCAGCAGTATCAGGGAGAGAACTGTGAGGACCCAAGGGTGGAACTAGCAGGAATTCTGGGACATTTGGGGGATAAAAAGGGCATGAGTGCATCTTGCGCTTGCACTCTGGAAACTGCCCTCCGGACCTCGTGACTCGTGTTTCAGTCAGCCTAGCCATAAGGTATTTCACTTACTTTGCATCCCGCTCTTTTTCCCGGGGTTGTTTCCTATTCCTTTTCCCTTTTGTAAATAAACCCGTTGTTGACCCTTTTGTGTGTACCTGCAGTACAACTGAGTTGTGAGCGCACAGGTGGGGCCTACAGACAGACGGCCCCGTCCACTTCTGGGCTACCCTGTAACACTTTCCCCACCACCTTTGGCCTGCACTCCAGTTCTCATTTCCATCAATAAGTAAACTGTGGATGTGGCACAATAGAAAGGGAAACAACTGAGACACAGAGAAATCAAGTCACTCACAGCCCATGGACAAAAAGTCATTTCTTTCCATCTCTATTAGCTCCTTGGTGACCATCTGCCCCTTTGTCAGCTAAGCTCCCATCACACAAGTCTTACTCTGATTCCTGAATACACCTGGCTTATTCCCTTTGCACTTTCAGTTCATTCAGCGGAAAAGGTTCTTCTCTCAAATATTTACCTAGCTGGCTTTTTCTTAAAAGATATTTCCACAAAAACATCTTTTCTTCTACTCAAGTTAAAGTAGCTCTACCTCTCTACCTCCAATAACTCTGCTTGATCTGGCTCGAAACGAATTATCTAACTATTCTAAGTGCCTATTATCTGCTGCTCCCTCTAGATCCTGAGTGCCTTGAGGGTAAGGTCCAGGTCTGTTATATTCATTCTTGTACCACCAGTGACAAACAGGCCATGACATAACAGGCATTCAATAAAAAATTTTAGAATGAGTGAACAAAGTAAATTGGAATTAAAGCAATGCCAAGGAATGAGAAGTTTGGATGTTCCTTTTTTAGGTATTGGACTCTGTGCCTTCATATATATGCCATAAAAACACGTAGGATCTTACATATACATTTTATAGACTAACCAACATTGTACTTTAACTATTCCTTTATTTTTTTTTAAATTTATTTATTCATACAGAACTGGGGTACAGATCAGAGGTGCAGCAGGTAAGGGGACCACCAGAAACAGAGTGGGGAGCAATGCAGGCAGATCAACAAAGTACACTGCTGAGGGGAGCAGCAGGTGAGACCCGAGAGGTCTGCTGTGCCATGTGGCTCAGCTCTGGGGCAGGAATCGAACTCTCACTGAAGCAGCTGTGGCTGGCTTGCAGTGCTGCATCCTAATCCTTTGCAACACCAGGGAGGGCCCTTTTATTTTTATTTTTGTACTATTTTTTTTTTAATTTTATTTTATTTGTACATGCAGACCTGGGGTACAGGCCAGAGTCTCAGGGGCGGTGAGAAGCTTCACCAGAGACAGAGAGGGGAGCAGATCTACGAAGTACACTGCTGAGGGGAGCAGCGGGCGGGTCAGGAGAGGTCTGCCGCGCCATGCGGTCACCTCCGGGGCAGGCGGGGATCCAACTCATGCAGAAGTGGCTTTAGTTTCTCAGTGCTGTGCTTTAACCCGTTGCGCCACCAGGGAGGGCCTATTTTTGTACTATTTTATCTCACTTGTTTGTCTTGATATTTTATGAACTTTGTATGTCATTCCTAATACTTTAAGGGCATAAGCAATCTGATTTAATGAAGATCTAATTATGATTGCACTAGATCTTTGAAATTTAGATCATTTCAGAGACTTGAGGTAAAAAAAGAGAGAGAGAAAAAGGGGGCCTGACAGACTACAGTGGAGGACTGTGGGTGTCTTTGGTTTGGCAGCTGTATCTGAAGAGGTGTGAACTTATACCTCTGAATCATATCTAGTACTGTGCACCAACTTTACCACAATAAAAAGTGTGATTTAATAAAAGAAAAATATAAGGGGAAAATATTCATGTACTAGAAGGGTAAAATTAAAGTTCCAAAAAAAAAATTGGCCACATAGATTTAGGTAATCTGAGTAAATTTATGTGGAAAAGTATGAGCATTGTACAGATCCCTCTCTTTCACATCTCATCTTCACTGCTTTTATATTTTGGTTAATGAAGATTCTATGGAAGATTCTATGTGTAGACATAAATCATTATCAGAATATAAAAAGCAACTTAAATTCAATGGAACAATTTACAATAAAGATTTTTTGTATCTGGTGGACTATTTGAGACATTTTCTAAAATCTATATATTATTGTATAAGAAGTATATTCTTATTGTATAAGAATATATACAATGTACTTTTCTATCAACAGGATATTCAACAGCCTGTTAAATATCAAATCCTTTAGAAAGTGGTATGCCATACCATTATATTGCCTTAATGCCTTTACCTATTTTTGGATTCTCTTTAAAGCAGTAAAAAGAAATTCATTTCCCAAAAAATGTAGTTGAAAAGGTAGAGAATATAGATTACCTAAATTTGAAGTCACTGAAGTATTCATGAAAAGTTAGGGAAGAGTCACTGAGATTTTTTCTGTTTATTTTGAGGCAAAGCAGGGACAATATATGACCAAATTGGGAAAGAAGTATGTATGGATTGAAAGCAAGTGAGGGAATTTTATCTTATCTTTATAATGAAGAATGAAGATTATATGTATGTCTTAGTAGAAACATGAGCTTAGTAATAAGTGCTTTCACATAATTTTTGTAATGCTTTGGAAGATACCTGTGACACTTCTGACTTTTAAACAGATACTGTAAAGTTATACATGGGACATGTAGAGAGAATGTTTACTAAAGTATATACTAAAAAAATTAATAAAAATCTAAAATTATTACATAATAACATAGTTGTGTTGATCGATAAATGTTTTTATTCAGAATGAAATTATCTGTCCATAAATAGAAACATACATTTGTCCACTTCAATCACAAATAAGAAAATTAAATTATTAAAAACAAAGAAATACAATAAAATAACAACAAAGAAGAAATCCCATGATTCCATGTTTATGAGTTTCATTGTGAATTTTGGAGTGTCTACTTTTAGATTCTAAAACTACTCATTAACAGATTTCAGTGTTCCACTCCCAGATCTACTGTATAACAATCTCTGAATAGATGTGTTTATTTCAATGGCCTCAGATTTTAACAGGTTAGTTGAGTTGAATAAAACATTAGATTAAGATCATGGACTTGAGGCCCAATGCTGGCCTTGCCATATTCCATGAGCACAAAAATGCACCCTCAACCTAGTCAGCAAATGTAAATAAGCATTCAACTTATTACAAAAGGGTATAAAAAAGAGTAAATGGGTTAGTATAATCTATCATGAAGGCAAGAAAACCTCCTTAAAAGTATATATTTTTAAAAAATATAGAGACAATGTTACTAATAGGATCATTGTATATTAAAGATATTAAGTTACATTTGACAGGTTAAAATTGATTTCTCTCTTGCAACTCAAAATTACAGATAGCAAGCAATAATTTCTATCACATAATTGGATTTAATGTACATTTAATGCACTCTCCTTCAATATAGCTTATCTTTGAGAATGTGCTGAATTTTAGTTGCCATAACAACCTGAGTAAACCCTTTATTGCTGTAGACATCTGTAGCTATTTATAAATGTAACAGCTGTATCTGTCCAGCCAAATTTCTTTTATAAAACACCAATACGGTTATCATTTGCTCTGAATAAACTTGAGAAAAATGTCAGGGACCATTCAAAGTAAAACATTTCTATATTTCCTCACTTAAATATAGAAATGTACTATACACTAAGAATAAGTCAGGAAAATGAACAATGACTGCATTTTCATTGCATTGTTTCTTGAAGATATATGTTAACACAAAGCTTTCTCAGCTATCAACCTTTTTCTGAATTAAAAGGTACTTAGATATTTTAAATGAATCTCTTCTTCCCATAATTAAAAAATAAAAGACAACACACAAATAATCAAACACTGGCATTCACACAACATTTATCAGTAGATAAGGTAACATAAATTTATTAAGAAAAATAGAATATTTTACATCTGAACTCTTTCTCTTTGCACAATGATTAAATTGCACTGAAATGAGTAATAATTAGACTAGAAAAATGTGTATCTTCGCTAACACATATTTTTGAGTATGTACAATAAATAAATAAATAGATAGATAGATAAAAGCACATAGCAGGTGATCAACAACTCAAAGTTTTGACTAAGCAGATCACTCAGATGGACTGCTGGATTTGGGACAACCCACAATATTTACCCACAGGAAAACAAGTTTTAATTTACATATAAATAAGTTTATTGACTGATAATTAGTTACACACATTTTCAACCCTGGATTGATTGTTTTCATCTGTGTGCTAATCTCCTTTCAATCTCCTTCTCAACTATAAGTCATGTATTTTAAAAACATATATTTTAAAGTAATTAAAAAGCATATGTAGAATCTTATACATTCATATATTTGAAGATAGCCTACTAATGTGTATGAAAATTAGGTTTCATATCTTGTCTGTATTTAATCCATTCTATGCTTAATTTAACAGGTGTTTACAATAATTAATGTTCAGAAGACACTTTCCTAATTAAGATTGGATACAATAGGGAATCAAAATAGTAACAGCAATGTTATTTCTGATTTTCAAAGGATAATTATAGATATATGAAAACTGTTCTATATTCATCACTGCTGTACTTTGATACAAAACATATACAATTACTAAATGAGGTATTTTCTCTTTCACTTAAATCTTTCAGAGAACAGCAAAATTACAATGCAGAAAAAAATCACTGTATAGGATTCCAAGTTTGCCTATAATTTTATGCAAGTACTCATGTGATTATTTTCTGACTACTTTCTTATTCCCTTTCTTGACCATTCCATTCCTTAAGCATTTTAGCAAAGTGCTTACATGGCAGGAATATACCCATTCTGGCTTTCTTCAACTAGATACAATACTTGGTTGACAAAATCGAGACAGACTTTATTTTTATATTTTGTCTTCCTAGTTTATTTTTTTAAAGATTTATTTATTGATTGATGCATACAAGAACTGGGGTACAGGCCCAGAGAGAGACAGAGTGGAAAGCAGAAAAGGCAGATGGAACAAAAAACACACTGCTGAGGGACAGGATAGGTGAGGTTTACCAAGCCACACAGGTTACCTCCCTGGATCAAACTTGTGTGAAGTGGCTACGGACAGCCTCAAAGTCCTACTGCACCACCAGGGAGGGCTGCCTTCCTAGTTTAAAAAGTGTTCATGTTTACTATTATCTGATAAACAAATGATGATTCAAAATAGGTAGGAGATTGGTTATTCTCAGTTTGAAAATCAGAAAAACTTAAGTGTGGAAGGGTTTGCCCTAGGTCAAGCAAGAATAACAAAAATAATCAGAACTCAGCTCTCTTGACATACTTTTTTCCCACAACACTCTTCTGTCTCACTGTAAGGAGGCAAATTCCTCTGGAAGCTACAGTTGTTACAGACACTGAATAACAGACTCAATCCATACTCTCCGACAGCGTTCCTGGCAGAATGGCATTGTCTGATATCATATCCTTATTAATGAGAAGTTTAAATGTATACTTCTTATAGTTAGAATCTCTACAGAAAAAAAGCACATTGTATTCCAAAAATGAGACACTTATTAAATCCAAATTTTCATTTTCATTTCCTAATCATGTTCAATCCATATTTAAACCACAAATTATCAGGCCTCCCTGGTGGCCAAGGGATTAAGTTTCAGCACTATGAAGCTATTCACAGCCACTGCAGCACAAGCTCAATCCCTGGGCAGGAAGCTGACCCACATGGCACAGCAGACCTCTCCTGCCTTGCCCCACTGCTCCCCTCTCATCAGTGTATTTCAGTAGATCTGCCTGTTCTGCTGCCCACTGTGTCTCTGGTGATTCCTCTCACTGCCTCACCCCCACACCTCTGGCTCTTATATTCATGAATAAAATAAATATTTACCCAAAAAAAGCACAAATTAATCAAAGAGGAAACTTACAAATGTCTATGGGTTATACCTTTAAGAGTGTGAATACACCATTTTTAGGAAATACTTAATCCCAACATAAGGCCAGAAGGGGAATAGAAACTAGCTTTGACTTTGACATTTTCCCCCCAGCTAACAACTGAAAAGTTATGTGCATAGTTTCAGCTAAGCACATAATAAAATCAGAAGGAAGAGGTAACCAAGGAAGGAAAGGGGCAAAACGGGAAGGGGAGACAGAGAGAAGTAGTTGATTGATTTGGGACTTTCTTTACCAAATAACTAGATTTATTTAGCAATGATTCCTCTAAGTAAGCAATCCACAATGCAGCTCATATTTTAGGATTTCTGCTCCTATTCACATACTTGTTTATCTCAGACAGTGTTATGAGATGTTTCAGTGCCTCCTTTCTTACTAATTTTTGCTGCTGTGTTACTTGCCCACCTTCATTATTATATCCTTTCCCGCTCTCATTCTGGTAACCCTCATCTTTATCTGGTCAGTCTTTAGCTTCTGCCTGCCAGACTCTCCTGGATGTCGCCATCTCAACTCTCAGTTAAAGTCTCGTCTTTATCAACAACTTATACCTTAAATTTATCTTACTTTTCTCTTGATTTCATTTAAAAATCTCACTGCCTTGATATACTTCAGTTTGTTACTAGAAAAACTAGTATCATTAGTATCATACTAGTTCATAGTTAAGAGGTGAATAATTATTTAATAATTATCATTTCAGACAGACTGAGTGAGAATTTGGGGAAAAGGACAGTTCTCACACAGTTCAACCCACTCACATTCTTTCCTTTAGCAAAGAATAATGGAAAACCCTGTTTCCAACTCCTTAGATTCTCAAAATAAGTTCCCTTCACTGTTGGAAAGGATTTTAGTTACTATTCTATTTCCATCTTCTACTAGTTTCCTGAGGCCCTAATATTTGCTCTTCAGTGAAGAACAACCAATTCTATTAGGAAAGTGCTAAGTTAAATCAAAGACCTAAAGAGTACATATCTATACCAAAATATGTCAAAATATGTGTGATTATTCTGGTCCCTGCATGGCACCCACAGAAGAGTTGTTGTTTTTTTTTTTTTTAAAGATTTATTTATTTACTTATGCCTACAGAACTGGGGTATAGGCCAGAGGTGCAGTGGCAGTGAAAGGATTCACCACAGACAGAGTGGGGGCCAAAAACAGGCAGAAATACTGAAATGCACTGCTGAAGGGAACAGCAGGTGAGACAGGAGAAGTCTGCTGCGCCATGTGGGTCAGCTCCCTGGCCAGGGATCGAACTTGTACTGAAGTGGCTGCTGCTAGCTTCATAGTGCTGCACTTTAATCCTCTGCACCACCAAGGAGGGCCTCTGAAGAATGGGTTCAAATGTAGGATTCTTTACATTAAAATGAAATAGCTTCTGAGCCAATGGGTTAGTTAAGGGTTAAATCTCAGCACTATGAAGCAATATTGGCAGCCACTGCAGCAGCAGTTTGATCCCTGGCCAGTTAGCTAACCCACATGGTATGGGAGATCTCTCCTGTCTTGTCTGCTGCTCCCCTCAGCAGTGTATTACAGTCAATCTGCCTGTTCTGCTCCCCACTCTGTCTCTGATGAATCCTGCAACTCCCACATCTCTGGCCTACACCTCAGATCTTGTACACATAAATAAATAAAATAAATCTTTTTTAAAAAATGAAATAGCTTCTTTTTGCCTCACCTTCCCCAAGTATCTAAGAATATAAAGCTTAGGTGAAGAAATCTAACATTAATTATATATCACAAGGATTGATTACCATTTATACTTTACATGTCATATATTATAAATAGAAATAAACATATCATTAAATGTTTCAGGTTGCTTTATTTTAACAAAATTTGATATCCAGTTTTCAGCTTGCTGTTTATAGCATAATCTGTTTATCTAAAATTAGTAGGATTATTACCACTAACTCCTTAATTATGACTTGTTCCCGCAAGGAATTTCCTTAATTCATTATATACTTTGAGCATTTGTTTTTAACTATTTGTATACTGGATGAGATAATAGTATGTAGACAATAATTTTATTGAGTTTCTAGCACAATTTTGACACTATAGTGAAAAAATAGTCACTGATGGTAACTCAAAATGAATTAAAGACTTAAACATAGATATGAAAGCATAAAATTCCAAAAAGAAAACATGGGGGTGGGGGCAGGGAAGCTCCTTGGCACTGGCCTTTCAATGGTTTTTTTGGTTTCGTATCAAAATTAACAGGCAACAAAAGCAAAAGTGGAGGGAGCCATATCAAACTAAAAAGCTTCTCTGCATAGCAAAGGAAACAATCAACAAAATGATAAAGCAACCCACAGAATAGGAGCAAGTAATTGCAAGTCACATCTTTGATAAGAGGCCAATACCCAAAATATATAAGAAACTCATATAATTCAATTAAAAACAACTTGATCTTAAAGAAGAAATCACCCTTTATTTTAAAAAAATGTTTTGAGCTCTTCTAATTATATTTTAAGTTCTTCCGAAACAAGACCCTAGGAATCCCAGGTATGTTTCTGGGTTTAGTCCACTGCCATGTTGTACACATGCTTGGGCTCTCATTCACCAACATTAAACACCAAGATGTAAGAGGTGACAAAGTAGGACTGCCACGATGGCATGAGGTTTTTGCTCATTTCAGAGGTGGTCGCAGAGGCCAATATGGGAAACATGTAGGAACTTTTTCTTGGAACTGAGTTTTGATGAGAAATGCCTGCATGAACATCGATGTATTTTCCCTGACCACTCTCCTCCAGTTTCTGAAGATTAAGCAGAAAACAACCTAGGTTTAGTTCAGCAGTCAGATGAGCTGCTTGATACAGTCACCTCGACAGCCAGGTGAGCCCTTCTCCTTGAGGAATTTCACTCTATCCTTTTTCTTTTTTTTTCTTCAAGATTTATTTATTGATGCATACAGAACTGGGGTACAGGCTAAAGGTGCATGGGGTGAAAGGATTCACCAGAGACAGAGTTGGGAGCAAAACAGGTAGATCAACTGAAATAACACTGCTGAATGGAGCAGTGGGCAGGTCAGGAGAGGTCTGCAGCACCATGTTGGTCACCAACCTGGCTGGGGATTGAACTCATGCTGCAGTGGCTGGGAGAGCTTCATAATGCTGTGCTTAAACCCGTCGTGCCACCAGTGGAGGGCCCACATTCTATTCTTGGTAGCATGACAGGCCACTGAGAGCTGTAAGGAACCCCCGAAATCATCTGGAAATACTTTCCTGGGAACACAATTTCATGAATGAGATCTTGTGAGCAAATGACAACAAATTTCCCCAGGTGTTCCTCAATCACTATATACTCGTCAAAGGGAGACTCTTATTCTTGACCTTGGCATTTCAAAATGAGTTCTCAGACACTTCGGATTTGAAAATCCCCAGATTACATAAGGTTCCACTGTATGAAGCACTTTAATAGTTTGAGAGGTCACTTCACAAAGACACCACCATTGCCTTAATCCTTTTGGATGCACACAGCAAAGGCCAAGGAACATTTAACTGGCACTTGGAAGCCATGAGTTTTCATAGCTAGTCCTCTGTGGTGTACCTGGTCACATTGTTGTCACCAGGGGTTATGTAGGAAATATTCTAGTAGCTTAAACCTGAGTTCTTTTCTTTTCTTCTGCTCCTTCTCTGCCATAAGTGCCTGCTTTGTAGGGTGGATTTGAGAGCTGATGTCTTCCTCTTTTTCAGGAAATTTTTCTGGAACAAAAAGATTCTTTTTCCTTTGTTCCTGCTCTACCATTTTTCTAACTTTTCTGCTCTACTGAGTTATCTGAGTTATTATGTACTAAGTATTGATCAAAGATTCCTGTCCCTTATGCTAAGTAAACTAAGCCAGAAGAAGAAAGATAAATACCAGATGGTGTCACTTATATGTGGAATACAGAGACTCCAAACATAGACTTAGAGAAAGACAAATTTTATTTATTTTAAAGATTTATTTATCTATCTATACAATAACTGGGGTATAGGTCAGATTGGAGAGGTGAGAGGATTCACCAGAGTGGGCAGCAGAGCAGGCAGATGTATTGAAATACACTGCTGAGAGGAGCAGTGGACAAGACAGGAGAGGTCGGCTGTACCATATGGGTTATTACTTGGCCAGGGATCGAACTGGTGCTGTGTGCTGCAGTGCTGTGGATAGCTTCATAGTGTGGCGACTTAACACTCTGTGCCACCAGGGAGGCCCAAAAAGACAAATTCTAATTCTAAAAACCAACCTTTGAAAGCTGATCACACAGCTGAGGTATGGAGGGAGAGAGAAGGGTGGGGAGAGAGCACAATTAGACTATGGTGGAGGACTGTGGCTACCTTGGTGGGCAGTATGCTACTGAGACTACTCCTGAAAGGAAAAATCTTATATTTCAAAAATTCTAACAGTAATGTAAACCAGTGGCAGTAAGTAAAGAATTTATGAGGAAACAAGTATTTAAAAATACTTGTTACCTTTTTGGTTACCAAAAAGCACAAAGATTCCTGTTCTTGTGGACTTACATAAAGAGGTCTAGACTCTACACTAGAAAATTGGAAAGCACAAAACAATAAAGTACAAAATAGAGGTAGTAAATAATAAGTAATAATTTTGCCTAGAATCTATGTGATGTAATCATGGTCAGCTCATACATGGATTGTCAATGCACAAAATACCAAGAAGATAATGAACCTGGAGAATAATCTTAAAAGCTATACTAATTAAAGCTATATGTAGAAATAACGAGACTTCAAGTTTCTGTAATTGAAATTTAATTATTTCCCCCTGTATCCCTAAGCAGTAATACTAAGTTGTTTTACTTCATCTTTAAACTCCTTAAGATAGAAATAAAAATATATACTAGTAGCTTTGTGAGTGCCAATACTGACTAAAATAAGCTTTTCAATAAATATGTTCTGAATTAAATATGAATCTACCACTCATCACTTGTGTAGACTTAGGCAATTTATTTAACCTCTCTGTGTGCCTTAAGTTTCTAATCTGGAAAGATAGTAGTAAGAGTCTCAACCCTATTTATGTTATTGTGAGGGTTAAATTTGATAATATAGTTAAGGTATTTAGCACACAGTTTGGCATGATAACTAATCAATAAAACTGAACTGTAATAAGGTACATCTCTTTTCCCCCCATGTTTACCATTATTTACCTTATAATAATGGACTAGGTCCAGTACAAAATTAACATTAGAAAAAGCCAAAATTCTTCTTGAAAAATTCAAATACTTTCTAAGAGATAAGAATAATAGTGTGCTTTATTATCATATATGTTTCAGAATACTTGTTAACTAGTTAGAGATGTGGCATAATTTATTTAGAACATGTTTTATTTGATAGAATATAAGAAAATTTCCAGCTTCTAATGAATATATAACAAATAAATCAGTATTTAATACTTCAAATTTAGAGAAGACAAAAATGTAAAAAAGTAAAAAAGTCTAGGGTCTCCTTGGTGGCCCAGGGTTGAGTTTCAGCACTATCACTGCTACAGCTTGACCCAGCCAGGGAGTTAACCCACCTGTGGTGCAGCCAAGCTCTCATGTGCTCTGCTATTCCTATAGCAGAGTATTTCAGTAAAATCTGCCTGTTCTGTTCTCCAGTCTGTCTCTGGTGAATCCTCTTACCCTCTGCACCTCTGGAATGCACCCCAGTTCTACATTTAAAAAAGGGAAAAAAAGTCTAGAAAATACATGTTAAAATATAATGCGTAGGGCCCTCCTGGTGGCGCAGTGGGTTAAAGCACAGCACTAAGAAGCTAAAGCCACTTCAGCCACTTCAGAGTTAGATCCCCGCCTCAGAGGTGACCCACATGGTGCAGCAGACCTCTCCTGACCTGCCCGCTGCTCCCCTCAGCAGTGTACTTTATCCATCTGCCTGTTCTGCTCCCCACTCTGTTTCTGGTGAAGCCTCTCACCGCCCCTGCACCTCTGGCCTGTACTCCAGTTTTGTATGCGAAATAAATAAATCTTTAAAAAGAAATAGTGCATGTAGTAACTGGATAAAAGTTTAGCTGGTCTTCAAAACATTAAAAATAACATTATATCCAACAATTACATCCAAAAGAATTGAAAGCACGAATCCAAAGAAATATTTTGTACACTAAAGTCCATAGCTGTATTAGTCATGGTAGCCCAATTGTGGAAATGGTATAAACATCAATGAGTAGATGAATGGGTAAATGAAGTGAAATAAATAAAATATTATTCAGTCATTTAAAATAACAAGTCTGACACATGCTAAAACATAGATAATCTTGGGGCCCTCCCTGGTGGCGCAGCGGGTTAAAGCACAGCACTGAGAATCTAAAGCCGCTTCCGCATGAGTTCGATACCCGCCTGCCCCGAGGAGACCACATGGCGTGGCAGACCTCTCCTGACCCGCCCGCTGCTCCCCTCAGCAGTGTACTTCGTCGATCTCCCTGTTCTGCTCCTCACTCTGTCTCTGGTGAAGCCTCTCACCGCCCGAGCCTCTGGTCTGTACCCCAGTTCTGTATGCACAAATAAATAAATCTTTAAAAAAAAAAAAAATTTTTAAAAAATAAAACATAGATAATCTTGAAAACATGCTAAATGAGATAAAACAGGTGAAAAAGGAGACATATTACATGATTCTACGTATGTCAATGAGATATCCTGGAAACAGACAAATTCAGAGATGGAAAGGAGAATAAAGGTTACTGGGGGCAGGGGGAAAAGAAGGATGGATAAATATTGTTTAGTGGGTACATGGTTTCTGTTTGGAATAATGAAACAGTTCTGGAAATGGAGGTGAGAGGTATATAGCATCATGAATGCATTTAATAACAATAAATTAAACAGTTTAAGAAGTAAATTTTGTTACATGTATTTGACCACAATAAAAAGTTTTTTTAAAAATATAATACAGGTAGAATATACACAATAAACAGTAAAGAGGGGAAAATATTTTCAAATGTAAAAATAGGAAATCCTTTATTCTATAGTACAATATGGCAATTATCACATATTTTAACATTGAGAAAGGGAAAGGAGAATTATTATGGCAGCTCAATATCATAATCTCCTAACAATAATAATTAGCATTTAATATCTTACTAAGAACACCTTACTTGTAATATCTAAAGCAAGAATCAAAACCAATGTCAAAATCACCCCTACTAGATAGTCAACGTGTATATAATCTAATATGAAAACTCTTTAAAACAGTAAGAAAAAAAGGGGAAAACTCAAAAAATATTCCTTGAGAGGAAAGGTATCAACTAAGTTATAATTAAAGCAAGCAAGCAAAAGCCCTAAGTCTCCCTATTCCTGCTAGTTATCTCTAACTATGTATATTTTATTTTTTTTCTCAATTATTAACTATTTTAAGTATGATACAGTGGCAGTCTGGCAAACACTATATGGTGAGGTTCAAACTCTGGACAGCACTACTACCATATGTTAATTCTGCAGTAATCCAAAACAGCTATGTCCTACAGGTAAAAAAAAAAAATCCTAGGTTACACAAAGAAACACAAATCACACAAGATGTTGAATACTGCCGTCAATTTAGGCTTTAAGCTAGCAATTATGTTGTATTGAAGACTTCTGAATAGTACTCAGTTACTCAATATCTCTACCACAACCTCTAGTTAACACTGATTTTATGAAATTCAAAACATTTTCTATTATCACTTTAACTTATGCACCTATCTATAGGTTGCAGAAGCATTGTCTTTACTTTCCCACTAAAAATTCTTAAATTAATTCTTAAATTTAAAGCAGATTACCCAAGAATTCAAAGACAGTAACTTTAAAAGGAAAGAGTAGAGGCCCTGCCTGGTGACACAACAGGATGGAGCACAGCGCTGCCAAGCTGGGGGCAGCCACGTCAGTGCGAGTTCGACCCCGCCCGAGGGGACCCACAGGGCACAGCAGACCTCTCCTGACCCGCCCGCTGCTCCCCTCAGCAGTGCACTTCGTTGATCTGCCTGTTCTGCTCCCCACTCTGTCGCTGGTGAATCCTCTCACCACTCCTGCACACCTGGCCTGTACCCCAGTTCTATACACATAAATAAGTAAATCTTTAAAAAAAAGATAGAGTTGAAAGTGAGTGGACTTTTACCATTAGCACCTGTACTAAGTTAAAAATATTTTTGTGCTATAAATATTTCTTATATAGCTCAAATAATTTATTTCTTAAAATAGCCTGTGCCACATCACAGCTCCAGGGTGCACACCATTTACATTCTGGCCTGTGTTGGGGATAAACAACTTTGGGCCACGGGTCAAATTTAACCTAACATGTGATTTTGAAAGGGAAACTTTATTAGAATATAGCTATAACCATTTATTTACATGTTATTTAAGACTCTTTACATAATGTATGAGAGGAGAGTCTAGCAGTTGTGACAAATATCTTATGGTCTACAAAGCCTAAAATATTTACTATCTAGACTTTATAGGAAACAAAAGACAACGCTGGTCCGTGTGTGCTCCATTAGAATAGTGCCGTCATCCTGAAACAACTTACTAAGTATTACCAGTATTTGCTAAATGTAAAAATTAATATTACAAATTAATATTATTAACATAAAATAATATCTATACTGTACATATAAGTGGCACCATCTATCATTTGTCTTTTTCCTTCCTGACTTATTTCTCAGTATAATCCCCTCCAGGTCCATCCATGTTGCCAAAAATAGCAAGTTTTATTTTATTTGTTGATAGCTTAGTAGTATTCTGTTATGTACATACATTTCCTGACCTGATCATCTGTATTTGGGCACTTAGGTTGTTTCCTTAGCTCGGTTACTGTAAAGGGTGCTGCAACGAACATGAGCGTGCTGTTTCCTTTGGAATTAGTGCTTTTTACCCTTCAAGCAGATCTTAGGAGTGGGATTCCTGGGTCATACGGCAGGTCCACTTTTAACCATCTGAGAAACCTCCATACTATTTTCCATAGGAGCTGGACCAGTGTATAGTCCCATAGACAGGGAAAAAGGATTTCTTTCTCACCAGTACTTGCTGTTTGTGGACTTTGACATGGAATGTCCTCACAGATGGTAAGTTCTATCTCATTGTGGTTTTGATTTGCATTTCCCTGACAATTAGCGTTGATAACATTTTTTCCTGTGCCTGTTGGCCATCTGCATATTTTCTTTGGAAAAGTGCCTATTTAGTTCTTCTGCCCAATTTTTTATTGGGCTATTTATTTTGTTGAATTGTATGAGTCCTTGTAAATCTTTGATATCAGCCCCTTATCAGATACATGATATGCCATTATTTTGTCTCATTCAGTAAGAGTGTCTTTTGTTTTAGTGGTGGTTTCTTTTGCTATACAGAAGATTTTTAATTTGATGTAGTCACAATTACTTACATTCTCTCTTGTTTTCTTTGCTTCTGGAGATGAAACCACAAAGACATCTCTCACCTATGTTGTGGAATAGTTTGTCTATTTTTTTTAGTGGTTTTAGGTCTTACATCCAAGTCTTTTTTCCATCTTGAGTTGATTTTGTGAATTTTGGTAAAGTGATATAGTTTTACTTTTTTACATGTAATTGTCCAGTTTTCCCAACACCACTTAGTGAAGTTTTCCTTGCTTCAGTGTATATTCTTGGCTCCATTGTTGTAGATTAACTGTCCACATAGAAGTAGGTTTATTTCTGGTATTTCTGTTCCATTGATCTGTGTCTGTTTCTGTTCCAGTAATATCCTGTTTTGATTATTATAGCTTTGTAACATTGTTTCAACTCTCAAAGTATGATGCCACAATTTTCCTCTTTCTTTGTCAGGGTTGCTTTGCCTATTTTTTTCTTTTTGTGGTTCCATATGAATTTCAGTATTGTTTGTTATTTGAAGAATGTCACTGAAATTTGATAGGGATTACATTAAATCTGTACATTGCTTAAATTCCACATTCTTAGTGACACTTTCTTTGATACCCTAATCAATTTCAATCATTCTTTTCTAAGTTCCCCTACAGTATGTTGATGCAATTCTGTTTAACTTTGTTTCATCTTATTTTCTATTATTCATTGATCTATTTTCCACTAAGATTAATACATTAAATGCAAACTCCCCTCTTTAACAGTAATTTTTTTCTTGTTTATACAATATTTATTTGGGTTCCTTGTCAAACCCTTGAGTCAAACACTTTCCTTAGGATGACTGGGGAGGTACAGGAAAAGTACAGGTTAGAGGAGACATGGAGAAAACTATGGAAGGTAGTGTGACAGTTCCTTCACATGGAAAAGGGTTATGGTAAGAAAGGCCACCATCAGGCAAAACAGCTCCAGGGCCTCTAAAATGGCAAAGCCTAGAGTGGCTAGCTACTGCTTCAAAGAAGTGTTGTTAGCATTACTGATGATGAGGTTCCCCAAAACAGTTTCAGATACCAGAGCCAGCCAACCCTGCCATGGAAGCCTCAGCCCCAGTGACATGGTTGTGTTGATGTCATTTGAAATAGTGCTGGTTTGGAAGCTGCAGATAGGAAAAAGTGAATTCAGAGGATGCAGGCTGCCAAGTTTCCAAGTATCTCATATGTCAGTGTCTTTTGGTGTTTGAGCACCACAGTAGATAGTCATCTACTCAGCAGCTGAGAGGTGCTCCTGACAAAGAAGGGGGTGGAGATGAACTTGGCTCAAGCATACATTTTCAGAGGATGTAACAGGAGAGCTATTCCCAGTACAGAGAAAATAGGAGAGAGTAATTTTTTTCTTTTAAAGATTAGTGATTTCATCAGGTTTATCAATAGACTTTATTCCCTCATTTAATCTTTTTTTTTTAAGATGTTTCTATTTATTTTGGCATACACGAGATGGGGTGTAGGCCAGAGGTGGGGGGAGGGGTGTGTGTGAGAGGATTCACCAGAAACACAGTGGAGAGCAAAACAGGCAGATCTACTGAAATACACTGCTGAGAGGAGCAGCAGGTGAGACAGGAGAGATCTGCTGTACCATGTGGGTCAGCTCCCTGGCCAGGGATCAAATGGCTGTCAATAGCTTGATAGTGTTGAGACTTAACCTTTTTCACCACCAGGGAGATCCCTCCTCATTTAATCTTTAAAGCAAATTTTTCAACTCAAACTGTCTCACAAACACAATGTTCTAACTCAGCTGTTCACAATGAACATTCACTATCCTGGCAAGAATTATAGAATTAGCTAATTAGGGTACAATTTCTTATATCTGTTTTCTTTTTTCTTAAAAAAAATTATTTATGCATACAGAACTGAGATACAGGCCTGAGGTGCAGGGGCAGTGAGAGGGTTCACCAGAGACAGAGTAGAGAGTAGAACAGGCATTAACGAAGTTAATGAGGGGAGCAGCAGGAGAGACAGGAGAGGTCTGCCGCACCATGTGGGTCACCTCCCTGGCCAGGGATCAAACTTGTGCTGAAGCAGCTGTGGTTAGCTTTGAGCTACCAGGGAGGGCCAACCTATATATCTTTTTTCATTGGGATAAAGATCAATCTGAATATATCAAAAAGCAAATGGCCCAGAAAGACATCTTAGTTGTTGTTGTTGTTGTTTTTTTCACAAATATGGTAATCCCTCTAAATCAAGTTAGACTGATCTTTTCTTCAACATCTGTAAAGCATTTTATGACAATAAAAGAAATTCCAAAGTATGAGGTTTTCATGAGTAGGCTAAAAAGATGCCACTGTGTAAATATTTGAATAAATTGGAGATTTATATTAGGTGAAGCTAGACAAGAAGAGGATGAGATACATAAACAAAAGGGTTTTGTTGCTGATCCAAGAGCAGAGAGAAGGACTGGTGAGATAAAACTCACCAACTCCTCATGAATAAGCAGGTATACAGAGTTTGCATTCCTCCTGCATCACTCCCAGAGCTTGTCAACTATTGCTATTGTCTCTGATGCTACCCTGCCTGACCTGCAAATCACTGAGGCTAGGGCTGTGGTGTTGCCTCAAGCAGTGCCACCTGTGACTACCTGCTGCTACTACAGTCCTGGTGCACCAATTAACTATTGGTGCCACCAGCTCTAGGCTCTCATTAAAAGACAATGCTATCTTTCAAGATCAGCTTTTGTTTGGACTAATGGGTGCTGCAGTCACCATGTGGTGTAGAATGGAAGGCCATTTGTGACCTTAGAAAATCTTTCCTTTTTAAAAACTTCTTCCATTGTTGTTTGCGTCATGTCTTGCAATTATAAGTGCACATGTAAAGACCCACAAACCATGACATTCTCCAGGTTTACACAGTTTCAATCTGTCTACATTTCTACAGTTGCTTCAAAATAAAAATCAATTCATTGGAACATATTCTGATTACATAATCTTGAAAAGCAAGCTCCCTTAGCCTCAAAGCTACAACGCAATAGCAAGGAGGAAATGATGGATTTTCTGCAGTTATCATGTTCTGGACCCTCCTAAAGGGTCAAGGGGATGTGAGGTGCCAGGAAACACTTCTATGTCATTTATGCCAAAATACCATGTAATGCTTTAGAGCTTCAAAGTGGTCTGCTGACGTATTATCCCACAAATATAAGTCACATGCCCTTCATATGATTCTTTTCATCTGGAGAGAAGCAGTGATAAATCCTGGTAGGAATGCTGTTTCTTTATGAAAATCTCAATCTACTTCTTATCTTGTACATCATAGTATCCACAGCTACCCACAGTATAATGAATCGCTTCATCCAAGTGTAGATGCTCCTCACAAAGCATCGTAATCTCCTTAACTTGGTATTGTAGCTTGTTTATGGTTATTATGTCCAACCAAGAGTAATTTTTCTTTTTGGATCTTTCCTAATTCTCTACCATTCCCATATTTGTTAGTACCCAAGCTCAGTCATGTGGGGAAGGGGCTCTTTGTGATGAGCCCTTCCCAACAACAGGGTAGGGGATATTTGACCAGTGCTTTCCCAGAGGGACTTGAGTAAATTCAAGATCCTTATACACCACAGAAATACCTTGTCATTGGTTGGTGCCACAATCTCCTTGGACATCCAGTATAGTTTTCAGGAGTGCATCTGAGACAAAATTGTCAATTTTTCTGTTGCACTTGCTAACATAACAAAGCTTCATGACAGAATTCTCTCATGGGTATCTCTAGCTTCCTACTCTCCTCATCCACCTGAGAAAAGTTTCTTAATATTTAGTTCCATACATCTATAACACTAAAATCCATGTCATACATTTTTTGTGAATGGGTCACACATACAAGTCATACTTCTCCTTTGACAAGTAGAAACCGTTTTTACAAAAAGACTACATCAAAATCAGTATACTAATTTGAACAGAACAGTCTAAGCCTCACTCTAAAAATTTACATAAAATGATCTGGATCCATTTTTAAATAGGCCATATATATCTTTATGTTACCTACCCTTAAATATAAGTAAGATGATTTCATATAAACACAAATGTAACAGTAAAAAGAAACAAAGAAAAAGACCAAACAAAATAAATCCTTGGATTCCGACTGTAGAACTGAGGCGACCAGAAGGAAAGGGGGTAGGAGCAAAGGGTAGAGGATGGACTGTGGTGGAGGGTTATTAGGACTGTGGTAATGGCTCTAGTGTGGCAACATATATTTGAAGAGTTAGGAACTTCTACTACTAAAGCAATATTACCTCAGTAAAAAATAATTTAAGATATTAGTGTATTATATGCAATACTGCATACTTATATATAACA
Organism: Condylura cristata; assembly: GCF_000260355.1. NCBI lineage: Eukaryota > Metazoa > Chordata > Mammalia > Eulipotyphla > Talpidae > Condylura > Condylura cristata. The sequence goes on along the minus strand of NW_004567118.1, from coordinate 13,383,997 downwards.
TTGTATTGATATCTACAAAGAGATCTATCATAGGAATAAGCAAAGAGGAAAAAAGTACTTAAGGTTAAAAAAATGAAGGGAGTTAAGAAATTAGGAAAGTTCAAGAGGAACAATCAACTGGTAGTATCTGCTAAGTCAACACAATTATTAAACACCCACCCAAAATGTAGCAAAATTCATGTAAAGTAAAATTATCACTGCCTGAGGTATTCATAATCTATTACAGAAGGAAACTTGAAAATTATAAGCAAATTTTGTGGTACAAAATAGAATATACTGAGAGTCATGTCTGGGGGAGGGGAGGAAAAATAAAACTCAGGAAGGATTAATACACTTCAAACTTGCAATTTTCCAGAGAGCAAGTAGACTTAAAATGGCTCTCAAAAGATATAGAAGCAGAAAGGAAAAGGCTATTCTATGAAAGGAAGATACAAAGTTGGTATACAAAGTTGGGATACAAAGTTGGTGCTATATAGGGAAGAAGCAGGGAGAAAGGAAAGTGTTTGCTGTAATAGCCTGAATGGAGAATTACTGTATGACCACAATGAAATGAAATTAGGCAGAAAGTTCATGTGGGGGAAATAAGAAAATAAAATGCCTAAAAATTATAGAAGAATTTGACAGAAAAATAGATTTCATCAGAATCTCAGTTCTTTCAGCTCACCTCTGGCTCCTTACCATCATTTCCTCTCATCACTGGCCTAAACTGTATATATGTATTGTGATTCATTACGATTGCCTTCCCAGTGCTTGTCTATAACTCTAGAAGCAAAATACTGTCCATCCACATGGGTTTCCTGGGTATAAATATTAATTCAGCCCATCCAAGCAAATGTGAAATTTTATGCTTGAAGAGAATGCAGCATTCTTATACATGGTAGACCAGAAGGAATGTTGTTTTGCTATTGAAGTAACCAGACTTTCTGGAAAATCTAGTAAAATTTCTTCATTACTAGGACCTCCCTGGTGGCGCAAAGGGTTAAGTCTCAGCATTATGAAGTTATCAGCAGCCACTGCTGCATGAGTTCAATCTCCGGGCAAGGAGCTGACCCATGTGACAGCAGATCTCTCCTGCCTCACCTGCTACTCCCCTTAGCAATATATTTCAGTAGACCTGTCTGTTCTGCATCCCATTCTGTCTTTGGTAAATCCTCTCACTCCCACCACACACACACACACACACACACACACACACACACACTTTTGGCCTACACCCCAGCTCTTCTATGCATAAAGAAATAAATCTTTTACAAATTTTTCTTCATTACTTTAGCAGATATTAAGCATGTATGTATGTAATGGGGACAATTAAGAACAGGACAAATACAGTCTCTGCCCTTATGAAATACATGCTTGAGCAGAAAGGCAAAATATTAGAGATTGACTTCTCTGATCATCAAATTAGATTTTTGCCTTTTATTCTGCTCATGTCCTTTATATGTGAGGAATAACTCAGTAGGATGGGGACAGAAAATGAAATGACAATGAGACATTAGATATTCTAAATGATTGTTTGATGAAGGAAAAGGCAGAATCTTAATTTGGATATATTGAAAAGTGACCATATTTCCTATGTTCTTTTGGAAATATGGCCTGAGCGTCAATGAGAGCATGAGGCTAGCGGTGTAGAAGTCTATCATCATAAAAGAGAGTAAAGGTCTTTAATTGCTTTTTCTGGGCAGTCATTAGTTTAAAACATATGTGCATTTTAGATATTAGGGTTGATAGTCCAATTTGTGGTCAGTCATTACGAAAATTGTCAATTTAGAGGATATGCAGGTAACATACTTGAAGCATCTGCCAACTCATTTTTAGGATTAATTCCACTTACCTGGCTGGTTAGGTGAATGCTGGATCATTAGCCAAAAGCAAATTTACCAAAAAATCATTTTACATAAAAACCAATTCACTGAGCTCACTTAACTCTTTAACTGACGGAATTTATCTTTGTAATAACATTGCAAAGAATATTTGAAGTAATCATGTTTAAAAAAAAAAGTCTTTTCTGACCACCTCCTCAACAACAGCAAGGAATTGGAGCAGAAACAACATGAACATTCTGTGTTACTAAGAAGATGAAAAATGATCAACTAAAAACTAAGTAAATTCAGGGAATTGGTGAAACAGACAGTTTCTGACCAGTAAATGTACCTTTCTTCCCTAACATTTGTTTGCAAATTCCTTCTTAAGTTCTACCTTGATGAAAGAGCACTATTCTACCAAGCAGTAGAGGCTCATTTTCTTTTGTCTAGGGCTTACCAATAACATCACCTTGTCAAACCTGAGGAAACAGTTTCTTTGGATGAAATCAAGGAAAGACTTTAATGCAGTCTGATGTGCCAAAAGACTAAAAATACTGGGAGGTCTACAGGACTTATAAAGATGCTCCACAAAACTACTGTCTTTGTGAAAAAATGAGTATTAAACAAATTGGGCCAATTTGGGCAAAATGGAATTTTATGTATTATCATTTTTTGTATTATCATTACAAAAATGTTAAACCTTTTTAGCATGTATTGTACATGTTAAAATGTGTTCTAAAAAAATTGTGTGAAGGCCCTCCCTGGTGGCGCAGCGGGTTAAAGCACTGCACTAAGAAGCTTAAGCCACTTTCGCATGAGTTCGATCCCCACCTGCCCCAAAAGAGATCCACATGGCGAGGCAGACTTCTCCTGGCCGGCCCGCTGCTCCTCTCAGCAGTGTACTTTGGCCATCTGCCTGTTCTGCTCCCCACTCTGTCTCTGGTGAATCCTCTCACCCTCCGCATCTCTGGCCTGTACCCCAGTTCTGTATGAATAAGTAAATAAATCTTTAAAAAAGGGGGGGTTCTGGCCCCCATGTTTAAAAAAAATTGTGTGAAACTTAAAGTTCTGATATTAAAAAAAAAAAAAGACTGAAATAGAGACCTGGACCAAGTGTTTATATAAAGAACAGGCATTTTAATGCTTTAAAAGCTTTTTTGAAACACGTCAGAATTTTTTTTTTTACAATTCAACATCATTTTATTCTTATAATTGTGGTTTTCTCTCTTCAGATTACAGATTTAACAATAATTATGAGTTGTAGATAATGATTTCAAAAGTAAACACATTTAGTAATTCTACAGCTGAAATAACTACTAACAATTGAACAGACAGTAGATGTCTTGATCAGAAATGCTCTTGCATATATTATACCCAAAATACTAAAATCAATATCTTTAAAATATCAGGAAATTAAAATATCCATTTCCACAAAATGGATATAACACAAAATATACGATATTAAAATATAAATGTAGGCATACATTTAAGTATTAAAGATTTCTAATTCATTTTCCATTTCATTTTTTATTGCAGCATTTATTCATTAAATGAAACAATTTCTAAATTGGTTATGCATACCCTGTAGACACTTTGGAGTGGCAAATACTACACTAATGAAAATGACAAAATGATTAGCTTATGGGGCCCAAGAATAATTATTAAATCTACATAGAAAAGTCAGTATTGGCCCTCCCTGGTGGCGCAGTGGGTTAAAGCACAACACTGAAAAGCTAAAGCCACTTCAGCATGAGTTTGATCCCTGACACTGGCACCGGTACTGGAGGTGACCCACATAATGAATCCTCTCACCGTCCTGGCACCTCTGGCCTGTATCCCAGTTCTGTATGTGTAAGTAACTAAATCTTTGAAAAAAAAAGTCAGTTTTTAGATTCCCAGTAAAAATTCCTTTGGGATCAATAGTACATTGTACTTAGGCATGTCTATTCAGAGAACGTCTGCACAAAACATCAAATCTAATCTACTATAGTCTACTACTGTAGGAACCTTGCCATTATACCTGTCTATATAGAATCTAAGAGCCAGTGGGGTTTTGGAGTCACACAGTTCTGTATGCCAATTTTGTCACTTATTAGTTATATAACTTTGGACAAATTACAAACTTTTTTGAATCCTGAAACCCTTATTTAATAGAGTTTGTAGCCGAATTAAATTTAACCATGCACACAAGCTATTTGGCATATTACCTAATCCACAGTCAAGAACAAATGCTATTGTTATATCAAACAAACCAACAATGACAACACAATACACTCCAGAAAATCCCCAAATCAAAACTATATAGCTAGTCACTAGTTGGTTTTCAATACATGTTTTCAAACAATCTTTCATGAAATTTACCTAAGAAAATATCCAGTAGAAGACTAACAGCTTATGCAAAGAATGTAATTGTAGTGTCATTTAACCATTAAAAAATTAGAGTAAAGGGAACCTCCTTGGTGTAGCAAGGGGTTAAAGTGCAGCACTGTGAAGCTATCCATAGCCACTGTAGCACAAGTTCAATCCCCAACCAGGTAGCTGACCCACATGGTGTGGCAGACCACTTCTGTCTCACCCACTGCTCCCTCAGCAGTAGTGTATTTCAGTAGATCCACCCGTTCTGCTCTCCACTCTATGATGAATCTTCTCACCCTTGCACTTCTGGCCTATACCCTAGTTCTTGTATTCAAAAATAAATAAATCTTTTTTAAAAATTAGACTCAAGGCCCTCCCTGGTGGCGCAGCGGGTTAAAGCACAGCACTAGGAAGCTAAAGCCACTTCCGCATGAGTTCGATTCCCGCCGGCCCCGGAGGTGACCACATGGCGCGGCAGACCTCTCCTGACCCGCCCGCTGCTCCCCTCAGCAGTGTACTTCGTCGATCTGCCTGTTCTGTCCCCCACTCTGTCTCTGGTGAATCCTCTCGCCGCCCCCGAGCCTCTGGCCTGTACCCCAGTTCTGTATGCACAAATAAATAAATCTTTAAAAAAAAAAAATTAGACTCAAATATTTACAATAAGGGACTGATTTAATTATGCATCACCTGCAGATGTAATGTTATGTAAAGATAATTTGGAAATCTATGGAGTAATATGGAAAATATTTACCACACTCATTTATGGATTATATTGAAAAAGGGAAAATACTTAATTAGTACGTTATCATTGCAAATCTAAAATGTGTATGTTTATGGTGGGGGAACTAGGTGGGATTACACAAAATAATGAAATTGTGGAAGGGTGGTAGATTTATGTATTCCTTTATCATCTATCTCCAGGGTTTTTAAGACTCATTTATTTATGCTTATAAGAACTGGGGAACAGGCCAGAGTTGTGGGGGAGTGAGAGGATTCACCAGAGACAGAGTGGAGAGCAGAATAGGCAGGTTGGCTGAAACACACTGCTGAGGGAAGCAGCGGGAGAGACAGGAGAGGTCTGCTGCACCATTTGGGTCAGATCCCTGACTGGTGATCAAATTCATGCTGCAGTGGCTGTGGATAGGTTCATAGTGCTGTGCTTCAACCCCTTGTGCAACCATGGTAGACCCCTGTGCTCATTTTTTTCTACCCATAATAATATGGGCATACCTTCTACACTTCAGGTAATGTGTTGTGAAAGATAAAAATATACGCTGTTAAATAAACCACACTACTTACAAGAAAACTACTAGTCACTAGTAATACTTCCTATGTTATAGGAAATCATGCCCTATACATAGAGTATACATAGAGCAATAAAGAATGTGCAGATAAAAATGCTGAATGTGGCCGTCCCTGGTGGCGCAGCGGGTTAAAGCACAGCACTGAGAATCTAAAGCCGCTTCCGCATGAGTTCGATCCCTGCCTGCCCCGGAGGTAACCACATGGCATGGCAGCTCTCTCCTGACGCGCCCTTTGCTCTCCTCAGCAGTGTACTTCGTTGGTCTGTCTGTTCTGTTCCCTGTTCTGTCTCTAGTGAAGCCTCTCGCCGCCCCTGAGCCTCTGGCCTGTACCCCAGTTCTGTATGCACAAATAAATAAATCTTTAAAAAAAAATGCTGAATGCATCTTTTCCTAGTCTTTAGGTCATAAAACTCTGGTATATTTTTATCTCAAATGCATTCATTCACAGAAAATTGGTGGTCAACAATAGTCAAAACTGTATTGAAATATAATTTTAAGACTAAAAGCTCCAAAATGCTTAATACTATGTTTGTTCATGTAAAGAAAATTGCATTGAAATATCTTTCTGTTCATTTTTTCTTCTTACAAAAATATACTGCTTTGTACAGAATGTTATTATTTTAACATTAAGCTATCTGCAATTTTATATAAAGACAATTTTAATTTGGATTTTCACATTTTCCCTAATGCAGTAGGTTCTCAAACTTCAATGTGCATAAGTACATGTAATTTTTATTCAAGACAAGATTCCTGGACTTTATTGAAATGCTCATTTAATATGTGTGGGCAGGAGAACAAAAATCTGCATTTTAAACAAAGGATTCCAGATGATTCTGAAGTGGGTAATTCATACCCAACACTTTAAACACTGCTGTGATGATTTCGTTTATGATACAGATGTTATGCTTTAATTCATTCATTATTAGCCCAGTGCCTTATATATACAAAATTTAATTCTGTGTATGAAACACGAATTTTGCTTTAAGAAAGGTACTATTTAATAGAGGAGAAAAAGATATGCATGCAAGTGATTCATAATAAAAAGGAAGAAATTAGTGAATGTCCTTTAAAAAATACAGGTAAAATACTGAGTTTAGGAAATGGAATAATTAATTCTAGCTGACCTCAGGGAAATTCTTCTAATTGGAGGTAGTATTTTAGATTATAAAGATGGAGAAAAGAAACTAATAATTCTCTTATTTAATGGTAAACAAGCCTATTAACAGTGCTCCTTCAAAGTCAGAACAATAATTCTCTATCTCTTAAATTTTATATATTGACTTATAAACTAGGTCATGTTCTTATGTTGTCCTGTACATCTACCAGCAGCTTGATGTGCTTCCGTCTCTCCACACAAACAAAGGATGTTTTAGTACTTTTTGTATACTTACTCTGAACAGTGGATACTAATATAGAGAATCATACTTACCCTTTCATAAATCTTTAAGCAGTAAATAGGATTTAAGAATAGGTGAAATGAAAACACCAGGAAGTTTTCAGTTCTAAAAATCACCATAGAGGTTAGTATCAGGTAGCAGAATGAGAGAACCAGTCAGAAAAAAAAAGAGACTTTACAATTTTTAGAATTCATTGTTCTAAAAGCCAAATAAAACAAATGAGAGGGGAGATAAAGCATAAGGCTCTTCTATTTCCTGATTTGTGGCATTTTGTTTAACATTAGTGGCATTTCTATGACTTGCTTAAAAAACCCAGAGGTGCAATGGAAAAAAGTCTCGAGTGCCCAACAATATTGGTTTGATAAATGATTTTCAGGTTATTTCTTAGCTCATTCTTGCAGGTTTACCCTCCTTTATTCGAAGAACTAAAGTTAGGCAAGTCCAAGAGGGTATACCTTCTCATCTCCCAGCTTCTGCATCATAGTCTCTCTGTTGGAATGCCCAGCCCTTAGTGGCCAACTCCTATTTCATCTTCAAACTAGATTTAAGTATCCCCTTTCACAATCTAATGGCCTACACATAGGCACTGATTTCAATGTCCCCACAAAATCCTCTGCATTGTTGTGTCTTAGCTCTTATCAGTATACCGGGGCATCAAGATAACAAGCTTAAAAATCAAACATGTTTGAATTCACTTTCTAATTCTAACACTTATTGCATGACCATGGACAAGTTATGTAATGTTCATAAACATTAATTACCTGATTTTACAAACCAAAAATAATAGTATGTAATGTGATTAGTATTAGCACCTCAGACATAAAACAGCAGCAATATTATACACACATTATACTTGGTGGTTAAATTGTCTGACTTTTCCTCTAAACCACATATTTCTTGAGGAAAGGAACATGTATTTTATTTCTTTATAAGCAACATTTAGCACAGTTTTGGGCATATGGTAGGTGCTTAATGTTTTCTTCTTGGCTAAATAAATATTACTACCATTATAGTAAAATTAATTTGCCACTTGAAATCCTTTCTGTAATGAGGTGGAAAGCAAATGAATAAGAAAATAAACTCCATTAATGTCAACTTCAAAATGAGGTTACTGTCTTAATCACATTGGTTTTAGGATTTACTGTTTTTCACATTATTACAAAATACCTAATAATTCAATAACGTATTTGAATATAACTGATCATAGATACTTCAGGAACTGGAAGACTACAAATTTGCATGGTAATATATTAATCACAAAATTATCAAGCCACATGTACAGCTATATTTAGACAGCTACTTAGAAAAGTTACAGTGAAATAAACCACTTTTTAAAACTAAGAAAATTCTCAACATAGCGATTTTAGTTAAAATCCCCTTTTATTGTCCTTGGGGACATGAGAAATTCAGTTTCATGGTTTGATAATTGTGACCTATGTAAGAATATAAATATATACTAATTACTTAATGTAATATTTAATGGACCTTTCCAATGTAATATTTAATTAGTTGATAGGAATAAGTATTTGTAAGGCGTGATTCTGAGAGAACACTTTTATTTTGTACATGATCTTCAATATATTTTATAGACCTATATTAGATACTGGAATCACATGTCCCATTTTCTCTTCCTCTTCTTAATCATCACAGTTTTACTTAGTATTATATAAACATAAACTGGATATTTAATATAAAAATGAATTCTGACTCTGAAGGACAAACTTTTCTTTGAGTCATTTAAATGTATTATGCAGAGGAATAAAGATTTACAATGATGATGATTACAAAATTATGGTACAGTTTATGGACCCAATTGTGGGAATTGTAATCCATAACATTTCTAGACTATGTGATCACTGGTTAATATTAATTTATAACCTACTGCTAATTGATAACCGGCATGTATTTTATTGATTTCTAAATGATCACATACCGAAAAATGACATTAACACAAATTGCAAACTAATTGTGAAAAATATTCTTTTTACTAAATTTTAAAAAATGAAAAAGAATTTTTTTTTCTAACGAGACACAATGTTGAATAGATCACTACTACACTAGGTATTAAAGCTATATAAAAAATAGATGCCTTTGGCTACTTCAAAAATATTAATGAGGGCCCTCCCTGGTGGCGCAGCGGGTTAAAGCACAGCACTAAGAAGCTTAAACCACTTCACATGAGTTCGATCCCCACCTGCCCTGGAGGTGACCACATGGCACGGCAGACCTCTCCTGGCTCGCCCTCGGCTCCCCTTTGTCGATCTGCCTGTTCTACTCCCCACTCTGTCTCTGGTGAATCCTCCCACCCTCCACATTTCTGGCCTGTACCCCAGTTCTGTACAAATAAATAAATCTTAAAAAAAAAATTAATGAACCTGCGATTAATATAAATTGCAGGATTAGTCATGTACAAAAGGAATAAAATAATTTCCAGGCATTTTAGTGGGTGAATATATTGATATTTGTTTGCCATTATTGTGAACTATAAACTGGTTGTAAACTATCTTTTTTAGTCTTTTGTTTAAAATTTCTGGGTTTCAGGCCCTCCCTGGTGGCGCAGCGGGTTAAAGCACTGCACTGAGAATCTAAAGCCACTTCCGCATGAGTTCGATTCCCGCCTGCCCCGGAGGTGACCACATGGTGTGGCAGACCTCTCCTGACCCGCCCGCTGCTCCCCTCAGCAGTGTACTTCCTCGATCTGCCTGTTCTGCTCCCTACTCTGTCTCTGGTGAAACCTCTCACCGCCCCTGAGCCTCTGGCCTGTACCCCAGTTCTGTATGCACAAATAAATAAATATTTAAAAAAAAAATTTCTGGGTGTCAAATTGTGTTTCGTTAAAGGCAAAACTTTAGAATAACAGTATGTTTGGTTATAAATGGATAACTATACAATAAAATACTAAAAAGTTTTTACCTCTTGCATTTTTTTAAAGATTTATTTATTTATTTATATAAAAACTGGGCCAGAGGTGCAAGGGGTGGGGAAAGAGGATTCACCAGAGACAGAGTGGGGAGAGAAACAGGCAGATGAATTGAAATACACTGCTGAAGGGCGCAGTAGGCAGGTCAGAAGAGGTCTGCTGTGCTATGTGGGTCACCTCCCTGGCTGGGGGTTGAACTCCTGCTGCAGTGACTGTTGATAGCTTCATAGTACTGTACTTTAAACCTGTTGCTCCATCAGGGAGGGCCTTGTTGTATTTTTATTTTAAAATGTGAGTGATATAACATTTTAAGTTATGTATGTGGTTGAATTATATTCCCATCATACAGCATTGTCTGGACTTGTAAGCAAGTGACCTCTTCAAAAATACCCTAAATCAAGATCACAGTCAACTATAAGTATTCTCTTCTTTCCAATATAATTGCACCCTTTACATTTCTTCTTGTGGTTGTTTCTAAGTCATTTCTTTTCCCTAAAACGATCCATATCCATTAGTATAATAGCATTCAGTCAGTTCTATGAGTATTTCTAATAAGTCATCAAATCTCAGTGTGGTTTTAAAAATCCCTAAACTTAAGTTAGGTCAGAAATGAGTGTTGTCTTGTATGAAACCTTCCCTCTGACTTTGTAGCTGAACTCTAATCTCTAACTCCTTATGGTTTGGATCAGAAGTCTTGGAAAACTTTACAGTCTGGTGTGCTTTGCCTTTAACTTCAATTTATCTGAGTAAAAAGAGATATGCTTAAGTAGTGGCTGACAACTAGACAATCTACACAATTCCTCTATCTCCTAGAGGAATCACTTTGGCTACACTGCAAACTTGACGGAATGCAAGGTGTAAACAGAGGTTAAACAGTCTGGCAAGATAGTGCCATTTGAGTGGTAGCACCCTGGCTCCTAGCGGCTACTCCTGGCACCCCCAACCCCCACACCCAGTTCCAGAGCACTTCCTCAGTGTGGTCAAAATTATATGTGCCAGAGTCACCACACGCAAACCCAACTGGCTGAGAGTAAAGTGACATCGGGTGCCTCCTGCTATCTGTGACTCTCATCAAACAACATAATCACAATGTTTTAGAGTATAAAAAAAAGGAATAGGATGTAATGAAGCTTTTGAATACTAATATAGTATGTTCCATAGAATGATTATAGCATTTCCTCTGGATTCCCCAATCTGTTGAGTCGTCCAAGTGAGAGAAAAGGTTATATGTGAATATATGCCAAGTCAGCATTTGTGTTTTCTATCACTAGATGAAAAAAAATAAAAACACTTCTGTATTCTTTACAAACATACACATAAAAGAGGAGATAAAAGTCAGGAAGAATTCACCAACAAAATCAAACTTTAGTTTTGTTTATTTGGGAGCGGGGGAGGGAAGATGGAATTGAAAATTGAGTTTTTGAACAATTTCCCTTCAGAAGTCCTAAAGTCTGAGTAGAATCCTTTGTTCCCCTAACAGTTAAAGTAGGATTGAAAATAGAGTTGGGTGCCATCAATCTAAGCATAATAACCAAAATCATGGCAGAGATCAATCTTTACCCAAGACAACCAAATACTAGTAGTAAGTGTGTGGACAAAGCTCACAGAAAGGAAGAGGTAGCCTGAGAGATAGTAGAAAAACTACTGTACACCTTCTGGACTGTCTCAACTTGGCCAGGCTGAATGATCGGTATTTATTTTCTTCTTTTTTTTCACTAATATGAGTGTTCTTCACTTCTTGTAATAAACACTACATTTCAATAAGAAAAAAGATGTAATTTTAAATTGAGTGAAATTACATGCATTCATGTATTTTTTCACATATATACTACATAAAAGACAAAATTTGTCTTCTCACTTTTTCAAAGTCATTAATGATTCACATAATTAATATAGTGTACTATTAGCATCCATAAACAAAGAGTTTCTTTTCCAATCCATTTTCAAAGTACCCACCCTCACTACTACTGTACACCTTCTGGACTGTCTCAACTTGGCCAGGCTACTGGGATATTTGTCTTACCCTTAGAAAGTTAATCCTGAACTAAATGAATGAATGAGAAAAATGCTCTAAAAATGTAATGACACATGAGTAAAGACTTCAAAGTATTTGTTTCTTTTAGAAATAAATTTTACCCTCAGTATAGTACAGAGAAATAAGACACACAATTTTGGTCCATGTAATCTATATAAGCAGTCTTATATTCACATCTGTTGTAAGACCAGTTAAAAATTTTTATTTTCAAATTATTGCAAAGCTAAAAAATATCTCTTCTCTACCTTTTCAAATAGATTTAGTAAAATAGGAAATCCTAGCATTTTATTATTAGAAAATATTTTAATCTCTTGAAGGACATTTAAGTTTAGAAAAAGGGAGTAAAATAGATACTTTAGGGTTCAATCAATTGATGGTTTCAAATATTAGAATTTTTATCGACACGTAATAGACTAATTCAGTAAAGCAGTTTTATAGTATTGCATACATTTATTATCGATTCTTAAGTTTTAATAAATTGAAACAAAATTGTTTAAATTTTCCTTTAAAAAAGCATTTACAGCCTACAACAGACAGTTCTCACTGAGGGAATTTTTGTCATTTCTTAAGTTATAATTGTTCTCTAAAAATGTTACATGTGTTTTTTTTTATTTCAGCAATACCTAAAAGAAAACAACTTTATCTGAAAAAGTCTTAAGTTGCTAATTACACCTATATTTTATTCGTTTAAACCTTGATCCTTTGTCTATATAACTGTTTATCTCAGGCTAGTCCTGAGCTCTGAGTTTCCCAAAAGGAAGAATGAAAACACATCTACTGTTTCTATTCTGAAACTCTTTTGATAGAAGCAAAATATTTAGAAAAATATTCACTACATTGCAAAATTTCAACCCACTGTATACATAAACCAGTACTGAGAAGCACCTCTTCAGTGAACCTCAGTCTATTTAGCACCTACAGAGTGTACATTTCTAAAATACTGACAGAAAAAACACACTAGAGACTTAGGATACTAGTATTAAAGACAGCATTATTTTCTTCATAAATTTTCACAACTATCATATAAGTGATGTTATATAGTCCAGGTAACTTGATTTTAAACTGTTAGCATCATTAGACAAGCATGACAGTGTTTTTAAAGAACGTTAAGAATTCCCAAAATAAACAAGAGTGGGTGAGTATTTGAGAACATATTTTGAATAAAAATCTCCACCATTCCCAAATAAGCAATTTCAACATATTCATAATCAGAATTGTTTCCAAGCATTTCCTAAGAAATTTGAGAACCAAACATTTCAAATATGTCGAAGAGAGTTTTGAGACTGAGATTATATTGAGATACATTGAAATCATTTGTACGTTAACTTGTCATTTCTGAATCTAGATCCATAGTTTCTTCATCTGCAAAATAAAGTGCTTGGACAAAAAAATGGTCTATCTTTATAATGTCTTCCAGCATTGAATCTTATAACTAAATCACATGGTTTTCTTTTATACATAACATAAAAACTAAAAGCTGTAAATACATATTTTTTTAACTGTTAGGTTTTTTAAAATATTTTAGACCTTGAACATACTTAACATAAACAAGCCAGCCATTTTATATCTGAAAAACAAAAACACCCCAGATTAATAGCAACTGCACAGAACAGTACAAAGGACAGCATTTCTGACTTAAGGTGAAATAATATTTTCAAAGTTTGTTAGTTTTACTTCAAATTCAAACTTCCGTTCTCAATTAGATGACCATCTTATCATCTGAATACTTTGACTAGTTTATAAGCATATCAAAATCTAGATTTCCTTTCATATGGAAAAACACACATATACTTATGATATTAACTCTATGAGTCTCATTTTTTAAAAAAAAACAAACCTTGAATGGCAAATGTTTGTGGTTTCTTTAATGACTCTTTTTAACGGGCCTTCTCTAATAATTTAAATGGTCCTTTAACTTTGCAACTTATAAAGGTAAGAACTGTCAAAACCCAAATAGTCTAATACTGTGAAAATATTTTCCTTCCACTGTGGTAAATATATCCATTTTATTTTGAGCAGGAAGTTGTAAACAACTGTGTTTAACAAATGACATTCACAAGCTTTTTTAGGATAGTTTACAAAAATTAGAAAGAAATAACTCTAAAATCGAATACTGATAATCTCTGAGTGGTAGTACTTATAACAAGACATCTTATTTTTTACATTGTCTTAAAAAGCATCATTGCTTTAGTGATTGAATACTATTTTTTTTAAAGATTTATTTATGCATACAAGAACTTGGGTACAGGATAGAAGTAGGGTGTGGGGAGGTAGGTGATGGTGGTGGTGGTGACAGGATTCTCCAGAGACAGAGCAGGGAGCAGAACAGGCGGACTGGCAAAGTACACTGCTGAGGGGAGCAGGTGAGACAGGAGAGGTCTACTGTGTCATGTGGGTCACAACCCTGGCCTGGGATCGAACCTGTGTTGTGTGGCTGCAGATAGCTTCATAGTGCTGTGCTTTAACCCATTGTGCCACCAGGGAGGGCCCTGGATACGATTTCAAAATAAAATTTTAAATAGCTTATAAAGTGTGGGGCATCAACAAGGTCTACTTCTACAATAGACGTTAATCTTTTTAACATGTGTTAAATGCTTTTTCTCAAGCATATGCTTTAACTGGAAAAATTATTTGATCAGGTGTCCGTTAGGCTGGCTTGAGACAAAATACTTTCCAGGCCTTTCTCTTAATTTAGGCTTTTGAGGAAATTCAAGTGAGTTTGAACTTAATTGCAGTAAATCTTGCAGGAGTAAACTTTGCTGGGGGGGGGTTTCAGAGTAATACCTTCTATTACAACTATACAACTATTAGCAGAATGGCAAAGGGCTCCCAGGTTTACCAATGTTTTCTGGGGCTTTTAAGTATTCTATTTTGAAAGAAACGCAGTTATAAACCCTTTTTTATTTCAAGCCTATAAAAACCAGAACTGGAATAAAAGGCAAGCCCTGACCTTTCTATTTTAGACTTTCATCTGTGTAGCTAAGCCATCTGCTTTCTCTCCCCTTCCCTGTCTTCTTAATGGACTGAAAATACTGCACCTAATTGCAATTTTATCAAACCAATCTGACTTTCCCACTTTGTGACTCGTGCAAATACCAATAATTCCTTAAAAACCCGCCCCCCCACCCCGAGTTTTATCTTTAACCTCAGATACTGGTCTCCTGTGTATTAAGCCATCTGAAGAGCCCTTCACTCTTAAAATTGAGCACCTGACGGAAAATCTAGTCTCTCCTCCTGTAGATATCGAGCTGGCATCACAATATTATTATTGTTGCGGTTACGCAGGAGGATTCTCCCAGTTTCAGCCCAGAAAGGAGTCGTATCTTTCCGCCGCCAAACAACAAGGGACACAGTCTGAGGAAAGACAGACCCGGGTGGGAAGAAGCCTCCTGGAGGAAGAGGCAACTAGCAAGAAGAAGCTCTCAAGACTGGAAGCAAGGACCTTCCGAGGCACCAAGGGGAAAGGGCGTGCGAAGTGCAGCAAGAAGTGGGCGGCCACAGGGAAACCAGAAGAAGGGGCCCGGCCGGAGGGCGCGGGGACCAGGCAAGCGTGGGTAGCTCGCGGCCGCCCGCCGGCGTCCGAGCAGTGGGGGCGCTTTGCAACGCGCCACGCGCCGGTGTGGGGATGAAGACCCGAAAAGAGACCCGTTGGAGGGGCCGAAGAGACCGGGTCCGAGCCCGCGCGGCGGGGACTGCGGACCCACCTCCCACCGAGCCCCGCTACTTAACTATTTGTAGAGCTGCTGCAGGCACAGGTCCAGGCTCTCGCCCTCCACCTCCTCGCGGGTGATGCGCTCCGACAGCGGCCGTGGGAGCGGGGGCAGCGGCGGCAGCTGGGGCTGCGGCGGCTGCGGCGGTACGGCCGATTGCCCCGGGGCGGCGGGCGCCTCCTCCACCTCTTCCTCCTCCTCCTCGCCCTCCGCCGCCACCACCGCCTCTTCCTCCACCGCCTCCTCTTCGGGCTCGGGGTCTTGCTCCTGCTCTTGCTCCCCCTCCTCCGTCGCGACTACAGCGACCACCTCCTCCCCGGGTTCCTCGACCGAAGGCTCGGCCGCCTCTGCCGCCACCAGTTCGGGCTCTGGCTCGGGCTCCGACTCGGGTTCGGGCTCCGGCTCCGGCTCGCCGCCGCCGCAAGGTCCGCGAAACTCGCCCAGGAATAGCTCCAGGAAGCGCCGGTAAGTTTTCTCCTCAGGGCTGCAGCCGGCCATCGCTGCTCATGCCCCGAGGCCCGACCGGGAAGGGGGTGGGGAGAAACCTCGAAAGGGGAGGGGGATGCTCTTGAGCCTCCGGCTCCCGCAAGGGCGGTTAACGGCCGCACCGGCAAGAGCGATCAGCACTAGGTTGCCTGGAGAGGGCTCCCGCAGGCGTGCGCGCCGCCGAGCGCCAACGTGCGCGGCCCGGGGGCGGGGGCGGGGGCGGAGCGCGCCTCCCCTCGCCGGTCTGGAGGGAAAGTTGGTGGCGGGCGCGCGCGCGGGGTCCAGTGGCAGCCCATCCTCTAGCCCTATGAAGAGCTCAGCCTACGCTGCCTAGAGACTGTCACCATGGCAACTAGCTCTAATTAAGAATTTCAGGGTCCCTCCCGTCGAGTTTGTGAGTCGAAAGGACACCCGACTTGCCCAATCGCCAACTCTAAATGTCTTTACTGTATGGATAACCTAGCCTCAAGTGGATCAGAGTGGCCTAAGTCATTTCCAAGTATAAAGGTTGGTCCCAATTGGGTTGGATTTACCTCGGTTTCCTTATATTTTCCTGCCTCCCCTCAGTGTTATCTGTGGAAAGATTCCACCTTGTGAACACCTTTTGTTGTTGATGACACTCGTGGAGTAAGAAGTTCCTTTTGGGTGCTGGCAGGAGCTGAGGCAAGAACAGCATCAAATACCTACCATTTAAATGGTAGATTCCTTCTCATTGAGTCTATGAAGAAAATGGCTTCATCCTCACCTCTTGAAAAAAGGAAACAGATTTAAGGTTAAGTATCATACTTCAAAGCATCAAAGCTGTTAGCCATGCATTGGAATTAGAAGCCAGGCTGTCAAACTCCAAAGCTTCTATGCCCTTTTTCCTTTACTTTTCTTTGCCTCTGGAGATTCATCAGTGCTACATGTCTGTAAGGCCTTAATTGTATAGGGCTTTATAGCTTACTAGTTGTTTTAAAGTTAGAAAACATTATCATTATAATTACATTTTAAAGATGAGGAAACTGAACCTTAAAGACAATGTGACTTTGCTCAAGGTCACAAATGATGCAACAATGACTAAATCCAGGTATTTTCACCAGAAAGTCAAGAAGCCTCCTCTTTTAGTCTCTGCATAATATATATTATTGTTTACTACATAATGTGTATGTTTTCTAAATTTTTTTGTATAAAAATATAGACTTTCCCTCAACCTCTTTTCCATGAACCTTTTTCTTTTCTTTCTTAGATTGAAAACGAAACAACTTTAAATGATTCTAATTTTCTTACCAAACTACACACAAACCTATTATTTTCAAGTCATACTGAGGGGGGTGGGAGAGGAAGAAGTTGTGTTGTTATACAGCTGTGTAGATGATAGCATCATTACTGCATACTGCATGTCCAAGGCAACATATAATTCAGCAAAAACATAGTGATTCTCTATTTTAAAAAACGTTCACAAATTATCTATCCCATCCTCTCAATTTATTATTTCTGGGATATTTAGGGTCTAAAATACTATTGCTAGTCTGTCTTAATGGCAAAAGAAGGGAATCTTCATGCCAACTGTTTTCATGTAATATTGTATTCTAAATCCCTAACCTGATACTATTATTTTAAGATTAAGAGGATTGAGCTCACTAATGTACATTATGGCATCATGTAAAATAGAGTTCCATTCTCTCTCCAAGTTTGAAATTAAATAATACATGATAGAAAGTATATAGTAAATAATGCTGGGGCCTCCCTAATAGCGCAAAGGATTAAGTCTCAGCACTCTGAAGCCATTGGCAGCCACTACAGCACGAGTTCAATCCCAGACCAGGGAGCTGACCTACACAGTGCAACAGACCTCTTCTATCTCACAGGCTGCTCTCCTCAGCAATGTATTTCAGTCCATCCACCTATTCTGCTCCCTACTCTGTCTGCTGAATCTTCTCACTCCCCTGCACTGCTGGCCTACACACCAGCTCTTGTATGCATAAAAAAAAAGAAAGTATATAGTGAATAATGTACATGTGTCCTTCATAACTTATTTTTTGTCACAAATGAAAGACCCAATGAATAAATCTGTTTCTAGAAAAGCTAAAAGTATTTTTACAAATATTTAAAACATTACCAGTGTAGAGCAACTACTCTGAGATGCCAAGGAGCTCTTTAAAACTCATTTGTCTTTGTTTTTAATCCACCTGTTCATTTCCATTTCAGAATATATAGAAAAGATTGACAAAACTTTAGAGATGCAGTCCTAAATGCTCACAATTTTACATCAGAACAACTGTTTAATATCTCAGAATTTGAAACGATGACATTTGGTTCAGGAGTGCATAGCTGTCAACTCTAACAATTCATATCAAGCTACACCTTCTTCCTTCTTAATACAGTTGCCTCCCTCATCTAGATGACATTTATTTGTGACATTAATTTATGACTCAACCCACATATCAAAGGAAGTGTTATATGTTGGGGAAACATTACTACGAAGAGTAAAAGAAAAAGCCCACACTTCTATATCACTATAAATGAGAGGTGTGTTTGCTTATCTTAATAAAGATATTCCTTCACAAAAGATCATTATAGATCCTATTGCAGCCATTTGACAGAGGAGCTTTGCCAGTAGGTTGCTGACAGCAGAGCTGGGATCTCAGAGCAGCTGTGTAGGATGATTTTGCCATTGTCAAGAAGTCTTTTTAGTCATTATTTGTCATTGCTTTCCTTTCCTTTTAAGTTCCTCTCCTTTTATACTTCCTTAATGCCCTTTCTTATTATATATTAAAAATATTGAGTTATGGAAAGCATATGCATCAAGGGGATTTAGATTTTCTCAAAAAGGTTTTGAGATTTTTTTTCTCATACAATTGTTCTCCCTCTGGTCCTTAACTCTTTGGAGGAAATGCACAGTGTCATGGATGGTCTTTTCTTTTTTTTAATAATAGTTTATTTTTACATATTTGTGTGCAATTTTCCATCTCAGTTGCAATCCCCTTGGGCTTCCCATCACCAGATCACCCATGTGCCATCACCATAGTCCAGTGCATGTCCCTCCCCCCACTGTTTTTGATCCCATTCCCCACTCCACCCCCACAAAATGTCTCTGGTATATAGCTGTTCATCGTTATCACTATTTTCTCACCTGTTCCGTTATATTCCTGTTATGAGAGAAACCAATGGATGGTCATTTTAATGATTTCATTTAAAAGGCTAAGAAGTTTCTTGTCATATGATCCAACAATTCCTGTCCTAGATATTTATCCAAGAGAAATGAAAACATGTCTACCAAACATACACACACAAACACACACACCACAAAAAACTGTGTACATAAATGTTCATAGTAGTTATATTCATAAAAACTCAAACTTGAAAATAACCCAGATGACCATTAACAAGTGAATATATAATAAATTGTATATTCATTCAATGGAATACTTTTCAGCAATAAGAAGAAATTAACCACTAATAAAATAATATGGGTGAATGTCTCCCTCATGCTTAGAGGGAAAAAATAGGTACAAAAACCTACATACTATATAATTCTATTTCTATAAAATTCTACTACAGGCATGACTATTACAAAAAGAGATTAGTGATTACCCAAGGACTGAGGTTGGGTAGAGGTTCATGGCAGGGCCCTCCCTGGTGGCACAACAGGTTAAAGCACAGCACTATGAAGCTCTCCATAGCCACTGCAGCATGAATTTGATACCCAGAGGCCAGTGGGGTGACCCACGAGGCACAGCAGACCTCTCCTGACCCACCTGCTGCTCCCTTCAGCAGTGTACTTCCTCAATCTGCCTATTCTGCTCCCCACTCTGTCTCTGGTGAGTCCTCTCACTGCCTTTGCACCTCTGGCCTGTACCCCAGTTCTGCATGCATAAATAAATAAATAAAATAAAAAAGAATTAATTACTGTGTCATTCTTTGTCCTTTTTGCCCTGGTGTCCATTTCTTCTTATTTTCTCTGCTCTGTGTTGTGGGGTGGATGACTCTTTCAGGCTGTATTCACCAGGTTCCTTCAATCACTGATATCCACCTGTGATTTGTCTAGTAGGAGACATTAGCAGGAAATTAAGAGTGGAAAGAGAAAAATCAGGAGTATGTCTTCTCTGTCCTAGTCTTCAGTCCTAATGTCGGCATCTCCTTTGAGTTTCGTTCCCCCAATCACGTCTGCTGAGATTCCAACTTTTGCCTGTGATACCTGCCCCTGAACTCCAGAAACATCATCTTCCATTTGTCCCCCAGCCTAGAAAAGCAGCTACCAGCTTCCTAACCTTACCTCTATATATTAATTGAATGAATATTTGTAATCTCCCAAAATTCGTATTTTGAAATCCTAACCCCGAGATGATAATGCCTAGGAGAATAGGACTTTGGTAGGTGATTAGGTCATGAAGGCAGAGCTCAAATGAATGGGATTAGTGCCTTTGAAAAAGAGGTTCAGAGAGACCCATTCTCCCTCTCACCATATAAAGATACAATAAAAAGAATGTGGCTATCTGTGACCAGACACTTAATCTGTGAAAGCCTTGATCTTGGCCCTCCCAAATTCCAGAACCACAAGAAACAAGTTTTTGTTGTTTATAAGCCACAGAGTTTATTTCATCTTCCCTTTTGGCTTTCTGGCATTTCTATCACTTGTTTAACCAATTCCATATATAT
>NW_004567118.1:13336022-13363242 GCF_000260355.1 Condylura cristata | reverse complement strand
AGATTTATTTATTTATGCATATAGAGGTGGGCTACAGCCAGAGGTACAGGGGCTCACCAGAGAAAGAGTGAGAGGACTCACCAGAGAAAGAGTGGGGAGCAGAACAGGCAGATGGACAAGGTACACTGCTAAGGGGAGAACGGGGTGGGTCAGGAGAGGTCTGCAGCACCATGTGGATCAGCTTGGGGCAGGGATCAAACTCGCAGAGCTTGGCTTAGCTTCACAGCACTCCAACCCACTGCACCACCAGGGAGTCCCCAATTCCCTATATTTTATCTCACGTTTTCTAAACTTGATTTCAACTAATACAATAATATGTAACACTTTACGGAACTATGAAATGGATATGTTGAATGCACCTTATATAATATACACATTCTATGATATGCATTAACATAACCATGAATAGATATTTGAGCTATAAATGGATTGATGTTAAGTAAGTTTAGGTCTCCCAACTGCTACTGGAAGAGTTTACTTGAAGTTAACAGTAAATGATTTCCTCTAATTAAAAATTAAGACTAGGCTGCCAGCAGTTCAAGGGCAGGAAGAAAAGGATGAATAATTAGGATACAGTATTTTAGACAGCAAAAAATATTCTGTATACCTAAATGGTAGATACATGTCATTAGGTATCTGTCCAAACCAATAAAATACAAAGGTTGGACTCTGATGTAAACTATGGGCTTTGATAATTATTATTATGTATCAACAATAAATTGTGTATCAATACTGGCTCATCAGTTATAAAAAATGTACCTCATTGATGCAAGATATTAATAATTGGAAAGCTATGTGTGGAAATAAGGGGATTTATAGAAATTCTTCCTTCAACTCACATTTTTGTAGATCTAAAACTGCTCAAAAATCCCCTATCTTTAAAAATTAATAGATTTAGTATTTTATAGATGGTAAATAATTGTTCATAACTAAGAAAAATTTGCTGACTTCTCAATTTACCTCCAGTTAATATTAGTTTGGTTATGCATATCTAGAATATTGTGTTTATTCTAGAATATGCCTGTTTTTGTTTTTTATAGGCAAAATAAAAATACTACCTCTACAGTCTCATTTTGTTACTGCTACTGATAAAAAAATATTTGATTTGAAACTGATACTATATCTCAAATGGTAAAACACAGTTTATGTTTATAAAATATTGGTAGCTTATATATTTGAGAAAGTGTAATAACATATCTATAAAAAAATCTAGTAGCTTAATAAACCTCAGACCACTGTTTAAGTCTATACCTAAAGTTTACACCTAATAGAAAAGCACTTGCATTTTCATTCATTTTTTTTTAACTGAATGGAAGGCTAACTAATATGTAAGTACTTTGTAAGATATTAATTCAATTGTAATGCAACAGAATACCTGACAATTGAAAACACTAAACACACAAATATACTCAAATAAAAATTCTCTTTCTTCTCAGTATTCTCTAGCTTCTATGTCATCTATATTTGCTGCCAAAAATATTAACTGCTATATTAGCTATATTCTTTTCCTATTACTGGCTAACATGGCCATAACAGCCCAAAACTGCCAAAATTAAAATTAACAAGGAAATAACAGGTCCACATGTACTATTTTCATCAGTTTTAAACAACAGAAGTGCCCAAAAGAGCTTCTATCTTTTTTCTTAAGGTTTTAGCCATTCATGATTACAATCTTTGTTTTTTGGGAGGGGACCCTGGTTGGTGGCGCAAGTGGTTCAAGTACTGTACTATGAAGCTATCTGTAGCCACTGCACCATGACTTTGATCCCTGGCCAGGGAGGGGACCCACATGGCATGGCAGACCTCTCCTGTCTCATCTGCTCCCGCTACTCCCCTCAGTGGTGTATTTCAGTCAATCAGCCTGTTCTGCTCCCCACTCTGTCTCTGGTAAATCCTTCCACATCCCCACACCTCAGGCTTGCACCCCAATTCTTGTATGTATAAATAAATCTTTTTTAAAATAAGTAGCCTTTCACTACCCACACACCAATTCCTGTTCTAAAGTTAACCCATTACTTGTGTTGTTAACACTTGATTAATACATAATTAGAAACATATCCAAAAAATTGGAACTGAATCCTCAACCCCAAATGAAAACTAAATGAGTAACTTAAGGTTTTGCCAACCCAAGGAGAAAGTGGAAGAATAATGCTGGATGATATATCCATTTGGGGTACATTTTTATACAAAGTGTAGAGGAGCCCTTGGAAAGCACAGTGTGGACTCACATGCACACACCTGGAAATACTAGACTCCTCCATGGCACAGCCAAGAACTGGGAGTTCAGGTCATTCCTGCTCACCACTGTCTCTGGTGAATCCTCTCACTGCCCCTGCACCTCTGACCTGTACCCCAGTTCTGTATGCACAAATAAATAAATCTTTAAAAAAATAATAAAAATAAAATAAAATAAAAATCCACTTCAATATCTTACTATTAGTTTTCACTTTATAAAAACCAAAAAATGTTTATGCTGATAAAAATCTATAATTATTATTTTAATGTCCTTTATTTTTTCTTTATGTTTTTACTTAGACTAAATAAATATTAATACATGCAAGAATAGAGAGTAATATTGATCATGTTGTATTTTACTCAGCAGATGCTCATTCCCCAGATTGGAACATCCATCAGAATACTCAGTTGGTTTAAAAAATGGAAGTATGTAACTAACTATGAAAACTCTTCATGAAGGTGTCTTCCATGCTCAGATACTACTAAATACATTATTCTTAGTTAAGAGTGGAGCTGATGGAATTAAGCCAACATGACATTTGTGGCTAGAAGGGAAGATGGAAATGATTCCATTAACTTAGAGTGCTGTAACATATGGTAATCATAGGTGGTAGAATAGCTATGTTGGACAAGGGTCCAAGGAAGCCATGTGGCACAGACATTATCAATTACCACACATGGTAACCATGCTGACACAATGTCTCTTCTCCAGAAAGGAAATGGTTTGGGCATATGAAGAGGCTACTGCTTTTATGAGAAAGCAATTTATAAATGACATGTCTGGCACCAATATAACACACATGATTGCCAGTAATTCTGCTAGTAGAAGATATTAAGATTTGATGAGCCTCCATATACCCAGATAACAGTACAATATATTGCAGCTAATTGCACAAAAGCAGTAAATAAAAAATACCTATGCAAAAAAAAAATAATAACTTGGGTTCTCTACATATCAAATTATTTTTTTTCAAATATCTTATTAAACTCATAAAAATTTTTGGAACTTTACGTCTCTGGAAATATATGCCAATACTTTCATGATTCTTCATTCAAGGTACAAAGCTGGGCCTCCCTGGTGGTACAGAGGTTAAAGTGTCAGCCAAGCTATTGACAGGCACTGCAGCATGAGTTCCATCCCAGGCCAGGGAGCAGACCTCTCCTGTCTCACCCTCTGCTTCCCTCAGCAGTGTATTTCAGTCAGTCTGCCTGTCCTGCTCCCCATTCTGTCTCTGGTGAATCCTCTCACCCTCCACACTTACCCTAATTCTTGTGTATATATATATATATATATGAACAAATCTTTTTTTTTTTAAAGGCATAAAGCTTATGGCCATGGTTATAAAAGTTCACTTTTATCTAAGCTGTCTGTGTGATTTGTCCATCTACTGGGAGACAGAATTACAGTAATTTGTTCAAAGTATGAGAAAGAAATGTTGAATTTGAAAGACATATGAAAACTGGTTTTAAAAACTTAATATACAGGACCTTCCCTAGTGACACAAGGGGTTAAGTCTCAGCTCTCTGAAGCTATGATAGCCACTGCAGCCAGGGAGGTGCAGACCTCTCCTGTCTCTGCAGCTGCTCCCCTCAGCAGTGTATTTCAGTCAATCGCCTGTCCTGCTTCCCACTCTGTCTCTGGTGAATCCTCTCATCTCACCCCTCCCACTTCTGGCCTCTTGTATGCATTAAAAAAAACAGGGTAGACTGAAGGAGAATGAAGATTCAAAGACCAGCTGAGCAATGGCAGGTATTGAGAGTACAGAAAAGAGCAGTGTCAGTGGAAATGAAAATGAACATACATTAAGCCACTATGAAAAATTTGGAATTATAAGGATATGAACACAGAACATGCAGAGTGGACTACCTGCCCAGAGAGACTCTCTAGTGCCTGTTCTGGCTATCTCTGAAAACAGCCTACTTCCAAAGTTAGTGCTTAAAACAAAAACCATTTTGCTATATTTCACAACTATGTAGACTAAAAAGGCTGCTCTAGATGGTGCTCGCTTACAGGTCTCAAGTTACAGTCAGACAGCAGTTTGTTTGGCTCTCAACTGGCTAGATGTCCAAGATGACTCACATACACTATTTTTTCACTTATATTAAAAATATTAAATGCAAAAATGACTAAGACAGAGGTTGTTTTCAGTACATTAATTTGTGTTTCCAAACTGGCAGTGGAGGCTGGCAAGTCAACTGGGAGTTTAGCTGGGGCTGTCAACTATAATGCCTACAAATAGTGTCTCCAACATGATGGACTTAAGGCAGTCAGATTTTTTACATAGTGACTTAGGGATCCAAGAGTAAGTATACCAGTGACTAAGACAGAGGTCATAATTTATGATCTGGTGCCATAAGTAATGCAATAGCACTACTCCATGGTTACTCTATTGGTCAAAGGAGTCAAATGCCTACTCAGATTCAAAAAGACAAAATACACCCACTTCCTGATAGAGAAGGGTCAAAAAGTTCATTTAAAAACTACAATAGAGTCATTACATGCATGAATTTATGACATTTAAGAATTTGAACTTAGATGCTTGGAGATTTGCAAACTTAATTACACACAGGGATATTAACACTAACAATTCTCATAAGAAACATATAAAAATTACAATGACAACATGTGAATTTACAATGAGAATTATTACTTCCGTTGAAATTAGATATTTGTCTTGATCTGGCTATAAACCAAGAAGCTGGGTTGATACTTGAAGCAATCATATAAGAATCCATTGTGATTCAAATTTTAATACCATCAGACTGAGATAGCTTGATGGAACCATTTCCACAATCAGGATCAGTTATCAGGAATCAATCTAAATACTTTCATCTCCTTGAACAGGGCTTGAATGGAATAGTTAAACTGAAGTTTGCTCCACTTTGATACACTTTTTTTTTTCCTAACCATACTATATAGTTACAAACACTTGATTCACACATTTTAAGAATATGACCTCATTCCCTATTTCTTCAAGTTATAATATACAACCACAGCATTATTAATGTTTCGGGTCAAATAATTGTTATGGGGACTATAATGGGTATTTTACAATATTTAACTTGTATCTAACATTTATACACTAGGTATCAATGGTACCTGTTTAAAGTTGTAATGAGCAATATATATCCACATTGTTAAATGTCCCTGGAAGGCAAAACTGTCACAGTTGAGAACCACTTCATTAATAGAATTAAGAGCATGGGTCTAGAGATACTTATATTGGGTTTCTGATAGGCTGTTTCATTGTGGTCTTTGAACAAGTCATAAATTACAATGTACCTTTCTTGTTTTTGGTTACCCGCAAGGGGATTACTATCTACTCATTATATGCAGTTTCAGTGGAATGTCAAAAACAGATTCCTAGTTTCCTCTTGTAGAAGCCAAAGATAAACCTAGTGACCATAGAGGTATATGCAAGTGTCAGTCAATAAGTTAGATTCTTAGGAATTAGAAACAAGTTGCTTTCAAAATTAAACTATGAGATTTTCAAGATCCCTTATGAATAGTAGTAAACCCTCACTCATGACTATCACTCACCAGGGACCATGCTAAGTCCTTTACACAGAGTTATCACACAAAGATTCTATTACACTGTGAGATCTGACAATGACTAAAATTAGGTCAATGGAATATTTTCCCCTCAACTGTCAATTTTAAGCAAGAAATAAGGTTAGAAGAGTTATAGTTCAGGGCCCTGCCTGGTGGTGCAAGGGGTTTAAGCTCAGCTCTATGAAGCGATCACAGCCACTGAAGAACAGAGTTTGATCCTCTACCAGGGAGCTGATCCACATGATGCAGCAGACCTCTCCTGTCTCACCTGCTGTCCCCCTCTGCATGTACTTCCATTAAACTGCCTGTACTGTTCCCTGCTCTGTCTGTAGTGAATCCTCTCACACTGCCCCCCCACATCTGTGGCCTAATTCTTATATACATAAATAAATAAATCTTTAAGAAAAAGAGAGTTAACCCCTTGCGCCACCACAGAGGCCTTATAGGGCATATATTCTAAGACCTCCAGAGGATGACAGAGATCACAGATGATACCAAACACAAAACTCTACATAAACTTTTTTCCCTATGGCAAAGTTTATAAATGAGGCACAGTAAGAGATTTAACAATAACCAAAAAAAAAAAAAACCAAAAACCAATTATAACAATATATTGCAATTAAAGTTATCTGAATGTGGTCTCTCTCATAATATCTTATTGAACATACTACTTTTGGACCATGATTAACCAAGGGTAACTGAAACCAGAAAAGGTGAAATTACTGATAAGAGGGAACTACTTTACTGTATAGTCAAGAAACAACCTACTAAAATATCAGTGATGGTGGTATAAATTGGTAGTTTCTCTGGAGGATAATCTGAGCAACATCTGTCAAAATTTTAAATGCACATACCATCTGACCAATTCCTTATAAAACCTTTGGTTAACCTAAATATCCACCAACAAAAGAATGATTAAATAAGAGTATATCATAAAGTGGAATATCACATAACTTTTTAAAATGAAGACAAATCTGTATGTACTGTTACAAAGTCAGGTACATATTTGGGTCTTAAAGTTTGGGGTAAAGATGTTAAGAAAAATAATTTATATTTTAGGATACATGAAACAACTCTGGAGGGTAATAAGGTTACCTCCTAAAAATGAACTGAGTGGCTAAGGTACAGGGGAGGAAAATTCAGTTTTCATTGAATTTTAAATTTTCTGCAAATATTAGTTAAAAAAATGACAATGTAAACAAAAAATGAAGATCAGAAAATTTTTTTTTCCTCTTGAATAAATGATGTATGTCCTATCATTAGGCCAAAATATATATATAACCAAATGTTTTTCTCTTTGCCTTAATTTAAAGACTTCTTAGTACCAATTCTCTTTCTTTGCTTTTGTCTTATCTGAGTTTTTTTTTTTTTAATTTGGAAAGTAGACATAATTTCTATGAGTTCTCAAGTTCTCCCAAGTGAACCCAACTTTTTACATTTTCATAAAATCACATTAGTAAGGGGGTGTTTAAAAGCTAATATCATACTACACATGAGAGTCAAATGAGTAGGTGCAGCATAAAAAGAGGAATATATCGCGGTCAAAAATACATGAAATCTTGTCAACATGTTTTATGCCAAAATCAGTTCTGAGGGAGCAAAATGTTCTGTAAATTTTAACAGTAACAGTAAATTTAGGCACTGACGTTAACTAAAAATACATATTATGAACAGCCAGCCTCTCTTCTGCAACTCAATTTTTTTAAGCAATAGAAGAATTCAACATTATGTATTAAAACTAAAATGCAATGTATTGGAATGGAAACTCCAGTATCACTGCAAGTAAAAGCCATGTAATTGTCACTTTTATCATATTTTCATTATTGCTCATTAAAAGTAAATATTTAATAATGTTTCTACAAAAGCAAAACCCATAAAATTTTGACAAAATAAATTAGCAATCACTTAGTCTTTTTTTGTTTTGCAAATAAATGAAAGACATGAGAAAATAAAGGTGCTTAAATTGATGTGACTTATTAGTTGAAAATAAAAAGCATCTTGTCTGAATCTAGTTCTATGTTCTTTCTGTCATATTTGACTGTATTTTATCATTGGTAACTAGCTGTAAACATTTTAATAAGAACATTATGAATAAGAAAAATAAAACTCAGTAGAAAGAAAATAAAAATAATTGATCTAAGAAGTGAAAATAAATTTGTTAGTATCAACATTTAAGCTAGTAGGAACAACTTTAATTAAAAATAAGCAAGTTGTCCTAAACTTGATAAAGTAAAAGAAGCTTACAGAACACAAAAAATGTTACTCATATAAGTGTATGAACCATTAAAACACTACTAGAAACAACCCAAATGGCCATGAACAGATGAAGACATTTTAAAAATGTGGTACTTATATATAATGGAATGTTATTCAGTCATAAAAAGAACATAGATGAATCTTGAAATTATTAAGTGAAATAAGCCAACAAAAAAGGGAAAAACATTGCATGATTCCACTTACAAGGAATGTATACAATAGGTAAATTTGTAGAAAACAGAAGTTAGAAATTACCAGAAAATAGGGCCCAGGTGTTAAGTAACAGTGCTATCACCACTAAAGTCTGAGTTCTACCCCAGAACGGGGAGATAACCTTCATGGCTCAGCAGACCTCTCCTGTTTCCCCAACCGCTCTCCTCAACAGTGGATTTCAGTCAATCCACCTGTTCTGCTTCTCACTCTGTCTCTGGTGAATCCTCTCACTTGTGCACCTCTGGACTACATTCCAGTTCTTCTATGCATAAAAAGTAAATTTTCTTTTCTTTTTTTTTTTTTTTCAAAGAAAGAAATTGCAGGCAGATAGACTGAAATTCAATACTGAGGGGAGCAGGGGGTGAGACAGGAGAGGCCTACCAGAATGTGAATCAGCTCCCTGGCTGGGGCTGCATTGGCTGCAGATAGCTTCATAGCACTGAGACTTAACCCCTTGTGCTACAGGAAGGCCCCTTATCTTCATTTTTTTTTTTTAAAGATTTATTTATTTATTCATACAGAACTGGGATACAGGCCAGAGATGCGGAGGGTGAGAGGATTCACCAGAGACAGAGTGGGGAGCAGAACAGGCAGATCGATGAAGTACACTGCTGAGGGGAGCAGCGGGCCGGTCAGGAGAGGTCTGCCACGCCATGTGGTCACCTCTGGGGCAGGCGGGAATCGAACTCATGCGGAAGTGGCTTTAGATTCTCAGTGCTGTGCTTTAACCCGCTGCGCCATCAGGGAGGGCCCCCCCTTATCTTCATTTTTAAAGGTAAAAAATAAAAGAGGGGCATCCCTGGTGGCACAGGGATTAAAGTTTTGGTGTTATCAAGATTTCCCTAGCCACTGCAGGTGTGTGTTGATCCCTGGCCAGGGAGCTGAGCCACATGGCACAACAGACATCTCCTGTCTCACTGCTGGTCCCCTCAGCAGTATATTTCAGTCAATCTACCTGTTCTGTTCCCCATTCTGTCTCTGGTGAATCCTCTCACTCCTTTACCCCCACACCTCTGACTACACCCAGTTCTTGTATGCATAAAGAAATACATCTAAAAAAAAAACATGGCTAAATCATATTTTATAATAAAAATATATCCTTAGAAATATTTAACTTTTATTTTATTAATAACATTTTATAAATAAAATATTTATTTACAAGAATATTTTATATATTAAAATATATATTTATAACAAAACTATTCATGTTAGAGCAAATATATTCTGTCCATTTGAAAAACAGAATTTGTGCTAAATTTTATGTTTAAAGTATTTAGTTGTTCAATAAGTAGTTGTTAAGTATCTATGTGTTAGACATTAAGTAAATGCATGGAGAAACAAGAGCAGACAGGTCAACCTATCATATCTACATTACAAGGTTGCTAGAAGGGTCAAATTAAATGTAAAAGTGCTTCAAAATATACAAACAGTATGTATTTATTTTTATTTTTACTTTTTAAAGATTTGTTTATTTATGCTTACAGAACTGGGGTACAGGCCAGAGGTGTGGGGAGTGAGAGGATTCACCAAAGACAGAATGGGGAACAGAACAGGCAGACAGATCTACCGAAATACACTGCTGAGGGGAGCAGCGGGCAGGTCAGGAGAGGTCTGCCACGCCATGTGGGTCAGCTCCCTGCTGGGGATTGAACTTGTGCTCCAGTGGCTTCATAGTGCAGTGCTTTAACCCACTGCACCGCCAGGGAGAGCCTTAAACAGTTTATTTTAAGGATATAAGAATGTCTTAAATAGTATGTCCCTAAAACTCCAGCTAAATAAATACAACTTGAATAAAGGATAAAATGTTTGTAAAACCAAGGAAAACGTCAATTTAATTGATGATCTGCATGCTTGGTAATGTAGAATTACATATTAAAGATGTTCGTAGGATAATCTCTAAGATTTCCTATAACATAAAGTTTATAGTTGTTTTGCACTACTAAAAGTAAAAACAAAACCAAAATCCTGAGTTAGATTGTCTGAGTTTGTTTGTTTTTTTTAAAGGTTTATGTTTGTTTATTCAGTTATGCATGCAAGAACTGGGACTAGGTCAAAGATGGGGGTTGGAGGAAGAAGATATACCAGATATGGAGGGGGGAGTAGAATAGGCAGATTGACTGAAATACACTGCTAAAGGGAGCAGTGGGCAAGACAGGAGAGTCTGCTGCATCATATAGGTCAGCTCCCCGGTTGGGGATTGAACTCATGCCACAGTGGCTGGTTATAGCTTGAGAGCGCTGAGACTTTAACTTACCTTCCCAACAAGGAGGGCTGATTGTCCGAATTTTTAATTCTGTACTTTTTTTTTTTTTTTAAAGATTTATTTATTTGTGCATACAGAACTGGGGTACAGGCCAGAGGCTCAGGGGCGGCGAGAGGCTTCACCAGAGACAGAGTGGGGAACAGAACAGGCAGATCGACGAAGTACACTGCTGAGGGGAGCAGCGGGCGGGTCAGGAGAGGTCTGCCACGCCATGTGGTCACCTCCGGGGCAGGCGGGAATCGAACTCATGCGGAAGTGGCTTTGGATTCTCAATGCTGTGCTCCAACCCGCTGCGCCACCAGGGAGGGCCTAATTCTGTACTTTTAATAACTTATTTGGAATCAAATTTACTTTCTAAATGCAATCAACGCAGAAAGGAATGTAAAACATTGTAAAGGGTTTCTTAAGATAAAATTTTGAATTGCTTCTATTTGTTTAATCCCCAGAATGAGTAATTTTTGAAGTAGCTACTGTTGTACTAACTGTGGCTATGACATTGTAAAACGTAAAATTTACCAAAACAAAACCCAAACCAAAACTTGTGGCTTTACATGATTGTGTATAAATATCTTTATGTGTGTGAATGAGTTACCAAAAAGGGTGATGACAGCAGTAGCACCGTAAAAGGGCAGGAAGATCACAAGGGACTAAGGGAACAGTTCATAGGTGAACTGGTGGTGAAATTCTATGGGGACTACACCTGATGTAAAATATCTAACAAAGAAAAAATTTAAATATTAAAGAAGAAATATAATTAGTTAGGTTTGTATATAATTTTTGTAATTGTTTGCACTTTTAATGTAATTTTAATATTTTATGAGTTACTCTTGTGACACCTCTATTGACTGACATATTCCAGATGGAGACGGAAATGCTCTGAAAAATCAGACTTTCCACACTAACTTATGTTATGACCCCCCTTTTTTGTATGATCGTAATATCAAAATATTCTGAGCAACCTTCAGCTCACAATTGGATTGCCTCAGCCTCATAAGGCGCTACCTGGCCCTGACAAGCAAGTACTGCACCAGGGTGAGAAATTCCTCTTGAAGTCAAAAATCATTAAACAACTGGCTGATTAATAAGAACAAATGGCTGTTACTGCAAAGTCTCTCTCACTGCCAGAGGAAAACCCAAGTTTTATCACTCTATCTCACAGTAGCCTTCTATTCAGTTTCTAAAGAACCAAACTTCCTACTATCTAGTCTTTGTTTTTAAAGATTTATTTATTTATGCATATAGAACTAGGATACAGGCCAGAGATACGGAGGATGAGAGGATTCACCAGAGACAGAGAGGGGAGCAGAACAGGCAGATCGATGAAGTACTCCAATGAGGGGAGCAGTGGGCGGGTCTGGAGAGGTCTGCCACACCATGTGGATCTCCTCCAGGGTAGGCGGGAATCGAACTCATGCGAAAGTGGCTTAAGCCTCTTAGTGCTGTGCTTTAACCCGAGCCACCAGGGAGGGCCACCTACTATCTAGTCTTTAGATATGGAAGTTCAACGAATTCGCCTATTCAGGTTTTTTATCTTCTAGACTTCAAGGAAATTCACTTAAACTTTCTAACAAGTTTTTCAAAGAACCTTACCTTAAATTGATTTACAAGAAATTTCCTCTTCCTGGCCTCACTTTATTTTACCCCCTAGGATGTCTCTATGAGAATGAAAGCTGTTAAGTAATAGATAATGTTTCAGGGACTTTATTTTGGTTAATCTTCACTGTGGTAAATGTAGTAATATTAGTCTTAAACTTTGTGAGTCTATGTACCTGTTTTAACCTTGATAGACTGATTTTAAAAAATGTTATAATCTCAACTAAAGGTCAAAATGACCCCAACCTATTCTTAGAAAAAAGGTGATTGTGATCTCATATGCTAATATCATGTCATATGCTAATATCATTCCTCTGCCTGTTTGAAATGTATAAAATAAATCTCTGCTGAAGGCAGAGCAGGAAGATTTGCACCCAACTCCCATTCCCATGTCTTCCTTGCGCTTGCTCCCCTTTTTTTCCCCTTTTTCCCCTTTTTCTAGGAATCTCCACTCTCTGACACTGTTCCCACCTTGAGACCCTACCTGTTCTGCCTCCCAATAATCCGTGATCAGGGACAAAATGTCTTCGACACTCTTGTGTTCAGAGGTTTTACTAAGTTTATTTACTCATTGTAAAAGTTTGGAATACAGATTCTTTTGAGTTTTCTACATATCCTGCCATTTCATCTGCACATCATAAATTTTACTTCTTTTTCAATCTTTAGATACCCTTCCCCCTTCCTGCTTTGTTGCACCAATTAGAATTTCAGTATAATGTTGACTGCAACTAATATAATGGTAATTGTACAACATTTGTAGATGCAATTTTATCAGATTATCAGATTAAAGAATTTTTATATATCTGAGGAATTCCTTTTATTTTTCTTTGCTGTCAGTTTTTATCAAGACCATGTATTTATTTTCCTTTATCAAATACCTTTTCTATACTCTGTTATAAGAATTTTTTCTTTGTATATTCTGTAAATGTGTTAATGATATTGACTGGCATTTAAATGTGAAAATAACCTGAATGTCTGTGGGGGGGGAAACATTCCTCTTGTGTTTTGCTTTTAGTGTATTATTTGGCTATATTTGCTAAAAAAAAAACAAAAACGTGATATTCTTTGAAAAATAAAGCTTTCAAAGGCTAAGGAACTATTCATACCTTTTTTCCATTTCATAAATGGTAATGATCATCTATGAATACAGGTAAAAACTAACAAGTCTATCCCAATGCTTTTCAAACTTTAATGTGCATGTGAACCACACAAGGATCATTATTTTTTGAATCATGTTACCACATTTCTTGAATCATGAGGGAGGGCTGAACAAATGGCTCCCCAAATATGTTTACAACTTAATTCTGGGAAATTATGAATGCTATTTACAATGCAGAAGGGGACTTTGCAGATGAGATTAAGTTTAGGACCCTGAGATAGGAAGATTGTCCTGGATTGTCTGACTGGGCCCTAAAATGAATCACAAATATCCTTATAAAAGGGAGGCAAAAAAAAAAAAAAACAACAGGGGGAGGGGCGGAGGCAGGAGACCAAGGGGGGAGGAGGAAACAGGAAAAGAGAGTGGAAGATGGTATACTGCTGTGTTTGAAGTTGGGCTATCAGCCAGGGAATGCAGAAGGCCTCTGGAAGCTAGAAAAAACTTTTCCCCTAGACCCTGTAGCAGGAATGTAAACCAGCTGAGACGTTGACTTTTAGCCTCTGAAACTGATTTTAGACTCCAAAACTGTATAATAATAAATTTTTGTTCTTTTAAGTCACTAAATCTGTGGTAATTTATGATAGCAATAGGAAATTAAAAATGATAATCAATTTCCTTAGAAACATATGCTTTTTAGAAGCACTGTTTATAAAATTAAAAATAGAACAGTAACTAAAATTTTGAACTAAAATTTGAAAGTATGAACTACCATTAAAACCTATCAGAGAGGTAGAGACACTTGTAGGTGAGACATGTGGGGTGGGTGGCAATGGCAGCCATTGCATTAATTTATACCTTTGATTTTCTTCCTTTTGTCCCAGACTTGATTGGCCTCTTCAGCCCCTTTCCTGTAATTCCCTAAGTAGATGGCTTAGGCTTGTGGCAGGTTTTCAGGTCTCTAAGTAGTCTCAGGGCCAAATCTCATTGACATTTAGTCAAGTTAGTGGGTAATTTTGGGTGTTTTACCAGGAAACTAAGCCTTTCTCTTTGCTATACAAACACTAATCTATTAAAGCTCTTACACGCTGGGTCTTCCCTGGTAGTGCAAGGGGTTAAGTCTCAGCACTATGAAGCAATATTGGCAGCCACTGCAGCACCAGTTCGATGCCCGGCCAGGGAGCTAACCCACATGGCACAGCAGACCTTTCCTGTCTCATCCGCTGCTCCCCCTCAGCAGCGTATTTCAGTCAATCTGTCTGTTCTGCTCTCTACTCTGTCTCTGATGAAGCCTCTCACCTACCACATCTCTGGCCTCTACTTAGTTCTTGTATTCATACATACATCTTTAAAAAAAACATTCTTACACATTAAAACAACAAAAAAACCTATCACAGGAAAATTTAATTATGTAGAACACATGAAGGTAAGTTTTTTTATACTATATAAAAGTTTACAACGTTTTTTAAATTTGTGTACATATTTTAAGTTTTCTGTAGTGTTAGAGATTGAATTAAACTTCCCCCAATTTGTATGCTGAAGCCCTAATCTTCAATGTGACTCCATTTGGAGATAGGGCTCTGAGGAAGTAAAGTTAAATGAAGTCCTATGAGAAGGACCTTTATGAGAGTATTCTTGTAGGAGACAACTTCCAGTTGCTTGTTCATGCTCTCAACATCTTGTTCCTGTCATGTGGGAACACAGCAAGAATAGGACTATTTCTGAGCCAGGAAATCCCTCATCAGAAACCTACCATGTTAGCATCTTAAGACTTCCAGACTTCATAACTGTGAGAAAACTTTCAAAGTATCCAACCAAAGTATTTTCTTATGGCAGCCCAAATCAAAACAGTTTGAACTAAGAAGTTGGGTCTGAATGCCTAAATGAGTAGAAGCAACTTAAGAATTAGGTAATGGTTAGAGGCTGGGAAAGCATTAAGTGTATCCCAGAAATAAGGGTATTAAGGGTAATTTTCGGAAGTCTAAGACAGAAATAAGAAACATGTTACTGGAAATTGGAGGACAAGTGATTCCTTTTTAGTGTAACTGTTTTCTAGTGTTCTGCAGAAGACAGAACTTACAAATAATTTAAAACTGGATATTTAACTGAGGTTTCTAAGCAAAGTACTGAAGGAAAGGCTTGGTTCTACCTAACCACTTATTACTATAAATTTTGCAAAAATTTAGCAAGTTCTAAAGAGACTACCAATGGTATGACTGGACAACTATTCCATCAAATTTATGGGAATTATATGAGCAAAAACAATTTGAACTGAAGGCATTAGAGCACAAAATAAAGGAAGACTGTCAGACTTGGATTTTACAGGACTTAATAATATGGCTATCAGCATGCAATGTTCTTCAAAAGGGAAAGATTATTCTGAAGGAGATTCACAAGTCATTTAGAGCAACTGCCTAGGTTTGAACAGATGCTATCAGCAATCTGAAGGGCAAAAACTCTTGCTGAGAGTCTCAGAGGTAAGACCCTAGAGCTAAAGCTGTGGGTGTGATGCTGAGACAAACAGGCCTGAAAGGCTGAGTAAGGAATCACTGAGGATCACTGTCTAGTCTCAGGTATAATAGAATTTGCCTTGCTAAGTTTTAGACTTCCTTACAAGATATTTAAATAAGACTTTGGAGTTGAAGAGTTAATGCTGGAATGAGTTAAGATTTTTTTAATTGTTAGGATGGAATGAATATATTTGCTTGAATTTGTGGGCCGGGGTCTGTAAGGAGGACTGAATT
Source organism: Condylura cristata (assembly GCF_000260355.1). Lineage (NCBI taxonomy): Eukaryota > Metazoa > Chordata > Mammalia > Eulipotyphla > Talpidae > Condylura > Condylura cristata. The sequence continues at coordinate 13,347,289 of NW_004567118.1, read as the reverse complement.
GTGTCCTCATTAAAATTCGTATGTTGAAGTCCTAACCTCCAATATGAGCAGTATTGGAAATAACACTTTTAGGAGGTAACTAAGGTTAAATAAGGTCACATAAGGGTGGACTCCTACTATGGTAAGGTTGGTGGGTTTTTTTTTTTTTTTTTTTAAAGATTTATTTATTTGTGCATACAGAACTGGGATACAGGCCAGAGGCTCAGGGGTGGCAAGAGGCTTCACCAGAGACAGAGTGGGGAGCAGAACAGGCAGATCCACGAAGTACACTGCTGAGGGGAGCAGTGGGCGGGTCAGGAGAGTTCTGCCACGCCATGTGGTCACCTCCGGGGCAGGCAGGGATCGAACTCATGCGGAAGTGGCTTTAGATTCTCAGTGCTGTGCTTTAACCCGCTGCGCCACCAGGGAGGGCCCAAGGTTGGTGGTTTTTTAAGATGAAGAAAGAACAACTGGTGAGGAAGCACAAAGGACTGCTGTGGTAGTGTTTTGGTAGTGGAGGCTGTGTGTGAGATACTGTACTTCTAAAACACAAGCATGTAAACCAAGGTCATTACAATTAAAAAAAAAAGAAAGAAATAGATGGAGAGAGAAAGACCCATCTATCATGTCCATGTACCAAGGAAAGCCTTTGTGAGTCATAACGCAGAAGGCAGCCATCTATCTGCAAGCCAGAAAGAAAATCCTCACCAAAAACAGACCATGCCTGTATACTGATCTTGAACTTCTAGCCTTTAGTACATAAAAAATTTCTGCAAGTTAAGTCTGTGGTAGTTTGTTACATCAGTCCAAGCCCACTAAAATGTAAGTGTATATTACGACCAGAAAAACAAACACTTTCTGAGCAACATCAACAACTTTGAAAGGCTATGTTATAAAAATTTTATTTAAAGAGTTGTAATCAAAAGAAACACATTTGATTTTGTCCATAGTCATGAATCTATAGTTACTTAAAGCAGAATGTTATAATGGTAAATCTAAATTGGTAAAATGAGATCAAGGTTTCCAGATTTGCATAACATAATACCTGTGTCCATCTCTACTGGGCGCCACTAAAAATGAAAACATAGCAAAACATAACTGCAGAACACTGCTTTATAAAACTTTTTCACAGAATCATATTATTTTACCCAATCACTTTATCGATTCAGATTCATACATGCCACACTGTGTGCCTATATTTTAAATAATGCACTTACTATTTGTATACATTACAACTCACAACACCATCACATATGTACACTTTGACACTAGTCGTTGGGTTCCTGTTCTTCTGAGTCTCGTGACCGCTTCCGGGAATTCAAGGAACCTTGTGCTTGTGATGAACATGCCGTAGCAACAACAGCATCTCTAAATCCCTGAGGCTGCAAGATGAAAAAATACACAAGTATGCTTTAGCCACACCTAATAAAACAGTAAATCTTTCAAATATTTTTAAGTAATTGATGAGAATTATTTTATTTTTCTGATAAGGTTCTGATAAAAGTTATCAACCACTGTGAAGGAAGAGCATAAACCTCATAGATAGGTGTCATGTCAGAGTTGTATTTTATATCTAGAGTATTTTACATATACTTATTTATACATATACAAAAATGTATTATAAAAAATGTTCTCTAAGAGATAATTCTAAAAAGCTTTAAAAGGGCAAGGAATTATTTGTAATTAAATTATAAATTTATTTTCAGAATTAAATATTCTACAATAAGGTTTTCTAACTAGGAAACCTTAAATGCACCTGCATAATGCAAAGATTAATTGGATAATTCAGCTTCAGAATCTCTATTTCTATTTTTGTCCTTAGAAAATTAGATGCCAAGAATATATTTGACTTATGATTATTGATACACATTTCAGCCAAACATATATGTTGTATGACATAAACTTACAGAAAGATTAACTTTTTAAAGAGAGATGTATTTGGTGGCTATGACGAATCTATGTATCTACAGAACAAAAAGATGTCTGCATTTTTTCTTTTCTTAAAATCTGTTAACAACTTTCACTTTAAATTTCCTTAATGTCCTGACATTACATATGGCATGGAATGCAATACCATACAAATATTTCCTCTGTTCTTAAGAATAAGTTTCAGTCCAATTGTGACTAGAGTATTCTGTATATATAGTTCTATTCTGGGGATAATGTTCTAAGCATCAAAAGCTGTCCTCAAATATGCTTGCTGCCTACAGAAGTTAACAGGAGCAATTTGTAAATGCTCTCTTTAGATAATTGTTGCCACAAACACCAAAATCCCACTCTAATCAAATAATACTGACTGTGATTTGAAACAGTATTGTAGACTCCTTCTGGCTTGGTGATTTGTACAATGTTGCCAACCTGTTTAGAGAAAAAAATAAATACATACATGTATTCTTAATTAATTCGTTCAGATGAGTGACTTCATAATTTAAATTTATAATTTTTCTGTAATTCTATAATTGTGTTCTCTAATGAAACAAGTATTAAAAATTCTTCCTCTAACCAATAATTATAGTTAAGCATATAATAATTACTATATGAATAACATTTGTTTACATAGGTAAAAATTTTTTGTTTCCTTTACTTATGCATACAAGAGCTGGGGTGGTAGGCCAGAGGTGGTGTGGGGGGCAGGGTGAAAGGATTCACCAGAGACAGAGTGGAGAGCAGAACCGGCAGACTGAGTGAAGTAAACTGCTGACAGGAGCAGCAGGTGAGACAGGAGAGGTTCTGGTGAGTCAGCTTGCTGGCCTGGGATCAAACTTGTGCTGCAGTGGCTGGAGATAGCTTCGTAGTCCTGCGGCTTAATCCCCTGTGCTTTTAGGTAAATTTTTAGGTAAATTTTAAAAGTAACCTAGAAGTCCAGTGTCTCAGAGAGAAAAGGAAACATCAGATGGCTCAGCTTATAGGTGGAATATAGGGAAGCCATTTGGTTCAGGAAAAAAGCAAAATTTGCAAACTGATCATAGATCTGAGGCATACAGCAGGACAGTGGCAAAGAAAGGGGTCAAGCCAGGGGAGAAAAGAGCTGAAGGGACTCTGGTGATGGGCCAGGTGCTAAGGCAGTGGAGAACTAAGTAGTGCTAAGGTATGGGGACTACACCTGAGTAATTAAATATTGTACAAAAATGAACAATGATGTTAAAAAAAATCCAAAGACTGCTTCCAGTAAATTATTTTATGCGTGATATTAATTATACTTAAGAAAGTATAAGGAAATACTTAATAATAGGAAAAATAAAACATTAAGCAGAAGTTATGCTGTATGACCTCACATTTATAAGTATTCCTATACACATAGAGAAAAATTATTAGAAGCCTACAATCGAAAGTTATTTCAGGGCCCTCCCTGGTAGTGCAACAGGTTAAGGCACAGTGCTACGAAGCTGGCCACAGCCACTGAAACTCGAGTTTGATTCCCAGCCAGGGAGGTGACCCACATGGCACAGTAGATCTCTCCTGTGTCGCCTGCTGCTCCCCTCAGCAGTGCACTTTGTCAGTCTGCCTGTTCTGATCCCCACTGTCTCTGGTGAATCCGCTCACTGTTCCTGCACCTCTGGCTTGTACTCAACTTCTGTATGCATAAAGAATTTTTTTTTAAAGATTTATTTATTTGTGCATACAGAACTGGGGTACAGGCCAGAAGCTCAGGGGCGGTGAGAGGCTTCACCAGTGAGAGTGGGGAGCAGAACAGGCAAATCTACAAAGTACACCGCAGCAGGCGGGTCAGGAGAGGTCTGAAACGCCATGTGGTCACCTCCAGGGCAGGCGGGGATCGAACTCATGTGGAAGTGGCTTTAGCTTCTTAGTGCTGTGCTTTAACCCGCTGCGCCACCAGGGAGGGCCCATAAATAATTTTTTTTTAAAAAGTTACTAGAAAGCATGTAGTTTGTTGGGGTTTTTTTGTTTATATTTTTCAAACTTCTTGTAACAAGTATGTATTTTTTGTGTTACCATATAAGTATTAAGATAATTTCCTGGAATATAAATGAGGAACACAAACTCCTGTTATATGAATACAAATAAGCTTGGAACACATTCTTTCAGAGTAATTATGTCCATAAAAATAATAATAATATGGGCCCCCCTGGTGGTGCAAAGGATTACATCCCAGCACTATGAAGCTATCTACAGCAACTGTAGCACGAAATCTACCCCTGGCCAGGGAGCTAACACTCTCGATGCAGCAGACCTCTCCTGTCTCGCCCACTTCTCCCCTCAGCAGTGTATTTTATTATTATTTTTAAAGATGGATTTATTTATGCATCACCCCCAACCTCTGGCTTATGCCCCAGTTCATATATGCATAAATAAAATAAATTTTTAAAAATTGGTTGTATTTTAGGGGGTGAGATTATACAATTTGTGTAATACTTTGGAGCTGATATTCTATCTTTAATGCTAAAATAAGCAGATAAACAGAGGAATGGGGTATTTAAACCTCTCATTTAAAAAAATCACTTTTTGATTCTATAAAGTTACCTAACCTTCTGAAAAATTAATATATAAATTACCTACTCCACTATATGTTCAAAAAGGTTCCCAGTACATTCAACTTTCCTGAGAAAATTAACTTTAAAAAACAAGCTTCAGCAAAACATTTCTATTTTTATTAAGAATCTAAAGTCAAATGGGCATTAAGTATTCAGGTTGAATATCTTCCTCAAATTTCTAGGTAAAAATCATTTTTTTTATTTTATCTACATCTTAAGAGATTTTATTAAACACCAAACTAAACCAAATAATCATTTGGCTCATGGACCCAACTGAGATGAAGCTTAACATATGGCTGAACTACATACTTTGGGTCAGGAAGAAACAAGACAGAAGCACAATTTGTGCTCAAAAGCTGAGCACACATATGAAACACTGTGTGGGGGTGTTGATATATTACTCCACTCTACCATCAGATCTTCTTGGCAAATGATGGCATAATTCTGAACAATCTCAGCTTCATAATATCATGAATATGCTAATTGGAGGGAAAACCACACAATATATAGGAGACAAAACTATTACTCTTAATAACTGTTGGACTATTATTCCATGATTACTCAGAAGGTAAAAATCAGGTATTTCTGTTAAAGGATGAGGAGTAGGACATGACATAGGATACTTAAGTTGAATTTTCAATATAAATTTTCCTCATACAGGTTTCTGTTTTCTACTCAAACAGCAAGTATGTAACTGATTACACCCATCTTTTCCCAATGTGAATGTCTATTTCCATCCTTTTAAGATAAAGTAAACTTTAAAATGTAATGTTTTATACAACATTAAGGACTTAAAGACATGTGGTTTCAACAATGAAAAACAGACTATTTTAATTCTATAAAATGAGTTCAACTTATTTTGATAATAATAAAGTATGTACATTTCTTATGACATATTCACTGCCTGGAAAAAAAGTAGTTTGGAGAAAAAAATTTTACTTAAAAAGGATAAGAGCTATACCTTCAAATTTATAATCAAGGAAATGTTATAATTACATTTCAGAAATGTAATAATAGGAAAGAATGACTCTAGTATAAAGTTAGCTATAAATTGTACATATAGCTATTTCATAGCTATTTGAAAAATTAAACTATGTATTGTGTGACTCCACTTATATGAGATGCCGAGAATTCATCGAAACTGAAGGTATAGTGCTTAGCACAATTAAGGACAGTTAACAAATATTCAATAAATGGTAGCCATTATTTACTACATAGTTAATATTTCTGGGTCTTAATTTTCTCACTACTAGTGATCAATATAAATTCTTCACAGTTATTAAAAAATCACAAGAAGCTATATTACAGAATATGAAATATAATGCCCGTTAACTACCTAGCACAAACAAGTGCTCATTCAAATGACAGTATGGGACCTCCTTGGTGGTGTAGGGGTTAACGCCTCAGCACTATCAAGCTATCACCAGCCACTGCAGCATATGTTGATCCCTGGCTAGGGAACTAACCCACACAGTACAGCAGATGACCTCTCCTGTCTACTTCTCTCATCAGTGTATTTCAGTAGATCCACCTGTTCCACCCCCACTGTCTCTGGTAAGTCCTCTCACTCCCCCCACACCTCTGGCCTACACCCCAGTTCTTTTATGCATAAACAAATACAAATAAAATCAAAATAAATCTTCTTTAAAAAAAAAGAAAAAAACAAGCGACATTATGAGATTCAGGAGAAATTTTAGAGAGTGCTGTATTTCCCCAAAATAAATCTGTTCAAGGCCTTCCTGGTGGTGCAGTAGTTAAAGTTTCAATGCTATCAAGCTACCACCAACCACTACATCATGTGTTGTATCCCGGCAGAGAGCTCACCCAAAGCACAGACCTCTCCTGTCTCGCTGGACTGCTCCCCTCAGCAGTGTATTTCAGTAGGTCCTCATGTTCTGCTCCCTACTCTGTCCCTGATTCCTCTCGCCCCTGGACTTCAGCCTGTACCTAGCTCTCTTATGCATAAATAAATCAATCTTAAAAAAAAAAAAACTATTTTATTGTTAGTAATCCATACAATTCTCTTAATTCCTTTGTAAGGATTGGTCATAAAATGGTTAACTTCATAAGTAAGCATGTAATGTTATAAACCAATACTTCCTTAATTAAAAAGAAAAGGAAGCATAATTTTTTTGATCTTATGGTACCTAACCAATGCTAACTTCCAGAATTTCACAAAGACAGCAAACTTCTCCTTCTGATGAGAGCATTATAAAAATGAAATATCTTGCTTTTCTATTATTTTTTGCTATTTCATAGATGTATTCTATTAGTGAGTATGTTAATATTAGTTTGGAGAAGACTACTACAGAATACTAACTGAAGGGGAATTCCTAAGAACATTTAAAGAGTGGGATGCATTTAACACAAACCTAAATCTAGGAACATACAAGCAAAATGTTCAAAAGATTTTCATTTAGAGAACTAAAGCCAAATCTTCACAATAGGGTTTGTTGCTAAGAAAAGAATTCTTTTTATGCATGCAATGACTTATACATTTGGAAATGGGGGTGGGAGAGAGGTAAGAACAAAGAGGGAAGGAATGCACCATGCACCATGGTGGTAGACTCTGGGTGATTTGGATGTGGGTGTGCTTCGGTGGCAATACCTGATGGGAAAGATCTTAATGTTACCTCAATTAAAAGAATAAATTACTGTAAATAAAAAGAACTTGGGGGTGGAAGTCAATTACAAAACACTGTATTATGAAGGGAAAAGGAGTTAATTGAGCTCTTTGGAAATGCCACATTTAAAAATATATATTTATTTATTATGCACATAAGAACTGTACAAGGGTACAGGCCAGAGATGTGGGGTGAGAAGATTCACCAGAGACAGAGTGGGAAGCAGAACCGGCAGATTAGATGAAATACACTGCTGAAGGGAGCAGTGGGTGAGACAGGAGAGGTCTGCTGTGCTATGTGGGATCCAACTCCTTTTGCAATGGCTGCAGATAGCTTCATAGTGCTGAATCTTAACCCCTTGTGCCAACACAGTCTCAATTTCCCTCTTTTATTGGTGCATTCCCAACCACGTTCTATAGGTTATACCAATGACCACGTTCTCTAGGTTATACCACGTTCTCTAGGCTATACCAATTAATCTCAAAGCAGAGAGGCTGGCATAAATCTGATATTTCAAGAAGTGCAGAATAAATACTTCATGGCTTTTAATTGCCTATTTTAAAGAAAATGAAAGCTGTTTGTCACTTGTTCAGCAGCTTTTTAAAAAAATACACAGGTTTCATGCTGCCATAGTTTTATTTTAAAGAACAGTACTTGTGAAAGATAGATATGTTAATGAATAACAAAAGTAGGATAAAAAATACAGAAGAAAACAAAAATAGATACAATTTCCTGCAAGAACTAGATTAGGCAATCCATCCTATTTTCCCATAAGTAAGTTCTTAAAGTTAACCTCAAAAGTTTTTCTTTTGTCGTGATTTTATTCTTTCAATCCGTACCAGGAACACAGAGTACTTACCTCCTTCCACATGGCTAATAAATGGTACTTGATTTCAAAGAGCTTTAGAAGGGAGCATTCCTTGGCCACCTACTCATTTCAGGTGCACCCCGTCATTTAAATATTTCAAAGAATTTCCTACATACTGAATTGCAGCATAACAACATGTTTCTATTTTGTTCTAGATGATGAAGCACAAGGCCACAAAAACTTTAGTTCTAGGACTCTGTAAATCTCATCCACTGGTCTAGTCCTAAAAAGCTATTAAGTGTTCAGTATAATTAAATATTCAGAATTATTTACTGGTTTCTATACTGACCTTTGTTTTTGGTCCCAATGAAAGATGAGCCGTATTGTAGCAGCATGTCCCCAACTTTCCCCTGAGGGAAAAAAGAACATAAAATAACTGTATATTGCCACACTGATTAGGTTCTAAGTCTCTCAGAATACCTCTGATCAGTCTTTTTTTAAAAAAGGATTTTTTTTTCTTCAAATAACTGGGGTTTGGGCCAGAGGTGTAGAGGGTGGCAGGATTCACCAGAAACAGAGCAGGGAGCAGAATAGGCAGATTGATTGAAATACACTGCTGAGGGGAGCACCAGGGGAGACAGGAGATGCTGTACCATGGGGGTCAGCTCCCTGGCTGGAAGCAATTCATGCCACAGTGGCTGGGTGTTAGCTTAATAGCACTGAGACTTCAACGCCTGTAGCACCAGGGAGGCCCTGACCAAACAATCTTAACTTTACTAATTTACTTTAATTTTACTTCATTTTAGGAGGTCGGAGCAACGTTTTATTATGTAACTTATTATTATATATCTATCCTCACAACAAAGGTTTTTTTCCCCAAGATTTATTTATTTATGCATATGGAACTGGGGTATAGGCCAGAGGTGTGGGGCGGTGAGATGATTCACCAGAGACTGAGTGGGGAGCAGAACAGGCCAACTGACAAAGTACACTGATGAAGTGAGCAGAGGGTGGGTCAGGAGAGGTCTGCCCACCCTGTGGATCACCTCTGGGGTGGGGGACTTTAGCTTCTCAGTGCTGTACTTTAACCCAGTGTACCACCAGGGAGGGCCATCACAAAAAAGTTTTAAGTGCGTAATACAGTGTTAACTAAAGACACATTATTGTACAAATCTCTACAACTTATATTTATACCTGTTGAAAAACAACTGTTTCCTGCTCCCTATGCCCCTAGTCGCTGCCAACTAACATTCTATTTTTTTCTTTTTTTCAAGATTTATTTATTTATGCATACAGAACTGGGTACAGGCCAGAGGTGCAGAGTGGTAGTGACAGGGTTCATCAGAGAGAACAGGCAGACTGACTGAAATACAGTCCTGAGGGGAGCAGTGGGTGGGTCAGGAAAGGTCTGCCACACCATGTGGGTCACCCTACTGGCTGGGGATTGAACTCCTGCTGCAGTGGCTGCGATAGCGTCATAGAACTGGGCTTTAACCTGTTGCACGACCAGGGAGGGCCACTATTCTCTCTTTGACTATTTTAGATTCTGCATGTAAATGAAATCATTCAGTATCTGTCCTTTGGGTCTAGTTTATTTCATTTAATATGATGTCCTCCAGGACAGGATTTCTTTCCTTTTTAAGGCCAAATAATACTGCAATGTGTATACATTACTCATTGGTTTAAGACATCTCCAGTAGTGTTATCTGTACTGCAGTTTAATATTTTAATTGAATCTCTACTTAAAATAGTCTATGCTTGACCCAGTGACATCTACTGGAGGCTAGAAGCCTGAGATCAGGTGTCAACAGGGTGGGACCCCCAGAGGCCATTCTCCTTCACTTATAGATGGCTACCTTCTCCCGGGTCTTCACATGGCCTTTCCTCTAATAATATTCTTAAAGATTTTAGTAGAAACAAATCTCCAGAATTATATTCTAATAAAACCATGCCTGAGATTAGGAAAAGTCAATAATCACTGTAACACAACTTGTATTTAAGTGATTTTACCATTCCTCCTTCCTATGATTGAAAACTTTCTGAGTGGAACATTCATCTTATTAACATTTATATGCTCAGTACCTGATATGATAGCTGCCAGATACTGAATAAATGTTTGTTAAATAACTGAAAGGATTATCTAGTAGCTAAGGACACTGTGCACCACGCTAAGTGAATAAGCTACAGGCTCTATTTTTATGTAGATTATAGTACTTAACAAGCATCATATGAAAGGGGCCAAAAATACTGTGATTAAACATATTTATCTAATTAATTACCTACCCAATGCAGGAACCAGCAAGGCCTGATTTCTATCAATCTTTGTTGTCATCTGATTGGTTAAAATTACCTACAAAAACAAAATGTGAGAAAACTAGGTGAGTCTTACCTCCAAGTTCTCAAGTAAATAGGCTTAGTATTTTAGTACTCTGAATATAATCTAAATAATCTAAAGAGAGATTTTTATATTTATTATTTTAATTTCTTTATGCATACAAGTCTGAGGTATAAGCCAGAGTTGCTGGGGTTGGGGGTAGAAAGGGTGAGAGGATTCCCCAGAGATATAAAGAGTAGGAGGCAGCATGCGTGGATCTAAGGGGGACAACAGGTGAGGCAGAAGAGGTGTGCCGTACCACATGCAGGTTCCTGGCTGGGAATAGAACTCCTGTTGCAGTGACTGGTGACAGCTTGATAGCACTGTTTTTAATCCCTATGCCACCAGGGAAGTCCCTCAAAAATTATTTTAAATGTTCTTCCAATCAGAACTTTTCTCTAGAAATAAGATCGATAACACCGCAGGTTGAAACTAAGGAAGAAATAATACTGCAACTGAAACTGAGGAAGAGCTATAAAAAAACAACTAGAAAAGGTATCCTATTCTGAAAAAAAAAAAAAAAAATCAGTTCCTTAAGAAAACAGAGAGAAACGTCTGTTTGGCTATTCCTATTACAGTGGAAAAATCTTAAAATTTTTGTTTATTTACAAAAGATAAACCTGTGGTTCACCTAGATCTAAATTAGGTACCAACTGGGTTACATGTCATTCTAGTTCCTCTACTCTCTGCTTCCCACGTATTACCTTGCCAGGCATCATATTATAAGCTAAGCAGGAATTTAAATTGATAAGTGACTAGCTATACTAAGTGTTTAATCCCTAGTAACTAGGATATTTACTTAAACAAATATTTTCTAAATTTTAGCATTTTTTGGACATAGATACACTGTCCAATTCTGTAGCCACTGAATACATACAGCTTTTTAAAATTAAACTAGTTAAAAACGGCCCTCCCTGGTGGCGCAGCGGGTTAAAGCACAGCACTGATAATCTGAAGCCACTTCCGCATGAGTTCGATTCCCGCCTGCC
>NW_004567118.1:13245896-13335613 GCF_000260355.1 Condylura cristata | reverse complement strand
ACCTCCGGGGCAGGCAGGGATCGAACTCATGCGGAAGTGGCTTTAGCTTCTCAGTGCAGTGCTTTAACCCGCTGCACCACCAGGGAGGGCCACATCAGCCATATTTTAATAGCTATACAACTACTGTATTAGACTAAGTATTTTCTTTGAAGAAAGTTCTATCAGACAGAAGTGCTTAAGGGAGTATTTAGTTTTTCCATTACATAGCTTGAGGAAAATGTAAATAGACATACTGGTTTACCAGCTGTTCAACATCCCCAAATTAGAATTTGCACTGTTAGCAAATATTTATAAAATAAATACACTGCTTCTGCAAAAATGTCGGGTTTACTATTCTACAAATGAAAATTCTGTGATTCCTACATAGAATGAGTCTTTAAAAATAGTGAAACATCACTTTAAAATTATGAACTTCACTGTTTCAAAAGTCATCTGCTGTCAGATGTTTTACAACAGGTGGTATACTGGTCATATGCAAAACTATTCAGACATAAAAATGATACTAATATATAAGATGTATAAATCTTGAAAACATACTAAGCGAAAGAAGTCAGGCCTAAAAGACCACATATATGATTCTATTTATATAAAAGAATCAGAAAAGACAAATTCATGGATATAGAAAGCAAACTAGTTACTAAAGGTTGAGGGTAGAAAGGGGAGTGATAGGTAAGGATTTATTTTGTTGTGATGGAAGTGTTCTAAAGTTTGATGGTTGTACAATTTAATGTACATGCTAAAAGTCATGGAATTGTATACTTTAAAAGGATGTATCTACACTACCGGTACAAGAAAAAAGTGTCATCATTCTTTTTGTCTGTCTGACTATGGCAGCCAAAATTGAATGGAGCAATAAAGGTGAAAAATATGGAATTTTTGCCACTCAGAAATAATTTCATAAACAGTAAAGGGCCTGCTTTTCTCAAAAAAAAAAAACCAAAAAAAAAAACCCCTAAAATTTGACCTTACAAGGAGTGTTGGAAAATTATCCCCTTCCATTATTGCTTTCTGGCTGACTGCCCATATAAACCTATAGCGATAAACCTAAAAATGAAAGAAAATAAAGATGTATTTCAATACAATGGACAAAAAAAATTCTAATAAATAAATGTATTTTTTTTTTAAAGATTTATTTATTTGTGCATACAGAACTGGGGTACAGGTCAGAGGCTCAGGGACGGTGAGAGGCTTCACCAGAGACAGAGTGGGGAGCAGAACAGGTAGATCGACGAAGTACACTGCTGAAGGGAGCAGCGGGCGGGGCAGGGGGGGTCTGCCTTGGCCATGTGGTCACCTCCGGGGCAGGCGGGAATCGAACTCATGCAGAAGCGGCTTTAGATTCTCAGTGTTGTGCTTTAACCCGCTGCACCGCCAGGGAGGGCCAAATAAATTTATTTTTATAAGTTGTTTTCATATCAGTTCAGCACAAGTATAAAAGACTCTGGGACCCTCCCTGGTAGGCATGCTGCCAGCACTGCAAAGCTAGCAGCTGCAGCTACTGCCGCTTCAGCTTGAGCTGGAGCCCCTGCCCGGGAGGTGACCCACACCAGCACAGCAGACATCTCTTGTCTCACCCACTGCTCCACTCAGTAGCATACTTCATCCATCTGTCTGTTCTGCTCCCCACTCTGTCTCTGATGAAGCCTCTCACCATCTCTGCACCTCTGGCCTGTATCCCAGTACTATATGCATAAATAAATAAATCTTTATAATAAAATAAAAGACTCTGAGCTGTAAAGATATGAGAAAATGAGGGCCCTCCATTGTGGTGCAACTGGTTAAAGCATAGCACTATGAAGCTGTCGCAGCCATAACAGCAGGAGTTCGATCCCTGGCCAGGGAGGTGACCCACATGGCACGGCAAACCTTTCCTGACCTGCCTGCTGCTCCCTTCATCAATGTACTTCAGTCACTGTTCTGTTCCCTCCTCTGTATCTGTGAATCCTCTCACCCCCTCCAATCTGGCCTGTACCCCAGTTCTTGCATGCATAAATAAATAAAACCTTAAAAAATAAAGGAGATTTTCTTTTGCCTTAATACTTTCAGAATTAACTAAACAGACGCATAAAAATACATATGTAAAGTTGTTCAGTAATGAAAAAGTTGGTGCCAGTTTTAAAAATAATCAATAGGCAGCACTGATTATATACTATACTGCAATCACACAATGGTAATTTACTATTGTAGATGTTAAGGCAAAGTACACTAATTAGTATGTATGTGTGGATATTCACAATATATTTAGTAAAAAATAAAACTGCTTTACATTACAGTGCACAATATGATCTCATTGTATGCACAGAATAAGCTTGGGAAAATATGTACACCAAACTAAAAAAAAAAAAAAAAGAACTATCTCTGGGTATTATAAATAGTATAACTGCTTACTTTCTATATTTTTGATTGTTTAGATTCAAATTTCTTTACAATAAGGCCTATATAACTTACAATTATAAAATGGGGGGGGGGAGTCTCCCAGGTGTGCCAGGGGTTAAAGCCTAAGAGTTTATCAAGCTATTGCCTGCCATTGTGGCAAGAGTTCAATCCTGACCAGGGAGCTGACCCACATGACACAGCAGACCTCTCCTGTCTTGCCCACTGTTCCCCTCAGTGTATTTCAGCAAATCTGCTTATTCTGTTCCCCACTGTCTCTGGTGAATCCTCTCATCTCCTATACCTCTGGCTTATACCCCAGTTCTTGTATGCCTAAGTAAATAAAAAGTAAATCTTTTTAAAAAATAAAATTAACACAACTATAAAGTGTACTTACTATCAAAGGTTATACATGGTTATTATCAAGCTAATTTAGAGGGAAAAGTAGGTACTCAATCTGACAAAATCCTCTCTCTAGAAGTGGCCACTCTTAAGGCTGATCAGATTATTTTGCTTCATATATATGTGCAAAATATAAGTGTACAAACATTAATTTTAATTTTTCTCAGAAATAGAACTGCACTTATTATATTGGCACACAACTTCAACTTTTCCACTTGATACATCTGGATATATTTTGTTTAAACATTAGTATGTGTTACTCTTCGTAAAAACTGGACAGTATGCATGTTATTGTTTACTCTTTTTAAATAATAAATAAGCTATTAAATAATATTAAATAATAAATAAGAAATAAGCTATTTCTGTTAAAAACAACCGAAAAAACTAAAAAAGTCTGTGATCCATTAGTCTTGAGCGCCCCCTTCTGGGGCTCTTCACTGATACCAAAATGTTAACTTAAAAATCATTGACAAGTAACCTTTCAGCCTAGTACATAAAAATTCAAAAGAAAAAAAAATGTATGTCTTTAAATTATTTTATCTAAATGTTCTTTATTATTTTATGACATATTACTGGTATGTACTAGAACCTAATCAGGTGAAAAGACAAGAAAATCAAATGAAGCAATTTGACCTCCAAATGCCCTTCCAGACCAAGTAGGTATATCAATGGTGGGATGGGATTGAAGAATGTAAAGTGATGACACATAGGCAATAATGAAAAGAAGTTTCTTCCTCTTCAGCCAGAGAATATCCTTACCTCTCTCTTCACATTTCAAAACTCGAAGAGTTAGCTCTACTTCCAAATGTCTAGGTAGTTTACACAATGCAACATTCCTATCCATCTGAGTCTATGATTATATACTATCAAGACATACAGTTAAAAAAAAAGGGGGCTGTTGGAAGAGCTTGCCTGAAAGATATCACGTATACTTTGACAAACACTACAGTTACCAAACACTACAGTGACATTTCTTTATCTAACAAAGTCCAATTTTAAAATATGGCAACTTAATTATGTCTTTTATTTTACAAAACTGATACAAGAGAATTATGACTAGATTTTTAATAGAAACTAAACCAAACTTCAAACCTTAGTGTCTGAATTACTTGCTTTATAGACATTACTGTTTTGATTCTAACTTTATTGTAGAAGTCTCTTGACTATACTTACAGCTAATCTGTGATTATTTGCAAGGCTGATCATTTGCTGGGCTAAGCCATTTAGTAATCGAGTACGAAGGGATAGATCATCTAGGTCATGTCGAAAAGGAAAAGCAATACCATCCACTATCACTAATCGAACCTAAGTACAGAAGAAATAATGATATTAGCTTTGGTATTAAAAACAACAGAAATGGCATTGAAAAATACCATTTAATTTTGACATTTTTGCCCAAAACAGTCCATTGCAGAAAAAAGAAACACATAAAATCCAGTACTCTATTTTCAATCCTCCAAAGGCTTTATTTTGGAGTTATAAATCACTCATCCATTGCTTTCTGCAGTAATCACCAAAAGTTAAAAAATCCTCTGGATTTGATAATTTATCAACTTTAAAAAAATAACAAAAAGGAATAATAACAATTTTCATATAATTTACAATTATATATCATCTTTATATAAGTATTTTATATTGAAAAACACACTGAAGTCTTGGCACAATTTTTTCCCCCTATCTCATAAGATTGGGTCAAAGAAGAGGCTTTTATGAAGTTATGTCAAAGTTAGTAATTTTTATACACTGTATTTATTCATTCCTTCATTCATCAAAAATTTATTGATAACTACCACCATAGTGAAGAGAAAAGGTCCCTGCTCTTTTGCAGGATATGTTCTAGTGGAATAAGGTACAATTAACATGCACACAAATATATATAATAATTTCTGATAATGATAGGAACTTTCAAAAAACTAAAACTGATGGAAATGATGGAGGAATAAGCAGGTGATAGGGTAGAAAGAGACTAAATCAGGCTGAATGTGAGAAAAGCATCAAGCAAAGTAGGCAAAAGAAAAGTACCTTTAGGAGGGAAAGTCAACTCAAATATAAATGAACATAAACAAAGCTCCTAAGACCCAAAAAAGTTTGGCATATCTAAGGATCAGACAAAAAGTACTGAGAGGGAGTAATAGGAAATTACATCAGAAAGACAGCTGGCCATATATTTGAGGCATATAGCAAAGGAGGATTGGGGGTGTTATCAAAGGTGAGGGAAGAACACAAGAGACTATGATGATGGTTCATAGGTGCTATGATGGTGGGAAAACTGTAGGAATTACACCTGAAAGGAAAACAATGATGTACAAAAATATTATTAAAACTGAAGAAAAAGAGAAATGAGATTGTTCCCATAAATAAAGATAAATTATTCATATTGTGGAAATCTGAAAAAACTGAGGTTGTAGCAAAATATTGCAATGTCAGAAAAATAATCATATCTTCCATTTCCACAAACTAAGGACCAACAAAGACCCCATCAGATTTTAAGAACGTAGAGCTATAGAGAAAATTTGGGTCAGTCTACAAGTCTGATGTGGCTCTTACTACTAAAAAAAAAAGTAATAGATAATGCAATATGTATAAAAACGGGATGACAGAAAAAAACTTAATAATGATCAATTTTGGGGAGAGATGCTAGGAAGCAATAGAAGAGTAATTTTATTTTTCATTTTACCTTTCTATACAATTTGTTTCATAGAAAACTATTCTACCATTATTGGAGGCAGAACTTCTTTCTTTAGTTCCAATTTCTTACCATGGGTATTTAAAAAATTATTAATGCAGAATGAGAGAATGTGTGAGTGACTATATTTGTTAAATAAATATAAAGAAATCATAGAACAGCTAAGAGTGAGACTTTCTGAAATGGTTTGTCGCTCATTTTTCATGTTAATACTGCTGAAGATACTGGCTAGTTATGTTTCAATAGTTTGTCTCGTACCTTTGAATGTTCTGAAAGGAAGTCAGTAAGGAGGTAAACTTGGGCCAGTAGCTCTGTGTAGTCACGACAACGAAAATAATAAATATGGGAAAGAATATTTTCAAGAGTGAAATCCTCCAAAGCTTTTGTGTACTCTGAAATAAACAATCAAACACATTTAAAACAATTAGTTGTACCCGCTTTATTATGTTGGTGATTGTAAAAACAGTATTTTTAACAAAGTGCTTCAAAATTTTTTGAATAATTCTTCAATGAAAAGATGACAAATTATAGTAAAATTATGACAATGAACTATAATTTTATAACTCCTGATCTTTTATTTTCATCTATCCACTTTCTTATATATTAGCTGCTTCACCGTGTGTTTGATTCCTGGCCCCAGAGGTGATCCACATGGCACAGCAGACCTCTCCTGTCTTGTCCGCTGCTCCCTTCAGCAGTGCACTTTGTTGGTCTGCCTAATCTGCTCCCCACTCTGTCTCTGGTGAATCCTCTCATTGCCCCTCTACCTCTAGCCTGTACCCCAGTTCTGTATTCATAAATAAATAAATCGTAAAACAACACTATTTCTATGTAACAAGCACAAAAAAAGCTTCCCAGACACTTTAATTATACAATTGCCTCAGTCATGAAGTCAATTACAAAATTTCAAATATTTTCAGATATAGTTTTCAAAGCTACCTTTGCTTTTACAAACCAATATGAAAGTCAATCTCTACTAAATGTATTGAATACATTTACTTCTGTTAAGATATTCAACATTAGTTTATACCTGACAAGCAGGAGCACAGTGAATTGAAGTCATACATAGAAATAAATACATATACAGGTTTTGCCTTAGAACTCTTACAGTAAAAAGGGCCATAAAAGTGGAAAAAGAGGCTAGTTCAAGTTTTAACATTTCTCATTTTGCAAGAGATTTAATCCTAGTACACCATCAAGTCATTAAGGTTCACATTCCAAATGGTCCCTTGCCCAAGTTTGAGAGGGGTACAATTGCAAATTACCTTTTCATACAGAAAAAAAGAGGACCACGTGTTAACATACCCTCTCCATTATGAGTTTCTGCTATAAGATGAAGGTGCTGAATGCAGGCAGTAGCAAGGTCTACCACTCTCTCAACCATAAAACTTCCCTCTGTATCAATAAAAACCGCTTCACCTTCCACTCCTCCAAAACATTCTGGTATCTGTACATCTACTGCCAACTGCATACTGTCAAAAAAAAAAGAAGTCAAACTAAGAAATCATAATGAATACCTAAAGCGGGAATTTCCAAACTCTAGAGCATCATCCATTGGCTACTAAGTATTTTGTAAATACAAATATACTCTCAAAGATTCTGAATACACTGGGTTAGGGAGAAGATATGCCCATAGAATCACGATTAAGGACTTTTTAATGATTTTTTAACAATGAAAACCTTTTTTTTTTTATCATAAATACATCTGCTTTTAAACATATGCTCAAATTAATTCTATAGTAAAGCAGAGACTGCCTGTTCACCTCAATGGCATTACAATGTTGTATAACAAAATCTGCTATCAAAATAATTATATTAATTTATCAAGGTGGGGTTCTGCAGTACCACAAATAAATTGATTTTTGTTTGATGCACACAAATTTGCACAGTTAAGAACACATGCATGCCTTTTTTGGTTTCCTGAATGTAGACCAATAATATAATACTGTTATTAAGCCCATCCTGAAGAGGGGAACATTTTGTTTTACCATAATTGTGTCTTTCCAACACCTGGTGCACCACAAATTTCTGTTGTTTTGGTTAAGGGTATTCCACCCCCAAGAATATCATCTAGAGCTGAACAGAAGGTAATTATGAAGTTCTGGGTATGCTCCTGCTCAAGAAGTTCCAGTGCTGTACACTTCTTGCCTGACTCAGCTGTACCAACATATCTTGTTTTATTTGTGACACATTCTCTTCTTATAATTTGCAGAGTTTCTAAGGCTTCCTCTTTAGATATCCCGACTTCTGAAAATTAGAGAAAAAAAAAAGACACTTTGCTGTTACAAATTTAAAGTCTAACAGTGTTGAGTTTTCATTAATTTTTAGATAACAGAAGTGATGACAAAAGAATCATAAAAAAGTAATATTCCAAGCTGATTTTCTAAGTTAGTAAAGCTATTTATCTGTTTTCTTAGTCTTCACATATTTTATAGATTTCTTACCTTAGTAACAATTCAGCAACCTATTTGTCTAAGCATTTTGAATAGTGCAAGGGTGTCTCAGAAGGTAGAAATCAAATGTACTAGCTGCCAGTCATTTAACTATGCCCTCTGGTCTTATAAAGCCGTAATTACTTTGTTCTCATAAGATATATAAATTATTTTTCAGAAAAGAAAGAAAATGGTTACTTTAAACTGCTTAAAACAAGGTGCAACTTCAAGAAATGTGTATTATTACTCAAAATTAAAACATGGGCATGATAAATCCTTCATCACTCCAACCTATTTAATGAGAATAATTATTTGATGCACAAATATTTTAAACAATACATTTATACTTTTGCAAGTACACAATTTCATACCCATCCAACAATATGGCCTCAGAAAACAGCATTATAAAAGCTGCTATAGTGTACTTCCCCAATCTGCCTGTTCTGTTCCCCACTCTGTCCCCACCCTTGCATGTCTGGTCTGTACCCGCCCCCCCGTAAGCATAAATAAATAAATCATTTAAAAATATATAAATAAACAAAAGCTGCTATAAAAAATAAATAAGGCGTTATCAATTAGGCGTTTGGTCAGTTCTTACTTTTGTGAGAAAATGAACTATAAATATGGTGCTAACAACAAAATAAATGATAAGGAAATTAATTAAAGTCCTACCCAATTTAAGACCTTCAACTGGTGTCAGATCACTTCGGCTTGTGAATCCTGACTGTATTACTACCATGTGGTCATTATGTTTGGGCAAATTAATTTTTGTGTCTCGGATTTTTTTTCTTCCTTAAAAGGATGATGAGACAATGCATGTAAAAAGCATGATAGAATGCCTAAGCTACCCAAAAATGCTTAAATAATTGTTAGCTAATATTCAGACTCTTATTTCTTCCTTGTAAAACCAATTTGTTGAAAGAAAAAGAGCCATCAAACTGTGGGAAACACAGTGTGAGAATTAAGACTTAAAACTAGTTAACATTCAGTTGGGTCTACATGTAGTCTTGTGTGGTAAACTGAAACACCCTTATTTTCCATTAACAAGCTCGATGACTTAAAATTCTGTTCTACTTTTATTGCACAGTTCTGGGCAGTAGGTAATGTCACATGCACACTGAGAACGATCCCAGCCAGCTTCATTTTTGTATACCTAGGATTTTGTGATTTCCACCACAGTATAAATCTAATGTTCTGGAATGTGAGGTTTTGGGTCTTCTTTCTATTGTTTTCTCCAGGTTGGAGGGGTTGGGTAGGAGGAGCTGGGGACTACTTCCTTTTCTCACTCTTAATGTCTATAGTCCTATGACCCCTCTGCATTTCCCAAATGTAGGTAATCCCTGACTCTTGAATGAGAGCCCTTCTGGGCTTCAATCCTGTTCCACGACTTTCTAGCCGAGTCACCATAAAAAGTGAACTTCCCCGAACATCAGTTCCTTCATCTATATACTGTACATAATAATGCACCCGCAAAAGGGTGACTTTTATTTTTAGTATAAATGATATGGCCCCCCTGGTGTCCAGCAGGCATGGGAGAGGAAGCAATCAGTAAATGTTTTCACGAGCACATTCCGAGAATTCAGACTACTTTTACGTGGCTTCAAGGGGCCGTTCCCACGTAAACGCGGGGAGCCGCGGCGGCGGCAGCGGCAGAATGTGGGCTGAGGCTGAAGGCAAAAGCAGCAAGCCCGAGGCGTCATCGGCGGCAGCCAGCGTCTCAGCTTGCCGCTGGGAGTCGTTACCTTTGCTGAGCTCGGAGGGTTTCACCTCGAGGAGCTCCTCAGCAGTCTGGAAACCCGCAGACACCAGCTTCACACGCACCGCTGGGGACAGAGGGAAACTCAACAAGTCCCGCTGCATTTCAACGCCCGCCGCTTAGGCGCGCAGTGGAGCGGCCCTGCGCGCGCAGCACCCGGCGCCCAAAACCCGGAACCCCGCGTCCGTGACGTCACGCGCAAGGAGGAAGGGGCGGAGCTGCGGCCTGGCTGCACGCGGCCTCGCGCTGCCGTCCTGCGGGGGTTTTCTGCGAAATATACACGGCTTGGTACCGTTTCCGTCGCGACTTCTACGACTCCCTCTTGGGGTCTCCCCATGAGACCTACACCCCGACAATAAAAAGATGGCTGGAAACCAAAGTTTGGAGAGCCAGGCCCACTGGATTTTATAGACCACATGGCCTCACCGTCGCCCTACTTGTGGGCTGGAAGCCTGGGGTTACCAATGGCAGAAACACACACGTAGGCCAATTGCATGGAACAGTCATACACAGATTAATCCGCTTCTCCTTTATGGGGTTCTAGTTCCGGCTCATGTCCCCCGCCCCTTTTCTGCAGCTTTTCCCGCTCCCGCCCTATCCTCGCGAGGCATTGTGGTCCAGCCCCCCCCTGCCCCCCCAGCCGTGGGGCGCCCTACCTCGCGAGGCATTGTGGTCCAGCTCCCCCACAGGCGTGGGGCGAGCTCGGCGCCCCGTCCCCGCACCCACTCACGCCTTCCCGCGAGTGGAGTCTGGAGCACTGTGGTTTCCGAGACCGTTACTTCTTCGCGGCCTGCCTAGCTAAGAAGTAGCTGAACGAGTAGGCAAGTACCATCCTAGGGTTGCCCGGGCCTGGGTTCCCTGGTGCTGAGAGGGAAGAGTTGGCCTCTAAAAGACAGAGGTGGGGAGGGACCGCTGCGAAAGTAGAGAATTGTGAGGGGGTTGAGAAGCGGTTTGAAAGGTAGTTTCCAAATTCGTACCGTAACTAGGTGAGTATGATTTGCTTAGAGAGTAACTCATCCATACCATACTTTTGGCTGCGATTTTTAATCTTAACTTTGCCCAGCTTAAAGGAACTCCTAAAATTTTCAAATAAGAGCTGTCTAAATACCTAAGATCTAGGGGAGAAAGCACTGTTGAGTAATTTAGTAAATCCCACACATTTCAAGTTTTCACAACCTTGAGGAAAATAAGAACTTAGAAATTAAGTGCAGTTCTCTCTCTCTTTTTTTTTTTTAAGATTTATTTATTTGTGCATACAGAACTGCGGCACAGGCCAATGGTGCAGGGGGTGTGAGAAGATTCTCCAGAGACAGAGTGGGGAGCAGAACAGGCAGATGGATGCAGTTCACTGCTGAGGGGAGCAGTGGGCCGGACAGGAGAGGTCTGTGGCGACATGTGGGTCACGGCCAGGGTGGTGATCGATTTTGCACTGAAGTGGCCACCACCAGCTTTGCAATGCTGCGCTCCAACCCGCTGAGCCACCAGAGAGGGCTATAATTGCAGTTCTCTTGAAGCCAAAATTAAAACCTAGTATCTTGTCTTTTACCCAGAACTATCTCCAATTTTTTAAAAAGATTTATTTCTTTATGCAAACAAAAGGTGGGGTGTAGACCAGAGTTGAGGGGTGAGAGGATTCACCAGAGACAGAGTGAGGAGCAGAACAGGCAGATCCACGGAAATACAATGCTAAGGGGAGCAGTGTGTGGGTCAGGAGAGGTCGGCTGCACCATGTGGGTCACCTCCCTGGCCAGGGACTGAACTGGTGCTGCAGTGTCTGCAGCTAGCTTCATAGTGCTGTGTCTTAAGCCCTTGTACCACTAGGGAGGCTCCACTAGCTCCAAATTGTAAGCCCAATTTGTGTAAGAATGTGGAAAATACCAGAAGTTTTGTCCTCATTTTCGTAGAGAGGGACAGTCTGATGGTAATAGTCAAAAGTGTGGTTTGTTTGCCAGTCAATATATTGCTTAATTTCCAGATTGATTTGCTTCTGGGAATGTAGCTGTCATTACATAAATATCTACAGGGAGAATTCATGTTTCTGATTTTAAAGGAACCAGGGTGTTGGGTTAAAAAAGAGATGATGTTAATATATTCTGGGGTAGCTTGTCGGTTAGATCAAACTCAGTGGAGTCAGTTGTGGTTGGAATTTTGTTTCATTAACTGTTGACTCCATCTATAGCTATGCAGTTACGTATTATATCTTATTCAGGCCATTGAGTTGCAAGTGACACTTGTCATTTTCACCATCATCAGTCTTAAGGTTTTTTAAAAATGTATAGTTTGTTCTTTTCACGTTGAGATAAGATTTTGAGGCCAGGCACCAGGAACTAAACAAAGGTAGATATACCTTCCTGTAGTGCCAGGCTTTCTCAAAAAAATGTTATTCTTTCTGAGAGGGAAGAGACGAATCCTTTTAGTGGTAAGTTTTTTTAAAATATTTCTATTAAACAAGATTTAGTATATTGTATAGTAAAATACAAATATAAAATGTTATAGGCAGACAAGACTTTGAAGTCAGATCCAGTTCAAACTGGATATTCAAAAGTCCTCCAAAGTGTCCTGGGTATATGATTTCTTTTCCTTTGTAATTTTTAGTTGCTTGATGAAAAATTTAAGCTTTTGGTAATTGATTATAGAATCATAAAAATATGGATTTTATCACATCCCTGGAAATGACCAACTAACAGCTTTTTCAGCAAGTTACTTAGTGTCTTCATCTGCAAATAGAGATAATATTCAGTGTAATTCTTGAAAGATTAAGTTAATAAACATAAAGCACTTAACACAGAAAAGGAAGATAATCTTAGTCTTTTTCTCCTTTAAAAAATTCTATTATGTGTATTCAGTTAAATAAAAGATGTTGAACACGTTGCAGCAATGTTAAACTAATGTTGAGCAACTAATGCCAAGATTATTTTTTTAATGCTGGCAATTATAAAGTGCTTTAACTTATTTTACTTGATACTTATTATAATCCTTTTGGTCACTTACTGGGGTCCCCTTTTTAAAATAAACATTGAAAATTAAATTACTTAAGCAGATTAAGTATTAGGTCCTAGTTATGTGCAAAATGTCAGGACGAAGAAGAAAGTCTTCTGACATATATAATCAATTAGGATCATTATTATTTCTGATTTGTGCTGCGTTTCTGACTTGTGTGGCTATTTAGATAGAATACTAAGGGTAGGAATGGAATGAGTTATGTTATTGCTATCTGTATTGGTAAGCTATCTCAAAGAAGGAAATACTTTCATGCCAACAGGTAATTTCCTAGAGATATGGGAAAGGAGTAATATGAATATTTCTGTTGTTACGTTAAGCTTATTTTCTTTTAGCTTAAGATATAAAACTTTAAAAATTGGTAACCCTGTAAATTAGTGTTTGGGACTAGAAGAGAATTAAGTGTTCTTTAAACTGAGAAAAAAACTTTAAATGCAAGATTTAGCTTGGAAGTGGTAATGATAGCAATATTAACTGCACAAGCCTTTAACATAGTAGGAGCTCAATTTATATCTGTGGTCTACAAACTCATGAAACAGTCTTCCCTCTGGACCTCTTTGATACCACATTCCTCATTTCCTTCCTACCCACTTGGTTTTCCTGTCTCTATGGCAAGCTCATGTTCCATAATCTGGTCCTTCATTGACTCTGTTCTCTCTAAGAATCTTTCCATATAATTATACTGACCAAATAATCATTGAAACTCTCACTTAGGGGCCTCTCTGGTGGTACAAGGGCTTAAATCTCAGCACTATCAAGCTCTCTGCAGCTACTTTAGCATGAATTGGATCCCCAGCCCCGGATATAACCCACATGGCATAGCAGACCTCTCTTGGCCAGCCCGCTGCTCCCCTCAGCAGTGTATTTCAGTCAGTCTGCCTGTTCTGCTCCCCCATTCTGTCTCTGGTGAATCCTTAATTCCACCCCACACCTCTGGCCTACACCCCAGGTCTTGTATGCATAAATAAATATTTTTTCTAAAAAATGAAAGAAAATCGGGCCTCCCTTGTGGCACAGAGGGTTAAAGTATGTAGCAGTCTGAGTTTATCCACAGCCACTAATGAACAAGTTCGATCCCCAGCCAAGGAGGTGACCCATATGGTGCAGCAGACCTCTCTTGTCTTGCCTACTGCTCCCCTTCGCACTGTCTTTGGTGAATCCTCTCAACCGTCCCTCACCTCTGCCCTGTACCCCAATTCTTGTATGCATAAATAAAATAAATCTAAAAAAAAAAGTCTCACATCCTTTACCACTTCAAATTCAATAGTGGTAAAATACACACAACATAAAAATTACCATTTTAACTATGTAGTTAACTTGTACAATTCAGTAGTCAATTATATTTACAATGTTGTACAATCTCCAGAACTTTCTTGGCTTGCAAAGCTGAAACTCTGTACCCCTTCAGCAACTCCCCATTTATCCCCATTCTCCCAGCCCCAGTGACAACAGCCACTCTACTCTCTCTCTCTAAATGTGATTACTTCAGGCACCACATATAAGTAGTCTCATAAAAATTTTTTTGTGGCTGGTTTATTTCACTTAGTGTAATATCCTCAAAGTTCATCTGTGTTACAGCACATTTTAAAACTGAATAATGTCATACATAATGCCACATTTTGTTGAACCATTCATCTGGGAATAGGTACTTGGGTTGCTTCCATTTCTTGGCTATTGTAAAAAATGCTGCTATGAACATGGGCGTGTGTCCTGCCCCATTTTTTACTTGGACTACTTTAAAAAAATTTATAATAGATCTATTTTTTAATATCAGAAACAATAACTAGTATTTATTGTGCTTACTATAGGCCATGTATTCTCCTCAGCTTTGCCTGACATCAAAACCCATGCTCTTGGCCTAGCTGTCTGCCCACTGCTTACCTCAGCAGTGTACTTCAATAGATCTGCCTCTTCTATTCCCCAGTCTGTTTCTGATGAATCCTCTCACCCCTTAACTTCCCTGTACCTCTGACTTACACCCCAACTTTCTACAATATAAATAAGTACTAAAACTAAAATCTGAGCTCTTAAACCGTATGCTGCTACCCTTTCTCATATGCATATTCTATCATAGAGGCTACTTCTGTTTGTTTCATCTATCTAGTGCAAATATTTCCCATTTTGTCACACGTATTTAAACTTTGTTGCATGAATATTTCTACTTTATTAGATGTTTTATATGTGCAAATCTAGTCAAAGCTTGTATTCAGTTGGGACTTTGGTGACATGCTTAGAAAGTCTTTCCTTTAAAGTTAGAGTAATCTCTTGTGCATACAAGAACTGGGGTACAGGCCAGAGGTGTGGAGGGGTGAGAGGATTCACCAGAGACAGAGTGGGGAATAGAACAGGCAGATTGACTGAAATACACTGCAGAGAGCTGTGGTGAGACAGGAGAGGTCTACTGCGCCATTGGGTCACTTCCCTTCCTGGGGATTGAACTTGTCCTGCAGTGGCTGTGGATAGCTTCATAGTGCTGCGTTTTAGCCCTGTTCTCCCAGTGAGGCCCTGGAGATTTCTTTTGAAAGGCTATGAGATGAAGATGTCTCAGGAATTTCTTTTAGAGTGAATTGCCGGGTAGTCATGTTGTGGCTATTTCAGAAACCCTGAAAAAGCAAAGGGGAATATCCTGTGTTTGTAGTGTTGAGCACAGAAAGGTTTAAGTTTGCATCAGAAAATATTCTTTGAAAACCAGAATATATTCTTGGTTTTCAGCAGTGAAGGCCATCATCATTCACCAGCTCTGCCAACCCCTGAAACTTCTCTAAGTAGGTGTAGGGTGGAACACCTTGTGATCATTTCTTAGTTACCTTTTTTCAAAGTTAGAATTAATTAATGTTTGTGTAACGATTTTTCAAGTTAAGGATGATCATTTGCCTTATGGATATAAAAGAAATAATTTAGTACTTATGCCTGAAGCTCTGAGCTGACAGTATGCCGCTAGCATTTCAGGGACTGGATTATCAATACAGTTTTGCTAAATTTTGCCTTTTTAGGCTTTTTCAGTTACGTGGACACCGTCTTACTTAATTGGAGTGGACATCACGATGAAGTAACTAACTCCTAAGTCCATGGAGGAAGGAGCTATTTATCATGGTTGTATATAAATCTGTAGCGCGTCTGTAACTTGAAATTTTATTTGAAAAGCGCCACTAGCTATTACGAAAACGAGGAGCCCGATGAGGTCTACAAAAGGGGCGTGGATATGTAGATAACCGCGGTGACTGCTGGTTATCATTTTACTACTCGTATATTCTCTAGGATTGTGGTAATTTCCAGATACATAAAATGTTACTGTGTAGTTATAATTGTTTAGAATGTCTTATCATAGAAATAAAGAAGTCAATAAGCTGTATGACAAAAGGGTCTTATCTTAGAGTGGTTTGAATCTAAAGGCGAAGTGCCAGGCGAGGCGAACAACTCATACTTACCTGGCAGGGGAGATACTATGATCACGAAGGTGGTTTTCCCAGGGCGAGGCTCACCCATTGCACTCCGGATGTGCTGACCCCTGCGATTTCCCCAAATGTGGGAAACTCGACTGCATAATTTGTGGTAGTGGGGGACTGCGTTCGCGCTCTCCCCTGGTTAATGGTGTTTAAAGAAAGGCTTTTATGGTGTGCTTTGCTGCTGTTGTGCTTTTGCAGTCGCAGTTTTTTATGCGGTTTATATTGCTTTTACAGTGTTGAAAGTCGGCGCTTTCTGCATTTGTTTTTACTATACCAGAGGACAGTGTACTTAACCACTATTTTCCCTAGCAAGTCCAGTCTTAACTACAAAAACCGTTCATTCACGTTCTTTAAAAGCACCGGGGGCTCTTAGGTAATATGTCTATTTCTGCTTCTCCCAAAGACATGAGCCATTTAATACTGAGGCATGTTACCAGAGTTGCTGATTGAAAGATACAATCCATTTTACGCTTCCGAGCGACAGAAGCCTAAAGGCAGTATTTCTGTCTCTGGCAAGAGACTGTTTCCTTGTCCTTTCCAGCTCCCAGAAGCTTAGCTTGCTTGTGGGTCCTTCCTCCACGTCGTTATTTCTCCTGTTTATTTATACGTGCCCTGTGTCCACATCGAGCCCGCCTAAGTGATAAGGGATTATCGCCTGGTCTCGACAAGTCGTTAGTCAGGCTGCAGAATGTTTTGCCATAATCGATGGTGACCTATTGGGGCGGGGGGTGGAGTTAGACCGGGCGCGTTTCTGGTGGGCCAATACTGCGCCGGGAACTAAAGCAAGCGCGCGGGATTGTCTGCGCACTCCGGTGACGTCCCAGAAAGGGGCGAGGATATGCAAATGAGACAGCGTCGGCTGACCTTCACATTTTACTACATTTTAATACTTGCAATAGCTGCAAGTATTCGTGTACCCCAGATATTATGTTACGCTTTTCGTTGTTTGGAGAGAACGCTATTTTGTGTGTGGCGGTCTAGGGGTTGCATGAAGAAAGTGACCCTGTGTAAGAAGTGTTTGACATCTGAGGGCAAAGTGCCAGGCGAGGCGAGCAACTCATACTTACCTGGCAGGGGAGATACCATGATCACGAAGGTGGTTTTCCCAGGGCGAGGCTCACCCATTGCACTCCGGATGTGCTGACCCCTGCGATTTCCCCAAATGTGGGAAACTCGACTGCATAATTTGTGGTAGTGGGGGACTGCGTTCGCGCTCTCCCCTGGTTTGCTCGTGAAAAAGATAGCTCTAGATATGCGCGTTTGGTTTCCCTCTGCAGAGTTGAGAACATAACAGTGGTTATGTTAAGTATGCTGTTGATATAACTGCTGTGGGTGAGGGAAAACGCTGAGTAACGTGCGTCATTCTCTGGTTGGAAACGGAACTGGTATTGTTGCAGTGGCTACCGTAGTTTACAGTGCTGTGCGGTATTTACTCCTTTGTGCCAACGGGGAGGGTCTTAACTGTAAAGTATTCCTACATATTTATCAAACTAGTCATACTTTGCTACTTTGAAGAAAAAGCGTAATATGTGCACTGAGTTTTTAAACTGCTTTTTCTGCATCTAGTTCTGAATCTATTGATAAACAGAATTACATGAATATTGATATTCTAATGTTAAAACAATTTACATTCTGGGAAAAACTCACTTGTATATTTTGTACATTATGTATTACCCTTTTTGTATACTGCTAACTTTGGTTTGTAATTTTATTTTAAAAAAGATTTATTTATTTGTGCATACGGAACTGAGGTACAGGCCAAAGGTTGCAGGGGCAGTGAGAGGATTCACCAGACAGTGGGGAGCAGAACAGGCAAATCAACGAAGTACATTGCTAGGGGAGCAGCAGGTGGTCAGGAGAGGTCTGCTGCGCCCATGCTGGTCACACACCGGTTGGGGATTGAACTCATGCCTAAGTGAATTTAGCTTCTTAGTGCCGTGCTTTTAACCTGCTGCACCATCAGGCAGAGCCCTGGTTTGTAATTTCTAGAGAAATATTTGAATTTTGTGTCGTTATCCATGAGTAGTTATAATCTGTAGTTTTCTTACAGGTTCTTTTAAGTGGCTTAGGTTGTCAGAAAGATGCTAGCTTCATAAAATAAATTTACGTTAAGCGTGCCACAGAAGATTCTGGTGTTAGTATGATCTGCCAAACCTACCCAATGTTATCAGTATTCTAAGAATAAATGGTACCCAGAGTCTCAGTTCTGTCAAGGTGTGCCTGAGGCTAAATTCCACATGTCTACCTGGGACAGAAAAAGGCAAAAGTGAGTAAATTTTACATAATATGAAGTGAATGGGAGCAGCTCTCTGAAGCCATGGAAGCCACCTTATTTGTGCCAACAAGTTCATAGTACAAAACTAGCAAAGGGTGGCTGTCATATCTGAATGTGGCTCCACTCCTTCCATATCATGCACAGCAACTGGATATTGTCTTGTGCTTGAACTGCCAGTTTCAGGGCATAGTGTTTAGGGTCTGCATTGTTCAAGTCGTCATGTCTATCTGCCGTCATGTCTATCTGCACCAAGCTGCAGAACAAAGAACATGTGACTTAGGGTTTGCACAGGCCAAGTTCAAGTGCTCTGACTGATAGAAGATCCATAACGCCAAGAAAAGGGGTTTTACCAAGTTTAATGTGAATGTCAGGTTTGAAGAGTGCTGACCAAAAAGTGATTCTTCCAAATGGCTGTGAATCCACCAGCACAGCACTTCCCTAACTGCTGCCACTGGAGGAAGGCTGGGCCTTGTGCCGCTGGTGGGCTCTACTTTTTCACTTACCCTTCGGTAACATCTATTAATCAATTTTATCTCTTGTCCAAAAAATGAAATTGGGAACTTTCCCTCCTCTTCTGTGTTTTCAGAGTTGTACTTGTTTTGAGCAGAAGGGTATCATGACAGCTTTAGCAAGATCTCTACTGCTGGCTGTATTAATAAACTGAGAGTTAAGGATAGAAGGGAAATCAGTCAGGAAGCAACTGTAGTCTTCTAGTTAGGGAAAGAGAGTGGCCTTCACCAAAGTGATGACACAGAAGGTTGTGAGAAAGGGGTCAGATTTCTGAACATCTTTTTAAGGAAAAACCAAGATGACTTGATAAGGACTGAATGTGGGATATAAAAGGAAAGCAGAAAAAGATCACCACAATATATAATCTATACCATACACAGATGAGAGACTAGGGTCTCAACATGTCAGGGTACTCAAAATCAGGGGAGGAAGGGTGGCTTTTAAAAAGTTCTTTAAAAAGACTTTATATTGGACCCTCCTGGTGGTGCAGTGGGTTAAAGCACTATGAAGCTAGTCAAATCTACCACAACTTCTGTCTCTGGCCCCAGAGGTGACCCACATGGCACAGCAGACCTGCCTACTGCTCCTCTCAGCAGTTGTGCTTTGTCTGTTCACCTGTTCTGCTCCCTACTCTCTCTGGTGAACCCTCTCACCTCTCCTGCACCTCTGACCTGTACCCCAGTTCTGTATGCATAAATAAACAAATATAAAAAAAGAGTTTATATTATGAAATGTTCACGTAAACTAAAGAGAATATTATAATATATGCCTGTTTAACCACATTTGGCCTCCACATAGATCAACTCAAGTTCAGTCTATTTCATCTATACTCCGCAAACCATAACCCCCCAGTATTGTCTCTTGAAGTAAATCCCACATGTCACAGTATTTTAGTCATGATTATTTCAGCATATACACACACACACAATAGCTTTATCTTTGCCGTTTTAAAACATTTTTATTGAGGCTCAAATACTCATAAAATTCACCAACTATATAATGATTAGTCTATTTTTTAAAAAAAAAATTTATGCATCCGGAACTGGGGTACAGGCCAGAGGTGTAGGGGCAGTGAGAAGATTCACCAGAGACAGAGTGGGGAGCAGAACAGGCCCCTGATGAAGTACACTGCTGAGGGCAGCAGCGGGCATGTCAGGAGAGGGGTCTGTCATGCTATGCGGGTCACCTCCAGGGCAGGTGGGGATCGAACTCATGCTGAAGTGGTTTTAGCTTCTTAGTGCTGTGCTTTAACCCTCTGCGCCACCAGAGAGACAGTCCAGCTTTTGTATGCATAAATACATTTTTAAAAATTCCCGTGCCAACATGTACTTAACTCCTGGTTTCCTTGCCCAAACCTCAGTCATAGGGAACCTATCTCTACAGGTCTGCCTTGTTGAGAAATTTTGCATAAAATGGAATCATATGGTGATAGTTTTTTGTGTCTGACTTCCATATTGTATTTGAGGTTTATCCACTATTTTGTTCTTTTCATTGCTGAAGAATTTTCTGTTAAATATGGCTACATTTTCTTTATCTTTTCTTTCTCTTGATGGATATCTACATTATTACTAGTTTTCAACTATTGTGAATAATTCTGTTATGGGCATTCACATGCACATCATTCTGTAGACATGTTTTTCATTTCTCGTGGGTAAATACAGGGGAGTAGAATGACTCCATGTGATAAAAGTATGTTCAACTTTTTTTTTTTTTTTAAGATTTTTATTGTTAGGGAACAGATAAGAGGTACAGGGGAGTTGAGAGGATTCACCAGAGACAGAGTGGGGAGCACAACAGGAAGATCCATGATAGACACTGCTGAGGGGAGCAGCTGGCGAGACAGGAGAGGTGTCTGCTGCCCCATGTGGGTCAATTCTCTGGATGGGTATCCAGCTTGTGCCGCAGTGGCCGCGGGTAGCCTTGTAGTGCTGAGCTTTAACCCATTGTGCCACCAGAGAGGGCCCCTAAACCGGGACGTTTCTGGTGGGCCAGTACTCTGCCCTCGACATTAGCTAGCGCGCGGGTTTGGCTGTGTCGCCCCAGTGACGTCACTAAAGGGGCGATGAGTATGCAAATGAGCAGTGTCGTCTGTGTTTTCATGTTTTAACACATGTATTTAGAAGAATTGAAAATATTTGTATATCCCAAATATTACGTTATAGCATTAATCATTTGGAGAGAACGCTATTTTGTGTGTGGCGGTCTAGGGGTTGCATGAAGAAAGTGACCCTGTGTAAGAAGTGTTTGACATCTGAGGGCAAAGTGCCAGGTGAGGCGAGCAGCTCATACTTACCTGGCAGGGGAGATACCATGATCATGAAGGTGGTTTTCCCAGGGCGAGGCTCACCCATTGCACTCCGGATGTGCTGACCCCTGCGATTTCCCCAAATGTGGGAAACTCGACTGCATAATTTGTGGTAGTGGGGGACTGCGTTCGCGCTCTCCCCTGATTTTACTGGTTTGGAAGAAAAGACTTTGTTGTTTCACAACTTTCACTTGTTTATAGTTATACATTTTTTTTTTAGTGTTCCTGCTAGTTGTGAATGTTTGTACAAAATTTTCTTTATCTGCTTAGTCACTACTTTTATGCAACTAGCTTTTCTTTCTGTTGAGTTATAAACAGTGAGGGACTTTTGTGAAACAGCTACTGCAAACCTTCAATGCTTTTCTCCCGTGGAGGGGTTTAGGAGTTGAGTTTCAGCCTGTGGAGTAATCCGTAGCTACCGCGGCAGGCAGGAGTTCGACCCCGACCATGAGGTGGCAGCAGACCTCTCCTGATTGCTCCCTTCTGCCGAGTATTTCAGCAGAGCCTCTTGCTATGTGCCCTCGTGAATTCTCTTACAACTCCCTCACCCAGCTCTGGCCTACACTCCACCTCCTGGATGTACAAATCTTTAGTATGAATAAAACACAGGGAGCTCAGTTTGCTTTTTAAAGATTTGTTTATTTATACATACAGAACTGAGGGACAAGCCAGAGGTGCAGGGGTGGTGAGAAGATTCACCAGAGACAAACTGGGAAGCAGAACAGGCCGACTGATTAAGTACACTGCTGAGGGGAGCAGCAGAGGTCTGCCACGCCATGTGGTCACCTCTGGGCCGGGGATGGAACTCATGCTGAAGTGGCTCTAGCCTCTTAGTGTTGTGCTTTTCCCACTGTGCCACCAGGGAGGGCCCAGTTTGCTTTAAATGTCTGAAACATACCAATTTCTGTTTCTCCCAAAGGCATCAACCACTTAATACTGAGGCATGTTACCAGAGTTACTGATTTAAAAATATGATCCATTTTATGTGTCCTAGCGCCAGAAGCCTAAAGGCAGTATTTCTGTCTCTGGCAAGAGACTGTTTCCTTGTCCTTTCCAGCTCTCAGAAGCTTAGCTTGCTTGTGGGTCCTTCCTCCATTTGCAAAGCTAGCAATTTAGTTTCTTCTCTCAGATTATTACAGGGCAGGGAGAGAGGGGCACCAGTGGGCCCCTAAGCCTGCCTGCTCTAAATAGGTTCTGCCATCCACCACATCAAGACAGAACATATAAGACTTTAATGAAAAGGAACTTTAATGCAGTGAATATACAACACAAAAGACAAAGAATATAACTTCTAAATCAAACACTTTAAGTTACCCGTCCCCTCGTGGGCCAAAGTCCACCCAATAGAGATTGGTCAAAAGCACAGTCTGAAAGCTTCCACAAGACTAAAGCACCTTCTGGCCAGCTGGGACCCATCGAGAATGGTCAGAACTGGCCAGACAAGTCTGGAAGAGCAAAATCAAAATCAATATACACTGCCATAGTCGGCCTCCCCACGGGTCTCTCACCCACATCTCTTTCAAGCAGGCCAAGGCCAAGAAATAAACACGGTTTCTTCACTTGTCTCCCTTTGCTCCATGTGGCTTCCTCAGGTCTCCTGGCTCACCATCCTGCTTCCTTCCTCCACAGATTCTTTCTCAGCTCTGCTCAGCTCCACCCTCCTTCTGGGTGGGGCTGGGAACCTGGAACTTCCCCTTTTCCTGGGGACCCCCTGGTCCACGTCCACATTGAGCCCGCCTAAGTGATAAGGGATTATCGCCTGGTCTCGACAAGTCGTTAGTCAGGCTGCAGAATGTCTTGCCATAATCGATGGTGACCTATTGGGGCGGGGGGTGGAGTTAGACCGGGCGCGTTTCTGTTGGGCCAATACTGCGCCCGCAACTAAAGCAAGCGCGCGGGTTTGTCTGCGCACTCCGGTGACGTCCCAGAAAGGGGCGAGGATATGCAAATGAGACAGCGTCGGCTGACCTTCACATTTTACTACACTTTAATACTTGCAATAGCTGCAAGTATTCGTGTACCCCAGATATTATGTTACGCTTTTCGTTGTTTGGAGAGAACGCTATTTTGTGTGTGGCGGTCTAGGGGTTGCATGAAGAAAGTGACCCTGTGTAAGAAGTGTTTGACATCTGAGGGCAAAGTGCCAGGCGAGGCGAGCAACTCATACTTACCTGGCAGGGGAGATACCATGATCACGAAGGTGGTTTTCCCAGGGCGAGGCTCACCCATTGCACTCCGGATGTGCTGACCCCTGCGATTTCCCCAAATGTGGGAAACTCGACTGCATAATTTGTGGTAGTGGGGGACTGCGTTCGCGCTCTCCCCTGGTTTTCTGAGTTTAACGTTAGACTTGTTATTTTTCTGACTGTCTTATGGCTGGTTTAGTTTATTCCTATGTAATCCGTGTTGTTACTTAGCAACTCCTGGCTTTTCTTGTTTTTAAGTTAAATTTTAACACTTGTTGTATTATAGCATCCTTTCCTTTTTCAAAAGTTGCTTATATTGTCAAATTATTAGCTCAGGGCTCTCCATGGTGGTGCCGCGGTGTAAAGTGCAACAGTGTGAAGTTATCCGCGGGAGCTGAATCCCCCACCAGGAAGCTGACCCACATGGAGTGGCAGTCGTCTCCTTTCCCACTGTCCGCCTCAGCAGTGCTACTTCATCGATCTGCCCACTGTTTCTCCTGAATACTCTCATCCCCCCCACATCTGGCCTGTACCCCAGTTCTTGTATGCATGAATAAATAAATCTTATTTAAAAATTAAAATTGTAGGTCAAAAGGTATAAAACCATCTCTGGCACGATATATGTATGTATGTATGTATGCATGTATATGTGTATCCAGAGTTAAAAATGTTTTCCCCCTGATTATAGTCATATTACAGAATATTTAGTGGGAAAAATTCAGTAGTTCTGCATGGACACTAGTACAATTTTGTTGATTTACATTTTGCTGTATTTCCTTTAAGTGTCTTTACCTTTGCCTTTCTAGAAACAGTACTAGTAATCTATACTTGATATGCTGCATTATACTTCTTATGTCATTATCTGGCTTCCTATGTCATTATTAAGAAACTTGAAGTTCTTTCCCTCCTGCCTCATATCCCTTACATCCCACTGTTCCTTTCCTGCTTAATCTCATAACAGTAGTGGTGTTTATTAATATCCACTAGTTGTTGTAAAACTTTGTATCATATCTTTTGCTATATAAATATTCAGTTTTCTATCATCCTGACTTGCTTTCTAAACGTTGTTCTTTCAAATGCCCTCTGTTTTGCTGGAAATGGCTGATATAGACTTTGAAAGATGAAAATTATAAGGGAAAAAGTTTCTAAAGAATTTAAAAATATTTATCATGTGACTTCTTATCCCCCAAATAATTTAAGGCACACAATTAAGATGACTAAATATTAGAAGAAAGTCAAGTGTAGGATGCTGTCACTAATATGTGGAATATAGGGAAACAAAACAAAATATATAAAGACAAAGAAATCTGACAGTAGAATTGAGGCTACCATAAAGGGAGGATGGGAGCACAGTGGATGGCAGTAGAGACTTAGCTTCACAGTGCTGCGCTTTAACCCTTTGCACCACCAGGGAGGGCCTCCTATTTTACCTTGTAAAAACATTTTCCTTAGTCTTCCTGTCAGCAATGTATTTCAGTAGATCCACCTGCTCTGCTCCTCACTCTGGTGAATCATCTTTCATACACATACATACACTCAACCCTTTTGTGTACATTCTCAGTTCTATGCATAAATAAAAGTAAGTCTTAGAAAATTGCTTCCTTTAGACATCTCTGTGGTGCAGGGGTTTGACAGTGCCATCAAGCTATCGCCAGCCACTGTGGCATGGATTTTGATTGCAGACCTTGAAGGTGACTCACATGGGGCAGCAGACCTATCCTGTCTCACCCACTACTCCCCTCAGCAGTGAATTTCAGTAAATCTATGCCTGTTCTGCTCTCCCCACTCTACCTCTATCTAATCCTCTCACCACAGCACCTCTGGCCTGCACCCCAGTTCTTGTATGCATAAATAAATCAATCTTTACTAAAAATAAATAAATAAATAAATAAATAACTTCTTTAGGGCCCTCCTTGGTGGTTTAACCTTTTAAAGTGCAGCACTTGTGAAGCTATTTGCAGCCACTGCAGTAAGAGTTCCATCCCCCCGCCAAGGAATTGATCCATAGGGCGCAGCAGACCTCTCCTGTCTCGCCCGCTGCTCCCCTCAGCAGTGTTTTTCAGTACATCTCTGCCTGTTCTGCTCCCCACTCTGTCTCTGGTGAATCCTCTCACTATCCTCCTCCTCTGGCCTGTATTCCACTTCTGTATGCACAAATAAATACATCTTAAAAAAATTCTTTCTGGAAAATGGAGACCGAAAGAGGCCAAGTAATAAGACTAGTCCTTAAGGGATGCTGCGACTCACACCCGAGACACTGAGTATGTAACCTAGACATATGTTTCAGCGCTGGCCTCCGCCTCACAAGCAGCCCTGTATCGCAGAGCAAAATTCAGGCTTCTCATAACAAAACCTCGTCGAAATCTTTGAGTATGCCCAAAAGGCAAGGCACTTTAAAAATCTTCCCCAGTTACACCAACTGAGGATGTTTTTGGACCTTCGTAGGACACAGCTAGAGCGGATTTATCCTTCCGGAAGGAGAGTAACATCCGGAAAGACGCGTAACGACAAGAGGCGGGGATATGGAGATGAGGTGCGTGGTGACTGCCGGTTACAGTAATTCTTCGGGAGGTAGACTTTTTACTGAATATCTAAAAGGCTGTTTGCTGTTCTCTCTCCTGTCAATAGCCTTGCAGTTTCTCACAGGAAGCATTAGCAGCACGAAATATAATTGACCCTGACTAAATAGTGTTTTATTGATGAAGGTGAGGTACCAGGCGACAGAAGCAGCTCATACTTACCTGGCAGGGGAGATACCATGATCACGCAGGTGGTTTTCCCAGGGCGAGGCTTATCCATTGCACTCCGGATGTGCTGACCCCTGCGATTTCCCCAAATGTGGGAAACTCGACTGCATAATTTGTGGTAGTGGGGGACTGCGTTCGCGCTCTCCCCTGGTTTTTCTGGTTCTAAAGTTAGATCTTGAGATGTGTCAGCACCCTTATTAAGAGTTGGGACGTCACAATCGTGTGTTTAGAGGAATTTGTTTTATCGTTTTGGTATCCTGAGTGTGTCCACGTGGTTTGTGTAGTTACATTTTTATACCTCGGACTAGCAAATTTTACTTGTAGACATTTTTTAGGTAAGAAATTTAAATAAAACATCTAAATACTTAGTCATTTCTTTACAACACCTTATCTCCAAATACAGTAACATTCAGAGTTCCTCGGGGTTTGGGCTTCAGAATAGGAATGAGTGGGAAGGAATACAATTCAGCCCACGATGATTAGCCATCTGGAGCACAATGGGAATGTCACTTTTTTCTTTATTCCTGGAAATGGAAGGGACACGTATTAATGTAGAAATTAAAGAAAAAGTTCAAAATAAAACAAAACTTAAGTTACGGTCCTCCCTGGTTATGCTATCGCCAGTCAGTCGCTGCAGCACAGAGGTGACCCTCGTGGCCATGGCATAGCAGACCTCTCTTATCTGGCCTGTTGCTCTCATTATTTTGTATCTGGTGAATACCCTCATACCTCTGCACCTCTGGTTTACACTCCAGTTCTTGTGTGCATAAATAAATTCTAAACATCTTTTAAAAAAAGTTATTAGCAATTTCCATCATTTATCATTGAAGAAATTATTACTTCTCAGTCAGTAACCTAGATGCTACTATTTTAGCCTTCTTAACTCTTCACTTCACAGGATATACTCTTATTTCTTCTAGTAGCTTAGTATTTCAGCACTTCGCCACCCACACTCCTTGAATCACGTGGTTAGCCTTCCCTTTCTGATCTACTGTTTTTGGAGCTTCAACTGCTACCACTGTCTGTTCTGCTGGGTGGAGTGTTGGGATGACAGAGTTTCATTTTTAGGTGCTTTACCCAGCTCCCGGGACACTTGAGACACCTGGTTGGTAAACACAAACACTTGATTATATTTATGATGACCATGGTCATTATTGTGCATAGGAACAGCTGATAACTAGAGAGAGCTCCCTTTGGGGCAGGCATAGCACTAAGTACTTTATATCTATTAGCTCATTTATACCTTTCAGGAAATATAATACCCGGTGGCCATTATTGTCCCCTTTTACTGATAAATAAAATGAGCCCTATCAGGTTTCATAATTTCCCCAAGGTCACACATGGAGGTGACAGAGCCAGGACCAGAAATTCAGCTTCTCACCTGTGACCCCAGCCCTCACTGTTGTACTTTCTACAGTTCTACATGACTGCATTTTCCTACTAACCTTTCAAAGTCTGTGCTCTCGTTATATATTTTAAAAGATTTATTTATGGATACAAGAACTGGGGAACTTGGGCGTAGACCAGAGGTTGGGGGGTGGTGAGAGGATTCACCAGAGACAAAGTGGGGAGCAAGCAGAACAGGTAGATGGAGTGAAAACACTACTGAGGGGAGGAGTGGGTGGGTCAAGAGAGGTCCGCTGTGCCATGTGGGTCACCTCCCTGGAAGGGTGTTGAACTTGTGCTACAGTGGCTGCAGACAGCTTCATAGCACTGTGCTTTAACCCCTTGCACTACCAGGGAGGGCCCTCTCCTTATTATCTTAATGATGCATCAAATGTTTGTATTTCTGATTTTACCTTCCAATAGTCACTGCTTTTTCCATCTTGAAAATTGTTGATTCATTCTTTTCTTAATTTTCAAGGGTAACATTAAGAATCCCCACTTTAAGCCCTCCCATCCTGCATCCGTATCCCAGTTCTACATGCATAGATAAATCTTAAAAAAAAAAAAAGAATTTCCATATTAGGGCCCTCCCTGGTGGTACCTGTGGGTTAAAGTACAGCACTATGAAGCTAGCCACACCACTGCAGCACCAGTTCAATCCCCCACTGGGGAAGTGACCTACATTGTGACCTGCTGTCCTGCCTGCTGCGCCCCTCAGAAGTGTACTTTGTCAGTCTCTTCCTGTTCTGCTCCCCACTCTGTCTCTGGTGAATAAATGTGACTTGACATTGCTTCTGTGCATTTCTGATTCAGCTAGCAGAGCATGTTGTTTTCTTTTAAAATAGGATGTCTCGGGCTGTTCAGCTTCCAGTGCCGTGTCCTGTTCAGCTTGGTTCCTTAAGGAATGACTCCTTAGAAGCTCAGCTTCATGAGTATGTCAAACAAGGGAACTATGTGAAAGTAAAGAAGATTCTAAAGAAAGGTAAGAACCATGTTAAAATGGCAGATGCTGCTACGGGCCACATTTCTGCATTGGAAGGAAAACCAGGGACATCATAAAAATGTGTGCTCTTGGGGACATTAGGGAGTTAAATTGAGGGATGAGGTGTTCTCTCAATGTGTGTGGTCATATTTTAGCATTAGAGCGGATGTTTGAGGGGCCTCCCTGGTGGCCTAGGGGTTAAGTCTCAAGGCTGAGACTTAACTACAGTCTGAGTTACATGTTTCAAGGAGATGACCCACATATGGGGCTGCAGACCTCTCCTACCTCACCAGCTGCTTCCTTTTAGCATGTATTTCAGTCAGTCCACCTGTTTTGCTCCCCACTCTGACTCTGGTGAATTTTCTCACACACCCCCCTGGCCCCAGTCTACACTCCAGTTCTCCTACAGAAAAAGAACAAATTTAAATGAAATAAAATAAAATGAATGTTAAAGTTAGGCATGCTGGACTTTTAATTTTTTTTTTTTTTTAAGATTTATTTATTTGTGCACACAGAGCTGGGGTACAGACCAGAGGCTCAAGAGCGGTGAGAGGCTTCACCAGAGACAAAGTGGGAAGCAGAACAGGCAGATCAATGAAGTACACTGCTGAGGGGAGCAGCAGGCGGGTCAGGAGAGGTCTGCCACGCCATGTGGTCACCTCCGGGGCAGGCGGGAATCGAACTCATGCAGAAGTGGCCTCAGCTTCTCAGTGCTGCGCTCCAGCCCGCTGCGCCACCAGAGAGGGCCACATGCTGCACTTATAGTGTCTGTGGCCCACACCTTCCAGAGTGAGAGGCAGTTTTAGGATGAATCTTCTACACATCTCCTAAATAATCTCTATCTGCAGAATCTAGAATTTAAGCTAGAACAGGTGATGGGACAGACAGGTTTAACTGGATATAAAGGAGCACTTCATCTGGTGATTTCCCCTAGAAAGCTCACAGTAGAGAGCAGGGTGTGGCAAGTCTCCCCATAGTGTAAAGAAGAACTTCTGAGGAAGTGGCCAAATCGGTTTTATTTTTTTTTAAAGATTTATTTATGAATGCACACGGAACTTGGGGTATAGGCCAGAGGTGCAGGGGTGGTGAGAGGATTCACCAGAGACAGAGTGGGGAGCAGAACGAGCAGAGCGACGAAGTACACTGCTGAGGGGAGCAGTGGGTGAGGTAGGAGAGGTCTGCCGCGCCATGTGGGTCACCTCTGGGGCCGGAGATCGAACTTGCACTGAAGCCCTGAAGCAGCTATGGCTAGCTTCACAGTGCTGTGCTTTAACCCATTGTGCTACCAGGGAGGGCCCAAATTGACTTTTGATCCTTCAACTGTCACCTACCTTGCATCTGTTTAAGAGAAAATAATGGGGTTATCAGTGGAAAAGATTCCTTAAAAGGCCTACTCACGGGCTCTACCTGGTGGCACAATGGGTTAAAGCAATGCATTAACAAGCTCTCAGAAGCCACTTCAGCATGAGATCAATCCCCCAACAGGGAGGAGACCCACATGGTGCAGCAGACCTCTCTTCGCCTGTCTGCTGCTCCCCTCAGCAGTGTACTTTGTCGGTCTGCCTGTTCTGCTCTACACTCTGTCTCTGGTGAATCCTCTCACCCACCACAAATCTGGCATGTTCCTCAGTTCTGTAAGCATGAATAAATAAATCTTTTTTTTTTTTAAATGCCTACTCATAAAACAGAATGCTGGGCTTTTTTCCCTCCTCCCTAGCCTCAAGCCCAGTAAGAGGCCCTTCAGGTAAGCCTCATGGAGAGAACTGGGCTTCTGCAAACAGAGTGATGGAGGCTTGCCTCCCAGTTGGCTGAATAGGTCAGCCCACCCTGGTTGCCCCAGAAGACATGAAGAGAGCCTGACATGTCTGTCACATGTCACCTGCAGTTCAGGGATCAGAGCAGCCCTTGTTGGCTGGAGACCACCAGCCATACTTTCACTAGCTGGCATGGCAAGTACACTGACACAGAGTGTCAACTAAAGGGAACTAGGAACAAAGGAAAATTCTTTTTAAAGACTTATTTATCTATGCATACAGAACTGGGATACAGGCCAGAGGTGCAAGGGTGGTGAGAGGATTCACCAGAGACAGAGTGGGGAGCAGAACAGGTAGATTGACAAAGTACACTGATGAGGGGAGCAGAGGGTGGGTCATAGAGGTCTGCCTGGCCATGTGGGTCAGCTCTGGGGCTGGGATCGAACTCACACTGAAGCAGCTGTGGCTGGTTTGCAGTGAGTGCTGTGCTTTAACTTGCTGCACCACCAGGCAGGGCCCAAAAGAAGGAAAGTGCTTTGGGTGCTTTGCTGTGGAGTTGGAGGTTCTTAAGGAACCCATTCTCAAGAAAGAACAGTTATCCGGACAAAGCCAGAAACTACAGTGTCAACTCAGTACAAAGGCCCCTTGGCATCTTACTGATTTTTTTCTACCTCTTCTGGAGTTTCCAGAAACAGCCTTGAGATCAGATGAGTGGAAGAGCAAACAAGACGTTTTGACTTCAACAGAACCGGTCATTATTACCTGAAATAAGACTACACTTAAATGCCTTAAAGTGGCTAAAAGACTGGAATCTGCCAGATATGCCTCTCAGGAAAGGGAAAGGGGAACTGTCCGAGAAGGTATTTGAGGACAGCACAGGGCGCAAAATTCTCTCCAGATTGTATCCTGCTCAGTTCCGCTAAAGGATATATTAATTTTGACACCTCAAAGATGAGTGAGGTGAACCTCAACCCAGACTTTACCCATTTTTTATTATGCATATATTAACTGCCTCAGGTTAGAGACACCAACAGAAGACATGGGGCTCTGTCTCCTCGGAGTATAGTGCAGCAGAAAATACAGACGAGCACGATAAAGTCAGAGGGCCTCTGCTGTGCAGGGGTTAAAGTCTCAGCACTATTAAGCTAGCCCCTGCAGCATGAGTTTCAGTTCACTATTCCCCTCAGCAGGGTATTTCAGTCTGCCTGTTCTGCTCTCCACTCTGTCTATGGTGAATCCTCTCACCACCACCACTTTGCACCTATGGCTTACATACCAGCTTTTGTGTCCAAAACTTTTTTTTTTAAGTATAAAAATGGCCTTCCTTGGTGACACATGGGTTGAAACACAGAACTACGAAGCTGTCCAGCCACTGCAGCATGAGTTTGATCCCCTGCCAGGGAGCTGACCCACATGGCCCAGCAGACCTCTCCTGTCTCTCCTGCTGCTCCCCTTAGCAGTGTATTTCAGTATATCTGCCAGTTCTGTTCCCCAATCTGTCCCTAGTGAATCCTCTCACCACCGCACCTCTGGTCTATACCTAATTCTTGTATGCATAAATCAATAAATCTTCCCCCAAAGTGTACTATTTCCACTACCACCCCCTCCTTTCTTTCACAGACAAACTGTAACAGGGTGGTCACTAGGAAAAAGGGAAGTTCCAGGTTCCCTGCCCCACCCAGAAGGAGGGTGGAGCTGAGCAGAGAAAAAGGGGAGAAGAAAAGAAGGAAGCAGGATGGAGAGCCAGAAGGAGACCTGAGGAAGCCACATGGAGCAGCAAGCATGTGATGAAGAAACCATGCTTGTTTCCTTACCCTGTAACAGTCAAGGCAGATGTGGGTCAGAGACCTGTAGGAAGGTGACTATGGCAG
This sequence comes from Condylura cristata, assembly GCF_000260355.1. Lineage (NCBI taxonomy): Eukaryota > Metazoa > Chordata > Mammalia > Eulipotyphla > Talpidae > Condylura > Condylura cristata. The sequence goes on along the minus strand of NW_004567118.1, from coordinate 13,303,502 downwards.
CGTTTATATTTGATTTTGCTCTTTTCCTCCCTGACTTGTCTGGCCATTTCTGACCCTTTTCCATGGGTCCCGGCCAGAAGGTGCTTTAGTCTTGTGGCAGCTTTCAGGCCTTGCTTTGGGCCAATCCCTTTTGGGTGGACTTTTGCCCACGAGGGGACGGGTAACTTCAGGTGTTTGATTTAGAAGTTATATTCTTTGTGTTCCGTATTGTATACTCACTGTATTAAAGTCCCTTTTCATTAAAATTTTTTATGTTTTGTCTTGATGTGGTGGATGGCAGAACCCACTTAGAGCAGGCAGGTTTAGGGCTTCATTGGTGTCTCTCCCTGTCCTGTAACAAACTAGATTTCATCAAGGTGAATTTATCTAATAAATTGGCCAGAGGTAATCCGCGAGGAACAAAGGCAAGAAGGGTTAATCTCCTTTTTCATGGTGGGGCGGCGCCACAGGACAGGGCCCTGGAGGCTAGAAGCAGGGTGCAGGTTAATAGGAGTTTAGCGGGCACGTGCCGGCGGTGTGATTGGCTGCTAGGAAGATATATGCTAATGAACTGTGAAGTGTTTCGAGAAGAATTCAAGTGAAATATTGTTTTGAAGTTTGCCATTCAACCGAATTATTTTATAACAAACAAATGGTGAATTTAAATACATATAAAAGGGAAATGAATGTATAAACAAAAGTTTAAAAAGGTACCATGACTGTAAAGTGTGCGGTTCCCCTTGGCCCAGCAGCGGTCGCTTACCACGAGCTAAGACTATACTTTCAGGGATCATTTCTATAGTTCGTTACTAGAGAAGATTCTCTGATCGTGTAGAGCACCGGAAACCACGAGGAGGAGGTGCAGCGTTCTCTCCTGAGCGTGAAGCCGGCTCTGGGTGTTGCTTGTGCGACTGCTCTTTGCCATTGATGATCGTTCTTCTCTTCCTCTGGGAGAGCAAGAGGGAGAGGACGCAATCTGAGTGGTTTCTGTTTAAACTCTACTGTTTAAAGATTTGATTAAGGTTAGTTTCAGTTATGGCTGGGTTCTTACGGGCACCAGGCTCAGTTAAAACTGAAGCTCAGCGTAATTTAGTTTTTGATCTAGGGGGTTTTTGGCGTAGTATAAGAGTACAAAGGCTTTCAGTGTTGCACAGACGTGGCGTGCCTGGCCTAGCCTTTATTAACCAGGCATTAGTGTCATGGTTGATATGCAACTATTTATTTGAAATGAGGTTATGTCAGATGGTCCGAATTAGTTTCCCAAAAGCTAAGAAGGAAAAATAAAAACATGGGCTCTCCTTGGTGGTGCCGCGGGTTAAATGGAACACACCACGGGAAGCAAAAGCCACCTCAGCATGAGTTCCATCCTAGCCCTGGAGGTGATCTCCTGCCCTCCCTGCCTGCTCCCCTCACCAGTGTATTTCAGTGTAGATCTGCCTGTTCCTGCTCCCCACTCTCTGATGAATCCTCTCTGCCCCTGCATCTCTGGCCTGTACCCCAGTTCTATATTCATAAATTAAAAAATTAAAATATGATTTCATAGCAGAAGCATAAAGAATTGGAGGGAAGAGTGCACTGGACTACGATGGTGGCACACGGGTGAATTGGTGGTGGGAAGCCTATGGGAATTACAGCTGAGATGAAAAAATGCACAAAATGAAAAATGATGTAAAAAAACAAAGAAAAAAGCTGTCAATTCAGTCTCTGAAAGTGTCTACACATGATGCAAACATAAGGTGCAGAACCAAAAAGGTTTTGCTCTACACAGCTAGCCGGTACCCACCTCACCAGTGACTGAGCTCTTGGCTTACTCCCATTTGAAGCTCAAAACTCTTGGGGACACCTCCAGGCTTTTGCTAAGACAGAAATCATTCAGTTCAGCTGATCCGCTGATAGAAGAGAAAGGCGTTTCCTTTAGCTTCGGGCGTGGCCACCTTACCACAATGTCTGCGTCTGCGCCTCGCGGGGTTTAAGGATGGGAGTTGTGAATGGCTCTCACCCAGCATTATGTTACTAGTGCGTGGGAGTTAATTTTTTTTTTTTACCATTAATTACATTCCCCTTACCACAGTGGAATGTATTGTTTAAGTCAGCATTTGACAGCTGATATTGCAAAACCTCTGTCTTAGTTCAGTGGAGCCAAAACTGGGAACACTTTCTCACCGTAAGTGTGAAGTGTGCGGCTCCCCTTGGCCCAGCAGCGGCTGCCTACCACGAGTTAAGACTATACTTTCAGGGATCATTTCTATAGTTCGTTACTAGAGAAGATTCTCTGATCGTGTAGAGCACCGGAAACCACGAGGAGGAGGCGCAGTGTCCTCTCCTGAGCGTGAAGCCGGCTCTGGGTATCGCCTGTGCGACTGCTCTTTGCCATTGATGATCGTTCTTCTCTTCCTCTGGGAGAGCAAGAGGGAGAGGACGCAATCTGAGTGGCTTCCGGTCTGTCTTTCTTTGTGTTGACAGTTATTTTATACTGTCTTTTCCTGTGCCCTTCGTTAACGCTTTCCCGATGTGCTCTTCCTTCTCCTCTTGCTCTGAGAACTTCCTTTAGCTTCTCCTGTGTTTAGTCTGTAGGCTGGCACCTGGATGTGGTAGGTCTTACAGTCTGACTTATTGACCAACCGTTCTACCTGTGGGTAACCCCTAGGTTGTCCTGTGTTCTCTCGCAGGTTTTTATAGGACTTGTGAGCATTGTTTTTTTGTTTAAGTTTCATTGAAGGCTTTTGCTCGTAAGTTAAATTCTCAACAATCTTTAGTTCAACTTCATATGATTCTATTTCAACCAGTTATATCTTTGAGTTTCCTTTAGTTACCAAAAACAGCTACTTCTAATAGTTTCAAGTGCACTTTTGATCTTGGCCAGCTTAGGCATTTTAAGGTAAATCACCTTAAAAAAGAACAAGTCTTAAAAAAACTTTAAAAAATCTTTAACCTTAAAAAAGAACAAGTGGTTCTCTTGTTTTCTTCGTTTCCCCCCCTCATCTCTGGCCTCTCCTGACCCCACCCATTGTCCCTCTCAGCAGTGTACTTCGCAGGTCAGCCTGTTCTGCTCCCCACTCTGTCTCTGGTGAAGCCTCTCACTTCCCCTGCGTGTCTCCGGCCTGTGCCCCAGTTCTGTATGTGTAAATAAACCTTTAAAATAAAACAAATGTGTACACGGGCCAGCTCAACCTGTGATCCTTTCCTGGCAAAAGCGGCACCTTAAACTGCACTTCGAAAGTAGATTAAAAATGGTGTCGCTGGACTATGGTGATGGCACAAGGGTGATTTGGTGGTAGGAGGCCCACAGGAATTACTACTGAGATGGGAAAAGGCACAAAATGATGTAAAAATAAACTATTATATTAAAAAAAATGTCTGCCCCCCCCCAGTGATTTTTTTTTTGGTTTGCTAAGTGAACTGGGGTACAGTACAGAGGTGCAGGGGTGGTGAGAGGATTCACCAGAGGCAGAGTGGAGACAGAACAGGCAGATTGAGCAGGGTGAAACAGGAGGTCTCCCATACCAATGGAGGTGACCAGAGGGGTCACCTCTCTGGCTAAGGGATCAAATTTGTGCTGAACTGGCTGCATCTAGCTTCGTAGTCTGTACTTTAACCCACTGCACCATCAGGTAGGGCCCCCAAGTAGTGAAAGTGAAAGATTTTCCCCTCAAATTTTGTCACTCATTGACGTAGCATTTTGAGAGTACAGATCTCTATATGTCCACGTTTCATTAATCTGCCACCAAAACTCCCCTGCCAAAGTCCCACTGTAACTTTTCCCCAGGAAAAGGGGAGGTTCCAAGTTCCCTGCCCCACTCAGAGGAGTGTAGAGCTGAGCAGGGAGAAGAATCTGGAGAGGAGACTGAGAAGGAAGGAAACAGGATGGAGAGCCGGAGGAGACCTGAGAGTCACATGGAGCAGAGTCATGTGAATAAGCGGCTCTTGTTTTTTGGTCCTGGACTTGTTTTTTGGTCCTGAACCCACGCCCACAGACGTGGGTGAGAGACCCTTTGGGAGGTTCACTGTAGCAGCGTTTATCTTGATTTTGATTTTGCTCTTTTCCTCTCAGACTTGTCTGGCCATTTCTGACCCTTTTCTATGGGTCCTGGCCAGAAGGGGCTTTAGTCTTGTGTCTGGCTTTCAAGCCTTGCTTTGGACTAATCCCTTTTGGGTGGACTTTCACCTGTGAAGGGGTGGGTAACTTTGGGTGTTTGATTTGGAAACTATATTCTTTGTCTGACACAAGCTATGCAACATCCATAGTCTGACAGATTCCGGGTAGATCGGGATAAGCTCTGAAAAATCAGACTGTCCACTGCTAACTTATGTTATGACCTCCCTTTTTTGTATAAACATAATATCAAAATATTCTGAGCAACATTCAGTTTACAACTGGATTGTCTTAGCCACACAGGCGGCTGCCTGGTTCAGGCAAGCTGCCCCAGGAGGAGAAATTACTCTGTCTCCTGAGACAAAAGGCAAGCGCCAGGAGAAATAAGACCCCAGGACATAAAAAACTCCTGGGAAGCTTCCTTGGTATCTTTGAATAAAAAATAAACTTCAGATAAGGCTCCCAGGGCATAAGGACTCATGGACAAATTTTAACCTTGACTACACAGGTGTTGTTTGATATACAACTGTACAACTTTCTCTTAATTTACTCCTTTATAAAACAAACACTAACTACTCTCTGCTAGCCTCAAATTACCCATTAGCTCTTCCTTAGACAATCACTGATAACACTGCTAACACAATTTACTACTATCCCAAGACCCTTAACAACCTTTTTCTAACAAGCTCACCCTTTTCCAGACCCCTCTTCCTTTGATGATAACTAGACAGCTGTATATATGATAACTGTCACAAAAATGTATCATTTAGTATACCCTGAATTGTAAACAGAAGAATGCTTTTTCCCTTGTCCTTGAGAATGTTTTATGGAGATATCTCATTAACTTACCCTATGCATTATTACAATTAACTACTTGCTACACAATATAAATAAAGACCTGCTGAAGGAAAAGCAGGAAGACTTGCACCCTATCCTGACTCCCGTGTCTTCCTCGCATCCGTTCCCCTCTCCTCTTTTGGAATATCCGCTCGCCGACGCCTCCCCATCTTAGGGTCCTGACTGTGCTGCCTCCAGACACCTCAAAAGTTGGAGCTAGTCTCCGACATTTGTCTTTTCTGTATTGCACACTAATTGTATTAAAGTTCTTTTCCATTAAAGGTCTTACATGTTTTGATTTGATGCAAGGTGGATGGCAGGTTTGGGGGTTAAAGGGTGCCCCCCTCCCTGCCCTTTAACACCATCTCCTTTCTTCCCTTCCCCCCACCTTTGCTTTTTTTTTTCCCCCACACAATTACTTTTACTTTGCCCATCCTTTTAAATTGTTGAGTAGTACTTCATTGCATGTACCACAGATTCTTTATCCAGTCAACTGGCTCTGTACACAGGTTGGTTCCATGATTTGGTTATTGTGAATAATGCTGCTGTGACCATAGCATCTTTTCATATTGATGTTTTTGTATTCTTCGGATAAATACCCATCAGTGGCATTGATGTCACTTTTGGAGTTGATGGATTTGGAGTGCAGGGTACTTGGGTTCACTCTGGGAAAGGTACTTGGGTTTCACCAGAGCTCCCCTTTTAGCGGCACGCAGTGAGTTCCGTAGGTGAGTTTCTCCATGAAACATAGATGCTAGTTATATTTAAAGAGCAGTTTTATTAAGGAAAAGGATAGAGGAATAAAGGACATTTGCATAGTGACAAGCAGGCAGGAAGAGCTGCCCTGAAAGGGACAGGCTTGCTGAGAGAGGCCTGAATGGTCGCAGGCAGGTGGCCTTAGGAGAGTGGCCTCCGCTGAGGGGCGCCAGTGCCCAGAAGCCCTGGCAGGTACAGGTCACGGGCAGGCCAGAGGATGCTGCCCTGCAGAGGGAAGCACCTGCATAGGCACAGGTGGGCAGAAGATTGCTGCCCCTTGCTGGTGCAGATTGCCCTGATATAGACATCTCTTTGGGAGGGGTTTACTCCCTGTAAGCTTAGGTTTGTTGATTTTGAATAGAATCTAAAAGGGACAGAAGATCCCACAATGGGCTTCATGTCCATATCTTTATCTTTCACCTTTTGGTCTGTGATAGACACCGCCTATAGTAGTTTGCTACCTGCTTAGATCTTATGCTTTGTAGTCTAGCATGTGTGCCTAAGGATTTAGGTTTCTTTTTTTTTTTTTTTTTTTTTTTTTTTTAAATTTATGCATACAGTGTTGGGGTACAGACCAGAGGTACAGGGGTGGTGAGAGTCTTCACCAGAGACAGAGTGGGGACAGGAACAGGTAGATGGATGAAGTACATTGCTGAGGGGGGAGCAGCAGCCGGGTCAGCAGAGGTCTGCCGCATCATGTGAGTCAGCTCCCTGGCCAGGGATTGAACTCCTGCTGCAGTGGTTGGTGATAGGTTGATAGTGCTGAGACTTAACCCTTTGAGCCACTAGGGAGGCCTAGCCCATTAAAAAAAAAAAAGATTAATTTATTTATGCATACAGAACTGGGGTACAGGCCAGAGATGCATGTGGTGAGAGAATTCACCAGAGACAAAGTAGAGAATAGAACAGGGAAATTAATGAAGTAAACTGCTGAGGGGAGCAATGGGAGAGACAGCAGAGGTCTGCTGTGCCAGGGGGTCACCTCCCTGGCGGGGGATGCAACTGCACTGTGAAACAGCCTCATCTAACTTCATAGTGCTGTGCTTTAACCCCTTGCACCACCAGGGAGGGACCAAGCCCATGTTTTTTTATTTCTGGTTATAAGTTATTTTTATTTATTTTTATATATAAGTTTATTTTTACATCATTTTGTGCCTTTTTCCCTCTCAGTTGTAATCCCCGTGGGATTCGCATCACCAAATCACCTGGTGCTATCACCATAGTCCAGTGCACTTTCCTCCCTGCACCATTTTTGATCCCATTCCCCACTCCACCCCCATAAAATGTCTCTGGTATATAGCTGTTCATTATTGTTATTATTTTCTCCCCTGGTCCTTTATGCTCGTGCTATGAGTGAAACCATCTGGTATTTTTCCTTTTCTTTCTGGCTTATTTCACTAAGCATGTTCCCTTCCAGCCCCCTCCATGTTGCTGCAAAAGGCATGTGTTTATCTTTTATTGATTGCTGAGTAATATTCCTTTGTGTCTATGTATCACCTCTTTTTAATCCAGTCATCTACTTTTGGGCATTTGGGTTGATTCCATGTCTTTCCTATTGTAAATAAAGCAGCAATAAACATAAGCCCATTTTTTTTTTAAATGAACATAAGAAAGACTCACATCCCAGACCTCACAAGCCCCTTGTCCCTCTACCTGGAGAGGAGAGCAGGGCTGCCTTACCATGCTTATCATGCTTAGGCACTTAGTGAAGTTTGAATTTTACCCTAACACTGGGATGCTAAGGGAATGCTTTTTTTTTTTTTTTTTGAACAGGGTTGTATCACGGGTGATTTAGAGGTTAAGAAGAACCCTCTCGCTCCTGCATGCACAGAAGGAGCTGTGATGGGACCAAAGAGACAGGAACCACGAGATTATTTTTGGCAGTTTTCTTTGTGAGGATCAGTGGGGACTGGATAGCTATCGCGCCTAGCTGCCCAGTTCAGATCTGGTCGCCTTCCGACTCATCCTGACGTCAACGGAATTGTCGCGGAAAATAGGGCGGGGTTGGTAGCCGCTGACGAGTGATTGGCTGTCCAGGAACAGCATGTTAATTAAATGTCAGTTTGAACCGCTTCGGAAACATTTAAAATATTTAAAGTAGCATTTAAAATGCTTTGTAGCTGTAGTCACGTAAAAGAGCTTTAGAAAATGATATATTTGCAAAGAATCTGCCCAGAGGAAAAACTCACCATTACTGTAATATACATCGGCTTTTTTCACTCCAGAAGGGGCAGGGCGCCTGAGTTAAGACTATACTTTCAGGGATCATTTCTATAGTTCGTTACTAGAGAAGATTCTCTGATCGTGTAGAGCACCGGAAACCACGAGGAGGAGGCGCAGCGTCCTCTCCTGAGCGTGAAGCCGGCTCTGGGTGTCGCTTGTGCGACTGCTCTTTGCCATTGATGATCGTTCTTCTCTTCCTCTGGGAGAGCTAGAGGGAGAGGACGCAATCTGAGTGGTTTTCGCTTTTTCATTGTAAAGATAGAGACTTTTACTTTTCCTTAGGGGCAGCTAGAGTAATGCTTTTGCTTTAGTGTTGCCCTTGTGTAACTAAGTATCCTCTAAGCAGTGGAGTTGCTGGCCTTTCAGTGCAGAAGTCCAGGTTTCTGCTCACCAGAGACTGGGGAACAAGACAGGTAGTTTATCAGGTACACTGCTGAGGGGAGCAGCAGCAGGGGAAGAGACAGGTCTGCTGGGCCATGTGCAGGGCTTCGCCCCTAGCCCAGGCAGTTCTGTGGAAGGCCTCCCACCTGAAACACGCAGGCCTCTCAGCAAAGCTGGATTCTCTGTTCTGTCCCTGTGCCTAGTAAACCTGCTCTTTAAATATAACTAATATCTGTCTGTGGAGCGACTGGGTGCTCTTGAGAGGGGAGCTCCCGTGAAGCCATCCCAGAGTGAACCCAAGGACCCCACATGCCAAATTCATCTCCATAAACTACAGCACTGAGACTTAACCTCTGTGCCACCAAGGAGGACCCATTCAACTTTCCCTTTTTTAAAAAAGAATTGGCAGTAGTGGTACATGAAGGTACTATACAGTTCTCTCTCTCCCCTACATCCCTGCCCCCAGCATTGTGTCATTGTTTCCTGATAGTTGCCTTTGTATTTGCTTTGCAGGAATTTATGTTGATGCAGTTAACTCCCTGGGCCAGACACCACTTTTCATTGCATCATTGTTAGGCCTTATGAAATTAGTTGATGTTCTGGTGGATTATGGATCAGATCCAAATCAGTAAGTATGTTAACATCTGGAAAATAGGTGTTATGCCCCTAAAATGAGTTGGGAAGTTAAAGAAAACTTTTAAAAAATATTTATTTGTTTATTATAAATTCCAGTTTGTTTAGATTTTGTTAAGACTTCTCTTTAAGATTTATTTATGCATACAGAACTGGGGTACAAGCCAGAGTTGCAGGGTCAGTGAGAGGATTCATCAGAGACAGAGTGGGGAGCAGAACAGGCACATTGATGAAGTACACTGCTGAGGGAGCAGCAGGCAGGTCAGGAGAGGTCTGCCGCGGCATGTGGTCACCTCCGGGGCTGGGATTGAACTAGCAGTTGCAGCTGGCTTGTAGTGCTGCGTCCTACCCACTGTGATGGGCCGGGGAGGGCGGAAAGAAAACTTTTAGGTAAAATAAAAAAAAGGATGATTTGAGTATTTGGAAACTACTTTGACAAGTAGTTTCAAAATAATTTCGAATTAGCAAAGAACCTTTGCTAATTTTTATCAGTTAAATATAGTTGTATATATATATATGTATATGTTGAAATGTAACTGCTGGAAATTTTTTTCTAAGCAGTTTTACTAGGCCCAGTGAAATGATTAAGTGAAACTAATTAATGACTTTCTACTTCTAGGTTCTAGTTTGTATGATCAGCTTACATAATTTAGCATATTCTACAACTAAGTTTTTTGTTCACAACCACTTTTTCCACCAACTAATATACTTGGCATAGCTTTCTCATGATGACTTTTGTTTTGTAGTTGTTTAAGAGAATCTTGAGTTTAATAAATTGCCCACATTTTAATATGGAATAGTAACATAATATCATGAATCAGTGTGGTGCTTTTCCTTTTCCAAGGCAGGACCTAGCTTATAAGAGTTTTACAATGACCTCCTTGACAGTGAGGGGAGAGCAGGTACTTTTATAGGTCCCAATGGACAGAACCAGAAATGAACTTTGAAGCATTACATGATTCCAGCAGATTTCCAAAGAGATCCGAGAATATGAACAATCATAAGAGCCATAAAATAGCTTTCCTATTTTACATAAGTATCTTCCTGTTAAAATACTTTTTAAAGAGCCCTATTGATGTTGGAAGGGTTGCTTTTATAGTGGGAGAAAACTTGGAAGGTTGGACAAATAAGAGGGAAAAAAAATCAATGAGTGAGAAAAACTCTATAAGGCAGAAATAATACAGTAAATGTTTTGCTGTGTTCTGTATTTTTTAAAGACTCATACATGTTTCTGTCCTTACTATATTAATGTTTATTAAGGAACTGGGGTCCAGAAAGTTGGCCCATAGTGCTGCTGTCTGTTAATGGCAGAACGAGGACATAGCACAGCCTCTGAAGAACCCTTTCAAAAGGGTCTAAAACCCTCGTGTCGGGCAGTTGGGAAAAGACAAAGTCAGAGGGAGAAGGACTAACCCTGTTGCTTTTTATTTTGTGACTGGAATGTTTTCACATGACTGAAATTCCCTTCCATCAAGGGAAATTTCTGGGAGGAGGTTGTATTTGTGAGTGTTTGGTGGAAATGTTCTGCTAATCTGTGCCTGTTGGGGTCATAGAATTGGATGCTCAGAGGGTCCAGTGGGACAGTGGGCACAGACGACACTGGCCCTGTCTAAAGCGGGTCGACATCTGTTGCTGCTATACAGGACAGTAAGCCAGGGAGGCCAGATTTTACAAATTTTTTTTTTTATAATTTTTTTTTTAAGATTTATTTATTTGTGCATACAAACTGGGGTACAGGCCAGAGGCTCAGGGGAGGTGAGAGGCTTCACCAGAGACAGAGTAGGGAGCAGAACAGGCAGACCGAGGAAGTACACTGCTGAGGGGAGCAGCGGGCGGGTCAGGAGAGGTCTGCCACACCATGTGGTCACCTCCGGGGCAGGCGGGAATCGAACTCATGCGGAAGTGGCTTTAGATTCTCAGTGCAGTGCTTTAACCCGCTGCACCACCAGGGAGGGCCCAGATTTTACAAATTTCTAAGAGGCTGGAAGTCCCAATTTTTAATGCAAAATCTCCCAAATATTAACTATTGTTTACTATATTTTTTTAAAAGATTTTATTCATTCATACAGAACTGGGGTACAGGCCAGAGATGTGGAAGGTGAGAGGATTCACCAGAGATAGAGCAGGGAGCAGAGCAGGCAGATCGACGAAGTACACAGCCAAGGGGAGCAGCAGGTGAGACAGGAGAGGTCTGCAGCACCATATGGGTCACCTCCCTGCCTGGGGATCGAACTTGTGCTGGAGGGGCTGCCAATAACTTCAGAGTGCTGAGACAACCCCTTGCACCACCAGGGAGGCCTATTTTTGACTCTTTTTTAAAACATTATGCAGAAAACAAATAAAACATGCCTCCAAATTGCCAAATATGTCTGATACTCCTTGATCTGAATTCCCTTGGAAGCTTTAGTTAGATACAGAAAACATTCCATTCTTCTTTAGCATTCATGAGAAGTGAAACTAGTGATTTCTCTCACTCCTGCCCCCTGCCCCCACAACTTTCTGTTTGTGGAAGGATGATGAGAAAGTCTGTAAAACATACAAATTTGTTTTTCCTACTCATGCTGAACTGCCCAAAGACAATTCACCCTAAGACAGCCCAAACGCTGAGTGCAGGCTGGCTCCCATAGAACCAGCCTCCTGGGCATCTCCTGGGAACTTGCAAAAAGTATTTGTTCCTGGGTCCTACAGGTGAAGATTATAAATCAGTCTTGGGTATAGTCTGAGAATGTGTGTAAATAACTCATAGATCAATGGCTCATTAATTAAAGTATGCTGCACCCTTGTATTGAAGTAGTTACACAGCTGCTCTAAAAAATTGAGGTGGCTTGTATTTTCTCATATTGATATATTCCCAAGATAGATTGTTCATTGAAAAAGAATTAATAGAGGGCCTCCCTGGTGGTGCAGCAGGTTAAAGTGCAGCACTATGAAGCTATCCACAGCCACTGCAGCACGAATTTGATTCCTAGCCGGGGAGGTGACCCACAAAGCGCAGCAGACCTCTCCCGACCCACCTGCTGCTCCCCTCAGCAGTGTATTTCAGTACACAGTAAGAGGGAGGATCTGCATCCTCTTACTTCCTCTCTACCCCCTGCACCTCTTCCTGTACCCCAGCTCTTGTATGTGTAAATAAATAAATTGTGAAAAAAAAATAAAAATAGAGATAGGACAGTTGATGTAGCATATTCTTATTCTTACTTGAATATGAATAGGAAATTTCTGGAAGCATTCAGCAGTATAGTATGTAAGTGTTGTTACCTCTGAGCAAGAGAACTGGAGGTCTGGAGTTTGGAATTTTTTTTGTTTTCATCTGTCTTCCTCCTCTTTTTTGGTTTGTTTTAAAGATTTATTTATATATACAGAACTGGGGTACAGGCCAGAGGTGTGGGGTGTGAGAGGATTCACCAGAGACAGAGTGGGGAGCAGAATAGGTAGATTGAGCGAATACACTGCTGGGGCAGGTCAGGAGAGGTCTGCTGCCCCATGTGCGTCACTGCTCAGCCCAGATGGAGCTCATGCAGGAGCGGCTGCTGGTAGCTTCCTAGTGCTGTGCCCTTTTAACCCATTGTGCCACCAGGGAGGGCCCTTATTTTTTAATTTCTCCTTCCCCTTCGTGCCCCCCCCCCTTTTTCATTAAAAGTAAAGTGCTCTGGTGATGCTGATGTGCAGCTAGGTTACATGTCACACCCCACTTCACCCTAGACCCGCCCCCCACCCCACAAGGGCCATCCCTTCTTCTTTCAGTTTGTATAATTCATTTTTTCTGAGTTGGAGCTCCTTGACCAGGTTGTTCTGAAGTGCCTGCGGGCTTCTCCCATCCAGTTTGGGAGATAGTGACAGTCCAATGTAAGAGAGATGGTCTCTGCTTAGACTGAGTTTCACCAGCCTGACTGCAGGGCACTGCAGCCTTACAGAAATTGTTTCAGGACTTCCAGTGTGAGGGGCAGGGGGCAAAGAACACCAGATTTGGAAGAAGACCCTTCTCTGGGTTTGAATCCCAACCATGCCCTCTACATTGGAAGGTCACGGCCTGGAATGGTGGGCATAGGAAGGGTGTGCGCATGGCTGCTGTTGGCACAGACTAGGGCCTCCTGGGAGCTCTGGCCCTCATCACTGGGGATTGTCTTTGTAGAAAGAGCCTGTCTTACCTATTGCGTTTGCTCCGCGGGAGGCAGGAGTTTTGCTGTGGATGCTCACTGTGAATTGTCCCCCTAGCCGCTGCTTTGACGGCAGCACCCCAGTACATGCGGCAGCGTTTTCAGGCAACCAGTGGATCCTCAGCAAACTGCTGGATGCAGGGGGAGACCTTCGACTCCATGACGAGAAGGGTCGAAACCCACAGACCTGGGCCCTGGCGGCAGGGAAGGAGCGTGGCACTGCGGTAAGGGAGCTGCCGGGCAGCCACACGCAGGCTGGGCCCGGGACTGGGAGTAGGAGCCCCGGGCAGCAGGACTCACCGTGGCCTTGCTGCTGGCCGGGACACAGGAGCCTTGGGCAGGTCTGCTGAGCCTCTAGCGGGGAAGGAAACCAGTGGTGATTCTGCACGACCCCTATCTAGCAGTCCTGCCACCTTTAATAAGGCATGGTAAATTACGCTACATACCTGTTCTGCAGCCCTCTCAGGTAGGCACTGTTGTTGTCCCATGTTGCAAAGGGCATCTGAGGAAAACAGGCTCGCTGACATTAAGTGCCTGAAGCCACACATGGCAGATGTGAAGCATTCAGACGAGTACTAAAGAACTTAAGGGGAGCGCCAGGCTGTGTCCAGCGCTGGGCCATGGGAGGGAGCCACGGGCAGAGTCCCCGCCTTCCCTTGCCTCCCTTTGCTCATTGCCCTTGGGCCTTAGATAAGTAATTTCTCACTCCTGCCTCGGTTTCCTCCTCTGTCTTATTGTCGAGTCCTTTCCATACCTTTGGGCCCTTCCATTCTAGAGGTCCCTGGTGGGCCCCTCCCTCCGCCCTGGGCCTCTGGGGCTGTGCGTGCCCTGAGCTCGTGGCTGTGTTGCAGACGGTGGAGTTCATGCAGCGCTGTGCCTCGCACATGCAGGCCATCATCCAGGGCTCCTCCTATGACCTCCTCAAGAAGATCGACTCCCCTCAGCGGCTCGTCAGCAGCCTTCCCCGATTTGGGGGCCTCATGCCGGGGTGAGTCTGACTTGAGCCAGTCAGGGTGCTTTGCATCACTCCAGTCTTCCTGGGGGGAGTCCTGCATCTCCACCCTGGGCCTCACCGGTTGCATCTAGCCCAGCACTGGAGGGAAGGGGTGGAGGGGTCATTTCCCCACCTCAAGAATGCGGGCAGGCACCGTGTGAACAGCCCTGTGCTTAGCAGAAAGAGCTTTCCAGGTCTGGGAGTCCCAGCAGAAAAGCCTTTCCCCTCAGGGCAGCTGGCCAGCATTTTGTCAGCTCCCAAACTGGAAAGTTTGTTTCTTTATTATTAAGCTTGCAAAAGACCACAGGCACTTAATTTAGGCCCCTTGGCCTTTGTGAGCGGGTCTGAGAGACTAGCTGGGAGGACAGCCCTCCTCCTGGTCTCAGCTCAGGACAGGGAGGGGGGCCCAGGTTTCTCCACACTCAGGGACCAGTGGGAGCTTCATTGACCTTGTGTCTCTATATTAGGGAGTCTTTCCAGGTTGGTGTCCTCTGCTGGCATCTTCTTTGGTAGCCCAAGAGCTGCCCTTGTCACGGTCTCAGTCCTGGTTTCCCCCCAATGACTCTGAGGCCACTGGCTTCTGGCTTCTCATACAGCACGAGTCACAGTCACTCCTAAAGGCTTTCCCTGGCTTTGCACATAGCACCCAGAACGACCTTTTAACAAACGGAAATCGGGTTGTGCCCCTTTCCCTGCCATAGGCCTTCAGGCTTCCCAGGGCTGTTGGGGTAAACTCCCTAACTCCTCACCCACCCCCTCACCTCCTGTGCTGACCTGCCTCTTGAAGGGGAGTCCCCTGTTCAGAGGACAACTGGCCTGTCAGTTTGTAAAGGTCTTATTTATATGGGATCTTGTTGCATTTGTCCAGTTAGACCATGGAGAGAGCGTGCCGAGAGGCGGGGCAGAGTCTGTTCCGTTTGTCACCACCAGCGCTTCACTGCCGGTGTGGGGTAGAGGCCGGGGCAAGGCCGGGGGTCCTGGGCCAGCCTGAAAGGAGAGCCCACGTGTGGGCAGACTAGCGGTCCTCTATTTTAGATACAGCATCTATTGCTCTTACCACAGTGCTCAATGGCACGTCCGCTGGAACGCCCCCCTCTGACCCATGGGAGCCTTTGGAATAAGGAGGGCTCTCAGATCTGTGAGTGGTGCTGCGTCAGATGAGGACCCCAGCGCACACGTCTACGTAGAACCTGTTCAGGGAAATGCAAACAAGCGTGCCGCACTGAGACAAGCTCATAGTTGGATGGTTGTAGCTGGTCAGTGTCTGTCTTGCTCTCCTGCACCCAGCTGAGTTTTGTCACACAGACGTGGCCTGAGACATTTAGATAAAAGAGCAAGAACTGTCATAGCTCTGAACTTGTTGTCGGGTCCCACAGCCAGGGACTCCCCGTGGCCGGGGTGGGGACCCCGCACATGGCGCCCCCTCCCTCCCAGCAGCTCTGAACGAGACCTGGGGTGACAGTGATGTGCCTTCTCTCGGGTTGTGAGGCTGGACATAGGCCTTGTTCTAGAGGTGGCTGAGGACTGTGTCCATGCGGATGAGGATGACCGCAGCCATGTCCTCTGCACCCAGTGGCTTCGAGAGTGAAAGGGAAGCTATTAGTAATGATGCTGGGACACCAGTGCAAAATGGGCATTTGGGGACTCACCCAAACTGGAGTCTTCACTCACACGGCCCTTTGTGTGCAGTGCGGCGGGGACGGCTGGGCCCTGCTGACTAGCCAGGGAGACAGGAGCCTCAGAGTATGTCCAGGAGCAGAACTGGAGTGCTGGTATATGTCCACAACCAGTGGGCACAGGGGGCGGGCACCCTGTTTATTTACTGAGGAAGGGGGGGTGGCTCAAGCGGCCAGTTAGCCTGGCACCTACTGCACTCAAGGCACTATGCCGCCTCCTCGGAGCTGAAGAAATGCAGGCCACTGCCACTCCTGTCAGGGCCCCTGCAGGGGCCCGGTGTGGCCAGCTGGCACGAGCGAGCAGCGCCAAGATCTAGTCCCTATGTTGCACCGTGGCCCAGACCGGCACGTTCCTGCCCTGGACTCCATTTTCCCCATTGGCAAAATGAGCAGGTTAGACAAGACAGGCTTTATGAATCTTTCTTTTTTCTTTTTAAAAAGATTTATTTATTTATGCATACAGAACTGGGGTCCACCCAGAGGTATAGTGGCGGTGAGAGAATTCACCAGAGACAGAGTGGGGAGCAGACCAGGCAGATGGATGGAGTACACTGCTGAGGGGAGCAGCGGGCGGGTCAGGAGAGTTCTGCCGCCATGTGGGTCACCTCTGGGGCCGGGGATTGAACTAGCACTGAAGTGGCCATGACCAGCTGCGTCCCACTGCACCACCAGGGAGGGCCTGACTTTATGATTCTTTCTAAATTGGCCCGTTTGCATTTGCTGTCAATTGCTCATACCCTCGTACCCTACCCTCAAATGTAGTAGATTTCAGACAATTTTATCTCACTTATATTCTGTGGGTCAGGGATCAGGGAGTGAATGACTTAGCTGGATGGCTGACTGGTTCTGGCTCAGGGGTTTTCATGAATTGTCAGATGTCAGCTGGAGCTGCATCATCTGAAGGCCTGACTGGGGCTGGCAGCTCTAGTCCTAAAATGAGATGCTCACGTTCTTTACATGAGGCGTTGACGGCCTGCTAGGTATCAGGCCTCTCCATCGGGAGGCTTGAATGTCCTCGCGGTGTTCCCCCAGAGCAAGTGATGGGAGGGAGGTCAGGGCCAGAGCCCAGGTGACCTGCCTTGGAAGTCACTCCCTGTTGTTTCTGCCATATTCTCTCACCTGTGAGGGGCTACCTAGGGCTGAGTGCAGGAAGTGGGAATCCCAAGCCCGTCTCAGAGCTGACTATTCCATCATCAGTAGGGCCGTGGTCAAAGGTCAGGCAGTAAAGGCAAAACCACGCCCACATCATGAAAACTTGGTTCAGCGTTGTTCCGCTGGATGTGGGTGGTTGATCTTTATTTTTTCCCCCCTCCTCCATTCAAATATTTCTAGAAGCCCTAATGGTTCTCCTAGTCGACTGCTTAAAGCTGGAATCATTTCTGCCCGAAACATCTACAGCTTCGGCTTTGGGAAGGTAAGAGGTTGCCCTGGGACCAGCACCAGGGAGTCCTCTGGCCCCACCTCTGGCCCCCGTGTGCCCCACAGCCTTGTCAAACTCCTCCTGCCTCTCCAGAGTGGTTTCCCTCCTGCCCTTCTTTACCTGCTTTACAGTGTTCCTGTCATTACTAGAAACTGAAGAAAACCCTGCAGGGTTCTCTTGAGTAACCTTGAGCTAGATTTTGGGCATTTAGAAAATGACCCTTTAATTCCCAAGGAATGCACTCGATATGTTCTCACTGGAGAGAGGCAGAGAGCTGTGCTGACCCGGGTCTTGTTTGTGGTTGACTTTGTCCTCCAGGCTTACACTGTTGGAATGCATTTCAGGAAATGAAATTTTAAACTGAGAAATGCTTGGGGGAAAATACTTTCTCTGGGTCTTCTATTCTGCCCATCAAAGAGAGAGCATGGGGGTTGTTACTGGCTGAGCCAGTAGCTGAACCCACCCTGCGCTTGGGGTGAGGGCACTGGAGAGAGGCAAAGCTGGGGGGCCAGGAGAGGCCCCTGGGTCCTAGCCAGGCTTTAGACAAGTGTCTGACCTCTTTCTGTGAACCTCAGTTTCCTCCCTAGTAAAGGGAAATATTACAACCTTGTAGATTTAGAAGCCTAAGACACAATTACTCTGCTGTAACGGTAGAGGGGTATTCAGAAAGTTGGCAAACAGCAGCTGCCATTATCTTTAGTTTAGTTGGCTGATAAAATTCCAGAGAGTACTTTTCCTCTCTCTCCCCACAATTTGAAGCTGTGCTTTTTTGCTTTCAGTTTTATCTCACAGGGGGAACACAGCTCGCCTATCTGGGATCCCTTCCCGTGATTGGAGAAAAGGAGGTGATCCAAGCGGACGACGAGCCCACCTTCTCTTTTTTCAGTGGCCCCTACATGGTCATGACCAAGTAAGTGGAAGTGGCCGGTGGAGGGTCTGATTTTGTCCCACAGGAGGAATGGGCTTCGTGTGTGTGCGTGTGGGGGGGCTCCTGTGCAAACACCTGGAAACACGGAAGTTTGCGTGTTTACGTCAGGGCGTCTCAACTTTGACACCACTGCCTGGGTGGGGACCGCCGGTGTGTAGTGGGATGTTTGGGGATGCCCGGCCCTACCTACCAGATGTCAGTGGCAGCCCCCAGAGCCCCTTTCCGCTTGCAGCTGTGACTGTGCGACCTCAGCTGTCTGCAAACATTGCCAAAGCTCTGACAGTGTCATAACCTCCACTTTTTTGAGAGTTAGAAGCAGCTCAGCGGTTACTGTGTGACCTCTGGTGCCGCCAGAAGGTCCTGCGGCCTCCGCTGAAGTTGGATCAGCATCAACAGTGACTCCTCAGCTCAGTGCTACAGAGGCTGCAATACCAGGAGCTGGCGGTGGCAAAAGCCCCTGGGTGTTCTCAGTCTCCCGAGACTTCACCCCCGTGGAATCACTGGGAGTCATTCCCCACAAGGCTCTTAACTTCCCTGAGCCCAGAGCTCCTTCCCTGCTTAGGAGAGACTTCTCAGGGAGCCCTGCCAGCTACGCCTCTCATTTCCCTGCCCGTCCCACAGATTTGTTTTCTCTTGTCCATCCAAGTTACAGCCTCCCTCTCCAGACCGGCCCCTAAGTGGCTTCTCATTCCCTGGACAGCCCCTTCCAGTGCTCTCAGTGCCGTTGTATTCTAGAGTATGAGCTTGATGCTGTGATTCCCTCCTCTGCCCACCAGTGAGTTCCTGCCACGTACTCTGACCGGCTGGGTGCTTTAGGATGTTGGGGAGGGAGAGGGAGGACCTGCTGGTACCAGGGTTTTTACAGTCTGTGGGAACTCCACTTCTCTGGTCTGTGGCTGGGAGAATGCCTCACGTAAGTGACTGCTCACGTGCTTCTGTTTACACTGTGCTACCCACGCAGCCTGGTGTGGAATGGGAGCAGGGTCACGGTGAAGGAGCTGAATCTCCCTGCGCACCCACACTGCAGCAGGCTGCGGCTGGCCGACCTGTTAATTGCTGAGCAGGAGCACAGCAGGTGAGAAGGGCTCCCCGACCCCCCGCCACCCCACAGAGCTGGGTTCAGGGCTGTGCAGGCTGTGCCTGGAAGGTGAGATTAGCGCCCCTCAGCCTCTGCAAACGTTTTCTGGTGGTTCGCTAATTTGACTCCTGTTGGCTGCCAAGAAAGAGAAAAAGGAATGAATGAACAGCTTGAGGAGTAGGGAAAGGGGTGGTGAGGGTCTCCACTCTGTCAACAGATTGACTCTCTATAACCCTGTCTCTGGACGGTCCAGCCTGCAGGCCTGGCTGGCTCTCTGGCTCCAGCCCCGAGACCTGCCCCATTTTCAGCTGTGGGCCCATCCTGGAGAGAGTCCTTATAGAGTGTGAATATGTAAATCTATGCATCTGAGGAGTCATGACTCAGCCATTGAGGACACACCATGTGTCTCAGAACCTAGGTTTCCTCAGCTCTTACTGGAGTAGGATCTCAGTTCGTGGTTTCATTTATTTTTATTTTTATTTTTATTTTTATCTTGTGCATACAGAACTGGGGTACAAGCCAGAGGTGCAGGGGTGGTAAGAGGATTCATCAGAAACAGAGTAGGGGGCAGAGCAGGCAGATGGACTGAAATACACTGCTGAGGGGAACAGTAGGAGACCCAGGAGAGGTCTGCCGTGCCATGTGGGTCACCTCCCTGGCTGGGGATTGAACTCGTGTAGCAGTGGCTGCAGATTGCTTCATAGTGCTGAGACTTGCGCCACCAGGGAGGGCCCTCAATTTATGGTTTCAGATCAGAGCTACTAAGGTCTTAGAATGGACTCAGGGTCCCGAGATGGCTGCTCAGCTCTTACAGAGCTGTGTCCAAAGCCAAACCCTTCCTTTTGGGGGGAAATTAGATTAAGGGGACCCTAGGAGGCTAGAAGCACTAATAGACACAGCAGAGAGCTTGCCGTGAGACTTCCAGGGGGCATATGACCTGGGGGCAAGTTCCTGCCCTCCTCCTGATGTAGTTTCCTCATGAGCACCATCTTGTTTCTGTAGGTGCTTGTTAGGGTATAGGTGGTGTGTGCAATAAACATGTCTTGCTCAGTAGCTCCAGGCAGCTCTATCAATGACACTAAACTTTTAGGGTCTGATCAGTGAGCGACCACAGATTCTACCAACAGACTCCCCCGTCCCCTTCCTGTTTCCTTAGGAAAGTATTGCATGAGAATGACAGTGTATTGCATGAGAATGCCGTGTTTGGAAGATGTTCAAGGGGCTTAGAAGACTTGGCTCCCATTTGTCCATCGTGTCCTTCCTTAAGTCCAGCCTAAGGCCTCTTTGCTTTTGCAGCAAGTTGCGGCACCCCCACCTGCTGCAGCTCATGGCCGTGTGCCTGTCCCAGGACCTGGAGAAGACCCGTCTTGTGTACGAGCGCGTCACCGTGGGCACGCTGTTCAGCGTCCTCCATGAGCGGGTAGGTGGCTGCCTCCCTGATTTTCTCCTCCTGTTCTCCTGTTTGAGGGCAGGGAGCAAGGGGCACCGCTGAACCCCCAAATCTGCCTGCTCTAAATAGGTTCTGCCATCTGTTACATCAAGACAAGACTTGCAAGACCTTTAATGGAAAGGAACTTTAATACACTCAGTGTGCAATACAGAAAAGACAAAGAATATAGTTTCTAAATCAGACACCCAACGTTACCAATCCCCTCCCGGGCAAAAGTCCACCCAAAAGGGATTTGCCCAAAGCAAGGCCTGAAAGCTGCCACAAGTCTAAAGCACCTGACCCATAGAAAATGGTCAGAATGGCCAGACAAGTCTGGGAGGAAAAGAGCAAAATCAGAGTCAATACAAACGCTGCCATAGTGAGCCTCCTCCACACAGGTCTCTCTCCCACGTCATTTCACCCAGCCCAGGCCCAAGAGGCAAGCGCAGTTTCCTCTCATGTCTCTCTGCTCCATGTGGCCCTCTCAGGCCTTCCTTCCTCTCCAGATTCCTCTGTTCTGCTCAGCCCCACCCTCCTTCTGGGTAGGGCAGGGAACCTGGAACCTCCCTTTCTCCTGGGTACCCCTGTTACACTCCCTCCCTCACCCCCTGCCTCTCCCAGCCCCACGGGGAGCGCCCCCTTTTGTGCCTGCTGGGAAGCTGGCTCTTTGTCCTTTCCCCATGGGGCTACAAGACAGGCCATTTAGGTTGATGAGCACGTGGGCTGGCAGAGCTGGGCTGCTGCCTTAGTGCCAGCCCTGCTGCTTCATCAGATCTCTCATTGCTCCGCCAACACCTCTCGCTAACTGTGGTCGAATAGGCACTGGCCTTATTTCCCTGTTTTCACTTTTGCTGTGCTGGATCTTTGCCGTGGCGAGAGGTTTATGTCTATATTCTTTTCAGTCCCTGGGCCCTTTTCAGATTTCCTCGGGGGAGTAAACAGCTTCTCTGCCTGAGACAGGTACTCTGAGTGCAGCTTCAGAACCATCTCCCCAAATTGTTTTTTTTTTTTTCCTTCTTGACTTTGTTCTGCCAACTCTGGGCAGGGGTGGGAAGATCTTCCAGAAAGAGCCCTTCCCCAAATGGCTAAGGCCTTCCTATTTTTCCTTTCCTTTCTTTTCCTTGGGTGAAGGCATTATGTTAAACCGCCATTTCTCTGGCACTGACTTGAAGCAGCCAGGGGTGTTGGCTGAGTGTCTCCCTGTTGGGATGTCCTTCCTCGGTGAGCTGCCTGGGGTAGGGGCTCACTGGTTCTTTAAATCTCCAGGCTCTCCCTGCAGCACAGGATTGGAGGAGGTGGGGGAAGGCTCTTTCTCCCTACTTTCTGTGGCTTGAATTAATTCAGCTGATGGAAAGAAGCTCAGGTCTGGACCCCAAAGCTTGGGTCAGTGAGACCTAACACCAGCTACTTAGCCTCTTTGAGTTCTAGGTTCCTCACTTGTAAGACCAGGACACTATCTAGCTGCGAGTATAATGGAAAAGACAGAGTAACAGAACATTCTAAGATGTCCTTGCTGTTCCCTTCTGCTCCTGCTCCCTTTCCTGTCTCACTTGCAGCGGGCCCAGTTCCCCGTGCTGCACATGGAGGCGATCGTGCACCTCCTGCTCCAGGTCTCAGATGCCCTGAGATACCTGCATTCCCGGGGGTTTATCCACCGCTCCCTCAGCTCGTACGCCGTCCACATCGTCTCCACAGGGGAAGCGAGACTGACCAACCTGGAGTACATGATGGAAAGGTGGGTGCAACCTCCATTTGACTTCTAGGGAGTGTCTCCCTGGGTGCCTTTGCTGCAGAGAGACTGATCCGACAGGATACTCCCATGGCTGGCTGAAGAGCCTGCTGATGGGGAAGTGCTCTCCCAAGTGCCTCGCCCTGTTGGCCAACATTAGAGGATTTGGCACAAGTTACTTCTGTTTGGAATATTCTCATTTTGATAAATTTTTAACAAGCAAGAGTCCACATGAACTAATGTGTATGAATGCTTTTATATACTCTTATTATGTACTTTGCTCTCTATGTTAGAAGCTCTGTGAGAGCAGGTTTTTTGTTTTATCTGTTGCTGTATCTCAGATGTCTACAACAGGTCTTCATATAGTGGTGCTCAGCCCATGTTTTTTTCTCTAAAGATTTATTTATGCACACAGGAGCTGTGGTGTATGACAGAGGTATGGGGAGGGGGTGGGGGTGTGAGATGATTCATCAGAGACTAGAGTGGAGAGCAGGACTGATGGATCTACTGAAATACACAGCTGAGGGGAGCCGTGGGCGAGACAGGAGCCAGGGGATCAGCTCCCTGGCCAGGGATCAAACTCATGTTGCAGTGGTTGGCCATAGCTTGAGAGTGCCGAGACTTAAGCCCTGACACCACCAGGGAGGCCCAAGCCCATATATTTTTCAATGAACAAAAAGGAAAGACTCACATCTCAGATCTCACGCACATGCCCCTTGTCCTTCTACCTGGAGAGGAGGCAGGGCTTTTCCTGGTCATGCTGGGGCTGGAGGCACTTAGTGAAGTTTGAATTTTCCCTAAGGACACTGGGATGCTAAGGGAAGGCTTTTTTCTTTTAAGCAGGATTGTGTGATGGGTAGTTAAGAGCTTAAGAAGAACCCTCTGGCTCCTGCATGCACAGAAGGGGCTGTAATGGGATGGGAGAGGCAGGAACTGTGGGACCATGATTGGCAGTTTTCTTTGTGAGGACCAGTGGGGACTGGATGGCTATTGCCAGCCCAGCTGCTCAGTTCAGATCTGGTCCCTTCTCCATACCAGTGGCTCCCACTGCTTACAAGGTTAAGTCTAGATGCTTTGCAGGGTGAGGAAGGAGACCACTGTGTCACTTCCCACTCCTTGCCTTCCTGAAGCCACTTTTTTTTTGACCTAAGACCTTATTTGTGCCATGAACCTTAGTAATTTTATTCTAAGAAAGAGTAAAAGTAACTTTATTTGAAAAGATTTTAATAGCCAAATATCTACATGTGGCATTTCAACAATCACAAAAGATTCCTCTGTTCTTTTATCAGGGTTACAACCTCTCTCCACAAACATAACAGTTGATAATTCTCACTAAAGATTTACAATCATTTGATGTCATCCAACCTGCACAACAGTGCTAGTTTACAGGATATGGAAACTGAGCACCAGAGATTAAGTAAAGCCAAGATTGAAGCCACTTTTTAAAAAAAATAATATAATAGTTTATTTTTACATCATTTTGTGCATTTTTCCATCCCTGAAGCCACTTTTTTTTTTATTAAAAAGTTTATTTTTACATCATTTTTCACATTTTTTTTTTTCATCTCAATTGTAATCCCCACGGGTTTCCCATCACCAAATCACCCTGTGCCACCACCATAGTCCCGTGCATTTCCCTCCCTTCCCCCCCCCCCGTTTTTGATCCCATTCCCCACTCCACCCCCACATAATGTCTCTGGTCTATGGTTGTTCATTATTTTTGTTATTTTCTCGCCTGGTCCATTATACTCCTGCTATGAGTGAAACCATCCGGTATTTTTCTTTCTCTTTCTGGCTTATCTCACTAAGCATGATCTTTTCCAGCTCCATCCAAGTTGCTGCAAAAGACATGTGTTTCTCTTTTTTGGTTGCTGAGTAATATTCCATTGTATATATGTACCACATCTTTCTAATCTAGTCATCTACTTTTGGGCATTTGGGCTGCTTCCATGTTTTTCCAATTGTAAATAAAGCAGCAATAAACATGGGGGTACAAGTATCTTTTTCAATCAGTGTTTTTGTGTCTTTTGGGTAGATACCTAGGAGTGGGATTGCTGGGTCATAGGGAAGCTCCATGTTTAGCAGTTTGAGGAACCTCCAAACAGTTTTCCATAGTGGTTGTACTAGTTTGCATTCCCACCAGCAATGCAGGAGAGTTCCTTTTTCTCCACATCCTCGCCAACATTTGTTGTTGCTAGTTGTTTGAAGATGTGCCATTCTCACTGGGGTGAGGTGGTATCTCATTGTGGTTTTAATTTGCATCTCCCTTATTACGAGTGATGTTGAACATTTTTTCATATGCCTGTTGGCCATCTGCATTTCCTCTTTGGAGAAGTGTCTTTTTAGCTCTACTGCCCATTTTTTGATGGGGTTGTTTACTTCATTTTTGTTGAGTTTCATCAGTTCTCCGTATATTTTTGTGATCAGCCCTTTATCGCTACTTTTGTGTGAGAAAATGTTTTCCCAATTAGTGATCTTTCTGTTTGTTTTTAGTAATGTCTCTTTTGCTGTACAGAAGCTCTTTAACTTGATATAGTCCCATCTATTTATCTTTGCCTTCACTATTGTGGCGTTGGGTGCCTGAAGCCACTTTTTAAAAATAATATAATAGTTTATTTTTACATCATTTTGTACATTTTTTTTTCCATCTCAATTGTGGGTTTTACCCTGAAGCCACTTTTAATGCATATCACTTCACTGCACTACCCTCCACATTTAGAATATTCAGAACTCACCCTTCAGATGCAATCTCCCACCATACCCCTCGAAGCCTGGGCTAAAGTCCGATCCCCAGAATGTTCTGTCTGTCCCTGGCTTCCTGTGAAACGTGTGGACCTTCCACCTGGTGAGCTCTGAGAGGTCAGAGACCATGATCGTCTCTCTTCAGTACCCAGTTCTGGTGCTCAGTAAACATTTGTTAAGTGAATGAATGAGCCTGGAAAAAGGGAAAGCATGAAATGTTTCAATTCAAGGTTCACCATTTTGGCTACATGCTCAGGAATAGTGGAAGCTTTTTGCTGTGGGTAACAACAGAGGCCTTTAGGAAGGCTGGGACAGAATCTGAGTAGTTTGCCAGTGAAGGAGCACCCTCTGGTGTTGAGATGGAGATATGACAGTTTCTTCCTGTCTTTTTTTTTACTTCCAATAGAAAAGTAAATTCTAGAATGAAAGGGACCTTTGGAGATGGCCCTGGCCCACCCTGACTTAATACAGACAAGGACACTGAAGTGTGGAAAGGGGGTCTGAAATCACCCAGCTGTGATTAGAACCAGGTGGTTGAGGGTGTTTCCTAGCTATGGAGGTTGAGAGCAGGGAAGGCAGGAAGCCACAGGGCTGGACCTGATGGTGACCGAGGAATCAAACTAGAAGTGAAAGTTGTGAGATACACTGAGCAGCTGGTGTCTGCAGACTGATTAGGTGCGGAGCTGTGAGGTAACTGGAGGGCTGTGGGCATGGTAGGAAGGTGTGTGTGTGTGTTTAAGATTTATTTATTTGTACATACTGAACTGGGGTATAGGCCAGAGGTGTGGGAGGGGCGGGGCGAGGTGAGAGGATTCACCAGAGACAGAGCTGGGAGCAGAACAGGCAGATCGACAGAGCGCACTGCTGAGGGTCCAGCAGGTGGGTCAGGAGGGTCTGCCCACACCATGTGGGTCACCTCCCTGGCTGGGGGTCGAAGTCGTGCTGCAGTGGCTGTGATAGCTTCATAGTGCTGTGCTTTAATCTGTTGCGCCACCAGGGAGGGCCCAAGATGTGTGTTTTCTTTTGGCCTTGTTGACCTTGGAATGGAACTTCAGGTAGAAATGTCTGTCAGCAAGCAGCTGTGGGCATAACAGTGTGCTCTTCCCTGACAGCTGATAACATGAGTTGATTATCCTAGAATCCAAAATAGCTTTCAATTCCGCATTTATTTTTGGTAACACTCTATTTGGGCAGGTCACTGTTGAATGTCATCTTCAAGGATGACACTCCATCTCTTGGTATAAAAATGATACAGCAGTTTCTTCTATTCCGTATTGGAATCTTTAGGACTAGACACAGCCTTGCAGGCGGTATCACATAACCATAGCCAAATGTAATTTTAATGATGTCAGTGCTGAGGCCCAGAAAAATAACTTAGAATCACAGGCAGAAAAGAAACTCCTCCCATCTCTGGCTAGCTTTAACAGAGAAGAGTGAGGAGTTATAAGAAATGAAGTAAAAGAGAAAGAATATAAGTCCTGATGGTAGATGGCTTGCGCCTTGCCAGAATCTTAGACAAACTTGAGAAGGTTGGTGAACTCCCCTACTTTCTTGACTTAGTTCTCAAGGAGTTTAGTTGGGAAGCTGAGTTATTCCAGAAAATTGGTGAATCTGAGGGCTCATTCCCAAAGGGCAGAGTTCAGAGAAACAGTGAGGAGTTCCAGAAAACTTTTAGTTATCAGATGGGACTTGAGGGGGGGTCTTAAGAGAGCCAGACACTAATTCATTCAGAAGTATTCATTGAAGTCTTGGTGTAAGGTCAGAGGTACAGTGACACCAAAGAGAGAGAAGGGCGTCTGCTCCTGAAGTTGACTAGAGTGAAGGGGACACAGATGGTAAACAGATGACCCCAGCATTCATTTTGTGCACACTAAGTGCTCTTCAGCCAATAAAACTGGACTCTTCTAGATCAGATGGTTGGGGAAGGCCTCTCTGAGGAAGTGATTTTCTTTAGTCACAAGAAGCAGCCAGTCCTGCAGGGAGTGGCCATGCAGAAGCTAGAACTCAAAGAACCGACATGGTGAGGTGCTTGGGGACTGGGATAACTTGAGAGAGGCCCCTGTGGCTTGAGTGGAGTAAGTGACCAGGAGAGGATGGTCAGAGGAGGTGGAGGAGGATAGGGCCTACTCAGGTAGGAACAGTACAGATTCAAGGATTGGAACAGCAGGCAGCGTGGGTGAGCTGAGAGTTTCTAGAAACTGTATTGCAGATGTACTGATTTCAGTGTGATCCTGATGATTTTTAAAAAAGACTTATTTATGCATACAGAACTGGGGTACAGGCCAGAGGTGCAGGGCCAATGAGAGGATTCACCAGAGACAGAGTGGGGAGCAGAACAGGCAGATTGATAAAGTACACTGCAGAGGGAGCAGTGGGCGAGAAAGCCGATCTCTGCGGCACCAAACCTGGCCAGGATTGAACTCGTGCTGAAGCAACTGCAAATAGTGCTGTGCTTTAACCCCTTGTGCAACCAGGGAGGGCCCTGATTCTCTTTATTTTTTGGCCTCATGAATCCTGCCTGTGTTTCCTCTGTAGGCAGGATGGAGGTGCACACAGGGACCTGACTCGAGCACCCCTCCCCACCCAGCTGTACAACTGGGCCGCCCCAGAGGTGATCTTACAGAAGGCAGCCACGGTGAAGTCAGACATCTACAGCTTCTCTATGATCATACAGGAGATTTTAACAGGTAGGTCACAGAGCATATCAATGATGACCAAACTACTTACTTGCTTAGGCTGGATTATCTCCCCTCTTAAAGAGTTACTTAGTTTTATGAAGATGTAGGACATAGAGAAAAGACTGTTTCAAGGAAACTGATTTGTGCTTATGGACGATATAAAATGATCCGCTTAAAAACTTTCTCCTTTAATCCTTTTATTCGGACACAGCAAAACACTGATCAGTTTGTCATTAATTATCCATTTTGTCCAAGTAAAGTTCTTTGTTTATTTATTTTTTAAAGATTTGTTTATTTACACGTACAAGAGCTGGAGTATACAGGCCAGAGGTGCAGGGGGTAAGACAATTCATCAGAGACAGAGTAGGGGGCAGAACAGGCAGACTGACTGAAATACACTGCTGAGGGTTGCAGCGGGCAAGACAGGAGAGGTCTGCTGGGCCATGTGGGTCAGCTCCCTGGCTGGGGATCAAACTCATGCAGCAATGGTTGTGGACAGCTTCATAGTGCTGTGCTTTAACCTGTTGCACCACGAGGGAGAGCCCCCAAGTAAAATTCATAAGATGGATTTTAGTATCAGTGCTTAGGGATCTCCATGAGTGGGATCAGCACACTCAGATTCTGTGCCTGTGATGCAGTGGCACTGACAGAAACGCAGCCCCCCCAGACGTACAGGACTTACTGTGAAGGAAGTGGTCGCACATCTGAAGACAAAGGAATCATTCAGGAGAGGGACACACACCCACAGAACAGCCATATTAACTGTGGGAATATGTGAGAATCAGCCCTCAAGTAAGGGTGTTCACAGTCTCTGAGACAGGACCATGTCTTCATGACATGGTATTGAGCCACCCAGCCTGATGCTATGACACCCTTATGGTGCCCAACTGTGCTACCCCTGGGGGGAGCCTGTGTGTCCACAGTTCTGGGAGATGGGTAAAGTGATTTCTTATTTGGGATTGTGCTTAAAGAGGTTGGGTGACTTAACTAAGGTCACCAATTTCATGTGATTTCTTAATATTATTTCTTCCTATGGCAATTTCTTTGACAGACAACATACCCTGGAATGGCTTGGATGGCTCAGTTATTAAAGAAACCATTGTCTTGGGAAATTATTTAGAAGCTGATGCCAGGCTTCCAAAACCTTACTATGATATTGTTAAGTCAGGCATCCAAGTCAAGCAGAAAGACCGAACTATGAACCTTCAGGATATCCGGTATATTCTGAAGAATGACTTAAAGGTAAGCTTTGAAGTTGTCAGGAGTTTATATGTCTGTTTACCCATTTTATGGGAGTAGATACTTAAAGACAAAAAAGAAACTAAAGACCAAGTTGTAAATCTCTGAAATCCTCATTTCCTTGCCACATAACTGAGAAACACCTAGTTGCTTAACTTAGGTGAGGGCTGCAGGGAATTGAGATGGTGGGAGGGTGACCGGCAGCCTTCGTAGGCACATCGTGTCATTCAGTGAATGACGTGATTGTTTCTACTTTTTAAAATTGGTCATAGTGCTGGACTTAGCTAATCAGAGCTAGTCAGTCTACCCAACAGGAGCAAGAGAGTGTATTTAATACCTAGATCTGTGGCTAAAACACCACTGACACTCAGATGATTGCAAATATGTCCTTGACAATCTTTCCTTTAATACAGGATTTTATTGGGGCCCAGAGAACTCAGCCAACTGGGAGTCCACAGGTACAAAGTTATGAACTACATCCTGATGTCAGTGTCTGTCTTGGACTTCCTTCAGAATATCCAAAAGAGACCTCTGACTTGGAAATAAAAGAACTGAAGGAAGCAGGTATAGCCATCCCCCCCTCGGGTTAATAAACATTATGAGTGTGTGCTGAAAATCACGAGCTGCCAATCCTCCAAACTGTAAGTGCCACTTAGCGGAGAAAAGGCAGATAGATGCCGTAAGGGAAAACCAGGACACTTACAGTTCCTAAGTTAAACATTTTGGAGTCCATGTACAACTTGGTTACTTCTGGAACCAAGCAGTAACAACCGGTTTATTTCTAGATGATGACTCTCAGGAATTTATTTAATTGCTTCCAAATAAAAACGGTGGTTTTTAAATTTAAAACTTTTATCTCCTCAATTTGGGAAATTTGAAACATTATAAAGATGGAAATTACTTGCCATTTTAATTCTGACTCTCAGAAATGAGAACTTTTACCCTTGGTGCACATACCTGATCATCTTCTACAATTGGGAAGAAAGTGGGAAAGTGAAAAACTCCTTCTGCATTTTTTTTTTAAAGATTTATTTATTTGTGTATATAGAACTGGGGTACAGGCCAGAGGCTCAGGGGCGACGAGAGGCTTTACCATAGACAGAGTGGGGAGCAGAACAGACAGATCGAGGAAGTACACTGCTGAGGGGAGCAGCAGGTGGGTCAGGAGAGGTCTGCCACACCATGTGGTCACCTTCGGGGCAGGCGGGAATCGAACTCATGAGGAAGTGGCTTTAGATTCTCAGTGCTGTGCTTTAACCCGCTGCGCCACCAGGGAGGGCCTCCTTCTGCATTTTTATGCTGCTTGAGCAACAAGACAAGTCTGCTCCTCCTGTCTGTCCTGTTGATCACTTTAACTGGTTGCATGTCGCCACTCTTCCCAACAGGCAGTCAGCGCCACTCACCAAGGAGTTACTCTTCTCCCACTGAGAAAGCAACACCAGATCCGCACCCGAGACTGACAGCTAAAGAGACTCAAAACCAGGACACTGCTTTTTGTGCTTGCTCTGTGGCAGAAGAGGCCAGGAGCCCCAGCCCCGGTCAGGAGAGCCTCTGCAGCTTTGAAATCAATGAGATCTTCTCAGGCTGCCTGGACGTAGGAGATGACAAAGAAAGCCCAGGAACTGGCGCAGCTCTTGAGGTTAGCTCAAACCAGATAGACGAACTGAAGTCCATGGAAGAAGAATTGGATAAAATGGAGAGAGA
The DNA here is from genome assembly GCF_000260355.1 of Condylura cristata. Lineage (NCBI taxonomy): Eukaryota > Metazoa > Chordata > Mammalia > Eulipotyphla > Talpidae > Condylura > Condylura cristata. Next base: position 13,272,826 of record NW_004567118.1, on the reverse strand, counting down.
AGCATGCTGTTTTTGCCATAACGATGAGAGCTCTTCAGAAGCTGGCACAGACCTCTCCTTGGAGGACTGGAGCTGGCAGAATGGTTCACTGAGTTCACCCAGCCTTTGTGAGTTCACCCAGCCTGTGCCCAGAGAAGCCAGGGGCAGTGTGAACAACCGGTCCATGACCGAAGAGTACATCAGTAAGTGTGTGCTGAATCTAAAGATTTCACAGACGTTAATGCACCAGAATGTCGATTTGCTGAGGAATACCCAACAGAAAATTGATATGCTTGAGATGATCCAGAAGGAGCAGGAGTGCAGGTGTTTGTGGGCTTCTTCGAGAGAGTTTGCAGATGTCTTTAACTCACTTTCAGCTCTGGGCCCCCCAGCTTTGAGCTATATTCCTCCTGTCGTGCAGCTGCCAGCGGGCCAGCAGCTGGACGCTGGGGGCAATAGCCCGAGCCCAGCAGGGTCTCCAACAACAGTGAGAGACTTTCAAGGGGGGAATATTGGCACAAGGTCCAGGAAGAGAAGTAGCTCTGGCTGTAAGCCTTTCATCCAAGTCTCTGAAGAAAGCACTGGGAACCAGTCAGAGCAGAACCATCAGGTAAAGCTCTAAGGAGTGGGTTCAGGGGAGCCCAACAGGATCTGGGGCCAGGTTCAGCATTGCTGCCGACCTGGTGCAGGACTGATGGAGACACAACCAACTCCTAGGCCTTTGGTCTTGGGAAACAGCCGCTAGGGTAGAATTCCAGGGTCGATACTCTTCATCACTTGTTCCAAATTCAACACAAAGCCGAAAATTCAGAGTTCTCAGATTGTACCACATGAAATTGCTGTTTTATGGGTCAAAATAATCAAGTACTGGCAATTTTACGTGGTCTACATGGTTTCTGTACATGGTATCTTGGGCAAGTATTAATCTCCACTTTACATTATTTCATTCACCAACAAACATTTATAGAGCCAGAGGTGATATATTAGCCCCTGGGATATAATGATGAATCACAGGTTTGACCTGTGCGTCACTCAGACACCAGTGGGGGGGGGTGCAGTGGTGTTTGGGAAGATGGCGTGGAGCTGGCTCTGGAGGCTTAGCCCGAGGCTTAGGGAGGGCTAGCGTGGCTGTTCCACAACCGCCTAAGGAAAGGGCCAGTCTTGTTCTGGTCCCCAACGCCTGGCAAAGGTGCCTGACACACTGAAAGTACTCGGTAAATGGTCGTTGAAGGAATGAAGGAGTAAATAACGGAGTGGATTTGAACAGGGTCACACAGAGGGCTTGCTGCCTTTTGAATCACAGAATTTTGTAGATGGAGCAGCCCCACCATTTTACAGGGTGGTGAGCTCCAACTCAGTGACTTCAGCTTCCCGAGGCACAGTGTTGTTACTGAGGTGGGGGTGGAGTAGGAAAGCCTGGCCCCATTGGGAGAACTTTTATGACTGAACTTATTAGAATTGCTGGCTCACTGTGATGTCAAGCAGGCCAACTTTTAGTGGGTTTTATTATTGTTTTAAATCTTCCACCTACTCCACACCTGCTCTGCTGCCTGCGCAGGACAGGCCGCTCCCCTCACCTAGCCCTGCTTCTCTACCTTCAGCACCCACAGGGGCCGGGGACCATTTCCTGAGTCTGGGCCTAGTGTTCTCCCCCTAGTGTTCTTTCCCTGTAGTTCAGTGAAGCTTCAGTCATCACTTGACCATTTGGAAAAACATTGGTACTTGTTTCTCCATAAAGAGAAGGCACAAAGAATTAGATTGAGATCCCCATATTTCTTTTTCCACTGAAAACTAGAGTTTGCTAGAAAACCTTTTCTTGTTTAGAAATACCTTTTTTTTTTTTAAGATTTTATTTATGCATACAGAACTGGGTGGGGTACAGGCCAGAGGTACAGGGGCAGTGAGAGAATTCACCAGAAACAGATGTGGGAGCAGAACAGGCTGATTGACGAAGTACACTGCGGAGGGGAGCAGCGGGCGGGTCAGGAGAGGTCTGCCGCGCCATGTGGTCACCTCCAGGGTGGGGATCGAACTCATGCTGAAGTGGCGTTAGCTTCCAGTGCTGCGCTTTTACCCGCTGTGCCACCAGGGAGGGCCCAGAAATACCTTTTTTTTTTTTTTTAAAGATTTATTTATTTATTCATACAGAACTGGGGTACAGGCCAGAGATGCGGAGGGTGAGAGGATTCACCAGGGACAGAGTTGGGAGCAGAACAGGCAGATCGACGAAGTACACTGCTGAGGGGAGCAGCGGGCGGGTCAGGAAAGGTCTGCCACACCATGCGGTCTCCTCCGGGGCAAGCTGGGAGCAAACTCATGCGGAAGTGGCTTAAGCTTCTTAGTGCTGTGCTTTAACCGGCTGCGCCACCAGGGAGGGCCAGAAATACCTTTATTTTGCAATACATTTTGGTTATCTTTTGATGTGTAGCAAAGAGAAACAAAGCCCCAAATACAGTGGATTAAAATAAGTGGTTTATTTCTTCATGTGGCGTGGGCTGAGACTTTTCCTACAACAGCATTCAGCATTCAGTTGGGCTGGATGAGAGATGTCAACTATCTGTTGCCTTGGCTTCAAGTGGCCTCTCTCTGCCCTTGGCTTCTCATTATTCACTAAATAGCCCACTTAGCCTCTCTACCCCGTGGCTGCCGTCTTCTGAAATGAAGCTGAAGTTGAAGTCTTTTTGAAATGTTGTATATATTTTCCACCATTCCTCATTTTTATACAACGTTTGCTTTCCCCTCTCACGTGTAGCCCCCAGGAAATTCCTACCTCTGATCCATCCTGCACTGTCACCACAGTCCCCTGTGCTGTTCCCACTCATTTTGATCCTTCACCCCCCTCCTCCCCTGCAGAACGTCTCTGATTGATAGTTGCCTGTTGCTTTTTTAAAAAAAATTAAGAAGATTTATTTATTTATGCATACAAGAACTGGAGTACAGGCCAGAGGTGTGGAGGGGGATGAGAAGGTTCACCAGCAACAGAATGGGGAGCAGAACAGGCAGATCTATTGAAATCTACTGCTGAGGGAGCAGTGGGCAAGACAGGAGAGGTCTGCTGTGCCCTGTGGGTCACCTTCCTAGCCAGACATCAAACTCGTGCTGCAGTGGCTGCAGAAAGTTTTACAGTGCTGTGCTTTTACCCTTGTGCCACTAGGGAGGGCCCTGATTTTGATTTTTAATTTACTATAATTTTTTTTCCTCCCCTGCACCATGTGAGTCAGCTTCCTGGCCGGGGAACAAACTTATGATGCAATGGCTGCCGGTAGCTTCATAGTGTTGAGACTTAACCCAGTGTGCCACCAGGGAGCCCCCCTTCTTTATTTTTCCTGATCCCTGTTTCATTCCTCTACATTTCTCCTGTAAGCGAAACCACTCAATATTTTTCTTTTTCTTTCTGGCTTAATCCCTTCCAGTATAATCCCTTCCAGCTCCATCCATGTTGCCATGAACGGCGTGAGTTTATCTTGTTTTTATTGCTGAGTAATATTCCATTGCATATATATGTATGTGTATGTATCAAAGATGTGTATGTATGTACACACTACATCTTTGAAGTTGAAGTCTTTATTTTTTAAAGATTTATTTACTTATGCATACAGAACTGGGGTACAGGGGCAGTGAGAAGCTTCATCAGAAACAGAGTGGGGAGTAGAACAGGCAGATTGACGAAGTACACTGCTGAGGGGAGCAGTGGACAAGACAGGAGAGGCCTGCTGTGCTTTGTGGATCACCTCTGGGGCAGGGATGGAGCTTGCACTGAAGTGGCTGCAGCCAGCTTGCAGTGCTCATCCTAACCTGCTGCGCCCCCAGGGAAGGTGTGAAGTTGAAGCCTTAAAACTAGTCCCGGGGCCTCCCTGGTGGCGCAGTGGTTGAGGTGCAGCACTATGAAGCTGCCACAGCTCTTGCAGCAAGAGTTCGATCCCCGGGCCAGGGAAATGACCCATATGTCTCAGCAGACCTCTCCTCTGTTGCTCCCCTCAGCAGATCTGCTTGTTCTGCTCCCCACTGTGGCACTGTGTGTCTCTAGTGTATCTTACCTCCTGCATCTCTGGTCTGTACCCCACCTTGTGTGTGTGTGTGTGTGTGTGTGTGTATTTATTTATTTATTTAAGCCCTGGGGCAGTATTATCGCCTTGTCTCAGATCCTGCTGAAGATCCTTTACTCCTATGCGAAGGCTTCTGGAGCACACACTTTAGGGAGATTTTTAGTGTATCTTGACATTTTGAGCATCTTGCTGCTATCCCCAAGCCCCACATTTGTTACATTTATAGGCTGTAGGTTAGAAGATACAATGAACAGTTTGTTTGGGATAAACACACCCAAAAGTCTTTTAGATACAGGATATAGGTTAAGTTTCTTTTAGTCTACTATTTCTAAAGTATTGTAGCCTTTATTTATATACACAGCATCCCACTGGTAGACAGTGACAGGCATGAGTCACTGTCCCTGTCTTATGCGTGAGGGAACTGAAGCATACTGCTCCCTCAGGCTGGGTCTCCTGCCTCCAAGCCTTCTGCCTTAATCATACTAGAGGGGAATGTACAAAGAAAAGCTTTTTTAATTTTCAGTGTCTCTTGTTTGCTCATTCTTCACTTAACCCTCTTAGAACTGGGCTGCTGGAGGGAGGCGGCAGCATTTCTCCATAAAATCTTCCAGATAAGTGATAGCTCTATTAGATAGAAAACATGAGAAGGTCTGTTTACTTTTAGCAAAAAAAAAAAAAAAAAAAATTAGCAAAAATATCTTTGAAAATAGAATGTGTATAAAGTGGGGAGAAATTCAAGCACTGAAGCATGTTGACCTCTTTTAAAGGTTTCAGATCTTTGTAGCCCTGGAAAACAGAGCATATGTGAACAGTTTCAATCAACTCAGGGAGCCAAGGGCAGCTTGGAAAAAAGCAGGAGCCAAAGTTCCAGCAGGTGAGTTAACATTTTTATTAGTCCTTGTGTCACCATACCTTTAGATTCCCATGTGATATCGAGGCCACTTAATGATTGACATACGGCTAGCAACAGAGACACTGAATGATAAGAATAGAAATAAATCCTCTCATAAACAGAGTGATATAATGGAGGAAGGTGTGATTTGTCACTTCAGAGGTGAAGTGACCAGCACGTCAATCACACAGAGCTCAACAAGTGTCAAAAGTGAAACTGCTTGCCTTTCCCAGAACGGTCCAGACTGTTTTTCTTATAAAAGGAAACACAGGCATATGGCACGTGCCAGTGCTCCAGAAACCAGGCTGTTCAGAAACTGCCCCCTCTTTCATTTCTTAGCCAGGGAAGGCCTAGAGAGTCCAGTGTCCGAGCCAAAGCAACGCAGCTGAATAGTGCACTCCTCACTGTGTCACGTCACCCTCAGGGACCACCTGCATCATCCAGCTTGGGCCAGGGCTCTACCAGGTCAGGAGCATCATAGTCGCAACACTGGGTGGGTTGTGTGGTGCCCTCTGGTGGAGGGCAGGAGTCCGTGCCCGCCCAGGAATGACTGAGAGGAGGGAGTGTGGGTGGATGGTCCTGGGGAGGGACTGCTGGGTTCGGGCTATGTGGCAGTCTTGAACAAACTAATGTGTTTGTGTGCGCCCTGTTCCTCTGCCTTCTCCCCAAACTGTGCACTTTAGGATCGGTGTGGAATCTGTGTCTTCTGAAATCTATAATGCAAAGTCAAGAAATAAAGAAGATGATGGGGAGGTGCACTTAAAATGGGAAAGTGAGTATGAAGTCATAGGTTATTGAAATGAAATTTAAAGTCTATTTAAATTTCAGCAACCTGGTTGTTATCACTAAGTACACAGCCTGGACTGCACTATCCTTTCACATTTTTTTCCTCTGTTAGATCATTTTATTTTAAAAGCATGGATTTTGTGATTACAAAGTGCAAAAGGAAAGGTTTTTTTTCCCTTTCTAGACTTTATATTTTTTCTATATATTAGTTTATATCATTTAACAATCAGAACAATACACAATATATTTAATATAAACATTATTAAAGTAGAATGTGACAGTGTAACTCTCATATATCTGGTAAGTATTAAAAGAATACAGTGGCTATGTTTTTTAACACTAGTGTTAAGTGACATTAGCAAAAGTACAGGACATTTGTAATGAAACACTCATGTGTACATACACACTCTCAAAGTATGAGTTCAGAGCCGATCATAAAGGCCAGAGTCAAATAGAATCCTTTCCATTAGTTTCTACAGACTGGGGGCTTCAGATACCATTTTCTTGAAAAATGTTCACACTAGGAATTCCATTTACACTTTTTTTTCTGTTTTCCACTTTGAAAATTCAGCAGCAAGGACTAGAATTAACTGAAATTCTGCTCTTCCCTCTGTCAAGTCTCCCCTGCCTCCTTTCTAGCTAAACAGAACAAGGTAAAGATGATGCTATTCCAAAAAGGCATTCTTGTGTGACTCTCTAAGAATCAAAAGCTTTTGTTTGCAGTACTCACAGCACTGTTTTAAATGCTATTTTCTCTTCTGTCCAGCGGACGTGAAAGAAATGGCAGAGAAAGTAGCTACTGGGCAGCTGTTGGTATCTCCTTGGCATCCTCAGAGTCGTTTGATTGCAGAGAAAGAGGCTGAAAACAAACTGAATCCCCTGCCCTCGACCCCCATCAGGGACCCAGAGAATGTTGGCTGGCAGCGAGCTATAGAGTATCCCAGAAAAAATGATGAGCATGCCAAGTGTGACAGAAAGGACAGCAGTGACCAGAATGGCAGACAGTTTGGGTCTCGAAGCTTATTGTCAGTTGGAGAAATTGGGATTGGTGAGTTTATCAGGTTACTCTCAATAAGTAAATCTTCTGGAATACATTTCCTTTGCTGGATTTGCTCTCCTTTGCCATATATCTGGGGACCTTGTCTTCCAGGGGAAAGCAGTGGGCCCTTTGACTCACCTGTCCTTCCTGCGGGTAAAGAAATTCTCAAATTTTTCAATCAGTGGAACAGACCCCTCTGTCCAAAGGAAGACAGAGGCCCTGACCCTGGTCTTGGGCCTGACTTGGCAAGGAAAGGAACCTTCCTTACTGAGCGCAGTGGCCACTTCCTGTTCCCTGTTTAATTGCATTTTAAGACAGAAAAATTCCACTGCCCCCCAGATAGTCTATGCCAGAGGACTCTAGAGAAAAGTGACATTTTAAGAAAATTAAATATACTTATTTAAATACATATATTTTACATTGCTGTTCATTTTTGTATAATGTTTGGTTTTTCCTCTCAGTTGTAATTCTATAAGATTCCTACCACCAAATCACCTGTGAATTCTCACCATATTTTCTTGTTCTTTTCCCTCCCCTGCTTAGATTCCCCCTCCCCCTTGCTGTATGTCTCCAGCTTATAGTTTGCCTGCTAGTTTTGTCTGCCTTTTTTTTTTTTTTGTTCCCTGCCCCTTTTGGGGGTATACTTCCTATAAGTGAAACCATCCCACACTTTTCTTGAGAAAAATGGCATTTACTGTCATCACTGTTACAGATTTGTGGGCTAAAGCTGATAGCTATGCATTCTACCTGGTAATTGCTTGCCATCAGAACACAGGATATTATCTCCTAGTTGTAAGTTAAACCTGCATCTAAAATGATTGTTTATCTTAGGTACAAATCTTCTGAGTCAGTGGTGATTTTTTTCTTTTCTTTTCTTTTTGGTATTTAAAATCTTTGCTTAGTCAAGGATCACTTAAACGGGCCGATGATCCAGGCCTATGTGTGGAGCCAGGCTAAATAGTGGCCACTGTCTGGACTGGACCTGAAATGCAGGGTGGGCCGTCCGTGGCAGAACTGTGGCATTTCTTTTCTCACCTTTCTGGGCCACCTTTCACCCCTTCCATGTCATGTGAATGTCACTGAATGATTTTGACTCTGGTTGTATGATTATTAGGTATCAGGCATCTGAAGCACAGGAAAAATGAGCACTCAGAGCACAGTGAAGCCTTTCAAGCAAGTTCTGAAGCATGTGCTCTCACTGAGAAATCTTGCAGTGTAAGTAATACTGACCCAGGGTGCTAAGTTGAACCCAGAGACCTAATAAAGTAGAACAGTTGTTACATGTTATAATATTGAAATACCTATAATAGATTTTTATGTTGGATAAGATGCCCTTATGTTTCCTTCTTTTTTTAAAAAATATTTTTTTCCTGAAGATTTATTTATGCATACAAGAACTGGGGTACAGGCCAGAGGTATGGGGATGAGAGGACTCACCAGAGACAGAGTGAGGAGCAGAACAGGCAGACTGACTGAGATACACTGTGAGGGGAGCAGCAGGCAGACAGGAGAGGTCTGCTGCGCCATGTGGGTCAGCTCCCTGGCTGGGGATTGGACTTGTGCTGCAGTGGCGTGGCCAGCTTTGCATGCTGTGCTTTAACTCATTTGTGCCACTATGGAGGGCCCTCCCAGAGACTTGTTCTTTCTGAGAATTTAAAAAACAATGGTTGGCGCCCTCCCAGAAGACTTCCTCCTCCATTGTGCAGATTGGATCACTGAGGCTCAGGGCTGCCAATCCTCCATACTTACTCTAGGTAGTTCCTAGCTCACTGGGGGAACACGGGCAGGGCAGGGTGAAGTAGACTGGAAGGAGCTGACCCAGGGAGTATCACCCTGACTGCTGGGTGTTTTTAGATAACCCGCTACTAACACTGCTAACCACTATACAGGGCTTTATTTACCTACTTTAAAGTGATTTCCTACTTTATTCATAGAATCAGTCTGTGCATTCAGCTTGTTCACGAGAGTCTTCTGAGGACACGACAGAGGAATTTTTAACTCCAGACCATGAATATTTTTACTCCTCGACTGCTCAAGACAACTTAGTTCTAGAGGTAAACTCACAGGTCAGGGTAAAATATATTTTCAACTTTCTCCATGGCCTCTTCTCAGTGGCATTTGTTGAGAAAGGTAGTACATAAACATGTGTAACGTTGATTGACCAGAGGTTTCATGTGTTTTTTAAAAAACCTGAACATGAGATTTTTGAGAATGGAAGGTCACGTGCCATCTCTCCCCAGGCTTTGGTCCTGCCGTTGTGTAGTAGGAAGAGAAGTCCTGTGTAAGAAGGATTAGTGACCCACAGACACGGGGATGAGAGCTGGGGCTCAGTGGGGGCTGAGAGGCCCCAGACTCTGGGCTCTCTTGGGGAGCTGCCTGTCACTTTTGCAAGAACCTGTTTGTACAGTTTCATTTCTTTTCTTTTTAAGATTTATTTATTTATTTATACAGAACTGGGGTACAAGCCAGGTGCAGGGTCTGTGAGAGGATTCACCAGAGACAGATGGGAGAGCAGAACAGGCTGACTGATGAAGTACACTGCTGAGGAGAGCAGTAGGTGGGTCAGGAGAGGTCTGCCGCACCATGTGGTCACCTCTGGGGCAGGATCCAACTCACGCTGAAGTGACTTTAGCTTCTTAGTGCTGCACTTTAACCCGCTGCGCCACCAGGGAGGACCCCTGTATAGTTTATTTTCATTGACAAAATGAAAGCCCCTGGATTCTCTTACTTATTTATGTGATTTCTACTTCTGTGCTCCCCTAATCTGCCACCTTTGGCAGATTTTTTTTTTACTAACATGGAAGGTGGAGTAGAGGAAAAGAGGCCCGTACAAGTCAACTCTAACAGGCAGCTGACAGGAGTTCACCAGTGCGTCAAAAAGTGTAATTTCCACTTGTCTGCACTTTTGAAAACTCAGAGGAGTTTTCCATTACAAATCCTTTACATTTTCTTGATTTTACTTTGGGCAGACTGAAATGTTAAGAAAATCTTTTATTTTTTAAATATTCATTTATTTATACATATAAGAGCTGGGGCACAGGCCAGAAGTGTGGGTGTAAGAGGAGTCACCAGAGACAGTGGGAGCAGAACAGGCAGATTCACTGAATACACTGCTGAGGGGAGCAGCGGGTGGGTCAGAAGAGGTCTGCTGAGCCATGTGGGTCAGCTCTCTGGCCAGGGATCAAACTCCTGCTGCAGTGGCTCGTGATAGTTTCATAGTGAGGAGGCTTAGCCTGTTGTGCCCTGGCTCCTGAAATGTTAGAAAATGTTTAACAAATTATATATGTCATACACATACACACAGATATAATACTTGCATATAATATGTCCTTGTGTACTTGTCCATAAATGTGTAACACAGAGAAAAGTGCTTAGCTCTGGTGTATAGCTAATGAACTGCCACAAATTGAACACATTCATGTAACCAACCCCAGATCAAGAAAGAGAACATTTCCCCCAAATACCACCTGGGGTTCCTCCTAGTCACAGCCTCTCCTCATAACCCTCGAACCAAAGTTCTGACTTCTCACCCATAGAGTAACTTTGCAGAGGTAGCCATTTTTTACTCTTCTTTGGCTCTTCTGCTAAAACTCTCATGAATCAAAATGATCTTTGTTGGAAGTTTGGGGTAAGGAGGGGAGAATGATAACAAAAAAAAGTCCCACCATCCCCTCACAATGGGAAGAGCAGGGAAACCTGTTATTTGTGCTGTATTTAGCACAAATAAAGATTCCATGACTTCAAAGTGGGTTTGTTCTATTTCTAAAAAAGATGGGGACCTTAGATAGGTTATCAAAGTTTAAGAAAATCAAGAAATTCTCTAGACCTTTTGATAATATCTGCCTCTAGTTTAAACTCTTTCCTGTGTTCTTTCTTTTATAGACCTCAAGTCCCATAGAAGAGAATTTTAAAGGAATACCAGGTGCGTTTGCCCAACCTCAAGCCTCTGATAGATGCCTGTGAGCATTATTTGCTTTCACTTTGCAGATGACAAATATTTATGGCTGGAGAAGTCCTTGGAGAGCACCTTGTCTGAGCCTTTCACTGTACATCTGAGGTTCCCCTATTAGAATGACTGCCCTGGCCCTCGCCAGCCTCTGATCCACACAGCATGTTCTTAATACCTCTCCTTGCAGTCTGAGTATTAATAGCAGTTGCTGCTTTTGCCCTCTAGTCTTTTACTAGATTCCAGTTTCACTTGTGGCCCATAGCAGGGGTTTAGATACCTGAGGGATTTTCCGAAGCCACATAGTTAGGTACTGATAGGGCACAAACTAGAATTAGGTATCCATAACCACCTCCACCCCACAAGGCAGAGTTTCACCATAGTTTTCCTTTGATTGCTGTCTTGGAAAAAGAATTGATAGCAACCAACAGTGCAGGGTCAGCATAACATCCTGCCGTGGGAGTGCCTGGATTCTGTATAATTTAGCAGCTGCTTTCTGTAACATGGGAGTTAACCTGAATCAGCAGCCAAAGTATGGCACAAGGCAAGATGTAAGCGAACTATTGGCACTGATACTGGCATTTAAAAAATTGTGTACCTTTGCACATCTCTCTGAAAAGTTATCCACTTATCAAATCATGGGGAAGTCCATGGTCATGTCTCAACACCCTGCACACAGGCAGGGGGCTCAGATTCTGAACTTGGCTCATCCCATGTTCTTGCTGTGTGCTCGGTCTCCCCTCCTCCACCTGATCCAGGCTCTCATCACAGAGGAGAGCTTTTTCAGAAGTTGTAAGCTTTTACATACATAGTTAAATTCTCAGGGCAGTACGTTTTCAGAGTCTATAGATCTGGATCTTGGGCCATCCCCTTCTTTCTTTGGCGCCTCTATCCATAGTCACTTTCTGTGTGATCCTGGCCTGTGCAGGGCTATTTCACTTGTGCTCAGACAAGAGTTGAGTGGGATGGGGGAAGTGGGCAGGCAGACAGAAGAGTACAGCGGATTCAATAGCATGGAAAACATGGAGAAGACACATGCTGGGCTCCAAGGCCGGTTCTGCCACTTTCTGGATGACCTTGGGCTGGGCGTTCCATGCCCTACTGTCCCTTTATATATAGAAGAGTGTCAGATGCAAACGATCTCTAGGTATTCCTCCTGCTCTAAGTTGTGCATATTAGGAAAAACTTCATACTCTCTGGGTTTTTGGAAGAAAGGCCCAAAGAACCCCAGTACTTCTCCATGATTCCCAGAGCCCTTTGGTACCTGCTGAAGGTGGCTGTTGCTCACCAGACTACTTGAACAAAGGGGAGAGGAATCCGGAGCTTTTTTTGCCAACAGGGTAGTTGCTGTCTCTCCTACTCTGTGTAACATAGAGCAATACAATGATGGAAAGAAAAATGGATATTAGCTTGGTCTGTCCAAGGGTCTGCAAAGCCTTACTGAGAATTGGGGAGGGAGTATTTTCAGAGCCTGACATCAAGGACCACAGAGAACAGTTGAATTAGCTCCTTAGTACTGAAGCCTCACCCCCACTCTTTGGTGTTTCATGGCCAAAAGGCACAGTTAGCACTCTGGGAATTTCCAGCTAATGGTCTTTTCTATTTGGAATCTTTATTGAACAAACAGTTCTTGGTTCCAACGCCCTCTAGTGTCTGTTGACAGGAACCAGGTCAGTTTGCCTTCCTGCAAAAACAAAACAACATTTGTCCCCAGAAATAACTGCAGTTATAACTGAAAGGCCAGTAAATGGCTTGATTGTGTTCTGAGTGTCAGAATATAGTTCTCCCCTCTGAGCAAGGAAAATAAATGTTCAGAATGAAACCCTCTTTGCAGCACTCAATCCAAACCCAATTAGGGAAGCACTTTGTCTATCCAGATTCTTTCTCATTCTGAACCAGACCACAGGAAATTCTAGGGAATGAAAATAATAATCAGGGTTGGCAAAAGTCCAGTTTAAAATGCATTTGATTTATTTTTTAAGGTGAAGAAAAGTTCCCAATGAGAAGAAGCCTTGGAAGGATTGCTGAGGTTTCAACTCAGTCGCAGTTTCAACCTATACAAAGGTATGTGCTGTCACAATCTTATTCACAGTTTCAGACTCACAGAAGAAATATTAAATTATGTCCCATGTTTATATATTGCTTTCTTTCAGATGTACTAGCCATTATGTTATAAAAGTCAGCTCAGCTTTGTTAAGCCTTGTTCAGTAGAATTATGAGGGGTCATGAAAAGGAACCATTATCTGTACACAGACCCTGACTTAGCCTTTCTTTTCTTCTTTTTTTTTTAAAGACTTTAAAAAATTTATGCATACAGAACTGGGGTACAGGCCAGAGATGCAGGGGTGGTGAGAAGATTTACCAGAGACCAGTGTGGGGAGCAGAGCAGGCAGATTGACTGAAATGCACTGCTGAGGGGAGCAGTGGGCAGGACAGAGGAGATCTGCTGTCATGTGGGTCAGCTCCCCAGGATTGAACTCGAGCTGAAGCGGTTGTGGCCAGCTTCGCAGTGCTGTGCTTTAACCCGTTGCACCACCAGGGAGGGCCCAATCCTGACAGCCTTTCTGTCTGTATGACCACAGTCCAGTTTCCCAGCGCTTCTTTCCTGTTTCCAGATTTATAAAATAAGGATAAGAAGCCTTACCGAGAATGTTGACACAGAGATTAAGAGTAATGATACAACTCCCAGACCTGTATTCTAAAGAAATGAAGATATTTTTGTTGTACAGGCACATGCACAGATGTTTGTGGCAACTTTATTTGTAATAGAACTGGAAACCCAGATGTTGCCCAACAAGTTAATGACTCAACCGGCTGTGGTACATCCAGGCGCGGGCTGCTCCTCAGATAAAAAAGAATGAATGCTTGGTACTTGTAGCAGCCAGGATCTATGTGCAGGGAATTATGCTGAGTGAAAAAGCAGTTCCCAAAACTTACTTTACTATATAATGCCACTGATAAAACATGCTTAAAATGACAAGACTATAGAAATAAAGAACAGGTTGAGTGACTTCCAGGAGCTAAGAAAGGAGTGGAGAATAGAAGGGAAGTAGACTGGCCATAGAGGGCAACATGCAGAATCCTGGCAGGCAGTGGAGCTGTTCTCTGAAGTGACTGTACCCTGCTTAGGATACTGTCCTGTAAATCTGTGAGATGCTACCATGTGGCTATACAGTTACCTAAAGTGGAAAGCTTAATTAAAAACTAAAAAAACTAATAATGAATGTAAAGTGCCTGGCAAATACGTTCAATGTACTTCCCTCACCTCAATTTTCTTATATATATTATCTATCGCTAGTATTTCTTAAGCAGCTACCATACACCAGCTGCTCTGTTGTGTCCACTTTAATTCCTACAACAACAAAGTGTATACACACTCTCATCCCTGTTATGTCACTCTCAGTCAGGATAGATAGATTATACTATTGATACATAATGAATAAGCCCACAAATTTAAAAAATAGATTCATTTACATATCCAAGAATTGGGGGACAGGCCAGAGGTGTGGGGAATGAGAGGATTCAGCAGAGACAAAGTGGGGAGAAGAATAGGCAGATGGAAATCTACCGCTGAGGGGCCATGCCTTATGGGTCACCTCCTTGGCCGGGATCGAACTTGTGGTGTAGTGGCCACAGATGGCGGCACAGTGCTGCTCTTTTACCATTGTGCCACCAGGGACGGCCCTTAACCCACAAATTTTAACAATTTAAAACAACAAAAATTTCTTTTTTGCTTTTGCTTCATGTCCCTCATGCGTTGACTTGGCTGAAGGTGATCAGGCAGGAGGAGACTCCATCTTTGTGCTTCCTTGATTGTTGAAGCTGGCAAAGGGGAACATGGCAAGTTGTGTGCTAGCTTTTAATCTTTTTGCCCAAAAAAGATTGACTCAGATTTTGTTGGTTATGACAAGTCAGGTGGGCATTTATGTAAATGAGAGAGCTAGAAATGGTGTCTTACTGTACGCTTAGAACAAATATGTCAGTGAGCAGAGTTTATAGTTATAACTCAAACTCAAATCCATACTCTCTGGATTTTGGTTTTTGTTCTCAAGGGATTGTTGCAGAGATGAAAAATGTGAGACCCTATGAAAGGATTTAACATTGTTTCTGGCTTACAGTCAGTTCATCAAATATTAAAATTGAATCCTAAATATTGGTTAAAGTAGAAACAGGTTAAGCTTGTCTTCATTTTTTTTTAAGATTGATTTATTTATGCATACAGAACTGGGGTACAGGACAGAGGTGCAGGGGTGGCAAGAGGCTTCACCAGAGACAGAGTGGGGAGCAGAACAGGCAGATCGATGAAGTACACTGCTGAGGGGAGCAGCGGGTGGGTCAGGAGAGGTCTGCCACGCCATGTGGTTTCCTCCGGGGCAGGCGGGAATCGAACTCATGCAGAAGTGGCTTTAGCTTCTCAGTGCTGTGCTTTAACCCGCTGTGCCACCAGGGAGGGCCTGTCTTCATTTTTAAAAAAAATTTGAAATGCTTATATAGTTCTTTTCTTTAAAGATTTATTTATTTATGTATGCATATAGAACTGGGTACAGGCCAGAGGTGCAGGGGTGGTGAGAGGATTCACCAGAGACAGAGTGGGGGGCAGAGTAGGCAGATCAACAAAATACACTGCTGAGGGGAGCAGCGGGCAGGTCAGGAGAGGTCTGCTGCGCCATGTGGGTCAACTCTGGGGTCAGAGATTGAACTCGCACTGAAGTGGCTGCAGAGAGCTTGAAGTGCTGCACTTTAACCCGCTGTGCCACCAGGGAGGGCCATCTTCTTCATTCTTTTCTGGTTGGTTTGGCTAAAATGTCTCTTGGCGTCATGTGATACTCTGTTCTAGGAAGCTCTCACAGTTGCTAAGACCTTATGATTGTGCCCCTTGCTCCAGCCTCTATCCTCTGCAATCCATGTTCCATTGAATTTCTCAGAAACTTTTACTGTCATGTAGCATTACTGACTGATTTCAGATGGACTAACCTGTAGAGAGGATTTATTCAGTCTCTGGAGAGGAAACTGAGGCCCAGACATGCCTGAGAAGAGAGGGCTGGTCACAGCAGAGCCAGAACCAGAACTCACACTTGCCATGTCCTTCCTGTGCTTCTCACACAGGACTGATAAACTGGTCCTTGGTACCAAGTTATGCACTTTATTGACAGAGGAGTCAGCCATGTGATTTTTTTGGTTTCTTTTTTTTATAGTACTGAAGGTGAACAAGAGGAGACGTTGAAGGAGTCACCAAAAGAACTAAAAGAGAAAAACATGTATGGCCTTCAAAGGTTGCCTAAGCATGGGTTGGTTTGGGGAATAGTAGCTCCTTGTTGGAATGGTCTTCACATTCTTTAAAAAAAGATTTACTTATTTATGCATACAGAGGTGTAGGGGGTGAGAGGATTCACAGAAACAGAGTGGGGAGCAGAACAGGCAGATTGACTAAAATACACTGCTGAGGGGAGCAGAGGGCAAGACAGGAGAGGTCTGCTGCGCCATGGGGGTCACGTCTGGGGCCACGATTGAATTCATGCTGCAATGGCTGCCAATAGCTTGCACCACCAGGGATGCCCAAAGTTCTTCCCATTTTTATGTATACATTTAATGTGGGTGTGCTTATTCTCTCACATCAATTAAGCTGATGATGTGATCTATGAAAAGATCTTACTATGTTAATGTGATCTATAATTAACAGCATTTATAATCAAGGAAACACAGTAATAATAACAATACTAGTTTATACTTGAGACATTTATGTTTTCCACATAAACTTTCATTTATGAAAATTGTTCATTTTTAGTTTCAGAAATATGTTTAAAGAGAGGATTTCTTTGTAAAACATTATCTTTAAGATATATATATATATGACAAAATTAAGTATTTTGGGTTTTTAAAAACCATAAAATTGAGAAAATGGTCTCAAATGGTAAAAAGAGAAATGCATAGCAAAGAATAATGCAATAAAAGAAAACAACTATAAGATATTCACTGCTTCTGGCCTAATGTTAAATTAAGATTTTTGTCAAGATCATACTTCAAAAATAACTTCCAGAACATATTGTTTAATTTTTCTAAATATCTTCTCCTAACTCCTGTATGTTTTTAATACTTTAGCTCATTGACAGACATTCAAGACTTATCTAGTATCTCCTGTGAACAAGATGGTTCTTTCAAAGAAATCTCATGCAAAACACCTAAGATAAGGCATGCGCCAACTAATGTCAGCACTCCGCTTAGCCCAGGTAAGAGGAGCATTTGGAGTTTGAGCTTACAGCTCCTGCCTATTGACTGTGGAAGCCAGCTGGCTTTTGCTCCCAGTGCAGGGGTGTTACACGCGAGTACAAGCCCTGGGAGGCCAAATCGGGGGTGGTGGTGATTAAGCAGCTGTTGTGTGGCGTTTCACTTCAGTAGGGGAGACTCCCCAATGCAGGCTGTACTGTGTGCTCTAATCACGCCTGCAGTTAGTGCAAAGCTTAAGAGTCTCTAGTCTGTAAATTGTGTTTAAATAGATAGAGATTTGATCCCACAACCACATATAGTCAGCACCAAATTTCCTCTTTTAATGTCATTATTTTCAATAAGTTGTAGTTCGGATCATCTCCCTTTGTGTTGGTGGCAAAGTCTACAGTCTGTCATCTTTTATATCTGAAAAACTATGTCTCTGATTGGCGATTATTTTATTTATTAACAATTTAGAACCCTTGGTATAGGTATAAACATTTTGTTTTTAAATAATGTAAAGGATCCAGACTCTCACTACCCTCTTTTCTACAACAGGCTCCATTTCTTCCGCTGCTAGTAGGTACAAAGACTGCCTTGAAAGTGTCACTCTTCAGGTTAAAACAGGGTCTCCCTCCTTATGTGACAGTCAAGAATCTTTTCGAACTTGGCCTGATAAATTTACATCTGTTCGAGAGAAAGCCAAAAGTCTAGATTCCCTTCTTACATCCTCTGAAGCTTCCCCTTCAAGACTGCCCGATGTAAGTATTCTGACCTGTGTTATACAGATCTGGAAGCCCAGAGGTCTCACTGATCTAAAGTGCCAAGATTTCTCCAAATCCATTTTACAAAGAATGTAAGAAATACACTTTAATCTCTAGGCTTTCCGGGGCTCCCCTCTGAGCCTCTTACAGGATAGATCTTGGGTTTTAGACTTTCATTTCCCTTTCTCGCTCCTATATAATGCTTGACAGTGTATCTAAACAGCCCACTCTGTGATAGCTTATGGAACGTTCTGCTTCGTCTTTAAAGTCCTCTGAAAGTTTTGATTGACTGCACATTCTCTGACCTCCTGAACTAATAGTCTGCAGCAAAAACACATCATTATATTCTGCCTTCTCCTCTCTTCCCTCCTCCCCCACTGTACTTTTCTCCTCCCCCACCCCCACTCTGTATTTCATATGTGTAGTTTCTAAGAAAACAATATTAAGTTCCTTACTTATAAAAACCTGACTGTCCTGTGGACCACTTGATTACTTGCTTTAGACCGTAAGTAAAAATAGTCTTTCTGGCATTTGACTTACAAAAGTCTCTCTCTCAAATACAGAAGTAACAAAGAATTTTTGTGCCTTTAGCAACTGTTAGTTGGGCGGGTTCTAGGAACACAAGTGTGAAAACAAAAGACACAGTCCCTGCCCCACAGGGGCTCCTGGCCTAGTATGAAAGGCTGGGGTGTAACAGAGGTGTGCTGCAGCGGTCAAGAGGGGTAAGAAGGCTTCGCAGAAGGGTGATATTTTAAAAAATTTGACGCAAACCACAGTGACTTACTTTATCAGTGACATGCAAGCTTAACCTTTGAAATGATTGAGCCTCACAGACCTTTTTACTCAATAGATGTGTCAGTTACCATGTTTATATCTTGTAGAAAAGGTTGTCTGCACTTACCAGGACTGGTTCTTCTGTCATTGCAAAAGCACCTGACTCCTTAGGCCATGCCACCCAGAAAAGGAGCTTGCCAAAAGGTACTGTGTTTAGTATCTGAACACAAGTTCATTTTAGTGAGTTTGGAGCATATTTGATGCTGCTTTAGGTTCAAATGAAAATGCTGTTACCCTTTCCACCCCTCACTATAAAGATAAAATGTAGAAAACCTGGAAAATAATGAAGAGTTTAAAAACGAAAACCACCACTTAACCTTACTCTTTTTCATCCTCATGTACTTTTTTGTTACATGTATTTCTCATGCTTCTAGAAATGTGCATATATATTTTTAGCAGATATGAGATTATATGATAATCAGCTTGATCTGCTTCTTTTTGTTGATGATATATTTTTAGTATTTTCCCTTGTCATTAAAAACTACTTGCAAATATATGTAATGGCTACATAATAGCCCGTTCAACTTGGGTTACTTAACCATGACCTTAAATTGGAGATTTATATTGTTTTCTAATTTTTGCTCTTTGTAAAAAAATTTTTATCTGCACTTTTCTTCAGATAGATACTTAGAAGATAGTTTTGAAGTCAAAGAGTGTGTGTTAACAGTTCATGAGATATGCTGTGTTTGCTGCACTAATTTAAATATCTTATGTCTGTGATATAACTCTTAGAATTCCTGTCAGCAGATAGTAATTTTGTGAATTATGCTGAGGGTTTTCAGTTGACATTAGAATTGAGATCTTAGGGAAAGACCCAAAATATGGCCTCCATTTACCCTGGCCTGATAACCTATAATGAAAAGCTTCACCTCTTGTGGTTTTTATTCACTCTGAGGCCCTAGTCCAGATTGGTCCCCCAACCCCTTAGTGAGAGTTTTTACTTCACCTACTTCAAGTATCCTTGGGGATGGAAGGGTTCAGATCAAGCGGGACTGGGTTAAGGGATGATATAGGAAAGGGTTTGGGTCAGAGGGAGCTAAACCATTCACAGATCAGGTCTCAACTAGGAGTAATGATGATGTGAAAGGCTTTCTTCTCACCGTAGTTTGTTTCTGTGTTGAGAAACATTAAATCAAATCCATGTGGGAACCTAGAAAATCCGTAGTTTGTTTCGTCATGAACTCCTAAATCAAATCCATGTTGGAGCCTAGTCCAGGTGAGGTCCAGGAAGGTATTACGTCATTTTCCCCTTTATCTTTTTGAAGAACTAGTAGAAGCCATCTCACAGCATCACCTTGATGAGCTACCGCCACCACCCCAGGAGCTACTTGATGAAATCGGTAAGGGGTGTTCAGTATAGAAGATGCTTCCTGGCCCTGTTAGGGCTGGTCAGTGACCACAATGTGATTCCCTGTCTTAGGTGTGAGCGCTGGTACAAAAGTCCCTATGATGGTCTGATTGAATGTCTAGAACTCAGGGGAGTTTTCCAATAAAATGGACCTCAAAATTACTGTGGAAGCCTGGCCAAGATAATTGGCCTGTGTCTTTTGTCATTTTGTTACTTAAAGGAACTATAGTCATGATCCTAAGAGGAAATAACATTCAAGTGGTTTATTGTGATGAGCTTCTTTTATAATTATTAAGATTTATTTATTTATATATATAAGAATTGGGGTACAGGCCAGAGGTTTTTTTTGGTGGGGGGGGGCTGTGAAAGGATTCACCAGAGTCAAAGCGGGGAGCAGAACAGGCTGATTGACTAAAATCCACTGCTGAAGGGAGCAGCAGGCAGGTCAGTAGAGGTCTGTGTGCCATGTGGGTCACCTCCCTGGCCAGGAAGGGAACTTGTGCTGTAGTGGCTTCATTGTGCTGCACTTGAACCTGTTGTGCTACCAGGAAGGGCCCTGAACTTCTTTTATTATTAAAACAATTCTCATGTCTTCTGTTTGAGTCAAACCTGCATACTTTGGAGGTCTTAAGTCTGGCTACTCAGACCAAAGCACTGTTAGACATGCTTGCCGCTAGAGGAGGTATTAAAGATAATGGCACACTGATGCTTCCCTTTCAAAAGAGCGTAAAACCTAACGAGACCACAGTTTTCCATTTCAGGCAGAGATGAGTTGTAGCCAGTTCACTTTTAGTTGCAGCTGATGGTCTGGCCCTGCTCAGCAGAACTGATGCTGAAATTAAATGATGCATGGTTACAGAGACATTTGGGGCTGGTGGTTTGCAGGAAAGACCTGAGTCCTCTTCTTGATGGCCTCATCAGCCAATCCCAGACCCACAGAGTGTGTATTTCATCAAATGTTAATGGTCCAGCTCTTCGTATGGGAACTCTAGAGAATTTCTTGAGGTACAGGGTTATCAGGGTCTCTGAGGTTTTGTCTCTCGTCAGGAGGTGGGAGGTGAGTGGGGACTTACCGTTCTGAATCAGTAGACGCTGCTTTCTAGGCTAGCCCACATGGCTGCTTGTGGTGCTCGGTGTCATCTGTTCCTCGGCCATGATTTAATTGGTGCTTGTAGGTCCATGTGTAGCTTGACCCTAGTGTTACTTCCATTGGATTCTGCTGTCCTTTCTGCACTTATGGTGGGAGCCTCCCATTCAAACTGTTACCTCGTGGTACTGCTGGACTCCAGCAGGTCCTGTGGAAACCCTTATTTTACTTATGGGTGTTATCAGGGCTGGATTTGGAGGTGATGTCTGTACTTCGAGATGGGTCACTAGGGCACTTGAGTAGTCTCTCCTAATAATGGCCCCTTGCTTGCCATTATGTAATAGCGCTGTGCTGCCGTTTCCCCTGAAGCAAGCAGCGGGGAGTGGCCTGGAGCCGACAGTTGCCCTTTGGAGGCTCCACATGTGATGCTGTTGGCTTCTGACAAAGGCCTAAGGAGGAGGGTTCTTTAGCATCTTAGGATATAGGCGATTCATGAAGATCAACAAGGACACAAGTTGTTACTATTTTTTAATTTCAAATGACATGAAATGCTTTTACAAGGAGCTGCCAGGTGTGCCTGCTTCCTTACCTGCAGGGAGGGAGAGACTGCACTTACACCACCGTGCTGCCCGGCAAGCCCAGGTTTCCTGTCTGTGCACTGTGCAGCTATCTTTTGCTCTGTTTCGCTCTCTCTGGGAGCATTTTAAGAAGATTAAGTATCTAACAGATGCTGAGCAGTCTATTGAGTTTAAGTGTTGCTTGTCTTGGACTAGTGAGTAATTCTTTGGGAACTGGCAATCCCTTCTGTGTTTAGGTAGATTAGATAAGAAATATGCAGTATAGGCCAATAAAAGTGGGGGACATTTTGAACTATGACAAACTTGATGGGAGGGTCTAAAATAGAGATTTTAAGAGCATAAACCTTAGGCCTTCCTGGTAGCCTACGGGTTAAGTCCCAGCACTACTACCAATATGGCCTGAGTTCGATCCCTGGCCTGGCAGGTGACCCACAGGGTGCAACAGACCTCTCTTGTCTCCCCGCTGCTCCCCTCAGCAGTGGATTTCAGTCATTCTGCCTTTTCTGCTCCCCACTCTGTCTCTGGTAAACCTCTCACCAGTTGTACCTCTGGCCTACACTGAAGACCTCCTATACAAAATAATAAAAGTAAATTAATAAGTAAAAAAAAAGATAATGAAAATGACACACACACAAAGAAGAGTCATACTCTTTAGAGCCAGACTGGATTAAAGCCCCAATTCTGTGTCTTACTATCTTTGTGGTTGTAGGCTAGGTTCCTAATCTTTCTTTACCTTCATTTCCTCATTTGATAAACAGGGATAACAGTAACACAGTTGATCCTGTCGTGAAGATTGCTGTATGTCACTTAGACGAGGCACCTGTGACATAGGTTCTGTCACTGTTGCCTGTCATCATTTTATTTTTTATTTTAGTGTTGCATGGGATTTTGTCATACTTAAGGAATTCTTTAAACACAGAATGCCTTAAAGCAGTGGTCCTCCCTCAAATCTTTTAAGAAATCAGAATTACCTGGAAGACATGTTAAAACACAGATTACTGGACTCCAAGCCCAGAGTTTCTGGTTCAGTAACAAACCTAGGGTGTCTGGGACGAGACCCCAGGGTTTGCCTGTCTAACAACTTAGGTTATGCAGGTGCTGCTGGTCCACTGAGGACCACTCTGAGAATCATTGTCCTAGAGAAGGGGCAGAGGAGAGGAGGAAATGTGTTGCCTTCTGTTTTGTGACAGAGCACTTGAAGCAGCCGCAAGTCCCGTACGCCGTGTTGGATGGGAACACAGTGAGGCATCTGGACATCCCAGCAAGCGGTAAGCTGAAACCACCCAGGTCTCCTCCAGTGTAGCTTTCATGCTAGCTGGGCAGCACAGGGGCTCACATAGCGGGGTGGGAGGGTGTGGACCTGAAGTAGCTATAACTTTCCCTCAATTCTGACTCCTCTACTTACTTTGGATGGCAGACTTTAATGAATGTGACCCCCAGTCACCCTCATCATAGGCAGGGAGGGTAATTCCTGCCTCATGATGTACATAATAGCTCCATGCATGGTGCCTCTTACGCTAGGAGATACTTACCAAATGTTAGTTCCCTTCCCTTTGGAGGACTGCTAACAGGATGGAACGAGATAGCAGCTGTAAGATGCCTGGCATATATTAAAGGGCACCATCCTGCCCCGCCTGGGTTCCTCTCTGGAAACATCTGACAAGTCAGAACAGGATGGTCGGCCAGAGTCAATTTGTGCGATATGTTTCAGGTTCTCTTGCCTCCTCTTTACGTGCCCTTCTTTGCTCTGCTTTCTCTGGCTCTCGAGCCTTGGCACAGACAAGGTGTCCTGTAGCTTCTTCTGGCAGCAGAGAGCTCCCGAGACCCCAGAAGCAGCTGCTGTGCATACAGGCGCCCCGCAGACTGCCACCTGGCCCCTGCTCGCCTGGGAGGAGGGGAACTAGTGCCTTGCTTACTTCAGGGACCACTGATTAGCCTTCATTTTTTGCGTTTTAAGGCTTTTTCAGTAGTTTCCTGTGGCTCTAATCAGGCTAAGTCTTTCACCTGTATTTAGATCAAAGGCACTTAGAAGAACAAGAAACTAAAAGTAAGAGAGAAGATATCAGTGTGCTTTGGACCAGAGAAACTCAGGATTTAGAAGAGGACACAGAGAGGTAATAGAAAAGTTGACTTTTAAAAGAATTCTTAAAACTCTATTAGTTTGTAAGTTTTTTCTAATGTTGACAAATTAGATATTTCCTCTGGTGTTTTCTGTATTGTCCTAATAGCCCCCTTTTCTAAAAGGTTTTATTGTTTCATTTAAAAATTTTAAATTGTGATGAAATACACATAACATGAAATTACTGCTTTAACAGTTTTTAAGTGTACAGTTCAGCAGGGTTGAGTATATTTAATGTTGTACAACCATCTCCTGAGCTTCATCTTGCAAAACTGAAACTATACCCACTGAGTAGTTCCCTTTTCCCCCTTCTCTGTCCTTATAAACCATCATCTACTGTCGATTTCTATGACTTTGACTGTTTTTGACATCTCATATAAGAGAAACCACACAGTATTTGTCTTTTGGTAGTAGCTTATTACGCTTAGTGTATTATCTTCAAGGTTTGTCAGTGTGATGTATTTTAGAGTTTCTTCCTTTTTGAGGCTGAATTCCATTGTGTGTGTGTGTGAGAGTGAGCGAGCGAGCGCAAGAGAGAGCGCACGAGCGCACTTCTTATTTATCTATCCACCTGTTGGTGGACACTGGGTTGCTTCCACCTTTTGACTGCTGTGAGAATACTGCTGAGAACACGGGCCAACAACTACTTGCAGACACTCTGCTTCCAGCCTTTCTAGATATGTACCCAGACGTATTGCTGGATCATATGGTGAATCTATTTTTAATTTTCTGAGGAAATACCATACTGTTTTCCACAGCAGCTGCATCATTTTACATTCCCACCAACAATGCATAGGGTTCCAAATTCTTCACATCCTAGCCAAAACAGAAACAAATTTCTGTTTCCTTGACAGCAGCCATCCTGAAGGTATGAGTGACATCTCACTGCGGTTTTGATTTGCATTTCCCAAATGACTAATGTTGTCCAAACATGTTTTTATATGTTCAGTAGCCATTGGACAGATATCTTTTCAAATCCTTTGGGTATCTTTGGACAAATATCTATTCAGATTCTTTGCTCATTTTTCATAGGATTATTGTTTTGTCAATTTTTTTGTTTTACGTTATTTTTTTCCTAAGCAAAGACTAGTCTCAACTTACTTTAATTAAAGGCCTGAGAAGAGAGTTTTTAGGTATTAGCAAATAAGGGAAAACGGGGCAGTCATCCAGACAGTTCAATCTAAAAACACAGGATTGCCTCAAGAAATCTGATTCTTCTCCTGATTTGGAGCTCTCCTCTGATTTGTGTTGTAAGGTAAGTCACTCTGGCTCTCTCCTTTGCCTCCTGACTGCTCGTACTTTGCCCTCACTGTCATTCAGAGTCCAGACTGGGGTGAGATGAGAGAGACCACTCTTTGAGCACAATGTTGGAGGGCACACCAAAGACCACAGGAGTCAAAATTGAACCGTCTCAATGCAATTTCAAAAATATCAGTCACTGCAGAAAAATCCATGATGAGCAAAGCAACAAAATTTTAGATAGGATCTGAGTCTGCACTTAACGCTACTTGCTCTATCCTAACCCTGGCCCTGTGCATCCTGGGGGAAGCCCCTCGGAATGTTTTTAGCTGCAAAAGATAGGAAATTCCTCCACTGTGTTTAAATGAGTAGTGGCCTCATAGGTGTTGAGGCTTTGTGTCGGGGTTACAGGAGGGCTTTGGTGTACGTATCCGTTGGATCGAACCATATGGCCCTCTGCAGGTCTGTATAACCTCTACAGATTAGTAACCTATCTGGTTTTCTCACATGCAGAGTGAAAGCACAGGTCCTTCCCCACATTAAAGTGCTATGCGTCTGTGTCTGGGAAAGAGGGAAATGACTGTGGTCTCAACTCTGTCCTCTTTCCTCTGGACAGAGCTCACTCGACTCTTGATGAGGACCTGGAAAGATGGCTGCAGCCCCATGAGGACAACGTGGCAGTACAGGATCTCCCCAAAGGTTCTGCAAGGTTAATCAGGGTGTCATTTTTTTCTTTTCCAGGAAGGGAGAGGTTCAATTCAAACAAACAAACAAACAAACAAAAAACTAAGCTGGGCGGCCCTGGTGGTGCAAGGGGGAAGACTTAGCATTTTGAAGCCATCAGCAGCCATTGTAGTGCCATGTGATCCCGAACAGGGAGCTGACCCACATGGCGCAGCATATTTCTTCTGTCTCTCCTGCTGCTCCCCTCAGCAGTGTACTTCAGTCAGTCTGTGTGTTCTGCTCCCCACTGTCTCCGGTGAATCCTCTCACCCCTTCTTTACCCCCATACTTCTGGCGTTTACTCCAGGTCTTGTATGCATAAATAAAAAATACCTAAACTCCTCAGAGAATGCATGTCAGCTGATGTCATTAAACTGCTGTAGAGAAGCTTGACTCCTGTCTACACTCTCCCACCTCTCTTCTGCCAGCAACCCATCGTGCTACAATACTGACTAAAGATTGATAGCATTCAAGACAGCCTCTAAGATTGCTGTATTTTAGCACTGTCACCTTCAGCATTTTCATCCGTCATTTGAGTTAAATCCACTGAAAAAGTCAAAGCCTGGTTGTCAAGTTTTTACATAACACAAACCTAAGAGTATTGTGGGTGACAGATTCCAAAAGATCAAGTGGACAAGTGGAAATGTTGGACTCCTCTAAAAGACGAAGGTGAACATTTAGATCCAAAAGTATAGAATGCAAGAGATCTCATCCACTGGAGAATTTTTGATTGGAAGTTCCAACTCACTGTAATGGCATTGAAGGCAGGAAGTATGTCTTATTTTTGTAGACCCGCACATAGCAGCATTCTGAGAGGGAAGAATTCAGGAAATTCTTCTTGAAGGAGGCATGGACAGTGAATCTTTGAAGTCTCAGTTTGATGCAGGTCAAGGCAGCATTAATGCTGAACAGAAAGAAATGTTCAGTCCAAACGAAGGTGATGTCTCACATTGGTAAGAGGACTCCTGGGGCACAGCCTGGGGCTCCCGTTTGGATGTTACATTTTAAAAGGGACATTTACAAACAGAAGAGGGTTGCATCATAACAGGCAGAGATACGGAAGCCATGTCATATGAGAACAGTGGGAGGAGTGGGGGCGGGGGGCTGGGCCAGAGAAGAGCAGATGGAATAGAGAATTTGATAGCTGCCTTCAAATACCTGAAATACTATAAAGTGAAGAGTCAGCTTATTCTGTTCTGCCCCAAAAGGACAGAGTTGGCAACTAGAAACTGTAAAGTAAGAGATTTTTATTCAGTAAAGCACTAGCTTTGTAATAGCCATAACTGCTAGGGAAATGGCTCTATTTCCATTTACTTTTTTTTTTTTTTTTAAAGATTTATTTATTT
>NW_004567118.1:13242539-13244149 GCF_000260355.1 Condylura cristata | reverse complement strand
AGTGACCACAGCTTCACATTGCTGCTAGCTGCCGCATGCCCTGCGGTCCCTTGATTGCGCCCTTAACACTGACTACACCCCTGTAAGTTATGATGTCATTAAAGTTCAGGGGTGCATTCCGTTTCCTCCAGGACTCAACTGGCACAGGCCCACCATGAGCGTTTAGCTGCTGCTGAGTTAGCTGAGAACATAAAGCAGGGACTTTGTCAGCCAGCCACCTAGGTGTGCACTGCTGTGGCAGAGCGCTCAGACTGTCAGGAGGGGAGGCTCGTTAACTGTGTTTTTAGAAGGCCCTACCTGTGTTACAGCTAAAACAGTGTACCCTCAACGAGAGGGCACTGCTATGACTTCGGAACACTAGCACCCTTTCACCTAGAAGTAATCAGATTGTTTTTTTCTTCTTCCTTATTTTTCCTCAAGATGAACTAAAATCCTGTTTTTGGAAGCGACTGGGTTGGTCTGAACCCTCCAGGTAATGAGATACCAGATGTTTGTAGGTCAAGGTTTACCCTTCATAGATAACATAAGCAGACTTTAAACAATTACAAGCATCTAAATAAACATTAATGGCAACACTTTGAATTCACAGTTGCTCAATTTTTAAAATGTTAATGTTTCTAGTTAATTAAAATATAAGGTGAAAATAATTCCAATTTTGATAGGGTCAGCACTAGAACAGTTTAGACAGAGAGAGGGAATACAAAAGCTCGGGTTATCCTTTGGCAGTCATTTTACATTTCCATCATACAGTTTTTGATCATAATGTCCCTTGATTGTAAAGGTCAAGGTCCCTTTCTCTCTAGTGAACTGAATAGAAAGAGGTTATCATTTGTGTCTTTAAAAAATGTGCAGCAACTTGAAACTCACATTTCTGTCTAAAATAACAACTTCTTTACAGGATAATCGTGCTGGATCAGAGTGACTTGTCAGAATGACCAGAACTGGATCAGAAATGGCCCTGTGACCCGAGTTGAGCGTCCTGCTTGTGAACCTTCCCCCTGATCTGCTCCAGTTGCCATCAGAGCAATGGTTTGATCGCTCATTCTGAGATCAGCTGCCACAGACATAAAGACATGATTTGGTCTGTTTGTAGCAGGTTTAGTCATATGTTTTAAGGAAAATAAAAGGTAGTTTTGACTGTAGAGTTTTCTTACTGTGCCCAGAATGGCCTTTTTTTTTTGTTGATACAGATTTTCAAAAACCTTAACTTCTGTTATATAATAAAATGTTTACTTTTAATACCAGTTAGATTTTAATTGTGTAAGATCTAATTTGAGTGGTTGGGACTCATGGGAGAGAAGCAACTACCCAGAGATTTTAATTTTTGTTAAAAAGTTTGACAAATAAGCAACATCTGCTCTCCCTACCATGCAAACTGGCACCAGTTGTCTGTTGTTTTTTTTTTTTAAGATTTATTTATGCATACAGAACTGGAGTACAGTACAGAGGTGTGGGGGGGGTGAGAAAAATCACCAAAGACAGTGGGGAGGAGAACAAGCAGATTGACAAGGTACACTGATGAGGGGAGCAGCGGGTGGGTCAGGAGGGGTCTGCCACGCCATGTGAATCATCTCCAGGACCGGGGATCAAACTCCCACTGAAGTGGCTGC
>NW_004567118.1:13228046-13241239 GCF_000260355.1 Condylura cristata | reverse complement strand
AAAAAAAGTGATTTTTCACTTCAACCTGACTTCTCTTTAGTGTCTTAAAAGTATGATACATATTCTCTCACTTTTATTTTTTTCTATAAAACAAAATACAGTGGCCAGCAGTGTTTTACAATCTAAATACTTGTATAAGTAGCTCAGTGTCTTAATTTTTTTAGGTTCCTGTTACCTAAAAATGTGTAGTTTGGGGCCCTCCCTGTGGCACAGGGGATTAAGTCACAGCACTAAGAAATTATCTCCAGTCACTGCAGCACGACTTTGATCCCCAGCCAGGGAGCTGACCCACATGGAGCAGCAGACCTCTCCTGTCTCGCCCACTGCTCCCCTCAGCAGTGTATTTCAGTTAGTCCACCTGTTCTGCTTCCCATTCTGTCTCTGGTGAATACTCTCACCACCCCGACCCCACACCTTTGGCCTATACTCCAGCTCTTGTATGCATAAGTAAATACATCTTTTTAAAAAAAGTGTAGTTTTGGCTTCAAGTTTATGTCCCTAATGAATGCGGAACTGAAGGAGCGAGAGACAGTGAATCTGACCATCTTTAACCATGACTCTCAGAGTCAAAGGTGGAATGTTGGACAGGGTGTGTTTATGAGAAATCAGAGAGGAGTCATGTGAAAGGCAGAGAAAGGTGGCAGTGTCTTTTATGCAAAATTGTTATTCAAATCAGTAAGAATCAAACTCCAGCTGGTTAGGATAGTTGAGAGGATTTTGAGGAGGATATTCACATTTACTACGTGACAACCACTTGCCAGACAGCAGTATCCAGATGAAGAAATCAAGACTCAGACAAGTCAAATAACTTGTCCAAAGTACACAACCGGTCCTTTATGATTGAAACCAATGACTAACTCCAGATTCCTTCTGTTATCCTCCCCTCTCGTGGCCCAAGGAATGTGAGAATTTATGATGCAAACAACCTGTAACGCCAGGGTCAGCCAAGCCACCTGTTAAACCCGAAAAAAATTGCAGTTCCTTTTTTAAGTTTGTATATAGTGCAGTTCCAAGCAAAAGGGACAACTTTGAACTGTGTGCCTTAGTAAAATGGGTTGAATAGTCTTGCCTTTGTAGGATATCCAGACTTCTTCCTTCTCCAAATGTTTTAGAATTCCTAGAATCTGAGAAGCATAAGGGAGTCTGGAGCCTTCTCTATTACACCAGGAAACCCTTGTTCTGCCAAGAACTTGGCTAAAGCTTGGTGGTGTCAACTCCAAAGACAAGTCTACAGTTTGATTGTAGGCACTGCTTGAGAGTCTCTGAAGAATTATGTCTGTACACCAGGATTTTTAATAGGAGGAAGCTCCTCCCTTTATGACATCACCAGGCAGGTAACTAAGGGGACTATCTGAAATATTCTTAGAACAGCCATTTTTGTGGGAGTGCAAGAACAGCAGCTTTTGAAACAGGGTAAATATTCAGGCTTCATTAAGACCCTAAGTACAAGCCAGCCGGTAAAACATGGGATCTCCCCAGAGGAACACAGTCTTTCAGATGGTCAAGACTAATAAAACTGGGTCCAAGGTAGTTTCAGCACACAGAGGGTCTGAGATTCCTAGCACAGTCCCTCAGCGGGGACACGGATTCTCTGTTGCCTCTACCCAACGAAGTCCTGTGAGCCCTACACCCCATCAAAAATTAGAAGCTGTGTATCCCGGCGCTACTCACTCAACATCAGACTCTCGATCTTTCTTCCCCCAGTCAGGACCAGGCCTCTCTGGAATACCCATCTCTCGAGGAACTGAGGCCCGATCAAAAAGTGATGGAATTCGCTATCCCTCTCCTCATCGAAAGAGCCAGCAGATTCAGACAACATCCCCCCAGGCCGTGCATATGCAGCGGAATATTGGTCCAGCCAGAGATGAAGGAACACGAAGAGGGGGTGAGAGCAAGTTATGGCGTGACAACATCCACACCCCATCAAGCCCGGATGTTAAGTCCTCTCGCCGGTTGAGTTTCATAGATCAGAAGGATAACTTACAATTCTCGCAAGATGAAAACCCACCCTCCAAGGTCCAGTACCCACAAGGGATCAGAGTTCCCCGTAGACCTTTGGTTCATCCAAAGGATGAAGCAGTCCAAACTGACCCCATCCGAAAAAACTTGACTGCTGCTGAGAGCAGAGCCCCAAGGGGACTCTCCAGCCCACGACAGGGCAGCAGCAAAATTTCTGCAGACTCTCGGGCAGTCCACAGAAGGACCCTCGGCCCAGAGTCTGAAATGAGTCATCCTGGCTCACCTTACATAGAACCTAAGAACTATCACAGAAATATGAAGTTGGACTCCTCTCTCAGACTGTCTGTCCTTAAGGATCTGGATGGACCCCGAGTGCGTACAGAAGCTGAGTACCAGAAGTATCCTGTCCTCAGTGAAACCAAATCCTCCCCTAAATTCTTTGTATCACCAGAAATGGATTCCAGCATGAGGTCCTCAGTCCGAGGAGACTGTGAGGCTGGTCGCAGGGTCACCATCTCCCCAGGGGCACAGTCAGTACAGGGAACTCACCGTGTGACATCTCGAGCAATGTCTGAGAGTCCCCCCAAATTTTCCATGGGTGTCACTGTGGAGCCCACCTATAAACAGCCCACTCCAAGAGCCCCAGAAATTGTCTCCACATCTCCACCCTCCGTCCAAGCAGAACTGGAACTGACCCCACGACCCTTACCCCCTCGCTCCTTACCTAAGTATGGACCTGACTCCTCATGGTGGGCCTTACTCAATCCTGAAGCGGAAACGCCCCAGAGCCGGCCAGCAACACCTGATTTTGAGTTTAAGTACTATCCTCCCTTAGACCCTTTTTTGTGCTTCCGTGAAATGGACTCAAACCCTTGCTATGAGGATCTGATGTTCCAGAAAGAAAAGGCAAGTCCGTCACCACCACCAGCACCAGCAATGCCACCACCACCAGCACCACCAAAGGAATCTCGTAGCTGGGTGCCAATGAGGGAAGTGCCCCAGGCCTCCAAGCACATCTCTAAAGAGCCCATTGAAAGGTCTAGTGCTTTCTTCTTGGGTATGTGAAGGAGCAGACTGCCCAGGTGCAGCCCCGATTTAGTGAGGTGGGATGTTGGGGTTGGCAAGAAAGGCCCCCCTCTTAGTTCAGGGCCTCAAGCTGCCCTCCTGCCAGTGCCAAAGCTAGCCCCATCCTTGAGCCCATTGCTCCATCCCTTCCATGCCAGCTTCTCTGAGCTCCAAGCTAATGACATCGGTAACCATGCTTGGGCTGCGTCAGGCATTGACTCTTCCAGGCAACGCTGCTTAACGTTTCCATGGAAGGTAGTAGAGAGTGATTTGCAGGGTGGGAAGCTGCTTCCCAAGAGTGGAGATGAAGAACAGAGCGAGGGGGGAGGGCTATTAAACAAGAAGGGTCCTCAGGTAAAAATATTTTGGCAATGAAGTGGAGGTGAGGTATTAGAGGAGCTGGACTTAGATTTCCAAGAAAGGTGTAAAATCAGGGAGGGGAAAAGTGGGATTGTGACATTTTAGTCCTAAACTGGAGGAGCTGCTTGGAGAGGGTTGTGCTGAGTGCACCTTCGAGTGGATCGTGGAGCTAGAAAGTGAGATATTGAGCAGTGGGGGTAGGAGACATATATCCCACAGAGAAAAAAAAGCAACAATATCTGTTAACTTTCAGGTGTCTCTGAGGAAATGCACAACCGTGTCCTCTGGTGGCTAAAAGGTCTGTGCTTTTCCCTCTGTGGGTCATTGTGGGGGCCTGGGGGTGGAAGGACAGACGGGAGGGTGGCTCTGTCTACAGAGCTCGGTCCATTAGGACCATACGTCCTAGGGTTCAGACTAGAAGGAGCGGAGGGATTTGTCATCTTGCCTAGCTTGCCCCCCACTGGAGTTACTCCCTTGGAACTTGGAAGATTTTTCATTTTCAAGAGTCCTTTTAAGTTTTCTCTTGCCCCACCCCCTTTCTTTGTGAGAAGTAATCACTTCTGGATTGAAGAACAATTTGAGTCCATGCATGGCCTTCAGCTTAGCTGTTCTTATCAATCAAGTGATAGAA
The DNA here is from genome assembly GCF_000260355.1 of Condylura cristata. Classification (NCBI taxonomy): domain Eukaryota; kingdom Metazoa; phylum Chordata; class Mammalia; order Eulipotyphla; family Talpidae; genus Condylura; species Condylura cristata. Next base: position 13,237,224 of record NW_004567118.1, on the reverse strand, counting down.
CAATGACAAAACACCAAGGCAAACTACCTCCTTCACAGTCTTACTCAGGGCTGACCCCACACTGACTAAGGTTTAGGGGTCCCTCACATGCCACGCTCACCCTCCTCAAGCCCCCAGCTCAGTTGCCCAGGCAGGGTCCCCAACGTGTCTGGGCCACTGCTTGGAGACCTCCAGTGGGCCCTGCAGTCAACTTTAGAAACCCTTAAGAGAAGTATCTTGCACTCTTGATCTCTCTGGTGGGAGGGGAGTTGGTAGCCTGCCCTGGTACAGTGAATCTTAGGGAGTTCCTGCTTTGAGTGTTCTGACTCAAAAGTGCCCCAGCCCTCTAAGTATTAGGGACGCCAGGGCTCTGGATCATGAAGTTTCTAGAGAGGAGATGAACCCTGGTATGTTGTCCAGTCCCAACAAGCAAATATCCCCCAAGCAATGGGCAGTAGAGATCAGCCCTGCTTCTCCAAGGGAGCAAAGCTCTACAAAGTAGAGGTTTAGCAGGTATGGACTCTGCAGCCATGTTACTGGATTTGAGCCCTGTGTCCACTGTTTTCTGATGGTGACTTTGGGAAGTTATTTTACCTCTTCAATGATTAGCTTGCCTATCTGTTAATGGGAAAATGGCTTCCTCTCAAGGTTCTTGTAAAGACTAACCTAGCCTATTACATAAAACACACTTAGCATGGTGCCTGGGAGCAGTGAGCTTTCAGTGAACACTATAGTTTCGCTTTAAGCCACTTGCACTAGCAAGGGATTTTGGGCCAGCTTATGCCCATGTTCACTAGATATCTTCAGTAAAATTCTCTTTTTCCCCTCCTGTTGGCTCTCTCTGAATTCCATTTGCTGCCCCCTGGGAATGCCCGGCTCCTACTTCTCCAATATGACAGATGAGGAGGTAAGAATGCCCCTTCTAGCTTTCCTGTGCCCACCTCCCCACTCTTTCTCTCACCCTGTGATGGCAGTAGACATGGAGGGAGGGAGACAGGGCTGCTCCCAATGGTAGGGCAGGCTGTTCACCACACAAGGGCGATGGGCAGGGAGAGCAAATGGGGCTGAAATCTAGCCAGTGTTGGACCTTCCAAGTGTTGCGCCTTTGGGGGTGCATCTAGGGGCGGGGAGGGCGCCGGAGGAGGGGGTTATATTAAGGTGCCCTCTCAGCTCGTTGCAGCCCTGGAGAAAGGGTAGAGACCTTTTGTTGGATGCCATGTCCTGCAAGTGTTCTGTGGGAAGGCTGTCTAGAGAACTGGATTGGTCCCCACTTGGCTCTCCCTTCTCCAGCCTAGGGCACTCCAGAAAGGGGACAATTTTCTGGGTTACACACTATTTGAGTTCTCTGCTTAGAAAGGCACAAGGTGAACTCTGCTCTCAGCAGCCCTGTCCTGAATTTGGCAGTGTCCTGATTTCACAGTGCATTGTTCCCATAAGTATTTTAGTTCTTCTTGGCCCAAGTTTGATAAGATAGACCAAGCCCTTACTGCCTCTATTCATTCTCGTGCCATCTCCCCACAGAGCTTCATGCAGCCTCTTTTAGGTCCTACCCATGGCCTAGCTCAGGATGGACAGTTGACTACAGGTGGAAAGCCAAAGAGGGGGCAGGCAGGACCGTCTCCACAGCTGAAGGGGAGGCACCAGAAATGTGGCTGCCACCCCCTCTGCCATGACTTCTTACCCAACCCTGTGCCCTCGGTTCAGCTGTGGGTGGGAACAGCTACTTTTAGAGATTATCTCCAGGCAGGACAGTAAATCATCTCCCTCTCCCCTTTCTCTCTTCCTTCCTTCCTCCCTCCCTCTCTCCCTTCCTTCTATAAACAGTTTTTATTCAGATGCCCAGTACTCTGCTGGGCACGACTATGGAGAGTATTAAAGCCTCACAGCACACACATTCTTTGGCCTTGAGAAATTTACCATCTGGATAGGGAGATAAGACATGGACAGGAAACATTTAAACAACAATATAAAATGTCTGCTCAAACATCTAAATAACTATAACATGCTGACTAAATGCTCTTGGAGGGTTTTAGGAGAGAGTCCTGAAGAGGTTGGTGATGGGGTTGTTCAGGTTATGCCCTCCTCAAAGCCAAGGAATAGCCAGCATCTTGCTCACCTCTTCATGTAAATCTGTACCTTTGGGAAGGGGTTACTATTTCCCCTCGACTAAGCGCATTCCTCCCCAACCCGCACCCCCTTTCTTTGTGCATCTTGTTTTAGTTTAGGAAGCCAAAAGCCTTGGCAGCAGGATGGCTCCTTCCCAAAATAGCTCTTATCCTGTCTCAATAATTGCAGCTCTCCAGCCCTGTTAGCAGCCGAGCTGCTCCCCAGAAGCTGTGAAGAGAAGCCTCACAGGCAGCTGGGCCTACTTGTCTTCTAGGGCTCTCTGGAAGTGGGGTGGCATAGCGGTGAACCAGATTCTCTCCTAGCCAAGTGTCTCAGGCTGCGCAGCCCTCCGCGGGGCCACGGGATGGAGACGGCGTAGCCTGGGTGTTCGAGGCGACCGAGTCCTCTGATCTGAGAATGGTTGACTACATGTAGAGTCTGCTGTAGATTCCATTCCTAGCAGGAGTACTCTGGTGGCCTGCCGTGGTGGCTGACTTGGACGGTGGCATGTTATTTGTTGAGCTTTGTGAGCTGGGAGTGAAGGCTGATTTAGCGCCTCTTTCCCTAAGTGTCATTTTTCTCCCCAAGCAGCCCTGGTGCCCTTTTGTCCAAGGAGCAGGGTGGACAGATGATTCTCATCCTTAGATTGGGACATGAGGGGCTGGCATCTCTCCAGAGGAGTTTGTGCTCAACTGAGGAAAACATTCCCAGTGGGGATTTTTTTTTTTTTTTTTGTATCAAAAATAGAAGCTCAACAGGAATGTCTTGGGGGTGGGTACACTGTTGGGTCACTGAGCCTGCCCTCTTACACAGTTCTGGAGGAGTCCCTTGAATAAAGCAGCTTTTGATAGTTGTGGGGGTTGCCCTAGCTCTTAAGATCCTATGTCCTCAAGGCACCTAACCTACTTGCCCTTGGATGTGACTTTTCAGGCTGTCGGGAGACAAGGGACAGCCTGCTTGACTTACTCCCTGCTGTATCTATCAATTATGCAAGAAACCAACTCTGGAAGATAGGCTGGGTACCAGAGGAGGCCATCTCGGTGATACCTCAGACAGACCTCAGTTTCTTTCAGCTGACATGTCATTGGGTCCCTGGGGAATGGTACGACCAGTCTTCTGATGGTCCTTGAGCCACAGGGAAGCTTTCCTCAAAATGGTCTTCCTTGACAGAAAAATCTAGAACCTAGATAGAACACGGGGAGTCTCTGCCATTCATGGGGATGGTAAGAGCATCTTAGAAAATGGGTTATCTGAAGGGAACCCTCAAATCATCTGTCCTACTCCCCTCATTTTCTCTTGCTTTGTGCAGAGGCTCATAGTTGAGAGGAAAGGAAACTGTTGAAAGAATGGATCAAAGTGGCTGAAAATGGGGCAGAGCACTTTGGGAGGCTTTTCATAGCAGCATGACCCTTAATAACCTGTCTCTTTTCCTGTCAGATGATACCTTGTTCATTTCTAGCTATCATGGGCAACCAAGTCCAGAGCAGGATAGGGGGCTAGTGTCCTCTGGCCCAGATTCACTGTTTTGGGGACAGGCTAGGTTGTCCTAATCAGGTTTTGCTTGGGATAGTGTTGGTCCTGCATGCTGAGAACCCTTAGCCTAGGCAATGGTCCTCCCTACTCTTAGGATAAGCTGTGGCATGGTAGCCTCAGCCAGAGCCGCTGGAAGCCCAGGGTGGTAGGCACTGTCCTGCATTTACTGTGAGATCTGGGTAGGTCTCCTTGTGCCCACAAGATGGGGGCAGGAAACCACTTATACATTCAGGCTTGATGGTCGAACTAAGGCCAGATGCCTCAGTTATTTGCTCTTCCCAAAATAATCCCAATAAGGAGGAATCTACATCACTTTGGACTTCTGGTGTATTTCCAGAAGCTACCTGACCTCTGTGTGGAACCCACTTCGTCCTTCTGTCAGAGTAGCTTAGTGGTGTTTGAAATGATGGTTTTTCAAGTAAGGAGTTAAACAGTGGGCCCGGTAGATAAGGGAGCCTGGCTTTGAGAGGGCAGGTGCACTCTTGGATGAGGAAGCAAATCTGAAACACAGAAGCCCCCTGGCAGCTGCTCAGCTAGAGAAGTCTGTCTTGAGTGACAGAAATGACCGTGCTCTTTCGCTGCTCAGCTGCCTCTGGTCCAGCTGCCCTGAAGGGACATACAAGAGACAGCTGCACACTGTGGGCTGAGGAAGGTCTGGAGGAGGGGGTGGAATGTCAACCGGAGAGCAGCTCAGACTCTGACACTGTAGGTGGAGGGCTGGACCCGCCAGAATTGTTTCCTTGGCACACCCACCAACCACAGTGAAGTCTTTTAGCTCCAGGAGTCTCCACAAAGGCTGTGTTTTTGGAATCCAACTCAGTAAGTATGAACGGAGACCTGTTTTCTAAGGACGAAGTGGTGTCTCTCCAGAGAAGCTGATTCCACAAGTGGTGGCTGCACGGCCGTCCAAGGTCACTTTAGTCTAAGACGCTTCTCCCATCCCTTTACACCCTTCATATGGGCACATGGCGGATCTTTTGGAGGGAAGGCATTTGGAGTAGTCACATTTGACAGTTGATGGTTTGGTGTTGATCATTTTCTCATTAGCAGAGTTAATAGCTACCACTCATTTTAGCTATTACAACATTAAGCCTGTTACCTTAATGACTCTTCCTCGCAACCTTACCAGGTGGATTTTTTCCTCCCTATTTCATAGATGAAGAAACTGGCTCAGAGCTTGTTCATCAAAGTGGAGAGCACTTTTTAATTAATTAGTTAATGTAGATTTTACATCATTGTTCATCTTTGTACAATGTTTGCCTTTCCTCTCAGCTGTAGCCCCGTAAAATTCCCACCATGAGTTCACCCATGCACTGACACCATAGATCCTTGTGCTCTTTCTTCCCATTTTGCTCCCCCTCCTCCCCCTTCAGGATGTCTGTGACTTTTTATTTATCGTTATTATTCTTTTCCCTGATACTTCATGTGCTTCCCCTATATGCCTCCTATAAGTGGAACCATCTGATATTTTTCTTTTTCCTTCTGACTTATTTCACTGAGCATAATCCCTTCCAGCTCAATCCAAGTTGCTGTGAATGGCATGAGTTTATCTTTTTGATTGCTGAATAGTATTCCACGGTGCATATGTACCACATCTTCTTGATGTTACTAGTCATTATTTTTGGGCATTAGGGTTGCAAATAGTGCTGCAATAAACATAGGGGTGGAGGTATCCTTTTGAATTAATGTTTTTATGTTCTTTGAGTAGATTTCTAGGAATGGAATTTCTGGGTCATATAGTAGCCCCATTTTTACTAGTTTGAGGAACCTCCACACAGCTTTCGATAGTGATTTGACCATTTCACATTCATACCAGAGCTGGGAGCACTTTCGAGGCATCTTGCCCTAACAGTTTATATGTGATGTAGAAATTTTTTCTGTAGCCACTGGAAAATAAACTTCTCAATATTGCAGCAGCACCTTTAGATTTAAAAAATTGTGAAGGGAAATGTTTTAGTGGTGTTAATATCTGTTATGCCCTGTTATGTGTGTCTTTGCATGTGAACTAGGGGGCTGGGAGGCAGCTGTGAGCTGGTAAGCAGCCAGAATGAAGGACAGATTATGGGTCAGTCAAGCCCACAGCCTTGAGGCTTGTCTGTGCTCCAAAATTAGAGTAAAGAAACTAATTAGTGGATCTTTCCAATCAATCCATATTGATCAGACACTTCCTGGGGGCAGAAGTCTGGTCACCCAGGCAGATGACATAACATGTTTGTTGAATTGAAATAAATAGAAGTTAAAATAGAAAACATTAACTGCTTGTCCTTGAAGGGTTAGTTGGTTAATTTTGGAAAGAAAAAAAATGTATACAGACGGGTCACTTGAAAAGCTGTCTAGGTCAGAGAACAAAACAAAGTCCAGTGAAATGAGTCAGTAGAACTTGTAGCATGGAAGCACTTGGAGTTAGAGGAAAGGGGAAGGGGAGGCACATTTTGGCTTAGTGAAGTGCAGACTCTGGTGACTGCTCAGAGACTGAAGGGCAGTGGTGGAGTCCTTGAGTTTTTGAGCATGGGCTGTGTTCATGCAGAGGTTGGGCGGTCAGGGATGCTCATGAAGAGGTCCCAACACCAGTAGTGTGTGCCTTTTGGAGGTATGTAGGCCCCTTCTATCTTTGACTCCTGTGCCCTGCCTGCTGTGGGAAAGGCCCTCTAAATGGTTCCAGTACCCTGCCGCTCCAGAACTGCCCCCTCACTGCAGTTCAGCAGGTGCCAGGAAACCTAGTGCTGCCCCTGACCTTGCCACCTTCATCTCAGGCTTGCTCTGGGATCAGGAGATACTGTGTGGCAATGGTGAGAAAAGTGCAACTTGGGGTGTTTTGGTCTCTTGCCTCTGCACAGACCAAGAAACCCTTGAAAGACAGCCAGTGATAGCCTCACAGCCCCAGCAGACCTCTCTGACTGTATCATCAGTGGCTCATCACCTCTGGGAAAAGGGAGAGACAACTAGTGCCGAGCTACTTAGGGGAAAGTCTACTACCTAGAGATAAAAAGTGTCCTTTGCTAGTTATGCAGACCTGAAACCTCAATTTCCTGTGGTTATCTTCTTATTCTTAGATTTGAACCTAAGCCCTAACAACATTCTTTTATGCCATTCAACCATGACCCCCAGAGAAAGATCCAAAAGAGGGGGCCAGAGGTTCTCGATACAGACTGTGTTGGCCTGACCTTAGCAGTCTCATCTAGCCGTCTGAGGGATCCCAGGAAAGTAAACTGAGCTGTGGTTGCTGATCAAGTTTTCCAGAAGTCACCCACTGTGCCAGGCTAAACAACTGCTCCCCAGAGACTTGGTGCAAATACACCATTCCATTGTCCTCAGGGAGATTGTACTCTATTCAGGAACATAAATGCCTGGTGGAATGTTGAGTTTCAGGGGCAAGCAGAGCTGCGAGACCCAAGGGGCACGAGGCAGCATCCAAGCCGCCTCCTAGCTCAGGGTGGGGAGCTGTGCTCAGTGGTCAGGCTCACACAGGCTGCGGTATCTCAGCCCTCTCTCTGACCTGATGCCAGACTCCCTCCAATTCAGAATGTGAGAGCTGGAGTTGGGAGGAGTCCATTCCTTTTTTACTGGCCCAGGGAGGTAAAGAGTTTTTGGGCAATGAGATAACCATCAAAGCTGGCAGGGGATCTTATGTCCAGGGCAACTTCTCTCAGAGATCCCTGCAGGTTGTAGTGTTAGCATGCAAGGCTTGTGCAGATGGTATAGTTTGAAGTCTGCCCTTTTTTTTTTTCCCACCCAGCATGTCCCATGTTGGGCCCATGATGCATAATTATGAAGGGACTATGACCACCAGGAACCTAAGATTCATGCTTAGAGAGATGAGGTTCATGTTTTAAGTCTTCTCTAGACCTTTTTTCTCCTTAAAGCAAGCTGGCACTGACATACTCCAGGACACACAGAGCTCCCTGGGGCCTCAGCGGCAGGTGCCAGAGCAGAGCTGGGATCTCAGCCACAGCTGAGGAAGAGCTAGCTAGGCTACTTTCTGAGACATGTCTGTGTCCACTCTTGGACTGCAGCTGGGACTGGGGGCCGGGGGTGTGTGTGTTAATGATTGTGGAAAGGCTTTCTGATGGGGCTTGTTATTCTGTCTTTCTGCTAGCCTTTCTTCCCTGGGCCCAGCACCCCCAGCCCAGGTCATGCAGACTGCCAGTAGATGCACCCAAGAGGAATTCCTATGAGGCGTTCATGAGTACCAGCAGCCTGTAGCAAGTTCCCAACAGTGGGGCTTTGTGTAGCCTCAGTTTGATGTTTGGGTCTGATGGCAGCAGCTGTGGCTGCTTCTGTAGTCTTCCAACAGTCATTGGTTTCTCTCTAAAGAAACTGCTGTGTTCTTGTCTTCCGGAGTATAGTTTCAAATCTAATCTATGCCAGGCCTTTTCAGGGGACTGCTATACCTTAGGGTCCCTCTCATCAGCGCTGAATGGCTGATCCCTATCCTAATTTAATCCCCTCATTTTCAGGTGTAGAAACTGAGGCACAAGAGAGGTGAAGTGAGTTGCCCAAGGTCAGCCATGTTGCTCCATAACTTGGCTTGTGGACATCCTGATTTCTTTAAGAATGCTCCTTCCACCTTCCAGCCCACCAGTGCCAAATAGCCCATACTATTCTCAACCATCGCCTCATGTTTTCTGAGCCTGCTCTCACCTGCCATTCCCCGACACCCCTCCCTCCTTTTGCTGAGTTCTAATCGGACACATTTGGCTGAAACAGAGCAGTAGGCAAGCCTCTGGTGTGTTTACCAATAGAGGGCTATGCCTGCTTTGTCCAGAGTGTATGAGGCCAGTTAGTTTGCCTTCAGGGAAGGGCGCTTGGGAGTCTGAGAGGGGCATGCTTCTGGAATCTCCCACAGAAAGCTGACCAGTTAAGCCCAGTATTAGTTCAGGAAATCCCCCACCAACTCCCCACCCCCTATGCATCTACTGGCTCCAGGCGCCAGCTGACCCTTCGGAGCCTCTAAAGCCTCCAGAGCTGCTGAGGGCATCCATCCCCACAGCACCTTCCTGTTTGCCCAGCCTGACCTAGATTACTTCTGGGCTGGCCTCTCCCAGGACCCTCCCCCCATTTTCCTCAGCCCCAGGCTGAGGATCCACTGCCCCATAAAAGCCACTCACCCGCTCCCACCCTTCCAGATGATCCCCGGGTAATTTGTGCGGTAAATCCTCTTTAATCTTTAATCTAGGTTCCTGTCTCTCCTTCACAGCTCGGGAGGAGGTGGACAGTGTCTGATATTCCGTCTTGGAAGGTGGGGGTATGGGCAATCAGTAACTTGGCCGTCATTAGAGGTCAGTAACTTGGACATCAGCCGGAATCACTTCCCGAAAAACTGGCGGAATCTCGGAGTTAACTAATGGTTTCTCTTCAGTTTGTGCACAAACCCCTTCCTCTCTTTCCAAGGGCATCTCCTCCCGGGAGTGCCAGGTGGGCCGTTCCCTGTCCTTCGGGGACAGGCTCAAGCACCCCGTGGTGCTGCGCCGCCTAAAGGGGCCTCTCTAGGGGCTGGGTAGGAAGAAATGGGTGTCCCGCTGCCCTGCGTTGGGTGTCTCTGCCCCGGGCGCCTCCGGGG
>NW_004567118.1:13194394-13227707 GCF_000260355.1 Condylura cristata | reverse complement strand
CCGTGCGGGTCGGGAGACGCTGTCGCCGGCCGCGGGCATAGGCAGGCACTGCTGCCGGGCGGCGCGGCGTCGCCGCTCCCAAGTTTCTCCTCCTGCTTCTCCCTCCGCGGCGACCCCGGGGGTGCTGTCCGCGTTCTTGGACTGAAGGATGGGTCCGTGTTGACTGGGGGGAAGGGGGTGGCGCCCCTTCTAGTCGAGAGACAGGCATGGTGTGCAGGGGGGCGCGCGTCAGCGACGTGCAGAGGTGAAGGGTCCCGCCCTTGATTGGGTCGGGGATGACCTGGGTGGCCCCTCCTAGTCCATCAGCCTGGGGTTTGGGAGCCAACAACTTCCTTTGGAAAATACACAGAGGAGGCCCACGAAGACCGCCTGCCTCTCCAAGCGGGATGACAGGCTTGGGCCTCCTTCCCACTGCCTGGCAAGTGGAACCCCCGAGCCCTGCCCACAGTGCCCTCTGCCCAGGGACCCCTGATTGAAGGAAGCCAAGCCCATCATCCTGCCCACTAGATCCTTCTGCCTTTGAGGCAGGAAGCACAGGGAAGCAGTCCTTCTGCTGCATCCAATATTCTCCCCGCCCCCCTGTCTCCCCCCCCCCCCTGGCCCCCCCCCCCCCCAGGTCCCTCTGCAGTGGTGGGGGTGGGGGGAACTCATTCCTGCCACCTGCCTGCAGTGGAAGGAGAAACAGTATCCTCAGGCAGCAGCTAGTCTTCCTGGAGGACCCCATGTAGGAAGTTTTGATGTTTGGTGACGAGGATGCCACTTCTGCCGTTGCTGCCAGAGCTTGCTACAAAAACATTGTGCTTGTGTCAGGGTCTCTGGGCCCCACGCCAGCCTCTCCTCCCAGGCTAGAAGCCCCCTGGTCTTTGACTTCTGCATTGGGAAGTACAGGCTGTTTACAGCAGATCTGTGACCAGCCTGTGGGGCAGGATGTTGGCTGTGGGCAGCTTCCAGAAGGGAGCCCCCTGGGCCCCGTGGAATCAGAAGCTTCCAGGTCTGAAAAGGCCAAATTTTTGGGCTCTTGTCTCTCAAGCTGTGACCAGGCAGAAACCCAAGTCTTGGCCAGGAAGTCTTGGTGACCCTGGACCTTCCACAAAGGGGGATTCCTAGGAGAGGCCAAGTGATGCCTGCCTCTATTTCTGCCTCCCTCCTGACACCACATGGGGATGGACAGACTGTTCCAGGGATGGAAGCCTGGGGACTTGGGGGGTACTGATTTTCTTTAGTGCCAAGCCCAGCAGGGACCAAGAGGGGCTTTTTCTGCCACACACTAAGTTGGGTTCAGCTGAGGTCTTGGTGCTTTCAACTTGGCTAAGGCCACCCTGTTCCTTTCTAGTGAAAGACACCCCAACACCACCAGAGTCCTCAGCCTCTAGCTGCAGTATCCCAGCTCTTTGGAGATCAGTGGGAGAGCTCCCCAGCCCAGGAGTTGGGGGTGAGGGGAGTGGTGTTAATTTGCATGGGAAAAGAATGACAGGCCAACAACCATCCTGTAGCTTAAGATGCACCATTTCTCCTTAGACTCAAAGCAGCTTGAAGTATGTCATCTGGAGGCTTTCTCTCCTCAGCCTTCTTGGGATGCAAGGCCATCATGAATGAACTTTAGGCGCTGAAATTAAGATACTATTCACAACCACAAAGGGTGTTTCTGGCCAAACCAGAAACACCAGCCTCTGACTCCCAGTCAAGTGCTCTATTGCATACTCACAGCCAGACCCCTCAATTTGTCTGGCCCCTAATGGGAGCCTCTGAGATGTCAACCTTCCATTGTCCTGAACAGTTGCCTTCAGAGACCAAGTCTTAGCTGCTCCCCGCTGACTATCTGGGAGTAGTGGGGTGATGGAAGTGATACAGGTCCCCATGAGTCAGAGGCCAGGTATAACCTGAGCAAAGCCGACTGTTTCTCTGGGCTCTTTGCAGATAAATCTATGTGTAGGGTTATGAAGACAGTGGGGTCCTCTGCTTTGGAAAAGGTGACAGCCTTTCCCAGGGGATTAGAAGACAACCCACCATTCTTCAGCACTGCTTAAAGTTAAGATGAAAAAGATGGGAGTCTTCTAAGGTGAAAGAGTGGTGTCTTCTGGGTGATTGTCACCATATACTCATAGGCCAGGTCACCTTGGGGATAGCCCACAACTCTTAGACCTCAGTGTCCTTGGGAGTTAATAGAAAAGACTGAGTGGATGAAGAGCCTGTGCTGCAGACAGACAGGAGGTTGGTGCTGTGCCCACCAGGGTAGGCGGCAGGCAGCTGCACGGGGCAGCCAATCAGAGGAGGAGGGGACTGCAGAGAAACCAGTGATCCTGTTGCAGCTGAGCTGTCCTTGGATGGTGGGAGCCAGGGGAGGGGGGAGAGGGTAGGGAAGGACATTCCACAGGCTTTTTTGGCCCCTGACAGAGACAGGGGTCAGAGAGAAAGGGAAAAGAGCAATCCAGGAAGCCGATCACAACAAGAGCATCGAGACGAGGCTGTTTCTGTATGTGAGGACATTGAGAGATAAAATTAGACCTAGGGCTTGCCGAAGGGAGTCTGAAGCTTGGGACATGGACCATCCACTGGGACTGGAAGGCAGTTCTGTCCCTGAGGACAGGACCCAAGTCGGGGTAAGGTCTGCTCTGGGAGGTGGGTCTTCCCCCTGCCTTGGCTGGGATCAGGGCTCAAAGTCAGAAAATTACTTGGTCACTGGCCCAGCTAGGGACCAGGATGGGACAGATAGGAGGTGAGAACCCTGGCTTCCTGACTTTTTGTCTAGAACCCCTGTAACTCCCTCCATGCTGTGAGCAGCTGGGGTAGGCAGAGAGAATGGTGCTGGGTTCCTAGTTGCTCTGCTGGGAGATGGTGGGAACTCGGGGTCCCACCTCTGCTTTTTGTCTTGCTGAACCTCTGCTTAGTGTCCATGGGGGAAACCAGCCAGAGCAGTCTTCTCTCTCCTACATTTAGCCTGACCCCAGATCAGTGCTGGGGCACTGTGGGGTTGTGCAGAGAGGCAGGATTTCCTGGAATTGCCAGACTCTTTAGCTACCAGAAAACAAGACCTGTTATCTCCACCCCTCCAGCTTCATCCCTTCTCTATTGACACAATCATCCAAGCTAGGGTACTTGAGAGTGAAAAGGACACAGTCGTTATACTAGGACAACAAACATAAATTGGGTTTATGATCACCCTTCTGGACCCCACAAATAGGTGTGAGAAGTCTCATAGGTCAGACATGCCTCAGGACAGTGTCTGGTCACTAAGTCTGCACATACTGGTTCTAGTTTCAGGCTAAAGAGCTTTCTTTGCTGTGCTGTATCCAGATGAGCCCTGGAGACCATGGTTATAAGCAGGTGTGAGGTCTTGACAGCTCTTTCTCTTTGTAACTTTTAAAAAAAGATTTATTTATGTATGCATACAGAGCTGGGGTACAGGCCAGAGGTACGGGAGGTTGAGAAGATTCACCAGAGACAGAATGGGGAACAGAACAGGCAGATGTACTGAAATACACTGCTGAAGAGAACAAGGGGTGGGTCAGGGAATCTAATTTGTGCTACAGTGGCTGTGGTAGCTTCATAGTGCTGTGCTTTAATCTGTTGCACACCAGGGAGGGCCCAACTTGACAGCTCTCAATCCCTCCTCTCTGGCAGAAACCTGGCAATGTGCTAGTCCTGCAAAAAATAGGCACCTGCTAGGAGACATTGGCCATCTTATCTCTCTTCATTGTTGCTGGGATTCTGCACGGGTCTGGAGTAGCCGCCACCCCACCAATGCCCAGAGGGCGAGTCAGCTATGATGCTGGGCCTTGTCCATTGTCTGGGGTGGCACGTGGGTATTGTAAGGCAGAGCTGAGCCCAGCACTGCCAGGCACTCCACAAAGAAGGCTGGCCCCTGAGGAGCGAAGAAGCTTTAGGGTTTAGAGCCAGGGGTGAGCGGCCTCTCTTCTACACTAGAATTAGGGTGGAATAGTTCTTTACAGAGGAGCCAAGAATTCTGTCTCCTACTCCCTGTTCAGGCCAGACCCCCTCTGCACTGCTGCCTGAAGGCTAGTTTCAGGCAAGGTGCTGCTGAAGGGTCCTTCCCTCTGTCCCTCACAGTTGGGGGCCCAGTCATCCTTCCTTCAAGCCTCCCTGAACTCTTCCAGAGCCAACGTACCTCCATCCTCCCTTACCTGGCTCCTCTCAGCTCCCTTCTACCCAGTCTCAGCAAATACAGGCAGGTTTACCTTCCTCTCCTGAGACCCAGAGTCTGGCTCTGGTGTGGCTCAGTGTCTGGGATTAGTGGGAGTCAGGTATACTGAGCTTTGGGTAGTGGGCACTCCCAGCAGAAGCTGCTCCTTAGTCCCGCAGCTTACTAACCCAGTGACTGGTGGCAAAGAGCCCCTGCTAGCTCTTGATTTACCTGGATCTGGCACTCCCTTTCTCCCTCAACTTCCCTCCAGCCCTTACCCCATTCTGACTCTCCCTGATGCCTGAGCCACTTTCTCCTTTCAACTCTAATGCCTGTCTGCTCCCCCTCACTCAGTCTGGCTTGCTGGCTTTTGGGGCAGTCTCCAGTTAGCTTGACCAGGCCCCCAGATAGGACAGTCTCAACAAGCCCCCTTTAGAGAGGGAGTATCTGGACTGGAACTACTCAGCTCCCAAGAGCAGTTGCCAGAACTTTAGGGGCTGCTTAGGGCTGCTCCTGGATGCTGAGGTCTCTCCTGGCATCTGGAACTGAGGAGGCTAGTGAGTAGGTGAGGGAGGGATGGTGAACACTTGCTCCAGCTTGGCTGCTAGTGCAGTTTCTTTCCTTTCTAACCACAAGTGCTTTCCTCTCTCTCCCTCCTGCCTTTTCCTGTCTTCCTCCTTTTTCTTCCACCCACCTACCCATACACTCCCCGAATCCCCAACCCCCAGATCGATCACTTCCTGGAGGACACCGATGATGCAGAACTGAACAAGTTTGTGAAGGATTTCCCAGGAAACGAGAGCTGCCACCAACCAGAGGCCAAGACCTGGGAGTCCAGACCCCAAATCCTGGAACCAAGGCCCCAGACCCCGGACCTCTGCCAGGATGACCTGGAGTTCAGACCCCCCTCCTGGCCCCAGTCCTCTGACAACCAGCAGAACTTCTCTGCCCCAGCCCCTCTCAGCCCTTCAGCCCGGCCCCGAAGTCCATGGGGCAAACTCGATCCTTATGACTCCTCTGAGGTAGAGCCTCAGTTCTGCCTTTACCCTTCAGTGGACTTGTGCAAGAAGACCCAGGGAGGGAACAGAGAGCCTGAGTGGGGTGTGTGTGTTTGTGTGTACTGTGTCAGTCCCCAGGTACATTAGACACTGATGTTACATCAGCAGGGGCCTGAGCCCCGCTGGTGGCAGAGGGAACCTCAAAGGAGTTATGCACTGCAGCTATAAGACTGGGACAAGGACTAGGAGGGAGGGAGAAGCTGCTGCTGAGTCCTGAGACCACCCTCTCACCCTGCTGCACTCTGCCTCTCATCCACTAGGATGACAAGGAGTACGTGGGCTTTGCGACTCTCCCCAATCAAGTCCACCGAAAGTCCGTGAAGAAAGGCTTTGACTTCACCCTCATGGTGGCAGGTACAACGGGCAGGATGGGGCTGGGCTGGATAGGAGGTGTTTTATGTGGAGAGAATGTGGTTGGGAGAAGGGTGTATGGTTTGGGGAGGAAAAAGCAACAAGTGGCTGTGCCTTTTTGCAGAATAACCAGGAGCCATTTGTTGTCTTAATGTTTACATATGTAGGGTAATGAAGTTGTGCAAAAAACACTTGACCAGTACTTTTCTAGTATTTCCCTTTGTGACCCCAGACAATCTTTTACACTCTGTGAGCCTCATTCAAATGACACGGCTGGATAAACTGTTCTCTGTGTTTCCTTCCAGCTCTAAGTGTTTGGTTAATCTTTTTCCAACTAGATAAGAAAGCAGCTCCCTCAGCCCAGCTCACCCTGCCCACCTTGGTCTAGTGGAGTTGCTGCTGGACTATAGATTGTATGTTCTGATTCAGTGCCTCTGTCCTTTCTCCCTTGTCAGGAGAATCTGGCCTGGGGAAATCAACCCTTGTCAACAGCCTCTTCCTCACTGATCTGTACCGAGACCGGAAACTCCTCAGTGCTGAAGGTAAGGAAAGGAGAGGAACAAGAGGGAAGGCAGGCAGACTTGATTTGAAATCAAACTCTTTTCAGAGTCTGGGAGTGTGGACTGCCCAGTATTTAGGAAACTATGGCTTCCTAGACAGACAGCATCTCTCCATACGCCTATCTGGCCTGGCAGCCCACCAGCCAGCTCCCTAAAGATTTGGGTGCTGAAGCAGGGCAGGGACCAAGAATCCCACTCTCTGAGTGAGTCTCTGACCCCCAAAGGATTTCAGGAATCCAAGAAAAGAGCCGAGAGCAGAGAAGAGGCTGGGGCCAGAGCCAACAGCCACCGGCATTTCCTGTGTTGGGAAATGTACTCCTTGCTAGTTCCCAGAGAACAGGCCCCCCCAGCAGCTTGAGGGTGAGAAGGGGTGGGGGGGGCAGTGTGGATGAGTGAGGCAGTCTGGGCAGCAAAGCTAGTTAGGGTGGATGGTTTGTCCTGACTGGGCAGATTCTCGCCCTGGCCCTGGCCTCAGTTTCCCCCTTCTTTAGAGCGGATCACACAAACGGTGGAGATCACTAAACATGCAGTGGACATAGAAGAGAAGGGCGTGAGACTCCGGCTCACCATTGTGGACACACCAGGTTTTGGGGATGCAGTCAACAACACAGAGTGGTATGTCTGCCCAAGCACAGCCTCGGCCCTCCCACCTTCTCCCCTTCCATACACAGATGCACACATAGGTGCAGATACTTCCAGAATTGTCAGGAGGAAGAGATTTGTGACCTTTAGTTTGTCTCCCTTACTGGACAGCTGTTTCCACTGTAAAGTGAGAGGGAAAGCATTGGAATAGGTGAAACAGACAATCTGTACTGTTCCTTCTGGCTCTGACCTATAATTCTTTAATGGGGATGAGGAGACAGATAAGAATAAAGGGTACATCAAAAGGGGAACATGAAAATGTATACCACAGTAGGTGGGCAATAAATGTCACCTTCTCTCCTTCCTTTCACCTGAAACATTTTAGGAGTATCTTATTAAGTGGGGTATGAGTACATGGCAGGAGGAATGAAGAGGAAAAAAGAAACAACAAAGGGAAAAAGGGTTTTGCTTAAGCTCCAGGGACAGCAGAAAAGAAAAGGTGGCTTTGCCAACCCTGACTCTTTCCCTCCAGAAACTGGAGGATATTTAGAGAATGGCCAGATCTAAGTTGAGTAGACTAGGAGGAGAATAGATGATAAAGACAGGAGAAAAGTTAGGTAGAGTAGTGCTGAAAAGTCCTAGACTGAGGATTCAAACCTTGGCTAGTAGTCAGTAGCTTCGTGATCTTGAGCAAATGATTGTTATTTCTTCAGTTGAAAAATACCAGCTCTTACCACTTCACTGGGTTGATCTGAAAATCATCCAGTATGATTTGGGTAGATGTACATAGAAAACTGGAAAGACTGTTTGCATTACACTTACAAGTTTTAAGAACCACAGGATAATGCATAATAAAAATGGGGAAACCCCCTATTTAAAATTATTAAGAATTTTAAGACAGTCACAGCAAAGACCCTGAGTGTAGAGCCCTATACCGGTGGCACGCCCATCAAGCCTACCCTGGTAACTGCTTCACATTAGACCCTTGCATCCCTTTCTGTGCTCTGAACCCCCATCACATGTTTATCATACAACATGTGACTTTTAGCTCAGCATATGGTTCATCTTTATAGTCTTAAGGCTTGGGTCTTAAGAGATACGGGAGGGCGTCTCTTACATTCTTGCCCCTGCATTGGGCTACTACATTGGTCCTCATTAATATTCCTGATGGATCGAGGTAGGCTCCATGTCATCATCACCCTTCCTGCTCTGGGAATATGTCTCAGCAAACTGGGCTTCTCCTGAAACTCTAGACCAACCAGCACCTGGTTCCACTGTGGCAATTACCCCTCCCCTGCCCCTTTCTGTCTGTTTACTTGCCTGCTCTTATCTTCACAATCACCATACTTTCATTTGTCTGGCACCTCATAGCTTACAGTGTGCTCTCATAGAAACTCATTTAATCAATCGGCAAAAATCTAATGAACACGTTATGGTATTTTAAGGGCTGCAGAACAAGTTTGAATGATTTTTGTTCCCCAGAGGCTTATTGTCTAGTGCTGGTGGGGTAGGGGGTTGGGGGACAGCTCTTTTTTGACATTTGTGTCAGTTAGGTAACAAGTTAGTAAAAGGATGAGGCAGCATAGTGGCAAATACAGAGCTAGGAATCATATGGCTTCAGGTGGCCAAATTGATCTGGATTAAGTTACAGCTGCTCTGGATTTAGGTTTTTCATCTATAAAATGAGTGGTGATGCTCATAATGTCCAACTATCAGGGCACCAAGATTAAAATAATTTAAAAAATGTATATACACGTACGTATGTTCAAGCTATAAATAAGAATCTCAGTTTTCAAATCTGTCTCATGCATTTATCTGCCTACCTACCACCTACCTGACTGTGTGGTGAAGAGAAAGGAGGGTGAGCAGTAGGTACTGGTGTAGTCAAAGGAGACTTTGTGGAAGAGATGGTCCTTGACTATAGCCTGAAGGATGGGAGTGGGTTTGGAGAGGGTGGAACCAAGTGAAGGTTGTGAACTTGACACGGCTGCCCTGGCTTCCAAGATGTTCACCTGCACTTTGTTACATCTTGCTTTGTTTCGTCACTGGCCCTTTTCTGTTCATCAAACGAAGTCTGGCTTTTATCAAGGCACCCCTGTCCCCCGCTGATGATGGAGTAAGCAAGTTGTGGGATAACAGTGTCTTGAAAACACTGCTCAGGGTATGGGCTACTTCTCTGCCATCCCAGAGCTCACCAGACAGACCCCACTCCCAATGTCTCTGCTTGTCTGTCCCTGTTCCAGCTGGAGGCCTGTAGCAGAATACATCGATGAGCAGTTTGAGCAGTATTTCCGAGATGAGAGTGGCCTAAACCGCAAGAACATCCAAGACAACAGGGTGCACTGCTGCCTGTACTTCATCTCGCCCTTCGGCCATGGGTATGGTCTGAGCCTGAGGCCCTGACACCACTGGTGCTGCCAAGGGAGCAGGCCGAGAGCATCAGGGGTAGGCTGCCACTCGCCCATGGTCACAGATTCCCGTTCCCCAGGCTCCGGCCCTTGGATGTTGAATTCATGAAGGCCCTGCATCAGCGGGTCAACATCGTGCCTATCTTGGCTAAGGCGGACACACTGACACCTCCTGAAGTGGAACGCAAGAAACGCAAAGTGAGGGAAGCTAATAGTGGGAAGGGAGGGAAGGGAGCAGATGGGCTTCTGGAAAGGATGGGGTCCCCAGAACTGTGGGCCCCTCATGTGTTTGCCAGATCCGGGAGGAGATTGAGCACTTTGGAATCAAGGTCTACCAGTTCCCAGACTGTGACTCTGATGAGGATGAGGACTTCAAATTACAGGACCAAGCCCTAAAGGTGGGGCCACCCGAGGGCATCCCTTTCCTGTCTTGTTTCTCCCGGGCAGAAGAGGGAAGTAGTGTTCTCCTAGAGGCTGGACTATGGGGTGGAGAAGAGTCTGGCCTCTTAGATTGCAGCAGAGATTAAAATACAGGTAGAAAGGAACAGGTGAGAATGGGCACCCCTAACTTCTTCCAGGAAAGCATCCCATTTGCTGTAATTGGCAGCAACACTGTGGTGGAGGCCAGAGGGCGGCGAGTTCGGGGCCGGCTCTACCCATGGGGCATCGTGGAAGGTAAAGCACTGAGCTCTGACTGGCATATCTTGTAGCCCTCAGTGACTCTCCCTACCTGTGCCCCTGGCTGATTCCTAGCCTTGCTATGCAGTGGAAAACCCAGGGCACTGCGACTTCGTGAAGCTGAGGACAATGCTGGTGCGTACCCACATGCAGGACCTGAAGGATGTGACTCGGGAGACACATTATGAGAACTACCGGGCACAGTGCATCCAGAGCATGACCCGCCTGGTGGTGAAGGAACGGAATCGCAAGTATGGTCAGAAGCCAGGAGAGAGCTGGCAGTGGGGGGAATCCCAAGCACAGCCTGGGGTGAGACCAAGCCCTTCCTTTGTTCTTCTGTAGGCTCTGGCCTCAAACCAAGCAGGTGCTGGGGTCCCCCTAGCCTTACTACCCCCCTTCCCCCTTTCCCTCAGCAAACTGACTCGAGAGAGTGGTACCGACTTCCCTATTCCTGCTGTCCCACCAGGGACAGATCCAGAAACCGAGAGGCTGATCCGAGAGAAAGATGAGGAGGTGAGAGCAGTAGGGGGGTAGTAGGGTTTACAGTCTAGAAGACCCGTGTTTGATCATCCTCAGTATCTCCTGATTTGGGAATAGGAAGCCCCTTGGCCCTGGTGCATATATAGGCCCTTTGGTGGATAATTGGTTCTACCCAGGGTCTCCATCATGTGAACCTTAGGGCTACCAAGGCTCTTCTCAAGGGATTAAAGCTTGGGGGCACTTCCTTAACATTATAGGACTTACAGAAAGGCCCTATTTTAACACATGTGCCTGTTCCAGTTGCGGCGGATGCAGGAGATGCTACACAAAATCCAAAGACAGATGAAGGAGACCCATTAGCTGGCTTTCAGCCTTGGATATTTAAATATTTTGTTCATCTGCCCATGCCGGCCCTCCCAGCACCAGCTCTGCTCAGGCCCCAGTAGCTACTGCCACTTCGCCTTACATCCCTGCTGCCTCCCCAGAGACTCAGAGGAAATAAAGTCTAACAAATATATAGGTGGCTTCTGGTGTCACTGTATCTTTACCATCTCCTGGAGACCAAGAACATCATAGGACCCAGTTTTAAAAGGCTGCTGAAGGAGGGTGCTGGTTTCTGGGTTTTAGTAGAGAAGAGTGGGGGGGAAAGTTTCTTCCATGACAGGGTTCGGTCCCTCACTCAAATCTAGTCTGTCCTCTCCATCTCAACTGATTAATCCTGCCTGTATTACCTAGACCTGAATCTCTTCATCTTTCCCACATACAATACTTTTTTAACTCTATAGCACTTTGGACCTGATATCTACTTTGGGAAAACATGATGTTAACTGTATGCAGCCTCCTGACTTCCTGTTTTCCCTGAGTTGGGGAAATGGATGTGCAGAATTACTCTTCACTCTAGAAAACCTGTGATAAGAGCACTGAACAAATAGTCCCTGTAACTACCAAACACTATAGTAAATGTTGGGGGTGAACAGTTCAACAGTTGTCTTGGAGTTCAACATTCACTTCACAAATATTAAACATCTACTAGGTTCTAGGCTTGAGTTAAAAGTGAATACAGGCAAGGTTCCTGCCTTCCTAGACCTTACCGTGGCAAAACTTTCAGTCCTCTGTTAACAGATACGGAAGACACTCTAGCGCTGGGCATGGTGTTAAAACATCCCGGTCCACTCCCCACTCCCAAACTCAGGCTAAGGGTAGAGAACCTGAATTAATCGGTCACCATTTTTATCATGTGATATCGCGGAGCCAAGGCGCCCCCCAGCGGCTACCCCTCAACCTGCTGCCTGCTTTGACTCTCGAGCCGGGAGAGGAGGGGAGGGGCAGAGAGGCGGGTCCCCCAGAAAGTCCCATTCCTTACTCCCTTGAGAGCCTAGGAAAAGCCAGTATCTAATCCAGGTTTTCTTTTCTCAGGTAGGAGATCTTTAGGGCTGAGGGCTCCGCACGGGTCAAGCAGGTCTGCAGGGTCGGTTCACCGATGAAAAGACAGGGTTGGCGGAATCCATCTAGGCGTAAAGAGGGGAAAACCCGAACGCCACCAATGGAAGACCTCATCCCCGCTTCTCCCAGCTCTCACTGGGTCTTTTATCTTATTCTGACTTGGGGACTGGAAGGCTGCGGCTAAGCAAACGGGAAAATGGATGAGCCGCGTTGATACCGGGGAGTAGCCCTAACGCCCGGTCGTCACCGGAAGTGACTGTGAGGCCTGTGCCCCGCTAGGCCCCGCCTCCAATTGCGCTACCAGTAGGCGACCGGTCGCCCTAACTTCCGGCCCCTGGAGCCTTAATCAGCAGCTCCTCTTTTGCATTTCACCATTGGCTGTCGCAGGGACGCGCTGTGATTTCCCATTGGCCGCATCTTTTCTCCGGCGCCGCACCTCCTCTCTCCAGTTACAGTGTCGTCTCCTGGCACCCGATAGGCTAAAGGCTGGGAGGGCGTCTGCCCAACTTGACCAATGAGCGTTGTGAACAGTGAGGGCGGCGGCTGCGTGGTGGGGGCAGGGCGGGACTTGGTGTGGCTATTGGCCAGGGCGGGCGCAGAACTGAGACCCGATTGGTTGGGGAGAGGGGCACCGTGGTGGGGTCGAAGCTGCGCGGCCTCGGCAGCTGCGGGAGACGGAAGTGGTGAGAGCTCGGCCTCGGAGGGTCGGGCCTCGGACGCCGCCTGGGTGAGTCACCATGCCCCGTGCACTGCCAGTCTAGGAACCGCACCGACAGCGTCTTGCCCGGCCCCGCCCCGACCCCACCGACTTTCGTGAGCCCCGCCCTCTGTCATTCGGGGCCCCGCCTTCGAGCCTCTAGGCTCCGCCCCTAGAACCTGGGCTCCCCTGCCATCCTATCCCGCCCCCCTTCCCTTACCTGTGGGGCCCGATTCCCTAGGTCTGGGAACCGTGGGCCTCCGGGGCCTGGTCCTTACCTTTTTCGCTCCCTCCCTCGATTTCCCTGAGACTGTGTGCCAGTGGGAGGTGAGGCAGCACCTCTGGCTTGCCGCATGCCGGTTTCCCGAGAGAGAGGGTGGGCTGTGATCGGGAGGTCGGCAGGACCCCAGATGGAAGCGTTTACTCTCACAGCTTTCCGTGGGACTTCACTGAATTGCCCCGGAGCCCGAGCAGCAGACATAAAAGGAAGTGTCAATGAAACCTGGGCCTGACTGCCTTAAGTGGCTTTCAAAGTGGGCCAAGGAGGCCCATCCTGAAATTTCTGTGGCTTGCGTCCATTTGACAGATACTGACGCCAAGACCTGGGCTGGCCTGATTCTATCTCTGTTGTGTAGCTTCCTCCCACTAATCTCCACCCAACGGGGTGTCAAGTACACTCAGCAGGACCTGTCCAGCTTTGCTGCCTTCTGATCACAGGTTGTGGTCCCCTCCCTCTTGTCCTCTGCTCTGGACTCTGCCCCCAGTAAACAGGTCAGGTGGGTGCAGACTTAGACTTTTAGAGAGCATTCCTGTGGATTCATGGCCCCATGAAGGCCAGAAGTGAGTCCTGGTTGGGCATTCTGTTTCTTCAGAGCTGGCAGTTCTTTTGCTCTCCACAAAGAATAGGATTTGTAGTGTTCTTCTCCTTCTAAGTCTCCTTCAGGGCTACTGAGTGCTGCTGGGTAATCTTGGCTGACTCTCATTCCTGTTTCAGAACATGGCTGACTTCATGCCCTACAGGATCACTTGTTGCTTTCTCTCCACGTAGCTCTCATTCCCTCTCTCTGGCATGGTGACATGTGGAGAGGCTGGATTCTCTGTGAAGGAGGATAAGCAGTGTAGAGAAGTTCAGGAGTAGGTGTGTGACATTTGCTGACTCTATGGATGTTAGTGTTACTCTTTTACTCTGATGTTTCTCTCTCTTTACAGTGAGAAGCAGGCAGCCAGGACCCTCACCACGGTAGAATGGTGAGTACTCTTCTCCCTCAAATCATTGTGTTTTCTGTCATTCTCATGTCTTTCTTTGTGAAACTGCTCTGCCATTCCTGGACCTTGTGCACCAGACAACTCAGCTACTAAACAGGTTCATCTGCCCTGCACATAAATTAAGGTTTTTTTTGTTTTGTTTTGTTTTTTATAAAACATCAGTCAGCATACAGCACTGGAACATAAAGCCTCTGGAAGTCTTCTGCGTGTGCCATAATGCCTTCTCTCACTACTACTGATTCTCTTGACCCTTCACAATGATTCTCCTCTTGCTTTTCTGGTATTCTCAGTTCTTGTCTGAAAAGTCTGACCTCCTTTATTTCAAGATCCGTGTACTTCTTAGTGGGCTTCTCGAATATTGTGTTTGCTGTATCAAGTGACTCAGTGGGCCTTCTCCAGCTTCAAGGAGCTGCTGTCCATGAAGGTTTTGTTGATGATATCTAAGTGGATATAGCAGGATAGTCCTCTCAATGGGCTCAGAATATTAGTAGAAGGAAGGTGGGGGTGTATAAGGACCCTGTGTATTTTCTATTAATTGTAATTGCCCTTTTCTCTTTCCTTCAGGGAATCCCTTAGCCTTTGAGAGGTAGGAGGAGGAAGCAGTGAGTTGAGAATTTAGTGCAGATGGCAGGCCTGGGCACAAACCAGGTACTTTCTCAGACTGCATCTATTCCATTCATGCAGGTGTTCCTTATGGTTAGAAACAGCTTAAGGAATTCAGATAGTGAGAACACTCTCCTTCCTCTCTTTCCTTCTAGAGACACGTGGGTATATGGTGTAAAGTACTGTTCTGGTCTCATTTCAGAAAGTCTGCTGGTCCTAGCCACTACCTAGTGGTAATAACTCTTTATCGTTGTCTGTGTACCCCGAAAAAACCATGGGCTTCAGAGTCAGCCTAGTCTAATTTCAAATCTTAGAACTAATGCTTAAATACCTTAGGTAAACTGCATACTTTCTAAGCCTGAAGTTTCACTGGTAAAGGAGGATAAGGTTTAGTTTGGGTTTTGCTGAAAGAGCATCCTGTGATGTTTGAAACACATCTGGTTCACACAAGATGTCTGTAACGTTTTCTTCCATTCCTCCCTGCCACCAAACCAAACCCCTGGTTTCTGGAAGTTACCAGTCACAGTATGGGACTCCAGCCAACTCCTTCGGTGCTTCTTGGTGGCTTTTTGAGCCTCTTAGCACTACTTCTTATTCTTCAGACCTACACCCAATTCCCTGGGTAGTCCTGGGGAGTTTCAAGTTTTGTTTTTGCACAGCATCTGTGGCCCACAGTTGCAACTCTTTCCTTCCCAAACTAAGAAATTCTTTTCTCCCATAAGAACTTTCTTAGTCAGAGATCAGAGGATGTAAAATGAGAGATGGAGCTGAAAGAGTAGTGCTGGGCAGGGATTGGAATTAAAAAAAAAAAAAAATTCCCTTTCTGGGAGACGTGGCACAAAACGGGGTCCATCCTAAGAGGCAAAAAGGAGTTTAGTGAGTTCAGGGTATTGGAAGACACTGATGAACAAGGGTGTAGTGGGTGGTGCTTGTAGAGGGAAAGGAAGAAGCCTGAAACTGGAAAAGGCGTGGGGGTAGGGTTTGGTGAACTCCATCTTGGGAATTCAGAACAGGGCTTGGGGGAGGGCATAGGCTTAGAAGGAGTGGCTCACCTGGGAAATGGGAAATGAAAAGATGTAGGCGGTCTTGCTGTCCCCTCCTGCGCAGTCGGAGGGCAGTCCCACAACCTTGGCTCACGAAAGCCCCTAGACGCTGGGGGAGGACCCGTCTCACAAGACTCAGGGACCCTAGGGAGGGAGGAGCCTAGGGCGGTGGGCGGGGCTAAGAGGAGCTGCCCCGCCCCCCCCCGCCTCCCCCCCCCCACCTCGAGCGATCCCAGGCCCTCAGCTAGCGGAGCTCCCCTCCCTTCCGCGATCGTGCGGGAAGGCGGAGCAGGGCTCGCTCCATTGTGGAAAGGAGGGGAGAGGCGCGCGGAATCCGCGCCGAGGCCCTGCCGCCAGCGCGCTCGCCTCCTGGCCGCCGCGGCTGCACCTGGCGGGTCCCCGCAGCCGGGATGCGGCGGGCGCTCTGGACTGGCGGGCAGCGCAGCGGCTCCCGGGACATGTGCCCTGGCCCAGACCGCCCGCGACCATGAGCCTGACCGCCCGCGTTTCCTGCTCCATGCTCAGCTGCTTCGTAAGTGCCGGCCCCGCCTGCGGGGGCCTCGGGGCCCCTACGCTTGCAGCACCCGCGGCCCCGCCCAGGGCCAGCGCTTGAGATTCAGAATTTCAACCCTCCCCCTTCCCAAGGTCCCAGTTAGGAGAAGGGGGTTATTCCTTTTCTTTCTTGGACTTCTTTTAATTTAGGGTGCTGGGAATTGTCGAAAGCCAGGGATGGAAATTCTGTGACCCATCTTGGCCCTGTAGCCACTGCCCTTGACTGCAGATCCAGGCCCCGCCCTGCAGGGGTACATCCCTTTACCTCCGACTCTCCATCTTGGCTCTACTCGCAGCATCCTTGCTTGGGGGTGTGGGGTGTAGTCGGCCGTCTGGGGTGTTAGGGGTCTAGTCGGGTAGACAGGGTTTCTGAGCTGTTTCCCTGGCTTCGGTCCCCTCCCCCTTCCACCATTTCATCTCTCACCTGACACGCCACTCTTTTCTCCTTGACTGTCCCCCAGACAGCCTCATTTCTCCATCTTTCCTGCCTCTGCAGGGCTCCATACCTCTGCATCATTCCCAGTCCTCCCCCCTCCCCCTGTGGCTTAATGCTTCTTCCCAGCTTCCCCCATCTGTCCTCTCAGATGTTCCCATTCCCCCCCCAACCCCCCATGGGTGTCTGCCAGGCCTCTCCTCTCCCCTGGCTGTCCTTGGGTCTACTAGTTCCTCTCAAGCGCGTGGATCCCCTCTTCTGCCTTCCCTGGTGGTTGGGAGGGGAGTTACTTCTGCTTGCTGTGGGTATTTCTCCGGAATTCCCCTCTGATCAGCAGGCAGGACAGGTTGCTTGGCAGGTGGTGGGGGCTTGTTAGCAGCTTGAGCCTAACTGGACTAAAGCTCAGCCCCCAAACACATTTCCTTTTGAAAGCATCCGTGAAGGCCCTCTAGAGGCAAGGACTGAATCCCCCGACCCACTCCTCTTTGTCTCTTTCATTCACTAGATTTAAGCCTTGGTGGCCTTAGGTGCTTACTTATCCTCTGGTCTCTATAACCAACTGTCACACCTAGTTTCTTTTCTCCAGGGACAGTACTTCCTTTTTCCTTTGTTTTATCTCCATTTTGGAAATTTTGGTTCTATAGGATACTCCCTCTTTGAGGAACACAGATTCCTAGTTCCTCTTTGGACTTTACTGTTCACTTAGGCTTAATATATTTGAGTGCTCCCTCCATTTTGCCCTGTCTCCCACCAAGCCAGGTCTCTTTTTTCTTCTCCTGACCAGAACTTTCATAAATGTATAGGAGATGTATATGGGCTTTCTGGTTGGGAAGGGGAAGCAGAATGAGGGCAAACGGGCCAAGTGGAACCTGGTTACTTATGCCTGAGGCCTTACCCACAGGGTGAGGAGGGGCCCCCGAGCCTGGAGTACATCCAAGCCAAGGATCTATTTCCCCCCAAGGAACTAGTGAAAGAGGAGGAAAATCTGCAGGTAAGGAGAAGTTGGGGGCTCTTACTGGGTGGAGCTTCCTATCTGGTTTAAAAACCCCTTCCTTCTTTCCCCACCCCCAAGAAAAGTATTCCAAGGGGAGCCATGGTACCAGAGTTTTGGCTTCCTGATCCCTGGTCTCTGGAGGGAGGGGAGTCTATCTGTAAGCATTATGGAACTTTTGGCCCCAGGGAAGGAAAAGCAGCTTTACTGTACAGTTGTTGCCTGGCACTGTTACCGTGGAGAGGACTCTTCTCTCCTGTCTTGGTTCAGCTTTTCCATAGGGGATCTCACAGATCACAGGGTGGGGAAGAGAATGGAGAGTAACTTACTTCCGGACTGAGAGTTCCTCTGCTCTTGGCAGGTACCCTTCACAGTGCTACAGGGTGAGGGAGTGGAGTTCCTGGGCCGGGCGGCTGATGCCCTGATTGCCATCTCCAACTACCGGCTGCATATCAAGTTCAAGGACTCGGTCATCAACGTGAGTTTCTATCTTATTCTTCCACCTCCAAGCCAGAATCCCTGTGAGGGTCAAGGTGGGATTGCTCCAGAGTTCTGTCTGATCAAGTCTCCAAAAAGTTGGAATTGCCTTCTTTTTTCTCACTAACCTTTTGTTTTCCTGTCTCGTTCTAGATGTAGGTTGATATCTTTCCCATTCTGTTTCTTTCTCTTTCTCACTTTTTTGGTGGCCCTTCTAAGGGGCACAGAGATTTTATTGGAAGAATACCACTTACCATCTCTGTCACCCTGGTTGAGTCATCTGAGGCTCAGTTTTCTAATTAATCTTACAGGGTGAAAACAACTGCCTGTCAGGGTCCTTGTGGTTGATAATTGAGGTCACATATGTAGAGAATTAAGCACGGTTACCAGGCATTTAACAGGCCTTTGGTAGATATCTCTTTTCTACTTTTCTATTGCTATAATAACATCTGGGCGCTGATGAATGATGTGGAGTCGACATCTGAGCTTCAGTTTGCTCTTTGCCTACAGGTGCCCCTCCGGATGATTGACAGTGTGGAGAGCCGTGACATGTTCCAGTTGCACATTGCCTGCAAGGACTCCAAAGTGGTGAGGTGAGAGCAGCCTGGCAACACTTAGGCCTTCATCTCGTCCAGACCTCTCCCTGCAGGGTTTCTGTGGAGCAGAAAAGGAAAACACTGCCTCACTTTCCCATTTGGAGGAAAAAGTGAAACCCCTGCCTCGGAGGTCAGGTTACTGGCCCACAGTGTCTTGAGAACTAGAGAACTTGCTTAGCTTATGGGGTTCTTGTAAGGATTAAATGAGATAATGTGTGTGAAAGCACTGAAGACAGTGTCTGTCACCGAGTAAGCACATTCTTGTTTGTATATTTTTTCATTTAGTATATATTTACTGAGTACCCTTCTCTATGCCAGACTGTCTTAAGCATGGGGGATATAGCAGGGAACAAACAGACAAAATTTTATGCCTCTCTGGAGCTTATATTTCAGTGGGGAGATACCAGAAATAAATACCATATGAATAAAATATATTAAATGTCAGTTTATAAAGGTAAAAAGTAAAACAGGAAAAGGGAATATGAAGTTGTTTTGGAGATGAAGGTTGTAGCATTAAACAAACTGATCAGAGAAGGTTGCATGGAAAAGGTGGCATGTGGGTATTTTGAGGAAAGGAGGGTGCCAGACAGAGGGAACCGTGAGTGCAAAGTCTCTGAGGTGGGTAGGTCCTTGGAATAATGGCAGGGAGGCTAGTGTAGTTGGAGTGGAGTGCGCGTGGGTGAAGGTAGTGGGACATCGGAGAGGTGAGAAGGGATGTCAGACTGTCATAATGACTGGCTATTACTTTTGAAAGAAATGAGAAACGACTGGTGGGTTTTGAGCAAAGGTGTGATATCATCTGTTTAATGTTTAATAGAGTCACTGGCTGCTATAGTGAGAATCGATGGAAGAGGTGTGGGGACAAAAGCAAGGGCAGAAGCTGGGAGACTAGGTGGGCTATTGTAGTAACCTTGCTGACAGATCATGGCTGTGTGTCTAAGGTAGTAGCAGTCAAAATGGTGAGAGTAGTCAGATTTTTGCCAGTAGAGATGACATTTGCTGAGATAAGAGAGAAAGAAGAGTTCCAGATGACTCCAGTGGCTGTTCAAAGGATGCCAAATTTTGAGCCTGGTTGTATTCAGGAGGATCCATATTGTTTTACCCTTTAAGGAGGTTGAAGTCCTGCTGCTGAAGGCAGATTTAACATGTGGCGGTATGCGAGGGAAAAACTTAGTGTTTAATACTCCAGGCATATTAACAGTAAGAGAAAGGGGCCTGTGGAATGATGTAGGTAGGAGGGCTTGAAGAAAAAAGTGGGACTGGAACTGTTCGTAGTATCAGTTGGATGTGGCTAGGCTTAATGGAGACTTAAAGGAACAAAAGCAGAGAAATAATGTGATGGGAGTGAGAGATGCCGGACTTCCTGCCCAAGGTGGGTTTCCGCTTGGGGATCATGAGAAATGACACAGGATCAGAGCCATTCGGGTCCCCATTATGTGTGGTAGTGCTTAGATTTTGTATGAGAAATAGAAGGGTGCCAGTAGAGGGGATTAATTTGTCACAAGGACAGGAGTTCTTGGGAAGACAGTTGTCACAAAGATGACCTCTCTTGGGTATTGGCCACTGTCACTGGTCCTTCCCAGCGTCCTGACGCCTTACCTCCTCCTCTGCAGCCTCCTCTCCCTGTGACTGGGTTTTGACCCTGTGGCCCCAGGCACACCCACTTATTGCCTCACTCTGTGGCTTTTTGCTTGGTAGGTGCCACTTCTCTACTTTCAAGCAGTGCCAAGAGTGGCTTTCACGGTTAAGCCGGGCCACAGCAAGACCCGCCAAGCCCGAGGACCTCTTTGCCTTTGCCTACCATGCCTGGTGCCTGGGGCTGACAGAGGAGGACCAGCATACACACCTGTGTCAGCCAGGTGAGGCTAGGCTGTCTCTTTGGGAAATGTCTTACCTTAATTCTCATTCCTCTTCGACCCCTGGATGTGGCACTTGGAATGCTGACAGGCATGGGGTTGTGTTATAGGAGAACACATACGATGTCGGCAGGAGGCAGAGCTTTCGAGGATGGGCTTTGACTTGCAGAATGTCTGGAGAGTGTCCCATATCAACAGCAACTACAAGTAAGAGGGAATGGGTGGGGGAGACTAAAATACTAGTCTAGACCTCCACACACGGTGGGCATAGCTTTTGGCTCTTTGAGGAGGGAGGGTTCCTGGCTCTTCTTCCCACAAGGCCATCCCTGGGGATCTTGTTATCACATGTCTTAGACTAAGCTCAGGTGACCCTGTCTCTTCTAGATTGTGCCCCAGTTACCCCCAGAAGCTGCTGGTTCCTGTGTGGATCACAGATAAAGAGCTGGAGAACGTGGCCTCCTTCCGTTCCTGGAAACGGATCCCTGTGGTTGTATATAGGTGAGGCAGTGAAAGACGAGAAGTAGGGAGGCCATTGTTTTATGCAATAAGGAAAGAATCAAAAATGGAAGTTTGCCAGAAACCAGCCTGGTTGACTGGGAATTGACACACTGTAGGGAAATAATAATTTTAAAACAAAACTGTCTCACAGTGTGTGTGTGTGTGTGTGTGTGTGTGTGTGTGTGTGTGTAAAAATTATCGCATAAAATGGAGTGACCCATGGACCAAATTCACCCTATGGCCTGTTTGAAGTATACCCCGTAAACTGAATAGTTTTCACCTTTTTAAAGGATTATTAAAAAATTTTAAAAAGCAGGAAGAATGCTACTGAAATTGGCTGACTCACGAAGCCAAAAATTTATTGTCTGGTTCTTTACTGAAAAAGTTTGGCAGTCCCTGTATAGAATATTATAGCCAAAATAGAATGAGGCAGACAGTGGCTGTGAGGTTTGGAGTTATTCATGTTCTGGCCTCAGACTTGTTTTCCTGCTGCGTGTCTGTACCTGGAGCAGGTGCTATACAGATTTGATGAGTCATGGTCACCTTGGGACTACAGAGCCCATCTGCAAAAATGTGTGGATGTGCTTTGTAGACTGTGAAGCTTTCTAGAGATATTATTTGCTGTTAGCATGACCTGAATGAACTGGTTGCTCTAGTTGACTCTGGAGATCTTGGTCTGGCCCACTGGGGTCTCCATTATAGGTTTCTGGATGCTTCGAATGCCAAGGGCATGATTTCTTCTGTTTCATCAGACACCTGCGCAACGGGGCTGCTATTGCCCGCTGCAGCCAGCCTGAGATCAGCTGGTGGGGATGGCGCAATGCTGATGATGAGTACCTGGTCACATCCATCGCTAAAGCTTGTGCCCTGAACCCAGGGACAAAGACCACTGGGGGCTCCCTCAGCACTGGGAATAGTGATGCCAGTGAGGCATGTGACACTGACTTCGGTAAGGTCTGGGAGGTCCTGGCCACCCAGGGATCAGGTCCCCACCTTGTCCTCACTGACTCCCAGGGAGTCTCAGTGGGAGGATAGGAAGAAAATGACAAGAGGACCTAGTCCCTGTCTTTTGGGAGGCTGTGGGGTGTGCAGGCTCTAGGTGCATGTTCATCTCTTCTGAGAGTGTGCCTAGGGCCAGGGTGAGGCTGCTTGACTGGCTGACTAAGGTCTCCCTGCTGTATATTTAGATTCCTCCCTGACAACGTGTTCTGGAGTGGAGAGCACAGCAGCACCTCAGAAGCTGCTGATTCTGGACGCTCGATCCTACACAGCGGCAGTGGCTAACCGGGCCAAGGGTGGCGGTTGTGAATGTGAAGGTATTGCTGTCCTCCCTGTGTCTGAGTGTGGTGAGGAGGGCGCTGGGAGCACCTGGTAGAGTGGGAAGAGCCAGACAAATCTGGCTTGTGATCAGGATGCTGCTCTGACTTAGGTTGCTCAAGCTGTTTACATTTTATTTTCTTACCTATAAAGTGGGGATGATATGTCCTTTCAGATTGTTGGGATAATTAGAGATCACATATATAAAATCACTGGCATAGAATAGAGCAGTTAATATGTTGAGAATATATTATATATTGTCATTACTAGTATCCCTATGGCTATCATTTGTTATTAGTATTATTTACTGCTAACTTTAGTGTGGCACCAGAGCTGCCAGACATAAAAGGGTGATTCAGCGGTCCAGAGTATATTTAGGCCCCATCCTGGGGTGTTCTGCCCTACCAGGGAAGCTGTGCTTCTGGGACCACTTCTGTCCTGGATGCCTGTTTTCAGGACATGCTCTCATGCTCTGCCCTCCTCTTCCACATCAATAGAGTACTACCCCAACTGCGAGGTCGTGTTCATGGGAATGGCTAATATCCACGCTATCCGGAACAGCTTCCAGTATCTCCGGGCTGTGTGTAGTCAGATGCCAGATCCCAGCAAGTAGGTGTTTCTTGTTCCGATTCCATCCTTCCTCCCCTAGTACTCCTTGTTCTTGGAAGATTAGCTGGGGCCATGGGAAGTGTGGACGTACAGGAGGCCTGAGGGCCTGGCTGCAGCAGGCCTGTACTAAAATGTTTCTACTTTCGGCCAACACTTCTGCTTGGCTGCAGGACATTTTGTTCCTTTTGTTTGGGTCAGTGTGCCGTTCAGAGAACACAGGGAAATGGGGAAGAAAGTGGTTAAATGAGCATGTGAAGTTCCTTCCCAGTTCCTTTTTGACCCGAAGAGTCTTCTGGTCACCCGAAGTCCTGACTTCCCTATTAGATCTCTCTTCCTGCTAGATTTCTCTTGGCAATAAGGTCATGTGGTGGACCTCTTGGCTTCTGCCCTCACTAAGGCCTTTTTTAGGTGCCTGACTATGGGACGTGGAAAGACTATGGTAGCCTTAGCACCCTTGTGACAGTCTTTGATTTCTGCTCTGTGTAGCTGGTTGTCGGCACTGGAGAGCACCAAATGGCTGCAGCACTTGTCGGTGATGCTAAAGGCAGCTGTGCTTGTGGCTAATACAGTGGACCGGGAAGGCCGGCCTGTGTTGGTTCACTGCTCAGATGGCTGGGACCGGACACCACAGATCGTAGCCCTCGCCAAAATACTGCTGGATCCGTATTACAGGACGTTGGAGGTATTGAGAGGGTTTGCGTGGAGGTATTGGGCCCTCTGGATCTGTCTTGAGGAGTTTCCAGAAGAGGCCTTTGGTGACTGTGTCACCTCTCTAGGTGCTCTGAAGCTGCCACCTCCTGTGTCAGTAATCCTCTGGGGAGCAGCACAGTAGCCTTTCCAGAAAGCCCCAGTGCTTAGATTCTCTTTATTGCAGGGCTTCCAAGTGTTAGTGGAGTCTGACTGGCTGGATTTTGGACACAAGTTTGGAGATCGCTGTGGCCACCAGGAGAATGCAGAGGACCAAAACGAGCAGTGCCCAGTGTTCCTCCAATGGCTTGATTCTGTTCATCAGTTGCTCAAGCAGTTCCCTTGCCTATTTGAGTTTAACGAAGCATTCCTGGTAAGTCTTAAAGCCCGTGGCTGGGGTGGGGGTGGGAGGGGTGGTGGCTGCCAAGACCCTGAGGTGCAAGCTGTCTTGCCTTCCAGGTCAAACTGGTGCAGCACACATACTCCTGCCTCTACGGCACATTCCTGGCCAACAACCCCTGTGAGCGAGAAAAGCGTAATATCTACAAACGGACTTGCTCTGTGTGGGCACTTCTGCGAGCTGGCAATAAGAACTTTCATAACTTCCTCTACACCCCTGGCTCAGACATGGTAAGTCTGAACCCTTATTGTGTGAACAGGCCCAGTCAGTGGAGAGAACATTGGCCCAAAGGCTTGTGGGGAGAGAGGGACCAGGAACATCTCACAAGACACTAATGTGGGGCTACTTTTAGGTTCTGCATCCTGTGTGTCATGTCCGGGCCCTGCACCTCTGGACGGCTGTTTATTTGCCAGCATCATCTCCTTGCACACTTGGGGAGGAGAACATGGATCTTTACCTTTCTCCAGCGGCTCAGAGCCAGGAGTTCTCTGGCCGCTCTTTAGACAGGTAAGTAGAGCCCTTTTTGCTCCCTTCTCTCTCTACTAGGAAGGCAGTAACTGCTTTGCTTCTTGCATCTTTCTTTTATGAAGTATTTAAAAGCAATTTCTTGAGTCAGCTGAAAGAGAAATTTGGCCCAGGCTTGTCGCTGGAGTCCACTCTGTGTGTTCTCAAGATAAAGTTGGTTACCTCCTTTCCAGTGCAACTGTCACCTTGTGTGACATCCCCCAGCTGGGGAGAGGAGAAGGCAACAGAAAGGACTATTCCAGGAAGCTTTGTGGACATGGGAGTTTGCTGTTTTTGGTCCAGCATTAGGTTCCAGAAGCATCCAACTCTGAGAGAAGTGGTTCCCACAAGGTCCATGGCCTTCACAATACTCCTGCAGAAAAAGGCCAGATTTTAAAGGGGGACATTAAAATTAAAAATTATCTTTGCTGAATATTAGGGGAGAGAGAGTAGGGTGAGGTTGGTTAAATTAGAGTAGTACATGGTCCCTTTTTTTTTTTTTAAGCTAAACAACATAAAGGTAGAAAATGAAACTCCTCCCTCCCTGATCCTTGTCCTGATGGGGGTCCACTCCTAAAATTGTGGTGTGTCTCTTTCCAGATGTTTATCACTACACAGCTATCGCCACACTCTCAACATCTCATATAGAAATAATTTTTAAATAAAAATTTATTTATTTATGCATACAAGAACTGGGGTGTAGGCCAGAGGTGCTGGGGGTGGGGATGAGAGGAAGCACCAGAAGCAGAGTGGACAGTAGATCAGGCAGATCTACTGAATACACTGTTGAGGGGAGCAGCCAGCAGGACAGGAGAGGTCTGCTGCACCTCATGGGTTAGCTCCTTGGCCTGAATTGAACTTGTGCTGCAAATAGCTTCACAGTGATGAGACTTAATCTCCGTGCTACCAGGGAGGACCTTCAGAGACATTTTTGAGAAGTCGTTAACAGTTGACTTGAATGTTGGAGGGTAGAAGTGAAAAGTATAGAGAACCAAATCTCTTTGTTTACAAACCAGGAGGATATTAGTATTATAAAGATGTTGAAAAGTTGAAAAAAATGAGATAGTTTGGGGAGAAAGAAGAAACATAGGCATTTTGGAATTGAAATATTAGGTGACAACTAAGAGGTGGTGTGCTGTATGTAGTTCAGATTAGACAGTGGAATTTGGAGGAATGAATGGCCTAAAGTTTTAAAGGAAAATGATTTCTCTAATAGTTTATCCAGCTGGCCTTTAGTTCTACCTTTCCTAGATCAAAAATGCCCTGCCCTCTTTCTGCTCTGTTTAGTCCAGCACATTCTTCTATACCCAACTCAAATCCTACCTTGTCTGTGTAGACCATCATTAACTGGATGGTTTCTTTCTTTTCTCTCTTCTTTCTTCTTTGTTCTAAACTCCTAGGCATTCTCTAACCAGCATTACTGATTAAACCTTTGTGCCCATAGGAGTCAGTGTGGAGGATGATAGGCTGTTGATGTTGGATCTGGGTAGAGAGTACATGGCAATTCTTCATACTTCTCTCTACTTTTATATGTCTGAAAATTTCCATAATAAAAAGCTACAAACAAAGAGCTCAAAAGTTACCAAGCTGGGATTCAAGAAGCCCTGTCTAGGGCTACAGAGTCTGTCATTATAACCACTGCTTTTGTCTTTTCTGGAATTTCATACCACACAAAATGTCAATATTGATCACAAAAATAAAATCAAACACAAGTATCTTTTTATTATTATTATTGTTATATTAGTTTATTTTTACATATTTTTGTGCATTTTTCCATCTCAGTTACAATCCCCTTGGGTTTCCCATCACCAAATACAAATATCTTTTTAAAACATGGTAAGTTTCGAAAACCAAACAAAGAAATCAGCTATACTATATCTCTATCTTTGGGTGATTTTTCTGCATGAGCTGAACTGACTGAAGCATCAGAAAAATAGGAGTCAAGCAAGTCTGTTTCCTGGCAGATTTCCCTGACATATTCATTGGTTTCAGGCTGTTTGAATTTCATTAAAAACGAGGGCAGTCATTGTTTAACATGTCTGTTACCCAGTTGGTGCACACAACTGCCTTTAGAACTCTTTGAATGCAAACTTAGGGAAGCTTCCATGTTGTAGTCAGTGCTGCAAGAGATACTTAGAAGACATCAGCGCAGAACATTATTGAAACCATGGGAGTGGTTAAGACCACCCAGGGAGATTGTGAGGATTGTGAAAACTGAGGATAGATTCCGGGATTATAAGGACAGGATATTCAGCATTTTTTGAAGAATATACTTTTTGAGATGAACATTAGCAATTTATAAACTTAAATGTCATTATTTCTGTGTATTCTGCCTTTGATTCTGATTCTGTATACTACAGGTGGCTCTAAGTTTCCTGACTTGGAAGGGTTGTATTTATCATTCCAGATTACCTAAAACTAGGTCTATGGATGATCTTCTTTCTGCCTGTGACACAAGCAGTCCCCTGACTCGAACATCCAGTGACCCTAATCTGAATAACCACTGTCAGGAGGTCAGAGTAGGTCTGGAGCCTTGGCACAGCAATCCCGAGGGATCAGAGACAGCCTTTGTGGAATCTGGAATTGGAGGTCCTCAACAGACTGTGGGAGAAATGGGTCTTCCTTCTCATCTTCCCAACAGCCAGAAAGACTATTTAAGCAATAAACCTTTCAAGAGTCATAAAAGCTGTCCTTCAGGTTACAAACTGCTTAATGCTACAATGCCCCAGGACATGAAGAGCAACACCTTGGATCCTGAGATCAAAGTTCTGGCAGAGACTCAGGCATCAGCTCCAGACCCTCTTGCCCAGGATGAACTGGGTAGAACTTTAGATGGCACAGGAGAGCCACCTGAACATTACCCTGAAAAAGATGCCGTCAGTGCACTCTCTAAAATTGTTTCTAACAAGTGTGATGGAATTTGTGATTTTCCTGAGTCTTCCCAGGATGCCATTACAGGCACCCCCCAGCAGGCCCAGCTAGAATCTGTGCTGGGTAGACCCTACAGATGTGTTCCAGATCACAATCTGGGCACCCTTTGCAAGCCACCGAATGCTACCTGCCAAACTCCTGCACATCTAAGCACTGACATGCTCAGGCAAGAACCACCAGGGTCTGTGGCAAGTATCTCCCACCAGGAACAGCTCAGTTCTGTGCCAGATCTGATTCGTGGGGAAGAAGACACTGGTAAAAGAGTGACTAATAGGAATGGTCAGGTATTGGAAAACCTTCGCTTTGGGAAAGTACCATTGGAATTGGTCCGTAAACCAATTTCTCAAAGCCAGATCAGCGAATTTTCTTTTTTAGGGTCCAACTGGGACAGCTTCCAAGGGATGGTGACTTCATTCCCGAGTGGGGAGACCACCCCTCGGCGATTACTTTCCTATGGCTGTTGTAGCAAGAGGTCAAGCAGTAAGCAGATGAGGGCACCAGGGCCCTGCTTTGGGGGTCAGTGGGCTCAGAGAGAAGGTGTGAAGTCTCCTGTTTGTTCTAGTCATTCCAATGGACACTGTACTGGTCCAGGAGGAAAAAGCAACAGGATGTGGTTATCTGGTCACCCAAAGCAGGTTTCCAGCATAAAGCCTATTCCACTGAGCTGCCCTTCTCCAGTGCCTCCCCTCTACCTAGATGATGATGGACTCCCCTTTCCCACGGATGTTATCCAGCATAGATTACGGCAAATTGAAGCTGGGTACAAGCAAGAGGTAGAGCAGCTACGTCGACAGGTGCGTGAGCTTCAGATGAGACTGGATATCCGTCACTGCTGTGCCCCTCCAGCAGAACCCCCTATGGACTATGAGGATGATTTTGTAAGTATTCAGTATTTTACTCATTTAGTCTGTCCTTCCACCGTCCATGAGTTCAGTGTCCATTCACTGGGTAGTTGCGTGTGCCACTGAGTTAGTTGGTTGGGCTTTAGGATTAAAGACATAGTCCCTGCTCTCAAGGAGCTCAAGTCTGTTGGGAGAGCCGAACAATTAGAATCGATTTCTTAACTGTTAAGATTGGGTGAAGCCTGAGGGACTTAGGTAAAGTGAAAAGTTTCTTAAGAAAATAATAATTGAGCTCAGTGCTAAAGAATGTGTCATATTTAGCTGGGTAGTATAAAGCATGGAGGCAGTAGGTACGCCAGTGGTATGTATAGACATACACAGGTACAGGCATACGTGTGCTGGGATCATGAGGTTGGTTAGTGTGGTAGGAGGTGATAAGTAGGTGGATAAGTAGGTGGGGACTCAAAATATCAACCTGAGCTCCCTTCTTAGGGATTTACCCTCAGGACAATAAAATTTTGGACCAGAGAGTAACCCAATCAGATGTGTGTTTTAGGAATAGTACTCTAGCAATTGTGTCAAGTAGATGAGGCAGTTGAAACCCAGGCTGGGAGACTGGTTAGGATGTTTTGGAATATTCCAGGTGAGATGATGAGGGCCGTCCATACTTTGCTGTATTGGGAGGCCTTGGGCTGTGGCACAGCAGTCCCCAGGGAGAAGCCCATACTGTCTTGTCATCTACACAGGCACTTCTCTTTCTCCATTCTCTGCTAGTGGGATTGTCAGGGGCTAACAACTTCTTACTATTCAGGGTGGTGGTTTAGAACAGGAATCAGCAAACTTTTTGGTAAAGGACCAGAGTAAATACGTTGGCCCTATGGGATGTATAGGCTGTTGCAGCTACTCGGACCTGCTGTTGGAGCACAAAAGCAGCCATAGACAACACATGAATGAATTGAGTAAATAGCTTTCTTCTAGTAAAATTCGATTTACTAAAACAGTGGGCTAAATTTGACCTGTGGGCTGTAGTCGTAAACCCTTGGTTTAGAACAAAATGAGAAATAATCTTTATGCACTGTGATTTAGCATATGATTAAGAGCATGGATATGAAATCAGAACACTATTTTCAAATCCCAGTTTATTACTTATTAGCTCTTAACTATCTCTATGACTTATTTGTAAAATGGTAGTAGTAGTATAAATCATTACAGTTGGGGTAAGGAATTAGATAAGTTCATGCATGTAATATACTTAGAACAGTGCCTGGCACATGTTAGTAATGGTGTCGATATCTTTGCTTTTTTTTCAGACGTGTTTGAAGGAGTCAGATGGCAGTGATACAGAAGATTTTGGCTCTGATCACAGTGAAGACTGCCTTTCAGAAGCAAGCTGGGAACCCGTTGATAAGAAAGAAACTGAGGTATGTCTAGGCCAATATTTGTGAGCCAGTGAGTTTTAGTGTCAAGAGATGCATGAATGTGCTGTAGACTGAACTTTCCCTCAGATGAATGCCATCTTTATAGGCTAGAGGTGACCAGCTATAAAGACAGATCTTGTCATTTCCTTCTGGATGCTTTCCTTTTTGCAGTGTTTTTCTTCCCCTTTGGTGACAAGGTCCCAAAATTTCTCCTTGTGCTTTCTGTTAGGTGACTCGCTGGGTTCCAGACCATATGGCATCACATTGCTATAACTGTGACTGTGAATTTTGGTTGGCCAAACGAAGACACCATTGCAGGTAATCATGTTATGCATGATTTGGTACTGCTTATAAAGCATACATATGCATATATGTGGATGAAGTTATCTGAAAATGGAGACCACTTTCTAGGAATGATTTTTGTTCTCTTCCACTTTTTCTCTGTATTTACTCAAAGTCTTTTAGATTATCATCCATCCTCAACATATTGGCATTCCTGATTAACTCTTCCTTCTTTGTGTTTTGGCAGAAATTGTGGGAATGTATTTTGTGCTGGCTGCTGCCACTTGAAGTTGCCCATTCCTGATCAACAGCTCTACGACCCAGTTCTCGTCTGTAACTCATGTTATGAGCACATCCAAGTATCTCGTGCCAGGGAACTCATGAGCCAACACCTGAAGAAACCGATCGCTACAGCTTCCAGTTGAATGCCAGAGGAGATGACCTGTCCAATTTTAGCAGGTTTGAAGGGAGAATCTGCTTCCGGTGTAGTTTTGAAGGTTCCTTGGTATGGCTCATGAAATCACAGAGCTCAAAGATAACCATCTTGAGACATCCTCCTTGGTACCATGAGACTGGAGCAGTGGAATTCCATTTTGGCAGGAGGTCCTGTTCCCTTGGGGTAACAGTCCTGATCCAGACCCAGTCTGGAAGCTTAATGTTGAGTTGGTGACTCCAGCTTCTTTCTCCTGGAAGTCATAAGATGATAATTTCTTAGATACTGCCTGATGATATGTGCCCCAAACAGCAATAGAAAGGCATATGTATAACCAAACTCCAAGTGATAACCAGACCCATCTCTCCTCCACCT
Organism: Condylura cristata; assembly: GCF_000260355.1. Lineage (NCBI taxonomy): Eukaryota > Metazoa > Chordata > Mammalia > Eulipotyphla > Talpidae > Condylura > Condylura cristata. Next base: position 13,197,196 of record NW_004567118.1, on the reverse strand, counting down.
TGAAAAAAAGCAGATTATAGTATATAAGATAGGAATTCCTATCCTATTTGAAATGAATTATACCCTGTACCTCTGTGCTCTGTGTCTGTGCATGAAGGCTCAGTCTTTAGAGGCACACCCTCTAGTTACATTAGTTCTGTCTTTCTGTGGAGTTTGGTTTAAAGACTGGTTCAGCAAGTGGGGGGTTTGCTGTATTTTCACTTGGCTCATCGGCCATTATCAGTGAACATTCAGTTAAGGGGGACAATTCTAGGGAGTGAGACATTGCTGGGAGTAGAGGAAACTCTGCTGATGTTCAGTCTTGGCAAAAAGCAGTTATTTCGAGCTGTGAAGGCAGTAGTCTGTTAACTCAGCGGCAGCTCTTGAGGTATGCACTATGAAGAATGAGAAGGGAAAAGCAGAAATTATCCTTGTGAAATATTTGCTGATTGTGCCCTACCCTTGCGCCTGACTTTTCCTAGTTGTCCTGGTGCTAACACAGGAGCTCCACCTTGATCCTCTCCTGGCATGAAAATAAAACAATGTTGGTTTTTTTGTTTGTTGGATTTTTGTTTTTGTTGTTGTTCCATTGCCCACTTCCCTCATGTTGTCTTCCCCTTGGCTGCTGCTTCCTCTGGGTCACACTGCTTCTTATCCTGAACACTTGACACCTTGAGGGTAGAATTTAGTGTTTGGTTTTTACCTCCTAGAATATGCTGTTTGGTATGTGAGGGTTTCAGTACAAATGCTGCTGTCTATTTCTGTGCACTTAACAATGGAACCCAAACAGAAGAGAATAAGCCTTGATACCAAAATTGGGAGAGAAAATGTGTCCATTTGGACCAAACATTGTTTTTTTTTGTTTTGTTTTGTTTTGATTTTCATCTTACTATGTACCAGTGGCACTTAACCAAAAGATACAGTGATATAGCCATGTGTGGTGGTTGGGACAGATACAGTCTCCTTGGATCTGTAATGAAAACACTAGGATTCCTTTATACATTTTCCTTAATTTGTTGGTGTATAAAAAGGTAAATTACATTTAGGCTTATCCTGTTTTAAAATGATGGTAGCTGTCTGCTACTTTCATGTTGCTTCCTAGAAAAAAATTCATTCGAAAACAAGTAGGATCTATCTGCATTTAGAACAAGAATTGTCATTTGTCCTGACCTTCCTTCAGTCCTACAGAGAAGCATCTGTGCTTTTATACTTGCCATGGATGTAACCTAAAAAGTTTTGGCGTATTTAGGTCAGCCTAGCGGAACTTTTTTCCATTTAAATGGAGTTGAATAATGGAGATTTTGTGTCTAGGAAATTCCTGAGATCATTGAAAAGTAACAAATTATTCCTTGTCTCTGATATAAAACTCTTGTAAGCATTTTCTTAATCATTACAATTTACTGCCAGTTGTGAGTGGCTTTTTAATTAACTTTCATTGCACTCACTCTGCCCAATTTTGGGGGAGTTAAGACTGGTAACTTTTGAGGAGACTGTATCTGTCTACTTTGGCTGTTTCGAGGGACTATCCTATCGGTGAACATACTGCATGGCCTTGGAGAGAGACTGAGCGCTCAGCTCAGATGTATTCATTAAATACTCCTTGCAGAGCTCTGTGGGTGTAAGTGACATGATGTGGCCAAAAATCCAAACTGTGCAGTTGCGTTGTGACAAACATGCAATGTGCTGTAAAAAGTCAATACAATTTAAATAAAATCTCTATATTAGTGCTGCTTTGTTGGGTCTTTTTATTTATTTCTAAGAAAATATACTTTTTTTAAAAAAATATGAGATAAAACTGAATCATATCCCTTCTTTACCATTTCCATGTTTTTGGTAGACCAGCAGTTTGTTATATTCTTATTTATTGACCAATAGGGATTTAATCTGATGGATATTGTAGAATTCTATCCTATTGTGAGATGTATTTCTCTATAATGTCTAAAATTTTACTATCTGGCACATTCGGTACACAGGATCCTACCTCTGTTTATTCTCTGATACCACGTTGGTAGGCACTTCATTCTGCTTTATCTTGAGCTAGAGATTGGGATAAAAGAATGTAATATGCAAAATGTTACTATCTTAAAAGGTGAATAAGTTAACTTGGTATATTACCATCACCATTTTTCTCGGCGAAACAAGCAATTCAGCAGTCAGTATTTAAGATTATACAGTCAGTCCTCTAGTTCTTAAGGATGGCTTTGTATCTGCAGAAGTGCACTTACTGAATTCTAAATCCCCGCCCGCTGGTTGCACTGAAATGCACACATCCTAGTCTTCCAAAGTGCATAACTGGACTTATCTCTTTGCAGACATTAACACTAGCCGGAGGGCAGCCAGCCCCAGCCCCAGACCTGCGGTTTTAGCATGCCAAGCTAAAAATGGGACTTTCTCCGCCCCGCCCTAGCGGCTGGGGCTCCAGCCCGCCGCGAGGCGGCGGAAGGGGCAGCTCGGCTCCGCTCGGCTCCCCTCGGCTCCGCTCGGTTTGTGTGGCTTCTGGCCGCGCGCGGGAACTCGAGGCCCCATTGGCCGCGTCGGAAGGCGCAGCAGGGGCTCGTGCGTGCACCAACGGTCCCCAGGTCCGCGGCGGTGGGGCGCTGGCAGGAGGGGGCAGGGCGAAGCGAAGGCCGGGGGGATCGAGAACGGGGTGGGAGAGCCAGGCTCGGCGGGGCGAGGCCCAGGCCCGGGCGGGGGCGATGGAGGAGGCACTGCTCTCCACCCCCATCAACCCCAACAACTTCCCCGCCAAACTGTGGCGGTTGGTGAACAGCCCCCGGTACCGCTCGATCCGCTGGGACGGCCGCGGCGAGGGGCTGCTCATCG